>NC_079510.1:50580728-51221674 GCF_030052815.1 Hevea brasiliensis
TGGTAAAATATTTAAATTTTCTGAAACCTGGTGATTTCTTCTGCCAAGCTTCCAGATTTTCAAAATTAAAGTTTTTCAATTCCGTAGTGGGCTAGGGCTGTGAATTGGTCTTATTCTGATGTAATTCGGGCGTTTATAGTGCTTGCTGCTTGGGACGTCAAGATAGACCAATCCCGTTTCGCCTCTTAAGTCCACGAGGAGTGATGGACGAAAACGGCTTGAGCTCCACTAAGGCTCTGGACTTTCTTCGAAGCATACAGTCCAAGGCTTGAAAACACAGCCCAAACTTGAGTAACGTGGCCCAGCTCAGGTTGCCTGCAATTCCAAGTGGCCTCACGTCAACTTTTTTTTTTTCTTTTTTCTTTCTTTTTTTTTTTTTTTTTTTTAATTTTCTTCATGACGTCCAACGCCTGATCCTGAGTTTCTTTGCTTTTTCACACTACCTTTTGCACGATTCATGGCCTGCACATGAAGAAACCTGAGTCTGAGAAAACACAAAATTATGGCCTAAAATCAAAGTAAACAAAACAAATAGATAACTTATCAAAATTTTTGAAGACATGACTTGTTGAAGTATAATCACAAACTTTATGTGCGCAAGAAGATGCAATGGACAGACCAACTCTACCAGCAATTGTTTTCATGTTGGATAGTGAAAGGGCTCTTCCTTGTCCAAAACAACTTGCTTTCATTTTCGGAACTTCTTGCAACAGTTCGCCAATATGGGAAAGCACAAAGTTGTGTCATTAAAGAAATACGCTCATATAGACTTCATTGAAATTCTAATTGTAGGGATTTGTAAAATACTTCATGCGACTTTATGTTAGACTAGCATAACATCCAGCACAATCACCTGTGTGTACGTATCAGGAAGGAATCAGTCTCTGATTCTTTACTCATTTTAGGCTGTTTTCAGGGTTTTAGAGACTTTCTCCTTGATTGAAAAAAAAGGGGGAAAAATAGCTGAAGTCTATGGTTTATAGTGACTCTGGGTTCTATGTCATAGCTATAAAATAGAATCTGTAACCATTGTAATTATGTATTTATCAATAAATAAGAAATTATATTCTCCCTTATCTCATATCTCGATCTTTCCTCTCCTCTTCCTCCTCCTCTTCTTCTCATTCTCACCTCTGTTATGCCTAAGTCTCCCTCTAATTAGTTCAGATCATAACATGGTTTTACAAATATCTAATGCAAAACAATTCTTGAATAGGTATTGTCTCGTATTTCTTGCTTCCATTTCAAATAAGAATTTGAAAATCTCCCTGGCATCCCATCCCAGATTTGCCAGAACCTGAAAAATCTTTTAGGACTTTTGGGACTCAAGCTGCATGAGGGGTGAATGGAAACATATTTCGTTAGCAGCTGCGCGGTTTGGAGACAAGTATGAGATTGTTTTCATACAACTATGATCTGCAAAAGGAAAACTGTAACAATGCAGCATGAATTTTGCTTTCTTTACTCTCTCTCTCTCTCTCTCTCTCTCTCTCTCTCTCTCTCTCTCTCTCTCTCTCTCTCTATATATATATATATATGCACCAATTCTTTTTAAATTCTCTCTATTCATGAAGTCAAGGTTTCCATTCTTGACTGGAGATTTTAGGATTCAAATTTTTACTAAGGCAAGCCCTCTCGGATTTGTTTATTGTCATTTGACTACAATTTCAACAAAAGAGAAAACTCACTGACCGTACAGGGATAATTTAAAAAATAATATACTAAAATGGGTTAGAATGTTGGAAAATTACAGGAAGGGGGTGAGGAAACAAAAAAACGTTGATAAAAATAGCGTCTGAACACATAAACGCTATTTAAAATAGCGTTCTGACGTAAAAACGCTATTTTGAATAGCTTCCCCACGACTAGCACAATGCCATTCGCCTCCCAGTAGCGTCCCAGCGAGCAAAACTCTACTTATAGTAGCGTCCCAGAGCGCCTCTCCGCCGTCCAACCCATGCAGCTGAAACACGCTAATCATATTAGCGTCCCAAAACACGCACGCTAATCATATTAGCGTCTCCCAAAACACGCTAATCACATTACCGTAGCACAATTTTTATATTTTTTTTATTTATTTGATTTTATAAAATATATTAAATTTATAATATTTTGATCATTTAATTATAGTTATTTATTATATTTTATAAAATATATTAAATTTACATATGTTACTTGTATAGATTGATTTTTTTTAAAGTTTGTTTTATGTTTTAGTAGTAATATTATTTATTTAATATTATATATTTGTGAAATTAATTTTATTTATATATTGTAAATAGAATATAATTGTACAGTTTATAAAATATTTATATTCAAAAAATTAATTTTATATTTTTGTAAAAAAAAATTTCTTAATTTATAGATTAAAAATATAAATGTATAATATTTGAAATAGTATATTTTATACATCTTAATAGGAATTTTTTTGTTTCTAATATTTAGAACATAGTAGATTGATAAATTTAAAATTATGTTAGTTATGAACGTTAAAAGTTATTAAAGTATAACTAATATTAATTTTTATTCTTATTATAATTATGGATAATATATTTTCTTCATAGCAATTAATAAATGTAATTACTTTATTAGTTTTAATTACTTTATTATTTTCAAATTAATTAAAATATATATATATATATATATATATATATATATATATATATATATATATATATATATAATGTTTACTAACATGTCATACGAGCAATTGGCTTAAAGCAAGATAAAAATTAAGACAAGTATTCATAATTATTATACAAATAAAAATAAATATTTAAATTAGTCATGTGCCACAATCAGGTCATCGAATATGTCGTCTCGGTCGAAGAACTCGATGTTGTCCCCCTTCTTGCTGCTCTTCTGGATCACCTTGTGCATCTTGGGGTTGGCCAGGTTGCCCTTGTTGTTGTCCTGATGATTCCCCCCCTGCAGTATAATGCATAGCACCTTGTTCATGGTGTCCAAATAGACCTGCACCAGATGGAATATGGCCTAAGGCACCAGACTGATATAGTGCATAGTATTGATCTGAACCATATCCGCCAAATTGACTCGAAGCATATTGTGATGGCCCAATGCTAGATGGTCTGCCAAATGGAGCAAATAAGCTACTCATTGGTGTTTGTGGCTGCTGACTCTCAGTGAAGTCAAATGTGCTTCTGCTTTGCACATGAGAATGATATGACATCCATGGTGTTGATGGGCCAGGTATTGATGGGGTAGGCATCCAACCAGTATAATGTGGGGGGATAGTTTCTGAATATGGTTGGAATACTGTAGATGGAATAGGATGAGACGGTGCAGGAGCTAAGGGAATAGGACCAGGCGCTGATGCCATGCAGAAAGGGTGAAATGCGACAGGTGGGGGCATAACATCATCAGGTGGAGAGGATTGACGCATTGGATGTTGACGATGTCGAGGAGGACGTGATTGACGTCGTGCTGGTCTACGTGAGGGCCC
The DNA here is from genome assembly GCF_030052815.1 of Hevea brasiliensis. Classification (NCBI taxonomy): domain Eukaryota; kingdom Viridiplantae; phylum Streptophyta; class Magnoliopsida; order Malpighiales; family Euphorbiaceae; genus Hevea; species Hevea brasiliensis. Next base: position 50,584,192 of record NC_079510.1, read on the forward strand.
AGGTTGGTTGATGGGTTGGTCCTCTTCCAATTCATCATTAAAAGTTGCTGCTTAAGGTGCAGACTGAGGAGGTGGCATTTGGCAAAGCCTACTTTCTTGTTCCAGAGCAATCATCATTTTTCTTAATGTACGCTTAACTTCTGCCACGTTTTGTGTTGATGGATTTTGTAATTTTATCAAACAATCCTCAATTGCGTCCTCCTGTAAAAATAAAAAATATATACATAACGTTACATTTTAGGTTAAAAAATATAAAATTATTATTATAAGTATTTAATAATGAAAAAAATACATGTTGTTAATTATTACCACACAACCAATAGCAGCTCCACTTATTGAGATCCAACGTCTAGCAGCTCGACGGTACCACTCCATATATTCAGAATGATGGTGGAGTGGTTGTCCCATTTGTTGCCCTTGAACAATATATTGTTCTCGCCTATTCCAACGATGAATATATGTTGCATGGTGGTGTGCCCAATTACTCTCACTGAGTCGGAGAGTAATATCGTGCAACTCATCTGTTTGCATCGGTGGTGCTGGAATAGGCTGGGCCAAACCAAACTGCGTCATCACTCTGTCAGGTTGGTGCCATTCAATAATATGAAAGCAAATTAATGGCACCACTATCTTCCAACTGGGACGACCTTGGATACACACGTCTAGCAGCTCATCCAATAATTCCTCACTATATGGTTCCCAAGTGATCTACAAGTGAATATTAGCAAAACATGAAGTGATTATAAATGTACGGAAAAATATAACATATTATTTTTTGTCAGATTTATGGAATTTTGACTTATGTATGGAATTTTATGTCATATTATTACATCTTCAGGTCGCATCCGGTCAAGGTTGTACCGAATTTGTGGCAGTACATGGGTTGTTACTTCAGTGATTTGTCGAGCTCTACTCCACTTGTTAATTGATAAGAAAATTAAAAATATAATACAATAAAAGGCAATTTATTCATTGCTTAATGGATAAAAATATAAATTTAATGACATACCTAGCACCTAGAGGTGCATCATGAGGTGCTGATGGATCCCTTATTGATGGAGAGATTATTTTAAATCTCTCCCAAGCCCAAATCTGCAAAATGAATAGTGGTCCTGAAATCTCCTTTGTTTCAGTAAAGAACACAAGATAGCTCACGATAAAAGAAGGCTAAGCAAGCTCCACCCCAACTGTATGTCGCAGCTTCCCTCAAGTCTTCTAGAAGGGGTAGAAACATCAAGTTGACACATGAGTTTGTCTTGTCGGGAAATATCGAACTAATGAGTCGTAATATGAATGCTCTTGCATGCCATAATACGGTTAAATCATCAGCCTGATGTGGAATATCTCCAAACTCATCAGCTAGCCACGATAATTTTAGTGTATGTCCTCGGATCATTTCTGGGGGTGGTCTAGCTCCCAATAATGTCTCACAAACTTCTGGCCAGTCGGCCCGTGACATTCCAGTTACAGCAGACCCATGTACTGGCAAACCGGAAATAATGCTGACATCCTGAAGAGTGATTATGCACTCACCAATTGGCATCATAAACGTATGGGTTTTCGGTCGCCATCGCTCTACAAAGGCACTGATGAGGTGCCAATCAAGAGAAAAAAAACCCTAGTCTAGCAATACTAATAAATCCAGAATCGCGAAAATGAGGAACAATTCGGTCATTAATGTCAGTATGTAATATTAGCCCTTGCCTCCTGCATGTAACCACTTCATGCTCAACTATACCATTCCAAATCCCTTCAGAATGGTGTTGTGGCTGGAGTCGAAGAAGCTCTTTATCAATTGGACCAGGCACAATGTAATCTCTTCTTTCTTGTTGTGTAGTCATACCTATTTAGTATTACAAAATATACATTTTCAATGGATCTTTTGATAGGTAAAATAATGCACATATATTTCTTGTACATTAATTAATACACGAATGGTAACAAAAACATATAATGAAGGAATTAAATTATATAAATAAACATAGTCAATACATTACATAAAAGTACAATATTGTTGAGTACATCATCAAAACATATAAATATACATGAATAACACATATAAATATACATCAATAAAACATATAAATATTGTTTAGAATATTAGAACTAATTAGGTCACCCTGACTATTTGATTCACAGGACATGATCTAATTAGCTCATCATAATGGTCTTTGTCCAATGTGTAGTTGATTTTAGGTAACATGGGCTTCAACAGAGTATGTTTGTTACTATCACGAATTTTTATACCAGTTGACCGATACATTGTCCGCGTAGCGACCCAACTAGCATATTCTTTTGCGAATCCCTTAAGTAGCAGTAAATATGATGGGGTACGGTTAGCTTCTAATTTTTGCCATACGCGGTCAAGTATACCCTTGTCGTAGATACAGCTAAAAGCTGACCTTAAAGCCAAATATCTAGGTTTATCTCTTAATAGCTCTCCTTCCCATATGATTTGTTGAATGAGCCCATTGACCCTTATCATATGCTTAACAATGCAGAGTAGGTAATTCCCTTTAGTTAAGGGTGTTACTTCCATTGGTAGATTAATCAAATTCTTAATTAGACCATGTACCCTTGCTCTTTGTTGTTGATTGACAATCCTTTTTGGAGTGTGCATTATACGAGCCATTATATTATCTACGACATAAACAAAATGGAGCACAAATAAATAAATGAGAATCACATGATAATGCAAACATTATGGGAGATAATGTACTTGATAATAATACATGTTACATTTACACACATAAAATTAAAATATAAAAATAAATACAGTCCGCAACAATTTATAATAATGATACATATTAACATAATTAAGTTATGTTGTTCCTTCGCATGTGATAACTTTTTTTTGTGTGTCCTTGTCCATGACATAGCGAACAATGATTTACACTCCAATCCATTTCATTCTTCTTCCTTGACGAATTTGGTCGTCCTTTAGACCTTTTCTGGGTTGGGTCAGGTAGAAGAACTGGATAATTATCTGTTGGCCAATCATCAGGATGTCCAAGAGCATGAAACTGCCACTCATAGCACTTAAGCGTTCGCTCCAATGTGTAATAATTTGAAACGTATTGCTCATAATTAATTGACATTGCTTGGCATGCAGCAATCACATGAGAACATGGAATGTGTATTTCTTCAAACTTCTTGCATGTGCATATCCTTTTATCAAGTTTGACCACAAGCTTCGTTTCAGATCTTCCCTTCCAAACTTCAAATTCACCACAATCGCGGTTAAAGATTCGGACATTATATGAGTTTGCTTCATTTAAATTGTCAAGTAATATTTGAAGACATGCTGGTGTAAATTTGAAGCCCATTTGCAGTTGCTCACGGAGGGTCGTGCGGCGTGTGTCAAAATAATCAACACACTGGAAAAATATTTTTTCTACCATTGCAGTTATGGGTAAAGCACGGATCCCTTTGAGTATTCCATTAACAGACTCAACAGTATTAGTTGTCATGGAGCCATAACGTTTCCCTCCATCATGAGAACGTGTCCATTTTTCCAAAGGTATCTTTGTAGCCCATTCAAATGTATCAGGATGCTCATTCTTGATTGTGTTCATGGCCTCATAAAATTTTTTTTTCCCAATTGTTGTGCTGTAAAAATAAAAAAGCCATGTTATTTGTTGGATACACATGTCAAATTTATATTTAGATTACAGTAACAATAACTAGTCAACTTAGAAAACTAACCTGCCTTTCGGAGAGCTTCTTTCATATTAGTATTCTTAAACTTTGTGTTGTAATTGCTCAGGATATGTCTTAAGCAGTATCGATGATGCCCATCAGGAGGTTGCCACCAATCTTGATTCATTGCCTTTTTTATGGCAATATGTCTATCTGATATAACACATATTCCTTTACGATCTGTCACAAACACCCTCAAACAAGACATAAACCAATCCCAGTTCCTTGTATTTTCACTGTCGACTATTGCCCACGCAATTGGGAAAATATAGTTATTACCATCAAGTGTTGTTGCACAATATAAACATCGTTTGTACTTTCCATATAAAAAAGTTGAGTCTATGAATATAATCGGTCGACAGTTCTTGAATCCTTCTATTGTTTGTTTATATGCCCAAAACATTCTATCGAAAACCCGATAAGCAGGATCTAATCTATTATTAACAAAAAAAGGATCATCTTCAATGAAGAACATACTTTCAGGGTTCTGTTTGCACAAAGCAAGCATAAATTGTCGCAACCTTCCGTAAGATTCCTCCCAATCACCAAAGATCTTAATAATTGCATCGTGCCTAGCCTTCCAGGTCTTTCAATAACTTGGCATATATCCAATCTTATCTTTCATTTCAGACTGTAACGCTCCTATCTTCACATTGGGTTGTTCACGTACAATGGCGAGAATGAAATTAGATATAAATTTGCTATCCAATTGCTTATGATCTTATGACAGTGATGGATTAACACATGTATGTGGTCCATTATAACGCGTAATTTTCCATATATCACTTCCTTTCCCTCGTGAGGCACGGAATCTCCACTTACAATTGCTCTTTGTTTCTTTGCACCTTATGGCATATGTTCTACTCTTTGTCTCCTCATTACAAAACTCATGGTGCCTATGTAAATGATATTCTTTGGCAGCTTTTTGGACATCCTCTTTAGATGAGAATATCATTCCTAATTCAAACTCTTTTAATGGATCCTACATTGAACTACACTGTGGTGTTGACCATGGATCAACCGTTAGCAATGAAAAATCTATTTCACTATAAGGCGGAGGAGGGACAAGCGGCATTATTGGGTTTGCAACATGAGTATTATAGTAAAAAGGCAAATCTACTACTAACTCATTATGATGACCACCATCCTCATTCATGTCCCAGTCATCACTATCAATCCATTCTTCATCAGACTCCGCATCATCCTCATCATCATCAGGACAATAATTATTGCTAGCGGATTCAAAATTATCCGTACACTTAAGTGCTTCAGTGTAACAACTATTTGATGGGCCCGCTTCATCAACAACATTTGCAGATTGTCGAAAAATGTCAATATATAATTCCATCGATGACATACCTCCAATTTCATCAATGAAATTAAACATAATATTCATATCGTCATCATTTGCCAAACCCATGCAATCCCATTTAAATGAGCCATTTTTTTCAATGGGTTGTCTGAATAAGATTTTCGATATAAATTCATGTCCACCTTTAAGATTAATTCCACGGACAATTTTCATTCCTAAAGTACCAAAATCCATACGTTTACCAATAGTAATGACGGTTGATGAACCTCCATAATATTCATAGCTTTCATCATCCATAATGATTTCTTCATCCCAATATAAAGTAGCAAAACTTGGAATTGACATTTCTGATAAAATAAAAATCGCAACAACTATCAGCATAAACGGTCTGGTTGACAATACGTTCTACATTGTACATTACTAATTTTTCTATTCTTTTAATTTTAATTAATAAAATAAATTAATATTTTATTTCTAATAATTACATTTTAATTGATTTCGACAAATTTTTATGTTACTATTGTTTTCACTTTTTAATCATGTTTTAATAATATTAATTTTTTTTAATAATTCCATTTTAATTGTTATATTGAGTTTCGCCAATTTTTTTTATTTTACTATTTCTTATTTCTTTAATATTATCTAAATAATATAATTTTATAATTTATTTTTATTAATTACATTTTAATTAAAATGCTACTTATTTTTTTGGCAATTTTTTATATTACTAATTTTTCATTTTATAATACTATTTTATATAAATTTATATTTTATTTTTATTACATCATTTTCTATAATATATTATGAACTCAATTTTCTATTAATAAAGAAATTATTTTCAACAACATTTTACATTACTAATTTTTCTATTCTTTTAATTTCAATTAATAAAATAAATTAATATTTTATTTCTAATAATCACATTTTAATTGATTTCGAAAAAATTTTATGTTACTATTGTTTTCACTTTTTAATCATGTTTTAATAATATTAATTTTTTTTAATAATTCCATTTTAATTGTTATATTGAGTTTTGTCAATTTTTTTTATTTTACTATTTTTTATTTCTTTAATATTATCTAAATAATATAATTTTATAATTTATTTTTATTAATTAAATTTTAATTAAAATGCTACTTATTTTTTTTTGCAATTTTTTATATTACTAATTTTTCATTTTTAATACTATTTTATATAAATTTATATTTTATTTTTATTACATCCTTTTCTATAATATATTATGAACTCAATTTTCTATTAATAAAAAAATTATTTTCAACAACATTTTACATTACTAATTTTTTTATTCTTTTAATTTTAATTAATAAAATAAATTAATATTTTATTTCTAATAATTACATTTTAATTGATTTCGACAAATTTTTATGTTACTATTGTTTTCACTTTTTAATCATGTTTTAATAATATTAATTTTTTTTAATAATTCCATTTTAATTGTTATATTGAGTTTCGCCAATTTTTTTATTTTACTATTTTTTATTTCTTTAATATTATCTAAATAATATAATTTTATAATTTATTTTTATTAATTACATTTTAATTAAAATGCTACTTATTTTTTTTTGGCAATTTTTTATATTACTAATTTTTCATTTTTTAATACTATTTTATATAAATTTATATTTTATTTTTATTACATCATTTTCTATAATATATTATGAAATCAATTTTCTATTAATTTTTCCCTTTCTTCTATAGCTTTTACTAATTTTTAAAAACTTAAACTATTATTTTATTTTATATTAATATTCTCTGTTCAATTTATTAAACTATTATATTATGTGATACAAAAATTATATGACTTAATATAAAATTTATTTTGTAACATAATTTACATTTATAATTTTTATTTTCTCTTTCCTAACATTTTCTTAATACTACAAATTTATATTATTTTTTCTTTACCTTCTTTACTATTATACACTAAAAATATAATTTCTTGTATTATTTTTCCCAATAACTTTTACTCATTTTATCAGTATTATGCTATTACTATATATATATCAACTTGCTCACAAACATACCAACATGCATGCATAAAAAATATATATATTATTTTCAGAATAATAATTACATTAACACTCAAGCATTTTATATATTGCATGTTAAAAATTGTAATGAAAATTTATTTCTTAAGTGATGCTTACAAAAATATCAACTTGCTCACCAAAAGTTTCTCACAAACATGCACAAAAAAAAAATTACATTATTTTCACAATAATAAACATTATTATCACCTAAGCATTTCATATATTACATGTTAAAAATTATTAAACAGTCCAAATACATACCTGAATATAATTTTTTTTCAAATTTCTTCCTTCTTTCTTTGTGATCTACCACTGCAACTGCACCTATCTCCTGTCCTTCTTGCTCCACCGACTGTAAGCTGCTCCACCAAAATGAGACAATGGATGAGGAATGAACGAGCGAGGGAGACAATGGATGAGGAATGAACGAGCGAGAGCTTGAGGGCGAAATGGAAACCGTAAATGAGAGCGCAGGGAGAGAGAGCAGCGGTACATATGGGGAGTAGATGAACACAGGACGCCAATAAAAATAGCGTCCCACTTCACTGGAGATTCCCTACCTGCAGATTGGACTTGGGACGAGACCGGACATGCTGCACACCAAGGACAAAGATGCTAATTATATTAGTGTCCGGAGCTACAAGATGCTAATATAATTAGCATCCGGAGGTACACGTTACAGATGGGACGTAATATTCTTGTGCGTGCAGGGGTTGTTCCTTTGCGTGCAGGGGCTGTTGCAGGTGGCTGCATCCGAACGCTATTCAAAATAGCGTCCGAACTTCGGATGCTATTATGAATAGCGTCCCTTGTTCAGACGCTATTTTGAACAGCGTTCGGAGTTCGGGCGCTATTTTAAATAGCGTCCCAGGCGCTGACCCCTGACACCCGCCCCCTCTTCGCAATTTTTGGAGTTGTTAGCCCATTTTGGTATTTTTTGTTTCTGAGTTACCCTAGTACGGTCATTCGCCCGTATTTTTTACATATTATATTCATGTTTGTGGTTCACAACCTTGACTGCCCATGCTTAAGACAAAGCTAATGGTTTTGGTGAGAAAAAATAGTTAACTATAGTTCTATTTAATCCTAGTAAACTTCTCCCAAAAGAAAAACATCTTACCATACCTCGACAACTTTACAGAAATCCAGACCTTCAAAGAAGACGACCTTCTAGTCTCCAAGGGTAATGAGTTTGCATTTGGGTTTTTCAGCCGTGGCAGTTCTAGCTATGGATATCTTGGAATTTGCTTCTATGAAGTTTCCGAACCATCTGCGGTATGGGTTAGTGGCTCCGCAGGGGTTCTCTCAATCAACCAATATGGGAATCTTGTTCTTTATAGTGATCCTAATCAGGAGGTTCTAGTGTGGTCTACAAATATATAAAAGTGGAAGTATCGGATGTATTATAATAAGCACCCAAATCTAAGACACACACATAAATTGCACAATCACACACTATTGAAAAAGAGAAGTAGAATAACATAGGATTTAACGTGGTTCAACCGTAAGGTCTACGTTCACGGGCAAGACAAGAGAAAAATGTTCCACTATGATGAAAAGAGCAAGATACAATCAATCCAAACTCCCAAACCCTAACCCCCAGTGTGTTTCCCGAATATCTCACAATTCTACCGCAAAGGGTAGAATATTACAATATTTATACTGGTTCATACCGCGGAGGCATGGTCATCATATATGCTGGATTATTATGTGTAGAGACTTTCTGCACAACTACAGTCCCCTGAGATACAATGTCCCAAATGAAGTGATATCTGACATCAATGTGCTTAGTTCGCTCATGGTATATTTGATTTTTTGTGAGATATATTGCACTCTGGCTGTCACAAAACATTGTTGCCTTATTCTGTATCAACCCAAAATCACCCACCAAATCTCGTAACCATAAAACTTCCTTTACTGCCACTGCTAAGGCCATATATTCAGCCTCTGTGATCCACAAAACAACTATAGCTTGCAATGTTTCCTTCCAACTGATAGCACTTCCAGAAAGCATAAACAAATAACCTGTCAAAGATCTCCTCTTGTCTAAGTCCCTTACAAAAATCTGAATCCACATAGCCAACAACTGAATCACTCATCTTGGTCCTGTTAAATGTCAGACCAACATCTATAGAACCCTTCAAATACCTCAAAATCTATTTCACTGCCTGCCAATATTATTTCCCAGGACACGCCATGTATCTACTCACAACACTAACTGCATGTGAAATGTCAGGTCGAGTGCATACCATAGCATACATGATGCTATCAACAGCGCTCGAATAGGGAACACTAGATATGTGCTTCATCTCATCATCTGTTTTTAGTGACATGTCTACAGATGACTTGAAATGAGCAGCAAACGGAACAATCACAGGCTTAGCATTATTCATGTTGAAACGCTTAAGCACTTTCTCAACATAAACCTGTTGAGACAAGAAAAGCTTCCCAACACTTCTATGCCTGGTAATTTTCATTCCCAATATCTTCTTTGCAGCACCCAAATCCTTTATTTCAAACTCATCACTCAATTACTTTTTCAGAATGTTAATTTGTGACATGCTTTTAGCAACAATAAGTATGTCATCCACATACAACAGTAAATAAATAAAGGAATCATCTGAAAGCTTCTTATGATACACACAACTGTCATATGAACTATGATTAAAGCCATTACGAATCATGAATGTATCAAATCTTTTGTACCATTGCCTAGGAGACTGTTTCAGACCATATAAAGATTTCTTAAGCAAGCAAACACGGTTTTCCATAACCGGAATGACAAATCTCTCAAGCTTACTCATATAAATTTGCTCCTCAACTCACCATGCAAAAATGCTATCTTCACATCTAGTTGCTCAAGCTCTAGATCATGAAGAGCAACCATAGCAAGTAAGACTCTGATAGAACTGTGCTTCACAACTGGAGAAAACACTTCATTAAGGTCAATCCTCTTCCTCTGAGTAAAGTTTTTTGCTATCAACCGTGCCTTATATCGAGGTGCTTCAACTCCTGGAGTGCCTTCCTTTTTCTTGAACACCCATTTGCAACCTACCGCTTTTTGTCCCTTAGGCAATGTTACAAGCTCCCAAGTTTGATTCTTGTGAAGAAATTCAATTTCTTCACTCATAGCACTAACCCACTGATCTGCATCTAAACAAGAAATAGCTTCTCTATAATTGCTGGGTTCATGCACATTAACTGTCTTAGCAACTGACAAGGCAAATGCAACTAGATCTGCATATGCATATCTCTGCGGTAGTCTAATTTGTCTTCTCTCTCTACCAGTTGCAATGCTATATGGTTCCTGTTGCTGTTGCTCAGGTGCATCCTCTTGTTGATCAAGATCTTGCACCTCATCCTCTGAATCACTGGACTGAACTGCTGAAGTATCAATATCAAGCTCCACCTATTCTCTGACACTGTGATCTGATTCTACTATTGACTTCTACCTCTGACTATCCAATGAAGCAGACTCATTAAATGTCACACTCTTGCTGATAATTAATCTTAGAGACTTTGGATCATTGCACCACAACTTGTAGCCTTTCACTCCATATGAATATCTTAGAAATATGCATTTTCTTGCCCTCGGCTCAAGCTTACCATCTCTCACATGAGCATAAGCAGGGCAACCAAATACTTTCAGTTGAGAGTAATTAGCAGGTGAATCGGACCAGATCTCAAAAGGAGTTTTGCACTCAATAGCTGTAGGTGAAGATCTATTAACTAAGAAAAAGGCTGTATTAATTGCTTCAGCCTAAAATCCTTTCCCAATCCTAAATGTGAGAGCATGCTTCTTGCTTTATCACAAAGCGTTCTGTTCATGTGTTCTGCAATACTATTCTATTGTGGTGTTCTTGTACAAGTGCGATGTCTTACTATACCTTCATTGCTGCAGAATGAATTAAACTCACGATTGCAAAATTCTAACCCGTTAACAGTTCTAAGATGCTTGACCTTCTTTTCTGTCTACTTCTCAATCATCGTCTTCCACTTTACAAAGGTTGAAAATGCCTCATCTTTTATTTTCAGAAAATACACCCACACTATCCGAGAATAATCATCATTCAAAGTTATGAAGTACCTGGCACCACTCTTGGAAGGGATTCTGTTAGGACCCCATAGATCTGAGTGGATATAATCCACCGTTCCTCTGGTCTTGCACACTGCCATTTTATCAAACTTCACCCTGGTCTGTTTGCCAAACACATAGTGTTCACAAAACTCCATAGATTATGTTTTCTGCCCGTCCAATAAATCTCGCTTACTTAACACAGATAATCCTCTTTCACTCATATGATCAAAACGCATATGCCACAATTGAGTCTGATTCTGATTTTTGCTTCCGGATGCTACTGCAGCTTCCCCTGAAACTGTACTAACCTGAAGAAAATACAATCCTGAAACCAAACTGCTCTTCATGAGTATCATAGAGCCCTTACACACTTTGAGGATGTCACATCTTATCCCTTGTAAGGCACAACATGTTCCCGTAGCATACTTAATGAATCACCGAACTCCACCTACCGATAACCCATTAGTTATGCTATAAAAGATTTTAATACAAACCATAGCTTTTTATCTTATCAATTCTTTTGCGGAAAACTGCATGAGAATAGTTAAAATTCCATTTAAACATTCATTGGAAATAATGATAGACTAAATATTGCAAGAGTTATTTTTTCATAAGTCTCAAAGTAAAATACAAAATTGTTACAAACTCAAAATGTGATAACAATGCAATGCTTTTAAATACAAATTGCTCAATGTCCACACATCCATACATATAGGTATAAAATACATCCAAAGGAATCACAAGGGTATACCTAACGTAAATACCCATAAACAATACCAAAATGTTGCTTTCAAGTCTCTCACTCGGCAGCCTTCTACTTACCCTTACCTGCGACAGCATAAAGAAGCTATCGCTGAGTATATCGCTGAGTATATCACTCAGTGGTGCACAACTAATAACTTTAAAACATAAGGTAAAACACAATTTGTCAAAGCATAATAAATCATATTTTTCTTAAGCATGAAAACTTCACAATAGTTCTAAGTCCATAAAGGCCATTTATTGGAATAACATTTCAAGTGAGAAATCACACTTCATAAATCACAATTCACAAAGCATTAGTGTTGCCAACATCAACACACAGTTCAGGCCATGACACAAAATTTCACAATCAGTGCCGTGTTGTACACCATGACAAAGCAATCTCAACCTCACTAACCGTTATTAATGAGGAAAGGGCTAGCTAGCTAATGAGTACTCATGTAGTCTTACCCCATTAATCGTTATTAATGGGAGACATAATCAATATCAATTATCAACCCCAAGTAGCCGTTACTACTGGGGAGTTCCGAAAGAGACTATCATGCTAACTGTGGTTTCAAAACAGTTTTAAAAAATTTTCCACTCAACAATCACGTTTACAAACCAATAAACACATTCAAATTCATCATAATATCCATATAAAGGTGGCAATACCCAAAATTCTCAAATGCAAGAGAAAAACCATATTTTAGTTAGAGTAAACTTGTTCAAAGCAAACTTATTCAAATAAACACATTCCAAACAATTTACAAGTTAAAAAACGAAGAAAATGTTAGTTGTGCACAAACCTTCAATGCTCTCCTTTCTCTTTACTCACTATTCCTTGTCCGTCCCAACCTCTTTCTCTACTGAAAATACAAAAATAGAATGTCTCAATACGCATCTCAATTGCTGCCAAGAACTCATTACATGAATATCTAATGCATCCCAAATTAGCTTTGCAAATTTTTAAAAATTTTGGTTTTGGACAACTTGGTACCCCAATCTTTGAATCCAATTTTTACCTAGTTTCGATTATAATTTGGTGAGGTGTTCTTCATGAAAATTGTTCATCTAGGTCTTAACTTTATTTTCCTTTTTGAATCGCCTAATTTGGAGCTGTGTAGCTCAAGTTATGTCCAAAACACAATTACTGTTCACGTCACTATTCATGCTACAGATTTAGTTCTGGCAGATTTATCGATCCAAATTCGTTCAGCAATTTGATCAAGTTAAGTCCATAATTTGATCTAATGTTCTTCATACAAAATGTTATACTATGTCTTAGGTTTCCATCGGTTCAAGAATCGCCTAAATTGAAGTTTTCTAGAGAGAGTTATAGCCATGCAAAGTTTACTGTTCATATGGTAAATCTGCAATTCTGCAAATTCAGTAATTCAATTTTACTTAGCAATTTGATTAGGTTAAGTCCATAATTTGGCCTCAAGTTCTTCATATGAAATGTTCTAATATATCTTAGATTTCTATCGGTTTAAGAATTACCTAAATCAGAGTTTTCTAGAGAGAGTTATGGCCATGCAATATTTACTGTTCATATGGTCAAATTCTGCAGGTTCCAGATTTCTGTCTCCAAGTTCAAGGCTCATTTCGGATAGCTTAAGGTCATTTTCGGGGAAAGGTATCTTCATGAAAATTCTAGCCCTATGTCTTAAGTTTCATTTCCAATTGATTTCACACCAATTGGAGTTGTGTAGCTTACGTTATGGGCTTCCAAACACACTGAATTCAGTGTGAAAAATTCTACCCTAAGTTCAATTTTTCATTTATTCAATTACTTCCACTAACCAATCTCAATTCACATTTAATTTACCCAAAATGACTATAATTTAGCATTAACACATCAATGGCACTTCCAAGCATAAAACCTATAATTTTCAAACACCAAAGTTTGCAATTTCCCTAATCCTACCATTTTATTACCTCCATTCATCAACCCAATGTCAATTCAAACTAAATAAACCTCAAATGATAATAATTTAACACTACACACACCAATTTCACTCTCTAGGACCAAAACCCAATTTTCTCATGAACTCTAATCTTCCATAATTTAATTTATGCAATCCCATGAAATCTTACTACTCCCAATCATGCATACTACCTCAATCTAACTTAGATTTATTATCAATTTAACTAAAATACATCAAAACCCTAATTTTCTCTAAGTTGGCCAAAATCCTAGTTTAGGTTTCATGCATGTTTCCTTTCAATTTCTCATGAAATTTCATCATAAGTTAACCTCATTCAAGGCTTATACAACTAATCTAACATGAAAAGAAACTTAACTCAAGTGACCACTTCTAATCTTGAATTTCTTCTAACTCTTTTGTTCTTTTAGTTTCTAATCTCTCAATGAAAGATAAATTTAATGTTTTCTACCAGTTAGATAGAAAACCCATGGAGAAAAAGTGGGGAAAATTAATGGTTGAGAGAGGTTGTAAGTGGAAGAATGAAAAGAGAAGAAAGAAAAGAGAGGGAGAGGAGGTATGTGGGGGGGCAACTAAATGAGGGAAGGAGGAAGATGGCTTCCTTTTATACTTATCCCAATTATTTATTTATTTAATTAATTTTTATTGAGTTGTCCAAAGCCCATTGGTCCTAAAATTTTAATTGGGTCAAAATGGACCTACAATTCTAGATTTTTGTTTCTTTTATTTTCCTTTCACTTTATACTTGAATTCTTTTCCTAAAAAAAATTATTCCATAATTTAATTCATTAATTTCACTTAAATTAATTAACATTTTGGTCAAAAATCAACTCTTGAGGTGAATTGATCAAAATGCCTCTTATTGGTTCATAATCCCTCTTTTTCAATATACCCGGTGAATCCTTATATTTTTGGGTCACTTGAATTTTTATTGTATCTATCTCAATTAATTTTCTATTTATTTTTAGTCCTCAAGGTGTCTTTAAATAGTACTAGTCACAGACCAAAAATAGTACTATTCATAACTCGGAGGTTCGGGGTGTTACAGAAGACTCCATTCTCTGCATGCTATCTGAATCCATGAGAGTCAAGTGTCCCAAAAGAAATCAGGTTCCTCTTTAGTCCTGAAACATGCCAACACTCTATAGTTCTGACAACGCCATCAAACATCCTCAATCTAATGTTATCAATTCCTTTAACAGATAATGCACGATCATTGCCCAGAAACACCTTGCCACTCATCTGTTTGTAAGTGACAAACCAATTTCTGTGTAGACACAAGTTATAAGTAGCACCAGTATCAATAATCTAGGAATTTTGTCCATGATTTGAACTCATAGATAAAATTTTATCAGCACTGTCATCACTATCAGAATCAATAAAACTATCAACCACATTTGCAAAACTTTCTGGTTGCTTTCCCCTTTTATTTTTCAACTTGGCACAGTCTCTCCTGTAGTGACCTTGCTTTACGCACTCAAAACAGTTGGCATTTTTCATTTTTGACTTAAATCTGGCCTTAGATTTCTTCCTGCTAGAAAAACCCTCCCTTGAATGTGTTCTTCCCCTGCTCACCAAGCCTTCCCCCTCAAATCTTTTTCTATTATCTAGAAATTTCTTTTTCAACTCCTTCAATTTTAGAGAATTACTAACATTGTCTAATGAAATACTGTCTTTCTCATACAACAGAGTATCAACAAAAGTTTCATAGAAGGGTGGCAAAGAACATAACACAATAAGGGCCTGATCCTCACTATCCATCTTAATATCAATATTCTTCAGATCCATAATGATTGAATTGAATTCATCCAGATGTTCTTTAATGGGCGTACCTTCACTTATTCTCAGATTGTAAAGTCTTTTCTTCAGATACAGGCGGTTGGTCAGCGATTTGGCAGAGTATAACTCCTCTAATTTCTTCCATGTTGCAGATGCTGAGCTTTCACTAGCAATCTCGCATAGGACATTATCAGTTACGCTTATGAAAATCGCACTCAAGGCTCTCTCCTTTAGATCAACCTTCTCAATCTCTTTCATACCTTCTAGAAAGTTATCCTCGATTGCCTTCCATAGACCTTGTAGGATCAAGGAAGATTTAATTTTAATCTTCCACAGACTGAAACTCGATCCACCATCAAACTTCTCCATCTCATACTTCGTTGAAGATGACGCCATCTGTAAACCCTAGGTTTTGCGCACAAAGCTCTGATACCAGTTTGTTATAACAAGCACGCAAATCTAAGGCACACACACAAATCGCACAATCACACAGTATTGAAAAAAGAAGAAGAATAATACAAGATTTAACATGGTTCAATCGTAAGGTCTACGTCCAAGGGCAAGACAAGAGAAAAATGTTCCACTATGATGAAAAGAGCAAGATACAATCAATCAGAATTCTCAAACCCTAACCCCAGTGTGTTTCCTGAATATCTCACAACTCTACCGCAAAGGTAGAATATTATAATATTTATACTGATCCATACCGCGGGGGCATGGCCATCATATCTGTTGGATTATTATGTGTAGAGACTTTCTGCATAACTACAGTCTCCTGAGATACAATGTCCTGAATGAAGTGATATCTGACATCATTGTGCTTAGTTCGCTCATGGTACATTTGATTCTTTGTGAGATGTATTGCACTATGACTTTCACAAAACACTGTTACCTTATTCTGTATCAACCCAAGATCACCCACCAAATCTCATAACCATAAAACTTCCTTTACTGCCTCTGCTAAGGCCATATATTCAGCCTCTGTGGTAGACAAAGCAACTGTAGCACAACTGTAGCTTGTAATATTTCCTTCCAACTGATAGCACTTCCAGAAAGAGTAAATAACTAACTTGTCAAAGATCTCTTCTTGTCTAAGTCCCCTGCAAAATTAAATCCACATAGCCAATAACTAAATCACTCATCTTGGTCCTATCAAATGTCAGACCAACATCTGTAGTACCCTTCAAATACCTCAAAATCTATTTCACTGCCTGCCAATGCTCTTTCCCAGGACACCCCATGTATCTACTCACAACACTAACTATATGTAAAATGTCAGCTCGGGTGCATACCATAGCATACATGATGCTACCAACAGCACTTGAATAGGGAACACTAGACATGTGCTTAATCTCCTCATCTGTTTTTGGTGACATGTTTGCAGATAACTTGAAATGGGTAGCAAACGGAACAGTCACAGGTTTAGCATTATTCATGTTAAAACGCTTAAGCACTTTCTCAACATAGGCCTGTTGAAACAAGAAAAGCTTCCCAACACTTCTATCCCTAGTAATTTCCATTCCCAATATCTTTTTTGTAGCACCTAAATCCTTCATCTCAAACTCATCACTCAACTGCTTTTTCAGAATATTAATTTGTGACATGCTTTTAGCAGCAAGAAGCATGTTATCCACATACAACAGCAAATAAATAAAGGAATCATTTGAAAGCTTCTTATGATACACACAACTGTCACATGAACTACGATTAAAGCCATTACAAATCATGAATGTATCAAATCTTTTGTACCACTGCCTAGGAGACTGTTTTACACCATATAAAGATTTCTTAAGCAAGCAAACACGATTTTCCATACCTGGAATGACAAATCCCTTAGGCTGACTCATATAAATTTGCTATTCCAACTCACCATGTAAAAATATTGTCTTCACATCTAGTTGCTCAAGCTCTAGATCATGAAGAGCAACCATAGCAAGTAAGACTCTGATAGAACTGTGCTTTACGACTGGAGAAAACACTTTAATAAAGTCAATCCCCTCCCTCTGAGTAAATCCTTTTGCTACCAACTGTGCCTTATATTGAGGTGCTTCAACTCCTGGAGTGCCTTCCTTTTTCTTGAACACCCATTTGCAACCTACCACTTTTTGTCCCTCAGGCAATGTTACAAGCTCCCAAGTTTGATTCTTGTGAAGAGATTCAATTTCTTCACTCATAGCACCAACCCACTAATTTGTATCTGAACAAGAAATAGCCTCTTTATAATTGCTAGGTTCATGCACATCAACTGTCTCAGTAATTGACAAGGAAAATGCAACTAGATCTGCATATGCATATCTCTGCGGTGGTCTAATCTATCTTCTCTCTCTACCAGTTGTAATGCTATATGGTTCCTGCTGCTATTGCTCAGGTACATCCTCTTGTTGATCAGGATCTTGTACCTCATCCTCTGAATCACTAGACTGAACTACTGAAGTATCAATATCAAGCTCCACCTGTTCTCTAACATCGTGATCTGATTCTGCTATTGACTTCTCCCTCTGACTATCCAATGAAGCAGATTCATTAAATGTCACATTCCTGCTGATAATTAATCCTGGAGACTTTGGATCATTGCACCACAACCTGTAGCCTTTCACTCCAGATGCATACTCTAGAAATATGCATTTTCTTACCCTCGGCTCAAGCTTACCATCTCTCACATGAGCATAAGCAAGGCAACCAAATACTCTCAGCTGAGAGTAATCAGCAGGTGAACTGGACTAGATCTCAAAAGGTGTTTTGCACTCAATAGCTATAAATGGAGATCTATTAACTAAGAAATAGGCTGTATTAATTGCTTCAGCCTAGAAATCCTTTCCCAATCCTGAATGTGAGAGCATGCTTTGTGCTTTGTCACAAAGCATTCTGTTCATGCTTTCTGCAATACCATTCTGTTGTGGTGTCCTTGTACAAATGTGATGTCTCACTATACCTTCATTGTTGCAGAATGCATTGAACTCACGATTGCACAATTCCAACCCGTTATCAATTCTAAGACGCTTGACCTTCTTTTCTGTCTGCTTCTCAATCAACGTCTTCCACTTTACAAAGGTTGAAAATGCCTCATCTTTTGTTTTCAGAAAATACACCCACACCATCCGAGAGTAATCATCAATCAAAGTTATGAAGTACCTGGCACTGCTCTTGGACGGGATTCTGTTAGGAACCCATAGATTCGAATGGATATAATCCACCGTTCCTCTAGTCTTGCACACTACCTTTTTGTCGAACTTTACCCTGGTCTATTTGCCAAACACATAGTGTTCACAAAAGTCCATAGATTCTGTTTTCTGCCCATCCAACAAATCCTGCTTACTTAACACAGATAATCCTCTTTCACTCATATGACCAAGACACATATGCCACAATTGAGTCTGATTCTGATTATTGCTTCTGGATGCTACTGTAGCTTCCCCTGAAACTATACTGCCTTGAAGAAAATACAATCCTGAAACTAAACTGCTCTTCATGAGTACCATAGAGCCTTTGCACACTTTGAGGACTCCATTCTCTGTATGCTATCTGAATCTATGAGAGTCAAGTGTCCCAAGAGAAATCAAGTTCCTCTTTAGTCCTGGAACATGCCAACACTTTATAGTTCTAACAATACCATCAAACATCCTCAATCTGATGTTACCAATTCCTTCAACAGATAATGCATGATCATTGCCAAGAAATACCTTGCCACTCATCTGTTTGTAAGTGACAAACCAGTTTCTGTGTGGACACATGTTATAAGTAGCATCAGTATCAAGAATCTAGGAATTTTGTCCATGATTTGAACTCACGGATAAAATTTCT
This sequence comes from Hevea brasiliensis, assembly GCF_030052815.1. NCBI lineage: Eukaryota > Viridiplantae > Streptophyta > Magnoliopsida > Malpighiales > Euphorbiaceae > Hevea > Hevea brasiliensis. Next base: position 50,603,602 of record NC_079510.1, read on the forward strand.
CCAGCACTGTCATCACCATCAAAATTAATAAAACTATCAACCACATTCGCAGAACTTTCTGGTTGCTTTCCCCTTTTATTTTTCAACTTATGACAGTCTCTCCTATAGTGACCTTGCTCTTCATACTCAAAACAGTTGGCCTTTTTCACTTTTGACTTAGATCTGACCTTAGATTTCTTTCTACTGGAAGAACCCTCCCTTGAATGTGTTCTTCCCTTGCTCACCAAACCTTCCCCCTCAAATATTTCTGATGTGACTTATCCGCAAGTATAAGGGTCGTCTCAAGTAATAAAGTGATGAATCAAGTATCGTTCCCACGAGGATTTGCTGTTTGATTACCAAACTATGAATGAAGCGATTATTTGGGCTAATGATTAATGAATAAATGGTAAATGTAAATGAGCAAGATAAATTAATTATTCTAATTGAAATGTGTAAGAAGCAAACAAATAAATTTTACTTCTAGTTCGCAATTAAACTAAATTAACAATGGGTAATTTAAATGAAAGTCTAATTATGGTAAAAGTGATTCCAGAGTTGGGGGTTTATGCATAAATTAATTGGGATTTGTCTTGGGCATTCCAATTTTTAGGGAAAAATAGAGTTTGAAGGAAATTGATTCTAAATTCCTTTGATATCTTTTTCAAGCAAACCAAAGTGTGTTTTAAAATAACCAAACCTACTTTTGTATGTTATTTGATTACTTTAAAACCCATTAAGTTTTGTAATCAATAATTAATTTCTCTTAAAATCCTAGTTTATTTCTAAATCTAGGTGGTTTTAAGTTCCAATCCTTGATTATCTATCAATGACTTTCACCTTTCGGTCCTTCAATCAAAGATTAACACAATACCCAATGGGTACCAAAATTAGGCAAGTAAATCAAGCACACAAGGAAGGAATCAAAATTCATATTTATGTAAAATAAGGAAATACCCAGTACAAATCCACAATTTAATCTAAAACATACTTCCCAACTCTGAAATCTAAAGAGATTACTCACTCATGATGGTATTTACAAGAAAGGATGATGGAAAAGTAAAGAAAAACATGATAAAAGGACTAAAATAGAAAAACCCAGGTAGAAGAACCAAAATCTCTGGTTTCTGGAGCTCCAGAACTGGTGCAGCAGCTCCTTCCCAAAAGGAATGGCGTCTCCTCCTCTTCCTCTATTAAATTTTCTTTCCTTTTTTTTTCTTTCCTCCCTTTCCTCTTGTGGCAAAAATAAGGAAATGATGAATTTATATCGTCCCAAAAAGTTGCCCTAAAAGTAAATAAGAGTCAAGGAGTGGGTAGGAAATGAGGTGTAAAATTATCCAAGTCAGCAGCATCTTTCACGTTCTGGGCAGTCTGCTTAGGGTTTGGCTTAACCCTAAGCAGCTTCTTAGCAGATTTCAGCTTCTGGTCGCACTATCTGCTTAAGGTTAAGTAGACCTTCAGCAAATCTTGGCAGACTTAGAGTAAAATGGACTTTTCTGCTCATGCTTGACTTGTGCTGCACCTTAAGCACTGCCGTTTTACCCTAAGCATGATCTTAAGCAAAGTTTTAAGCAAATTTCGGCTGGTTTGCTCTTTCAAGGCTTGATTTCTTTAACTTTCCTCCATGCTTAAAGAACTCCAAATCTCTTCAAATCACTTCCTCTTGCACTCATTGATCTTCGATTTGCCACGAAATCCTATCAAAATAACAAATTTACAAAAATCAAATATAAAGTATCTAAAATTAACAAATAAGATAAAATAAAGCTAAAAACATAAAATACACTAAAATATGAGGGCAAAATGGATGCAAAACTACCCTAAAATGCCTATATGAAATGAGTGTAACAAATTCCCCCAAACTCAAACCTTTGTTTGTCCTCAAGCAAATTAAAACAATTAATGCAATTTGGGGTACCTTACCTTAAATTTATGAAAATTATTTATCCAAACTCTCAAACTTACTTTTAGCCACCAACAAATCACATACCCACTTTCAAGATGCAAAGAATTCAATCCTTACCAAAGTTATCACCGCTTAGCCTTGGGTCAATTATCCTTATCATAAAGCCCAAACCAATCAATCACAAGGAATAATCATGCCTAAGTAGACTATAGGGTAGCCCATAAACTAAAGTGTCTCAAATAATGATGGAAGTAAATGAATGGATTAATGATATCCCAATCCCATAGGCAATTCTCCTATTCCAATCTCCACTAATGTAGCAAAACACCATCAAAAGATCAAAAGGACTTTCAAGGGTTGTAATGGGGCTAAGGAGGTAATAATGTTGCTAACAAGGAAAGGATAAAGGTAACAAAATATGAGAATAATCAAATTATTAAAAGATCAAGACACACAAAATCTCTCTCTCTCTTTTTTTTTTTTTTTTGAATCAAATGGGAGAAGGAACTTTACAACTATTCACTAATGCTAGCATATAATTTTGAAGCTTTTAGAGGGACTACATAAAAAGATTGACTTTGAATTATAATTGTCCCTTTCAATTCACCCCCAAACTCATTTCTTTGTGTACTTGGGTGGTGAATTACTTTACATACCATAATTAAATTTGCTAACCTTTTTATTTTAGTCACTTCTCCCAACTAATTGTTATATATATTTTTTTTCTTTTTTTTTTTATGTGTATCTATCACTCAAAGGATTATTCTCATGGAGGGTAGGTAAGTGTTTGGGTTTATGGCTAGGTAATAATTTGGGTTCCAAAGAAATAAGAGGGATAAATTTAGGCTCAAATTGATTCCAAAGGGAAATTTTTAAGTGAGGTTGGCTAAGGCTAAAATAATGGTTTAAAATTCAAAGAATGCTTAGATCATTTCTTTTTCAAGTGTATGCTATGATTTCGCCTTGAAAGGTTTAGAAAGATCGTTCTAGGATTGGTGAGACATCAATTAGCTACTTCTCACCCTAGAGTTTTCTCTAAGCACTCAAAATCAATGCAATTGATTGGGTGGCCCTTGGCTAAGAAGATATAAACAAAAGCAAGAATCTAATAACTTTGCACCTATCTAGAACTTTCAATCCATCAAACCCTTCTAAAAGTAAGCTTAATTGCTCTTCAAAGCAACTCTCAATCCTTTAAGGACAAGGTAAAAATTATTTTTATGATATGCATGATCCTAAAATGAATGCATAAATCGAATTAAAGCTAAGTGTAATCTATATGAAAACTATATGCAAATGTATGTGTATGAGTATAGGCATGTGTGTGGTTTATGTATATGTGTATGAATTATCATTATATGAATGAATGAAATGCAATAAATGAATGAATGAAAATTTTAAAAAATTTTGCAAAAATTTTGCCCTCACCCCCAAACTCAAATGAAATATTTTCCTCAATGTTTAAAATGAATGCAAAGATGGGCAAAATTGTGTAAACTACTCAATTAATGAAATTTATACAATTGGGGATTAAATCAATATAAGGTCAGGAATTCCAAAATTAGCTCAAAGTGATATTAACAATGAAGCTTTAGAGAGAAAAATGTGAAAAAGTATCCCAAGTGTATGAATTTACACTGCTTAAGATGTTGCTTAACCTATTGCGTAGGGTAAAGCGAAAGCATAAGCATTGGCAACATACCATAAGCATAAATGGTAAAAGGGTAAGCTGTTAACTCCAAATGATGTGAGATAGATGCGGCTCAAAGAAACTTTGTGCAACTCATCAATGTCAACAAAATTAGGATTGAAGAAAAAGATAAAATGCAAAAATAATGTGCAAGAAAATGAAAAAGTGTAAAGAAATAAAATCTAACAGTTAAATCAAAAATTAAACCAAAAAGCATTCACAGAGTAACTATGTCCATAGTAGAAAATAAAATAAAATAAAATAAAATAAAATAAAGGAAAGAAGTGCAAGTATAATCACAAAAACTAATTACCAAAGTATTACAACTATTACTAAAGTTTGAAAATTAAAATAAACAGATTACAAAATAAACCTAACACGTAAACCGAATCAAAAACTAGTAATCATATCGCATCTTGCATCAGACTAAAACTAATACTAAATTGCTGCTACTTTTCAAGCTCTGCTATCAAGGCTTTGCTGCTGCATCAGGGTCTGCTTCAGGTCCTGCAGTAGGTTCATTGTGATCCGAAGCTTCAGAAGCAGTTTCCAAATTTTCTGTGAGGTCTTTCATTTCTTGAAGCATGTCTTGGCCCCAATGATATAAATTGTTGTAAGATTGGGCCAGTTTGTTGTAAAGCTCCAACATTTGAAGTTGATGTTGCTTCTGTTTCTTTTTAAGAGATAAAAATCTCTTTTTAAGTTTCTTTTCTAGCTTCTTCTTTTGGTTAACCTGCTGCTGACCCATGGTATCAATTTTGACTTCTAAGCTCTTTAAGGTAGCAAGGATTTCTGTGGTGTCAGGTGAGGGAACAGATGGTTGGACAGTGAAACTTGCTATTCTGGATTCCAAGGATCTTAAGAGGGACAAAATGTCTGCTGAAAACTGTGGGGTAGTGGTTGGTTGGGGTTCTGCTGGTGCAAAGGTAGTGGGGTCTGCAGTACCAGTGGCTTCAGGATGCTGCTGTAACAGAGTATAGGTATGGCCTACTTTCTCACAAACATCCATGTGTAGCAACATTGTGCTGTCTATATATGATTCACCAGAAACTGGCAGCAGCTTATATAGACTAGCATCAAAGCTAAATGAGTTTGCTATAGCAGTTATATACCCCCCAAAAACTATACTACCTTTAGTATGCTTCGTGACAATTTGGTGCCAATGAGTAGCTATGAAATGGGCTGTGCTTACTTATTTTCTCTCCTTCATGCACCACAAGAAAAATAAGTCTCCAAAGACCACACATCATATCTGCGTCCCTTCCTAAAACAAAGGTAAGAAATGAACCTATGGAGGTATTTCAACACATGATCAACTATCCTAGAGGCTTTTGCAGTCCTCTGTCTATAATAACCCCCAAAAGGTGCAATATCTTTCCAGAATTGAACAGGGTCATAAACAGTTTGCTGCCACTCAATATTTTTATACCCCGAATCTTGAAAACCAAAAATTGCATTCATAGCATCCATGTCTAACTCCCTATCAATTCCAGCACATTGAAAATATATCACATCCTTATTCTCAGGTACTGTTGGTTTGAAATTTAGCCTTAAGGAACTCAAAAATTCCAGGGTCAAATCCTTGTACACTGGTTCCCTAATCTTAGCAAAATTAGTCCAGCTAATAGCATCCAAATAGGCAAATACAGAGTCATAAATGCCTAATTCTTTTAAAATTTGCTCATCCATATATTTGTTTGCCAAAATAGGTTTAGAAACTAATTTCTCATAGGCATTTTTCATATCCATATCCTTAAAAGCCCAAGGTAATGGAGAGAGTACCTCCTCTATATTATCGGCAGACGACGCAGGTGCTGCTGGAGAATTTAAGGGTGACTGAGATACAGGTGTTTGGACCGCTGGTGCTGGAGTTTGCGAGGAAGACCTAGTCCTTTTGCTGACTGGTTCAGAGGAAGGTTGAGGTGGAGAGTTTAGGTCGAAAGGAACAGAGGGTACTCTTTTTCGTTTTCCGACAGGGGTTTTCCTAGGTCGACCTGCAGCCTTATTAGTTTTGCCTTTGGTTTTCGTTTGAGTAGGCGCAGGCTCAGGCATTGGTTCTGGGAAATGAGTGTCGAAAATGGGTGTTTTATTTTGCAGTTCAGTTTGCGGCGAGAAGGGAGTCGGCGGAATGAGGGTTGGTGTTTGGTTTGGGGGTAGTAGTGGTGACTGAGGGGGTGGTGATTGAGGTAGCGGCGGCGTTTGCGGTGGTGGCGACTCAGGGAGCGACGGACTGGGACTGGAGTTAGGGTTTATGGGTAGGGAGGATGGAGCACCCATTTTCTATTAGACAGAGTGTTGAGATTTTCTGGGTTTGGGTTTGTGGGTAGACCATATTTTAGTTCTCACCATTTATTGAAAAGAAAGAAACTTTTCAGCTTCCCTTAAAAATTGCCGAAAAAAATGGTGCGGGAAGGAAGTCTGTAGAATGAGAGTTGTGGCTTATCGGGAGTGTGGGCGAGGGAGTTTATAAAAATGGCAGAAGTTTTGGGCTTTTTAAAATGTGGGGCAGACATCTGGTAATTTAGGCCATGCTTGGGGTTAAGCATAAGGTTCAACAGAATTTGCTTAGGACTCTGCTTGACAAGCAACATCATCAGCAAGTTTCGGCAGGTTTTGGGAAAAATTGTAGTTTTACTTACCAAAAACAGTCCAAAAGCTATGGAATGCTATCATGACCCTCAACAATTACCAAATACACACAAACACCATAAATTTGAGGAATTTAAGCTCATCATCTCTTAGAACTCATCAAACACTGTATATGTTCATTTAGCTTATGCAAGCATTTTTTAATTGAGGCACCAATTGTGACTACCTTTTTGCACACTTAATGAAATGGTCTCCTTTCTAAACTTATACCAAAAGTACATTTCAGCAGCATTTGAGACAAGTTCCAAACATTCAAAAATTGCAGAAAAGACATAGAAATTGACCTTTTAAGCAGCATGAACAGTAGTAAAAATCTGTAAACAGTAAAAACTAGCAGCAATTCAAACAAAAACATGTAAATTCCTATCAGACTACAAAATTATATATACACTAAAAGGTAAAACTTAACAAACACTATTTTTGCACCTCAATAAAGCTCACATCAGTCCTAAATATCAAAATTGATCCTCATTCAAGTTGCATTTCATAAAATTTACACAAGACACAAAATTAAACATGTGCTATCAAGTAGATTGCAATATCAGCCATTTAGCACAAGTTTAAAGGTGTTACTGTTCACAGGCACTGGATAAGGTGCAGAATTTTGCTTATTGCTTGCTCCCTTTCAATTCTTTGTTTTTGCTACAAGTGTTAATTTGCCCAATCTTCATGAAGGACCTACAAAAGATAAATAAATGTCACTTTTGAGTTTAATGAGGGCAAAAACTGAAAATGAAATGAAATGGAAAATTAATAAATTATAAAAGGATACGCTTGGGTTGCCTCCCAAGAAGCGCTTGTTTAAGGTCTTAAGCTTGACCTTCCACTCCAAATCACCTAAGTATCCCTGATTGGAGAACCAAGCCATGAAACCTCTACAACCTTTTATGTGGGTTCTCCAACAATATAATGCTTTAATCTCTGCCCATTAACTTTGAAAGTCCCTGAGGTTTCATTTCCTATCGCAACAGCTCCATAGGGGTATACCTTTATAACAGTGTAGGGCCCTGACCATCTTGACTTTAATTTTCCTAGAAATAACCTTAACCTAGAGTTGTATAGAAGAACAACATCCCCTTCCTGAAATTCTTTCTTCCTAATATGCTTATCATGCCATCTCTTAGTTCTTTCCTTTTAAAGCTTGGCATTTTCATAAGCATCCAATCTAAGTTCCTCAAGTTCATTTAGTTGCAGCATTCTTTTTTCTCCTGCAATTTTTAATTCAAAATTCAGTGTCCTTATGGCCCAATATGCTTTATGCTCCAACTCCAAAGGTAGATGACAAGCTTTCCCATAAACCAATCTAAATGGGGTGGTCCCAATAGGAGTTTTAAAAGCTGTTCTATAGGCCCAAAGAGCATCATCTAACTTTAGTGACCAATCTTTCCTTGAACTATTCACTGTTTTCTCAAGAATTCTTTTCAACTCTCTATTTGAGATCTCCACTTGACCACTAGTTTGTGGATGGTAGGGTGTTGCAACCTTATGCTTTACTCCATATTTTTGTAATAATCTTTCAAATTGATGGTTGCAAAAATGAGAACCTCCATCACTTATAATGGCACGTGGAGTTTCAAATCTTGTGAAAATGAACTTTTTAAGGAATTTAATCACAACTCTAACATCATTAGTTGGAGATGGTATAGCTTCAACCCATTTGCTCACATAATCTACTCCAACTAAAATGTATTTGTGTCCAAATGATGATGGAAAAGGTCCCATGAAATCAATGCCCCACACATCAAATAGTTCCACTTCCAATATATTTTGGAGGGGCATTTCATCTCTCTTTGAGATATTACCCATTCTTTGACACCTATCACATGCATTTACAAACTTCCTCACATCCTTAAACATGTGTGGCCAAAACAACCCTGCTTGAAGAACTTTTTCTGCAGTCTTTGTCACACTCATATGACCCCCATAAAGTGAAGAATGGCAATCTTTAATAACATTCCCTATCTCCTCATTAGCTAAACATCTTCTAATCAACCCATCTCCACATCTCTTGAACAAAAATGGCTCTTCCCAATCATAATCCTTCACATCAAAAAGAAATTTCTTCTTTTGCTGCCATGTTAGGTCAGGTGGAAGGATTCCACACACTAGATAGTTCACGAAATCTGCATACCAAGGGGTTTTTGCATTCATGATTACTAACAGTTGTTCATCAGGAAAATAATCATCTATTGGGGGCTCTTTTCCCAAATTATCTCCTTGTTCTTGCCTCAATCTAGATAGATGATCTGCTACCACATTTTCTACTCCTTTCTTGTCTTTAATTTCCAAGTCAAACTCTTGAAGGAGTAGCACCCACCTTATCAATCTAGGTTTAGCCTCTTTTTTCTGAAGGAGATACTTGATAGCTGCATGATCCGTGTACACTATTACCTTTGACCCCACAAGATAGGACCTGAATTTGTCTACTGCAAATACCACTGCCAAAAACTCTTTCTCTGTAGTAGAGTAATTTATTTGAGCATCATCTAAGGTCATACTTGCATAGTATATTGCATACACCTTCTTATCTTTCCTTTGTCCCAAAACAGCCCCAATGGCATAATCGCTAGCATCGCACATTAACTCAAAAGGTAATGACCAATCGGGTGACTGCATAATAGGAGCAGATGTCAAAGCTTCCTATATCCCGCAAAAAGCATTCATACAATTAGTATCAAAATGGAATTCCACATCTTTACTCAATAAATTAGTAAGAGGCTTAGAAATTTTAGAAAAATCCTTGATGAATCTCCTATAAAATCCAGCATGCCCCAAGAAACTCCTCACTCCCTTCACGGATCTTGGGGGTGGCATTTTCTCAATAATTTCTACCTTTGCTTTATCCACTTCAATACCCCTGTTTGACACAAGATGTCCCAAAACAATTCCTTCTTGTACCATAAAATGGCACTTTTCCCAATTCAAAACTAAATTGAACTCTTCACATCTCTGCAAAACCTTAGACAAGTTAGATAAGCATTCATCAAAAGATTTACCATACACAGAAAAATCATCCATGAACACTTCCATAATACCCTCAATCATGTCAGAAAATATGGACATCATACATCTTTGAAATGTAGCAGGGGCATTACATAGTCCAAATGGCATCCTTCGATATGCAAAGGTACCATAAGGACATGTGAAGGTAGTTTTATCCTGATCATCTGGGTGAATAGGGATCTGAAAGAACCCTGAATAGCCATCCAAATAGCAAAAATAAGAATGATGAGCTAGTCTCTCAAGCATTTGATCTATAAATGGTAATGGAAAATGGTCCTTTCTAGTTGCATTATTCAATTTCCTATAGTCTATACACATTCTCCATCCAGTTACAGTCCTTGTAGGTATTAGTTCATCATTTTCATTTTTCACTACTGTGATGCCCCCTTTCTTAGGTACAACATGAACTGGACTTACCCAATTGCTGTCAGAAACAGGGTAAATGATACCTGCATCAAGCAATTTCAAGATCTCCTTTTTCACAACCTCTTTCATATTTGGATTCAATCTCCTTTGTGACTCTCGAGAGGCTTTATGATTATTTTCCAACAAAATTCTATGCATGCACACAGAAGGATGTATTCCTTTAATATCATCAATGGTATAACCAATTATCCTTCTATGCTTTCTAAGAACTCTTAATAATTTTTCAACTTCACAATCATTCAATTTAGCACTAACAATCACAGGATATGTAGAATTTTGACCTAGAAAAGCATACCTGAGATTTGTTGGAAGAGGTTTCAACTCTACCTTTGGTGCTCCATTTTTTTCAAGCTTTGATGATGAAGTTGTATCTTGCTTCAAGTCCCCAATCTTTTTAATATCAGCCATAGGCAAAGGTGGATTTCCTTCCAAAATTGTAGCATATTCTGCAGCTTCTTCAATCTCGTCCCCTTTTTTGATGTTATGAACCAAACAAGCTTCTAAGGGATCTTTAGGATGTTGCTTTTTAAACACTTCTCTGACCTCTTCATCTATCACATCAACTCTCAAGCATGAATTTGAATCATCTTTCTTTTTCATTGCTTGAAACAAATTAAATTCAACTTTCTCTTCCCCAACTTCTAATGTAAGCCTCCCATTTTTTACATCAATCACAACTCCAGCAGTAGCAAGGAAAGGTCTACTAAGAATAATAGAAATGTGTACATCCTCCTCCATCTCCAATACCATAAAATCCATTGGTATGAAAAATTTTCCAACTTTCAGAGGAACATTCTCAATTACCCCAATTGGAAATTTAATAGACCTATCTGCTAACTGTAGTGATATGGTAGTAGGCTTCATTTCTCCAATCTTCATTTTCTCATAGATAGACAATGGCATCAGACTAACACTGGCTCCAAGATCACATAAAGCCTTATCTATACTGATATCCCCAATGTGACATGGTATGGAAAAACTTCCAGGATCTTTCAGTTTGGGTGGAAGCTTATTTTGCAAAATAGCACTGCTTTCTTCCGTGAGAGCTACAGTCTCAAATTCATCCAATTTCTTCTTGAGACCGGATACGAACTCTCCTCCGATCTCTATTAAGTGTTTATTAAAATTTTGATTTGAGACCGGATAAGAACTCTCCTCCGATCTCCTTTCTAAATGTTTATTAAATTTTTAGTTTGAGAACCGGATAAGAACTCTCCTCCGATCTCCTTTCTAAATGTTTATTAAATTTTTAGTTTGAGAACCGGATAAGAACTCTCCTCCGATCTCTTTAATATTTATTATAAAATTAAGTGAGGATCGGATAAGAACTTTCCTCCGATCTCTTTTGAATTTGGACACAGCCATATATCATAAGAGTCTAAGTTTAAGAGTTCTAATATTTAAAGGTGCCAAAGGTCGAAATAAGACTTTTTTTTTTTAACTCGTTGGTACTTTGTGACTAAATAAGGGACGCCGGACTGAATTTTGCTGACCTCCCCTAAGGTCACTTTACCAGTATCCTATCTGTACCCTTTTTCTTATCTGAGTTTTGATTTTAATTCCGCCTTATGGCATTATGCCGGATCGCCTCCCATGTCAGCCTAGTGATTCAATTTTGCTATTTTCTTGACGTGTTATTTAGACCCTCTTTTTTCAAAGAGACACTTTAGACACAGTTACCTACATTTTGTCTAGCTGCTTCTACGTAACTCGGGGCTAGATGACTTGTGTTCAGAAATAATGAAGGTTAACAAAAGTGTGGGTTAGCCAGCACGGGAGTAAACTAGAGCATATCTTTCCTTTGTATTTTTTTAGCGTGACATGAACTTAAAGAAAACAACAGGCACAAGAAAGAGAACGAAGGAAATACGTGAAACAAGAACTAGACTTAATAAAATGGCGATATTAACACTGACCTATAGGGAGACGAGTCTATTGAACTAACTACAGAATCGCAAAAAGTAGCAAGATTGCAGGTTGGCAGCCGGAGGTCTATGGTTCGCCTCGAAATGAAGTGTTCTTTGTTAAAATGTAAACGGGTCAGAATAACCAAGCTTGAGTGGAGTTGAGCTTAGACAATATGAATGGAAATAGAGGATAACAAAGACAGAAAGTGAGAGTGCCACAGGATAATGAACGAACTGAAAATGAAAAATTTCAGTATTCAAGAATCCCTTTTGCAAGAAAACACTTCAGAAAACTAGTTTCGAAAGTTTCTTCCTACGAAATCTCAAAAAAAATAGCAGAGTAACAAACTGAATTAAGTTTCAGAGTTATTCTGCTATAGTTACTGCCTCTTGTCTATATGTCTTTTTTCGTCCCCTTGAACAGTTTTCAGGCAGGTATTTATAGGAATCGGGTGCTCCCCATGAAGGGTCAGGATTTATTTTGAGGGAGATGGAGGGTCTGGATTTTGAAGGACATGATCGGATGCTTGAGAATTAAAGAGAACCAAAATGAACGGCTGAGATTATTCTTCAGAATATTCGTCCTTTTCTTCTTTCAATCTGACGGTCTCAAATCCTCTTGTCCGGAGTGATCTGAGGGCTAAGAGCGAAAGACGCTGGTCTTGTCGTCTTCTCTCTTGATCCAAGGGTTCCGGGCTCGTCCTTACAAGTGAGATCAACGGTGGAGATTGGGATGTACAGGACTGTCATGACATACCCTGGTACCTGTCAGCATTGCGGGCGATTCTTAGGCGTGCGGTGGAGATCTCGTCTGCCACGCTTTAACTACCTCGGCTCACGATTACGGCGGCGGTTATTTGGGATTTGTCTTTATTCTTTTTGCCTTTCGATCCCTCCCCCTTTTCGATCTTCTTGACACGCTCCTATTCCGATCTCTCATGCTGATCTCCCATCTTCCGATCTCTATTATTCCGATCCCTTAATCAGCCCTGGTCCGGTCAAAGCATTAATTCCTCTCGATTCCCGAAGCATCCGCTTCGTTTTCTGCTTAGCAATAAATGCCCGGTTTCTCCCTATATATACCCCTGACAAAAGAAACTTCCTTCATTCGATTTCCCTCTTTTCCTTCTTACTTTCCAGTTCTAGCTGCTCCGACAGAAGTTCCGGCCATGATTGTGGTTTTTGATCCCTTTCCGATAGACTTCTTTGTTCCTCGACTGAAAATTTATGATCTTGGTGATCGCATAACCTTGTTTGATGATGGTGAGAGAACTGGACCAATTAACCGATCTGAATCGCGGATCTCGATCGTGTCGATCCCGAATCGTTCCACAGACATAATCGGCGAACCGATTTTGGCCGAGCAAATTGCTAATGTTCCGCCGACCCTTGGCGGTTGCTCTTCCGAGTTTATTCGGCTTCTCACCACATTGGGTGTTCCGACAGCGGCTTTCCTCCACATTGGGTGTTCCAACAGCAGGTTAAGCTCCGGTCGGCGACACCCTTTGGATCAGTCACAATGTTGACTATTGACACAGGCCTCTTTAGATAGGATGTTCCGCTGATCTTTTAGAGATCGGCCTTTTGATGTAATCAGATCTCTAATGTATTCCGATCTTTAGATCACCCAAATTATGTAATCTGACTTTTGGAAATGTATTCCGATCTCTTGAGATCGCCCAAATGATGTAATCCGATCTTTTGGAAATAAAGATTTCATTTTGTCAATTGTTATCTTATTAATTATTTTCTGAGCTCTAATATGATTATCTGATCTGATTCTTTACCTGAATGACACTTATCCGATCCGTAATTCGAAACACCTGGATCTGCCGATCTATAATTAACCGATCTCTTTATGGAATCTTGGGAATATGCGTGAGACGTGTCAGAACAGCTGGCGAGTCCCGCTAACCGATGCAGTGCCTGGGACATCGTGAGCATTAAATGCTCGGACGAGTATAAATAGGGGTGAAGGGTTAGTCATTTGCTCCTGTATGTCATTTTCAGTCTCTTGCTCACAACTTCAAAGTTCTCTCGTTTTCTCAAGTTCTTCCGACGCCGATCAGACTCCGGTAAGGGTTTTGATCTTCTTTTTAGTTTAAATTCTTTATTTCCTTTGAAAATGAGCGGCACCGAAGGTCAGAGAGCGACGAGCCCTCCTTCCATTCAGTTCTCGTGGTCGTCTGATGAAGAAGAGGTGGTCGGGCCGAGCGCACAACCAGAACCTTCTAGGGTCTCCGTTCCAGCTCGGGGGCGGATCGCACCATCAAGGCATGCACCTTCTTCAGGGAGGGAGAGTCTTCCTATGGACGAGCTGCCATCGATCTTGCAAGAATCCGATCTGCAATCGTTCAGCCACGAGTACAATATTCGTCCTGATTCGTACGAACTTATCCGGTGTCGCGGCGATCATCGAGCCGATCACTTCTTTGAAGAGAATGACATGGTTATGGTATACGAGGAACAGTTAAAGGCCGGTCTTCGGTTCCCTCTGGACGACTTCTTCAAGGAGGTCCTAAAATATCACCGAGTGTGCATTGCCCAAGTTCACCCTAACTCGTGGCGGATCTTAGTAGCCTTCCGAGGCCTGTGCCGAGCTAAGGGAATTAGTCCTACGGCTAAGGTGTTCGCCGAACTGCACAGGCTAACTCGCCAAAAGGACGATGAGCACTGGTTTTTTCAGGCGAAGCCTCATTGTGGGCTCTTTACCGATCTGCCCTCCTCCCTTAAGAATTGGAAGAACCGCTTCTTCATTCTGAGGAGCAAAAATCCGACCTGCTTTGAGGACTTCCCCCGTAGCTGGTGGCACCAAGGGCCCTTGATTCCGAAGCGTATTACCCTGAACAAGGAGGAAAGCCTAATAGTGATGGAACTGAAGAATCAGGCAGCCACTCAGAAGTTCTCCTGTTTAGATGCGATGACTGCCGAGCTGCACCATTGGACCATACAGCTGATCACCGGCCAAGATCGCGAACTTCCGCTCTCTGACCTCTGCATTGGTATTTTCTACATCTCAGATCTCAGGACCTTAGCGATCTCACTGACCTCTTCTTTGTGCAGGTATGGCGGGTGGTGAGGGTTCCAGGAAGCGGAAGAAAGAAAGAGAGATTTCTCGGAAAGTAAAAGAGATGAAGCGTTCGGCACTACTTCAAACACCCGGCCATGAACCTGGGGAGATACAAGGGGACCCGCCTCGACCTTCAGGACCACCGATCGCAAAAGCTGTCCGATCTCCTCCTCGATGAGAAGAGCCGCCTCCACCTCCTCCAGTTGCTCCAAGCACAGAAGGGGGTCGTTCTCGACCTCCTGCGAGGCCCCCTTCTCGTGGCGCTCAAGTGCTGATTACTTCCCTGGAGAACAACCGGACTGTTCGGGAGAACCCCGATTTTTCCAAAGTCTTGGGGTCTTCCATCTGCCTTCGGGAGGATCGGACGCATCGTCTCCGGACAATCTTGACGACATCCTGACCCGATCCATGAGTTTGAATGTAGAGTGCCTGGTGAACCAGCACGTAGTCCGGGAAAAGGCTCACCGCCTGGGTAAGGAGGTCGAGAAGAAGAGTCAAGAAGTGGCATCCCTCCGATCCCAACTCTCATCCGCTCAAGATTACATATCTCAAATTGAGGGGCGCATGAAGTACTATGAGGATAAGCTGGCCGAACAGACTCATGTTCTGGCTGAAAGGGATCATGCTCTTAGAGAAGTCCAGGCGCTCCGGACCAACGAAGCTGCTCAGGTCGCTCACCTTGCTGAGGAGCTTAAGGCAAAAGATGAAGAGATGGTGACAGGAATAGCCGGTGCCTATGTGAATGCTCACAAGGATCTCTTGACCGAACTCCAGAAGCGTTACCCAGAGGAGGACTTCTCTTGGATGGCCGACCTGGCTCCCGGAGGTGAGAGTGAGGATAGTGAGGAGGAGGCTGAGGGTGAGTGAGAAGACGGACCAAATGTAGATCAGGCTGGGGGTGTTCCTCCAGCTGAATAACTTGTACAAATTTTTGAAATGAAATGAAGTGGAATGCCCTTTTTTATTCGATGAATGGTTATGATCGGAAAATTTCTAAATTATTAAACACTTGATTGTCTGAGTATGTTGAAATAACTGAAAATGATTATTAACCTAAGTGTGAGAGATCGGAAAACACAATGAGCATGAGATCGGTAAACGGGACTTGGTCAAAATCGGCTTAAACACTTAGGATCGGGGTCATCATTAAACCGGTATGGAACCTTTAATCATTCTTAAACTTTTGAAAGAGAGATCGGCAATAAAACTGGTAAGAAGAGATCTATTGTCAGTTTATTTCGTTTGCCAACAGAGATCAGGAATATACTTGACTGGTCCGGAGATGCGACAATGGGTTTGAGAGATCGGTGAGCGATCTAATAGACTGGTAAGGCTTTGACTGATGTGAGGACTTAGCATTGATTCAATTCTTTGTGAGGAGAGATCGGAAATGTGACTGTCTATCAAAGAGGGATCAGAAATGTGATTAGCTGTCAAAAGGAGACTTAGTACTGGGGGTCAGTTTCAAAGTTTTATTGATTTTGGGGATCGGCCAAAATATGGTGTCGACAGCTGCCCCTCTTTACATAATTTCTATTAAAGGGAAAATTTCCCGTGTAGGAATTATGTAAAGATTCAGACTCATATTTTGGACGATTAGGTGTTCGAAGTTAGGGAGCTAAAGCACACTTAAGTTGGTGACCTAAAAATTGGCAACAGAAGTTGAACTAAAATCAACTTGGATCAAAGAACCAGAGGTTGATAGCAGGAAATGTAAATTGCAGGTAATTAAAATCAACTTAGATCAAGGAACCAGAGGTTGATAACAGGAAATTTAAATTGCAGGAAATTAAAATTGGCAGGAAATTTAAATTGCTGGAAATTAAAATCAACTTAGATCAAGGAACCAGAGGTTGATAACAGGAAATGTAAATTGCAGGAAATTAAAATCAACTTAGATCAAGGAACCAGAGGTTGATAACAGGAAATGTAAATTGCAGGAAATTAAAATCAACTTAGATCAAGGAACCAGAGGTTGATAACAGGAAATTGCAGGAAATTAAAATCAACTTAGATCAAGGAACCAGAGGTTGATAACAAGAAATGTAAATTGCAGGAAATTAAAATCAACTTAGATTAAGGAACCAGATGTTGATAACAGGAAATGTAAATTGCAGGAAATTAAAATCAACTTAGATCAAGGAACCAGAGGTTGATAACAGGAAATGTAAATTGCTGGAAATTAAAATCAACTTAGATCAAGGAATCAGAGGTTGATAACAGGAAATGTAAATTGCACTTACAAAGCAAGCCTAATCCGGACACGAGAAGTTCTTCCCCAATGAAGTGTACTTAACAAAATCCCGAAGACTAATGATGAATGGAGGACGAGTTGCAAGACTTAACCTATGACCCCATTTCTTCAAATGCCCCTTTTCTGTTTTTTTCTTTCTCCCGAAAAGCGCCCTTGCGGGTTTTTACTTCCCCTTCGTCTATATGCCTAGAAGTGCCTTTTCGCTCCTACCCCTTTTTTTTTTTTTTTTAGGCATAGTATTTCTTGACGGTGTCAGCATTCACAGGTCTCGGAAACTCTTCACCGTCCATGTGGGTCAAGATCAGGGCTCCTCCAGAAAATGCCTTTTTAACCACATAGGGTCCCTCGTAGGTTGGTGACCATTTGCCCCGGGGATCGTTTTGATTCGGCAGCACTTTCTTCAGAACTAGGTCCCCGGGTTGGAATTCGCGTGGGCGAACGCTTTTATCAAATGCTCTAGCCATCCTCATCTGGTATAACTGCCCATGACATGCTGCTGCTAACCTTTTCTCATCTAGCAAGTTTAACTGATCCAACCTTGACTGGATCCATTCTGACTCATCAATCCCTGATTCCCTCAGAATCCTTAGGGAAGGAATTTCAACTTCAATAGGTGATACTGCTTCCATCCCAAAAACCAGTGAGTATGGAGTTGCCCGGTTGAGGTTCTTACAGAAGTCCGGTATGAGTGGAGAGCGTAAGGAAGCATATCATGCCAATCCCTATACGTGACCGTCATTTTCCGGATTATCCTCTTGAGGTTTTTGTTTGCAGCTTCCACCGCTCCATTCATCTGGGGATGGTATGGGGAGGAATTGAGGTGTCGGATTTTGTATTGATCACACAATTTCTGAATCCTTGGACCATTCAAATTCTTAGCGTTATCAGTGACGATTTCATTAGGGAGGCCATGCCGGAAGATGATATTGTTTCTGAGGAATTTGAGAAACGTGTTCTGCGTGATATGGGCGTATGACGTGGCTTCGACCCACTTAGAAAAATAGTCGATAGCTACTAGGATAAATCTGTGCCCATTGGATGCCTTAGGGTTGATGGGACCAATCACATCGATGCCCCACATTGCGAAAGGCTATGGTGAGGCGAGGTTGAACAATTTGTGAGGCGGCACACTTATCGGATCGGCATAGATTTGATACTTATGGCATTTTCGGAAATACTCGATGCAATCCTTTTCCATTGTAGTCCAAAAATATCCCCGTCGCATGATTTGCTTAGCCATCATGTGCCCATTGGCATGGGTTGCACAATTTCCCTCATGAGTCTCAAAAAGGATTTTCTTCGCCTCTTTTGCATCCACACATCTCAACAGTTCACCGTTGAACCCTCTCTTGTATAGGGTTTCACCACTGGGAAAGTATCCCAATGCTAATCTCCGAAGCATCCTCTTTTCGTTTCGGTTTGCCCCTGAGGGGAATTCTCTGGTTCTGCAGTAGACCAGGAGGTCATGATACCAAGGTTTACCGTCAGGTTCTTCCTCAATCATGAAGCAATAAGCTGGCTCATTCCTTGCCTTAATCTTCAATATCTGAGCCATCTGCCCTTCTTCGATTTGAGCCATAACGGCTAGAGTAGCTAAAGCATCAGCAAATTGATTCTTGTCTCTACTAAGGTGAGTGAAAGAGATCTCTTCGAATTTCTTAATCAGCTCCAGTAAGTACTTCTGATATGGGATTAGCTTGGGATCGTTGGTTTGCCATTCTCCCTTGACTTGGTATATAATCAGGGCTGAGTCTCCATATACCTCCAACTTCCTGATTTTCATTTTGATTGCAGCCTGTAGACCCCTCACACAAGCTTCATATTCTGCAACGTTGTTGGTGCAGTCAAATCTCAACTTAATGGCTATCGGGAAGTGCTTTCCATCTGGGGATATCAATACAGCTCCAATTCCATTACCGGACAAATTGACAGCTTCGTCGAAATACATTTCCCATACATCGGCTGGCCCCTCTTCTTCGCAGTCTACTTCATTAATATGCTCATCAGGGAACTCAAAATCCAGAGCTTCATAATCCTGGATAGGATTTTCTGCTAGGAGGTCAGCGATCACGCTATCTTTCACTGCCTTCCGGGTCATATAGACTATGTCATATTGGGAGAGTATGACCTGCCACTTGGCTATCCTACCTGGCACGAATGGGCTTTCGAATACATATTTGATAGGATCTATC
Source organism: Hevea brasiliensis (assembly GCF_030052815.1). Lineage (NCBI taxonomy): Eukaryota > Viridiplantae > Streptophyta > Magnoliopsida > Malpighiales > Euphorbiaceae > Hevea > Hevea brasiliensis. The sequence goes on from NC_079510.1 coordinate 50,622,678, forward strand.
CTGGAGATGAGCCATGTCTTGTGATTCAGCATGTAGTGCTTGAGGCGATTTGCTGTCCAGGCTAATGCGCAGCAAGTCTTTTCTAAGAAAGAGTACCTTAACTCACAATCATTGAACTTTTTGCTCAGGTAATAAATAGCCCTTTCCTTTCAGCCAGTATCATCATGTTGTCCCAAAACACATCCCATCGAGTTCTGTTGGACTGCCATATACAGGATCAAAGGTCTCCCCGCTATGGGTGGAACCAACACTGGTGGGTTTGATAGATACCGCTTGATTGTCTCAAAAGCCTCTTGACAAACTGAATCCCATTGGGTGGTGTTGTTCTTTCGGAGTAGTTTAAAAATAGGCTCGGCTTTAGCGGTGAGATTGGAAATAAATCTTGATATGTAGTTCAATTTTCCCAGGAAACTGCGCACCTCCCTTTCTATTTTTGGGGATGGCATTTCTTGAATAGCTCGAACCTTGTCTGGATCTACTTCTATTCCCTTTTCGCTCACTATGAATCCCAACAATTTCCCTAACCTAGCTCCGAATATGCATTTGGCAGGGTTTAGTTTCAACTGATATTTCCTGAGTCTCTCAAATACTTTCCTCAGCACCTGCACATGACTTTCTTCTCCCCGGGATTTGATGATCATATCATCCACGTACACCTCCATTTCTTTATGCATCATATCATGGAATAATGTGACCATGGAGCGCTGATAGGTGGCACCAGCATTCTTCAACCCGAAGGGCATGACCCGATAGCAAAATACTCCCCATTGAGTGATAAAAGCAGTTTTCTCTTTGTCTTCCTCATCCATTGGGATTTGATTGTACCCAGATGCCCCATCGCAGCATGAGCACCTGCCCAATCCCGCAGCATTGTCTACTAACACATCAATGTGGGGGAGAGGGAAATCATCTTTTAGACTTGCTTTATTAAGATCCCTGTAATCAACACACACTCTAACTTTCCCGTTCTTCTTCATTACCGGGACAACGTTAACTATCCATTGGGGATATTTGACTACTTCTATGAACCCAGCGTCGTACTGTTTCTTGACCTCATCCCTAACCTTGAGCAGTGTGTCAGGATTCATTCTTCTTAGCTTCTGCTTTACCGGGATTGTCCCTGGAATTAGGGGAATTTTATGCGCCACTATCTGGGGGTCTAAACCAACCATATCATCATAGCTCCAGGAAAATATGTCCAGGAATTCTCTGAGCAAACCGATCATATCTCCCAATTCCTCACTCTCCACAACCTTAAGTTCCCTCTTTACTTCTTCCGTGCCTAAGTTTATGGTGTGTGTTTCATCTCCACAAAGCACGAGGGAAGGTTTATCGTTTTCATTGCTTTCCTCTGTGAGCTCCACCTCAGAATCACTTGAAGTAATGGCAGTTATGGGGATTTCAAAATTAACCAGAGGAATCTCTGAGTCTATTGGATTATTAGGTGTTAGATGAAAGGTCCTGAATGAACGAAAATAGAATATTTTATAAAGATGGAATTCAAAGGGAGAGCATAAAAAGGATTTGGAAATAAATGCGCTATTAATTCATTAAAAATTTATGTCATAAGAAAAGGGTCCATTTACAATGTTACACTTGCCACCATGGACAAAATGATCAAGTGTAGATAACCAAAGGTACTTTACTCGAAATTGAGTACAGGGATGTCCTCTGCCGTCCAGTTGTCCAGTTCTTGCCCCTCAGCTATTGGAGAGACCAGAGCCTCATACAGGGAATCCATGGATGGTTCTTCAGGGGACTCTTTCCTTTCATCCCCAAATTCTATCATGTTCACACCATTGCCTGCATTATGGTTGGGCAATGGGTTTGAGGTAACATTGGGGAGGGAATCATTTCCCTCAATTTTCAGCCACCCATTTCGGATTAAAGCGTGCACTCTCCCCCTGAGTGCACCGCAGTTGTCAGTTGAATGCCCTTGTGCCCCTCCATGGTACTCACAACGGGCAGTGGCATCATACCACCTGGGGTATGGCGGCTGGATCGGGTCTAGGGGAACTGGTACAATTTAGTTTATACCGACAAGGTATTGGTATATTTCACTGAGTGGGAGGGGAAGAGGTGGATCAGGGTTTCTTGGGGGTCTTGGGTTATTTTGTGGTGGTCTTGGTTGAGCAGGAGGAGGAGGTGGTCTCGGTTGGTAATTTGTAGGTGGGGGATATTGTGGGCGCGGGTGTGGATAATTTGGGAAAGGAGGCGGAATATTTGCGATGGTTTGGCCATGAGGGGAAGGATATGGCCGGTAATTGTTTTGAGGGAATGGGGAATAATTGTTTTGACGGGTGACAGAATGCACATCACCCTCCTTCTTCTTACCAAAGCTGGCAGTTTTCTTCGCAGGGTTCTCAGCCAACTCCTACAACCGTCCCATTCTTAGATTGGCCTCTATTCTTTCACCGGCCTGTATGATGTCAGAGAAGCTGTTGGAAGTGTTCCCAATCATCAAATTGAAATAGGGGGCTTTCAACGTCTCAATGAACAGAGAGCACAGCTCATTGTCGATCCATCGGAGGGTGTACTTCTACCGCCTTTTCTCTCCATCTCTGGGCATACTCCTTGAAGCTTTCCCTGTCCCTCTGCACCAGGTTTTGAAGATCCCTCCTTGTGGGGGCCACATCGCAGTTAAATTTGTACTGCTTTAAGAAGGCATTAGCTAAATCCTTCCAGGAGCGCAGTTTGCTCCTGTCCAACTGAATACACCACCTCAAAGCTGCCCCGGAGAGGCTCTCATGAAAGAAGTGGACCAGCAGTCTGTCATCCTCTGTCAGAGCAGACATCTTGGCGATATAGGTGGCCAAGTGAATGCGAGGATCTGAATTCCCTGTGTACTTGTCGAAATCAGGGACCTTGAACTTGGGTGGCACCACCACGTCGGGAACCAATCTAAGTGATGCCACATCAACTGAGCCATACATATTCAGCCCCTCTATCGCTCTCAATCTCTCTTCTAGTGCAGATAGTTTCTCATTTTCTCTCATCTTATTTTCTCCTCCCACTGTATGAAATGCTCCGCCAGCTGGGAGATGAGGGGTGGAGTGAACTGGAGGGATTAGAATGGAAGGGTATGGGTCGGTGTTTAAAACGGTTGGGTAATGAGAGTAAGTAAGTCATTATTCATGGCAGCCGGATTGACAGTGATTGTCGGGTCCGGAATTGGTGAATGGAAGGTAAAAGAAGTTGAAGCTTGGTGTGGATCATTTGTTTGAGGTGGTGGAGGAGGTAGCGGTAGGCTAGGCTCTGCTGTGGGTTTATTCTGGGACATTTCCCTCATTAGTCTCATAAGTTCTGAGATCTGATCTTTCAATTCGGAAACCTGCCCTTATAGGTTCTGTACTTGTTCCTGATCTTCCATTATCTTCTTTGTCCGAGATCTTGTTAAGTACACTCGCTTGGGTTGAACCGTGTTTTTGGTCGGACTTGCCTTGTTTGAAGCAATGTTGATTTCCTGTAAGAAAAAAAAGGTTTTTAAGGAATTTCGAATTTTGTAAAAAAAAACTAAAAGTCCTTGTTCGGACGAAGGATACAGTGGCGTTTGGGAGCCAGAATGAAATCTGCGAAAGGATGATTGCATTAATTTTATCATGGCATCGTTCGATAGTCTGACCGTGAATGACTGGATTGAATGCGTATTTATGATACCTGTCCATATAGCGCACTCAATTTTTCACATAACCCTAACGAGGAAGTTCCTACGGGAGTCATATTATTCATTCACAAATTTGCTAAACAATGGTCCAAAAATCATCTCATTAACTGAATAATTCGTACACCGTATTCTTTACATCGGCCTAGGTTCTGGGAGGTTCTTTATAATGAGATGGCATTTTCTGAGATACTCATATATCCTTTCTTCTTGTTTGGCAGGGTTGAATGCTTTCAGAGCATACTCGGATTCAGGTAATAGCTCTTGTTTTCCCTGTGCTATCGTTCTCTCCAGCTGGTCAACATTCTCTTTCAGCTCTTGATAGAGAGCAGCTTGTTTTTCTTTCTCTTTCCTTTCCTTAGCACACTCTTTCAAGATATCGTTGATGAGTAGTGCCTGTTCTTTTAATTCGAGCTTCTTCTTTTTGTTTTCCTGTTTATACTCTTCAACGAATACCTCTTGGTATTTCATCTTTTCCTGAAGCTTACTATTCTGCACTTTCATTTCTTTGACCTCAGCTTGAAGAGAGTCTCTTTCCTTTTCCCACCGTACCTCTTGCTCTTCGAACCCCATCTTTTCGGCCCTTGCTTCTTCCTTGAGCCTTCTCACCTTTCTTTTAAGTTTTTGTTGTTGGTCCTCCAACTGTTTTATTCGTTCTTGCCGTTGTGAGTTCTCGGTATTTGCCTTTTGTAGCGAGTCAACCAGGCGATCATCAGCTTCTTCTAATAGGACGTCTTGGCGCGGATCGCTGTCTTCGAATTCTGTAGTTGAGTATTCTCGGTCCCTGTCAGCTCTCCATTTAAGATAATCGTCCGAGGCGCTTGGGCCTTTAGGCGATCTCTCCATCAGAGTGATGTTTTCCCAAGACTTGCGAGCCATTTTCAACCCTTCCACTTCCCTGAGCTCATGGTAGAAATGACCTTGGTGGTATTCTTCAACGTTGATCCTGGTCTGTGTTGAACCAAACTGCCTCATTACCAATGCCGGAGTGTAACTTGTGTATTCGGTTACTCCGATTAGGGATACCGACTGATTACCTCCCGTGCTGATCAAAATGGATTGGCTCGACGCCACGACTTCCTCCAACAATAATCATGGCTATTGAAACTCAAAATCTGCTTTCGCCATCGTTGTTCATTCTTCTGATCGATTATTAACCGGTCATCTTCTCGATGGGAGGTGGTCAAGGTACCAAGTCAATCCCTTTGTCTCCACAGAGCATATGTGACCGATAATCCGGAGATATAACAGCTTGAGAACAACACTTGATGGACCCTTTACCTGTTGTGCAGAGGTAAGGGTTAATAAGGTCTCCGCAAGAATTGCCGGTATCGGATTGACCTCCTGCCTTTCTACCGCCCAGAATACTTCCACCGTGCTGCAGGTTATGATTCCTAATGGTCCCGGGAACAAAATCAGGCCATAGATTCCCAATGCGAGTGCTACTGAAGCTTGATCCCACTGTTTCTCTTGGAGGTATTGATCTAACCGCTTCTTGAGGTAGGTCCAATACCATCCATGCGTGTTCCCTTTTAACGTTTCTTTTGACTTAGCCTCCTCTGAAGGAATACCCAACAAAAGTGTTAATCAATTCCACGTCTGCCTATGCTCAAGGTGTAGGTAGATCCGATTCTGTGTTGAGTAAGGAATCTCTAGTAATGCCTGATATTCTTCCATAGTGGGAACTGTATCAATATCATTGAAAGAGAATACCCCGTACTTAGGACTCCAAACCGACAGCATGGCCTTTAATGCCGGGATTTGGACCTTGACTCGCATTAAGGTCGCAATTCTCCCGTATTTCTTTTCAAATCGTGCCTTGACCTGATCGGGAAGCGACCTCCAACCATTAGATGCACTCGAGGTCGTTTCATTCTAACCTCAATTTTATTCAGGTCCCATGAAGGTAGTAAGCTAGCATGTGCCTTGGAAACATCGTTTTGCGGGGGTACTGGAGTATGAGTTGATTTGGACCAAAGTTTAGCATTCTGAACTTCTTCTGCCGACTGACTCGAGGATGCCATGATAAAAATGATGCCTATCCTTTTTACAGACTTTTGGTTTGGTGATGCCTGTGGAAAAACTCGTTAGCAGGATAAATTCAGGTAATCTTGTATTATATTGTTGGCAGAGTGGTACCTACACATTTATCAAAGTAGGAAAATGTGCAGGTTTTCTTAACAACATGATTCAAGATTACCCTTAAAAGTAAGAATAAAGTAAAATTAACAGAATAGGGTAAGAGTAAGTATGCCCCTTTTGTCCTAGCATAGGAGACTCGATCTGGGATGAGTGCTACCTAATTGGATAGTTCTATCTTATAAGGTAGCTTACTACGGCTTTCAGCTATTGTGATAGTTTAGCTCAAGGTCTAATTTTCTAAAAGCCACAGGTTCCCAAATTGCCCCTACTGTAATAGTAGAGCCCCGTTCTATAACCATGATATTATCGGGAAAATTCCACGAGTATCACAGTGGATAGAACGAGTTTCAATCTGAGCAGAAGCCTTCACGGATACTAACGGGGTAAAACCCACGGGTACCGCTACATGACCCCCTCCTACTTTCCTAAAAGGGTAAGAAAGCCCGGGTATAGGACCGAAGTGTGTGAGGACATCGTGTGAGTGTTCAGTGTGTGAAGGGACACCTTTACCTCTTCCCAATTCAGGGGGATTTTATTCTTCCCATTTTTTCCCTTTTTCCTTTTTTTTTTTGAAACGGAGAGCACTGTAGGGAATAAAACAAGCGAAACAAGCAAAACAAGCGGAACAGTTAGTAGGAATAAACAAAAATTAACACATAAAATATTGCCGGGTGAGCCCACCTAACTATAATTTGATTGAAAAATTAAATCTACTTTTGGACCTCTAGACCGGGGTTAAATCTCAAGATTTCCCCAGTGGAGTCGCCAAGCTGTCGCAAGGTGTTTTGCGGTCGCCTGAACGAACCCTCACCGAAGTGGGAAAGAGTGAGGAGTCGCCACTTTAATTTTGAGGGAAATTAAAGAAAACCGTTTATGAAGATAAATCGAGATGAAACCACTTCTAGGCAGAGATTCTAGGTTCGGGGTCTGTAAACGGGTGGGGAAGGTATTAGGCACCCCACCTCGTCCCTTAACAAGGGTAAGTAGATTTAACTTTGCATTAGTTAGGAGGGCTTGGATGGACATGTTAATCCTTTTGACTAAAGGAACATTTGATTTTTCACTAAATTTGGATCACCCAGATACATAAGTAAATGAGACAACCTTAGTGAGTTACTGTTGTTTGTTAATTTTGTTTGAAAGGAATATTTTATTGAATTTTAATTTAAGGATCAGATAAGAACTCTTCTCCGAACTCTGTAATATTTATTAAAATTTTGAGTTGAGACCGGATAAGAACTCTCCTCCGATTTCTGTTAAATATTTTTTTAAAAATTCTGAATTGAGACCGGATAAGAACTCTCCTCCGAGACTCGTTAGATTAAAATTGAATTGAGATCGGATACGAACTCTCCTCCGATCTCTATTAAGTGTTTATTAAAATTTTGATTTGAGACCGGATAAGAACTCTCCTCCGATCTCCTTTCTAAATGTTTATTAAATTTTTAGTTTGAGAACCGGATAAGAACTCTCCTCCGATCTCCTTTCTAAATGTTTATTAAATTTTTAGTTTGAGAACCGGATAAGAACTCTCCTCCGATCTCTTTAATATTTATTATAAAATTAAGTGAGGATCGGATAAGAACTCTCCTCCGATCTCTTTTGAATTTGGACACAGCCATATATCATAAGAGTCTAAGTTTAAGAGTTCTAATATTTAAAGGTGCCAAAGGTCGAAATAAGACTTTTTTTTTTAACTCGTTGGTACTTTGTGACTAAATAAGGGACGCCGGACTGAATTTTGCTGACCTCCCCTAAGGTCACTTTACCAGTATCCTATCTGTACTCTTTTTCTTATCTGAGTTTTGATTTTTATTCTGCCTTATGGCATTATGCCGGATCGCCTCCCATGTCAGCCTAGTGATTCAATTTTGCTATTTCCCTGACGTGTTATTTAGACCCTCTTTTTTCAAAGAGACACTTTAGACACAGTTACCTACATTTTGTCTAGCTGCTTCTTCGTAACTCGGGGCTAGATGACTTGTGTTCAGAAATAATGAAGGTTAACAAAAGTGTGGGTTAGCCAGCACGGGAGTAAACTAGAGCATATCTTTCCTTTGTATTTTTTTAGCGTGACATGAACTTAAAGAAAACAACAGGCACAAGAAAGAGAACGAAGGAAATACGTGAAACAAGAACTAGACTTAATAAAATGGCGATATTAACACTGACCTGTAGGGAGACGAGTCTATTGAACTAACTACAGAATCGCAAAAAGTAGCAAGATTGCAGGTTGGCAGCTGGAGGTCTATGGTTCGCCTCAAAATGAAGTGTTCTTTGTTAAAATGTAAACGGGTCAGAATAACCAAGCTTGAGTGGAGTTGAGCTTAGACAATATGAATGGAAATAGAGGATAACAAAGACAGAAAGTGAGAGTGCCACAGGATAATGAACGAACTGAAAATGAAAAATTTCAGTATTCAAGAATCCCTTTTGCAAGAAACACTTCAGAAAACTAGTTTCGAAAGTTTCTTCCTACGAAATCTCAAAAAAAATAGCAGAGTAACAAACTGAATTAAGTTTCAGAGTTATTCTGCTATAGTTACTGCCTCTTGTCTATATGTCTTTTTCGCCCCTTGAGCAGTTTTCAGTGTATTTATAGGAATCGTGCTCCCCATGAAGGGTCGTGGATTTATTTTGATGGAGATGGAGGGTCTGGATTTTGAATTACATGATCGGATGCTTGAGAATTAAAGAGAACCAAAATGAGCAGTGAGATTATTCTTCGAATATTCGTCCTTTTCTTCTTTCAATCTGACGGTCTCAAATCCTCTTGTCCGGAGTGATCTGAGGGCTAAGAGCGAAAGACGCTGGTCTTGTCGTCTTCTCTCTTGATCCAAGGGTTCCGGGCTCGTCCTTACAAGTGAGATCAACGGTGGAGATTGGGATGTAGAGGACTGTCATGACATACCCTGGCACCTGTCAGCTCCTATTCCGATCTCTCATGCTGATCTCCCATCTTCCGATCTCTATTATTCCGATCCCTTAATCAGCCCTGGTCCGGTCAAAGCATTAATTCCTCTCGATTCCCGAAGCGTCCGCTTCGTTTTTTGCTTAGCAATAAATGCTCAGTTTCTCCCTATATATACCCCTGACAGAAGAAACTTCCTTCATTCGATTTCCCTCTTTTCCTTCTTACTTTCCAGTTCTAGCTGCTCCGACAGAAGTTCCGGCCATGATTGTGGTTTTTGATCCCTTTCTGATAGACTTCTTTGTTCCTCGACTGAAAATTTACGATCCTGGTGATCGCATAACCTTGTTTGATGATGGTGAGAGAACTAGACCAATTAATCGATCTGAATCGCGGATCTCGATCGTGTCGATCCCGAATCATTCCACCGGCATAATCGGCGAACCGATTTTGGCCGAGCAAATTGCTAATGTTCCGCCGACCCTTGGCGGTTGTTCTTTCGAGTTTATTCGGCTTCTCACCACATTGGATGTTCCGATAGCGGCTTTCCTCCACATTGGGTGTTCCGACAGCGGGTTAAGCTCCGGTCGGCTACACCCTTTGGATCAGTCACAATGTTGACTATTGACACAGGCCTCTTTAGATAGGATGTTCCGCTGATCTTTTAGAGATCGGCCTTTTGATGTAATTAGATCTCTAATGTATTTCGATCTTTAGATCGCCCAAATTATGTAATCTGACTTTTGGAAATGTATTCCGATCTCTTGAGATCGCCCAAATGATGTAATCCAATCTTTTGGAAATAAAGATTTTATTTTGTCAATTGTTATCTTATTAATTATTTTCCGAGCTCTAATATGATTATCTGATCTGATTCTTTACTTGAATGACACTTATCCGATCCGTAATTCGAAACACCTGGATCTGCCGATCTATAATTAACCGATCTCTTTATGGAATCTTGGGAATATGCGTGAGACGTGTCAGAACAGCTGGCGAGTCCCGCTAACCGATGCAGTGCCTGGGACATCGTGAGCATTAAATGCTCGGACGAGTATAAATAGGGGTGAAGGGTTAGCCATTTGCTCCTGTATGTCATTTTCAGTCTCTTGCTCACAACTTCAAAGTTCTCTCGCTTTCTCAAGTTCTTTCGACGCCGATCAGACTCCGATAAGGGCTTTGATCTTCTTTTTAGTTTAAATTCTTTATTTCCTTTGAAAATGAACGGCGCCGAAGGTCAGAGAGCGACGAGCCCTCCTTCCATTCAGTTCTCGTGGTCGTCTGATGAAGAAGAGGTGGTCGGGCCGAGCGCACAACCAGAACCTCCTGGGTCTCCGTTCCAGCTCGGGGGCAGATCGCACCATCAAGGCATGCACCTTCTTCAGGGAAGGAGAATCTTCCTATGGACGTGCTGCCATCGATCTTGCAAGAATCCGATTTGCAATCGTTCATCCAGGAGTACAATATTCGTCCTGATTTGTACGAACTTATCCGCTGTCACGGCGATCATCGAGCCGATCACTTCTTTGAAGAGAATGACATGGTTATGGTATATGAGGAACAGTTAAAGGTCGGTCTTCGGTTCCCTCTGGACGACTTCTTCAAGGAGGTCCTAAAATATCACCGAGTGTGCATTGCCCAAGTTCACCCTAACTCGTGGCGTATCTTAGTAGCCTTCCGAGGCTTGTGCCGAGCTAAGGGAATCAGTCCTACGGCTAAGGTGTTCGCGAACGCACAAAGTGCTAACTCGGCCGAAAGCACGATGAGCACTGGTTTTTTCAGTAAGCCTCATTGTGGGCTCTTTACCGATCTGCCCTCCTCCCTTAAGAATTGGAAGAACCGCTTCTTCATTCTGAGGAGCAAAAATCCGACCTGCTTTGAGGACTTCCCCCGTAGCTGGTGGCACCAGGGGCCTTTGATCCCGAAGCGTATTACCCTGAACAAGGAGGAAAGCCTAATAGTGATGGAACTGAAGAATCAGGCGGCCACTCAGAAGTTCTCCTGTTTAGATGCGGTGACTGCCGAGCTGCACCATTGGACCATACAGCTGATCACCGGCCAAGATCGCGAACTTCCGCTCTCTGACCTCGGCATTGGTATTTTCTACATCTCAGATCTCAGGACCTTAGCGATCTCACTGACCTCTTCTTTGTGCAGGTATGGCGGGTGGTGAGGGTTCCAGGAAGCGGAAGAAAGAAAGAGAGATTTCCCGGAAAGTAAAAGAGATGAAGCGTTCGGCACTACTTCAAACACCCGGCCATGAACCTGGGGAGATACAAGGGGACCCGCCTCGACCTTCGGGACCGCCGATCGCAGAAGCTGTCCGATCTCCTCCTCGACGAGAAGAGCCGCCTCCACCTCCTCCAGTTGCTCCAAGCACAGAAGGGGGTCGTTCTCGACCTCCTGCGAGGCCCCCTTCTCGTGGCGCTCAAGTGCTGATTGCTTCCCTGGAGAACAACCGGACTGTTCGGGAGAACCCCGATTTTGCCAAAGTCTTGGGGTCTTCCATCTGCCTTCGGGAGGATCGGGACAGACTGTCTCCGGACAATCTTGACGACATCCTGACCCGATCCATGAGTTTGAATGTAGAGTCCGGGAAAAGGCTCACCGCCTGGGTAAGGAGGTCGAGAAGAAGAGTCAAGAAGTGGCATCCCTCCGATCCCAACTCTCATCCGCTCAGGATTACATATCTCAAATTGAGGGGCGCATGAAGTACTATGAGGATAAGCTGGCCGAACAGACTCATATTCTGGCTGAAAGGGATCATGCTCTTAGAGAAGTCCAGGCGCTCCGGACCAACGAAGCTGCTCAGGTCGCTCACCTTGCTGAGGAGCTTAAGGCAAAAGATGAAGAGATGGTGACAGGAATAGCCGGTGCCTATGTGAATGCTCACAAGGATCTCTTGACCGAACTCCAGAAGCGTTACCCAGAGGAGGACTTCTCTTGGATGGCCGACCTGGCTCCCGGAGGTGAGAGTGAGGATAGTGAGGAGGAGGCTGAGGGTGAGCGAGAAGACGGACCAAATGTAGATCAGGCTGGGGGTGTTCCTCTAGCTGAATAACTTGTACAAATTTTTGAAATGAAATGAAGTGGAATGCCCTTTTTTGTTTGATGAATGGTTATGATCGGAAAATTTCTAAATTATTAAACACTTGATTGTCTAAGTATGTTGAAATAACTGAAAATGATTATTAACCTAAGTGTGAGAGATCGGAAAACACAATGAGCATGAGATCGAAGCGGACTTGGTCAAAATCGGCTTAAACACTTAGGATCGGGGTCATCATTAAACCGGTATGGAACCTTTAATCATTCTTAAACTTTTGAAAGAGAGATCGGCAATAAAACTGGTAAGAAGAGATCTATTGTCAATTTATTTCGTTTGCCAACAGAGATCAGGAATATTCTTGACTAGTCCGGAGATTCGACAATGGGTTTGAGAGATCGGTGAGCGATCTAATAGACTGGTAAGGCTTTGACTGATGTGAGGACTTAGCATTGATTCAATTCTTTGTGAGGAGAGATCGGAAATGTGACTGTCTATCAAAGAGGGATCGGAAATGTGATTAGCTGTCAAAAGGAGACTTAGTACTGGGGGTCAGTTTCAAAGTTTTATTGATTTTGGGGATCGGCCAAAATATGGTGTCGACACTTATCCATCTTCCTTGTCAAAGCATCAAACTTAGCATTAATCATATTCATGGCATCAAGCTCAAAGATACCAGCTGGTTTCTTGATCTCATTCCTCTCACAAATCCATTGGTAGTTGTTATAAGCAATTTTATCAAGAGGAGAAAAAGCTTCATCTTCAGATTTCTCCATAAGATCACCTCCAGAAGATGCATCAATTGTACTTCTAATAGCTGGTGAAACTCCATTGTAAAAGTATTGAACAAGCATCCACTTAGGAATCCTATGATGTGGACATCTCCTTTGCAAATCCTTATACCTCTCCCATGCTTCATACAAGCTCTCATCATCTCTAGGTTTGAAAGAAGTCAGCTCATTTCTTAGCTTAGCTGTCTTGCTTGGTGGAAAATATTGAGCTAAAAATGCTTGAGAAAGTTCATCCCATGTTGTGATAGAACCCAGTGGCAAAGAATGTAACCACTCTTTAGCTCGGTCCTTCAGAGAAAAAGGAAATAATCTGAGTCGAATTGCATCATCAGAAACTCCATTTATCTTCAACATATCACTGATCTCAAGAAAGTGTGCTAGATGCACATGTGGACTTTCACTTGGATTTCCTCCAAATTGTGATTGTTGTACCATTTGACAGAGTGCAGGCTTCAGTTCAAAATTATTAGCTTCTACTCTTGGTCTTGTGATACTTGGCATGAAATCTCCAATGTTAGGATAGGCATGATCCTTCATAGAGCGGTTGTTATTGTTGTTGGCCATTTCTTCTTGTAATTGCTCTTGCTCTTGTGCTCTTTCTTGTTGTTGTTGAGCTTTAATTTCAGCTTTTCTCCTCTTAGATTCTGCTCTTAAAGCTTTTGCTGTCTTTTCTATTTCTGGGTCAAAGAATAGATTGATTTCTTCACTTTTTGTCCTTCTCATAAAATAAAGCACCTGAAAAACAAAATAAACAAATTCTCAAAGTAAAATGGTAAAAAGAAAATAAAATAAAGTGCCCAAATTAACCAAACAAACAATTGTTCAATATCAAATAAAAAAAATCAAATCCCCGACAACGGCGCCAAAAACTTGATGTGACTTATCCGCAAGTATACGAGTCGTCTCAAGTAATAAAGTGATGAATCAAGTATCGTTCCCACGAGGATTTGCTGTTTGATTACCAAACTATGAATGAAGCGATTATTTGGGCTAATGATTAATGAATAAATGGTAAATGTAAATGAGTAAGGTAAATTGATTAATCTAATTGAAATGGGTAAGGAGCAAACAAATAAATTTTAATTCTAGTTCGCAATTAAACTAAATTAATAATGGGTAATTTAAATGAAAGTCTAATTATGGTAAAAGTGATTCCAGAGTTGGGGGTTTATGTATAAATTAATTGGGATTTGTCTTGGGCATTCCAATTTTTAGGGAAAAATAGAGTTTGAAGGAAATTGATTCTAAATTCCTTTGATATCTTTTTCACGCAAACCAAAGTGTGTTTTAAAATAACCAAACCTACTTTCGTATGTTATTTGATTACTTTAAAACCCATTAAGTTTTGTAATCAATAATTAATTCCTCTTAAAATCCTAGTTTATTTCTAAATCTAGGTGGTTTTAAGTTCCAATCCTTGATTATCTATCAATGACTTTCACCTTTCGGTCCTTCAATCAAAGATTAACACAATACCCAATGGGTACCAACATTAGGCAAGTAAATCAAGCACACAAGGAAGGAATCAAAACTCATATTTATGTAAAATAAGGAAATACCCAGTACAAATCCAAAATTAATCTAAAACATACTTCCCAACTCTGAAATCTAAAGAGATTACTCACTCATGATGGTATTTACAAGAAAGGATGATGGAAAAGTAAAGAAAAACATGATAAAAGGACTAAAATAGAAAAACCCAGGTAGAAGAACCAAAATCTCTGGTTTCTGGAGCTTCAAAACTGATGCAGCAACTCCTTCCCAAAAGGAATGGCGTCTCCTCCTCTTCCTCTATTAAATTTTCTTTCCTTTTTTTTCTTTTCTTCCCTTTCCTCTTGTGGCAAAAATAAGGAAATGATGAATTTATATCGTCCCAAAAAGTTGCCCTAAAAGTAAATAAGAGTCAAGGAGTGGGTAGGAAATGAGGTGTAAAATTATCCAAGTCAGCAGCATCTTTCACGTTAGGGCATGCGCTTAGGGTTCGCTTAACCCTAAGCGACTTTCTAGCGATTTCACTGGTCAGACCGTCTGCTTAAGGTTAAGCAGACCTTCAGCAAATCTTGGCAGACTTAGAGTAAAATGGATTTTTCTGCTCATGCTTGACTTGTGCTGCACTTTAAGCACTGCCGCTTTACCCTAAGCATGATCTTAAGCAAAGTTTCAAGCAAATTTCGGCTGGTTTGCTCTTTCAAGGCTTGATTTCTTTAACTTTCCTCCATGCTTAAAGAACTCCAAATCTCTTCAAATCACTTCCTATTGCACTCATTGATCTTCGATTTGCCACGAAATCCTATCAAAAACAACAAAATTACAAAAATCAAATATAAAGTATCTAAAATTAACAAATAAGATAAAATAAAGCTAAAAACATAAAATACACTAAAATATGAGGGCAAAATGGATGCAAAACTACCCTAAAATGCCTATATGAAATGAGTGTAACACTTTCTCTATTATCTGGAAATTTCTTTTTCAATTCCTTCGATTTTAGAGAATTACTAATATCGTCTAGTGAAATACTGTCTTTCCCTTACAACAGAGTATCAACAAAAGTTTCATAGGAGGGTGGCAAAGAACATAACATAATAAGGGCCTGATCCTCACTATCAATCTCAATATCAATATTAATATTCTTCAGATCCACAATGATTGAATTGAATTCATCTAGATGTTCTTTAATGGGCGTACCTTCGCTCATTCTCAGATTGTAAAGTCTTTTCTTCAGATACAGGCAGTTAGTCAGCGATTTGGCAGAGTATAACTCCTCTAATTTCTTCCATGCCGCTGATGCTAAGCTTTCACCAGTAATCTCGCGTAGGACATTATCAATTACGCTCATGAAAATCACACTCAAGACTCTCTCCTTTAGATCAGCCTTCTTCGCCTCTTTCATACCTTATGGAAAGTTATCCTCGATTGCCTTCCTTAGACCTTGTAGGATCAAGGAAGATTTAATTTTAATCTTTTACAAACTGAAACTTGATCCACCATCAAACTTTTCCATCTCATACGTAAACCCTAGGTTTTACGCACAAAGCTCTGATACCAGTTTGTTATAATAAGCACGCAAATCTAAGGCACACACATAAATTGCACAATCACACAATATTAAAAAGAGAAGAAGAATAACACATGATTTAATGTGGTTTAACCGTAAGATCTACGTCCACGGGCAATACAAGAGAAAAAGGTTCTACTATGATGAAAAGAGTAAGATATAATCAATCAGAACTCTCAAACCCTAACTCCAGTGTATTTCTCGAATATCTCACAACTCTACCACGAAGGGTAGAATATTACAATATTTATACTGGTCCATATCGCAGGGGCGTTGCCCCCACACCCCCAAGGAGATCAATAATGGGCTTCGGGCCTGGCCCTATCAGCCCATGCCCTCCACTACCATCACAGATCTCACTTTTTTTCCCAATCGAATAACAAAAAACGTGAAACTCTCAGGTCAGGCCACACATTCGGACCCATGAAAATATATTCAAAATTTTCAAAGCCACAAATAATAAACAAGATGCCTATGTGGCATAGCTTTTGGATACAAGAATTTTGATTTTTGATCCAAGGCAGAAGTAAAACAATTCTATGCCAGAGCTTTGATTATCCCACCAATACCCTAATACCAGGAATGAAATTTGTGCAGAATCGAAAGGTAGGACTGAATTGGATTTTGGAGATCAGCAAATGACCCAGGAATTGGAGACTACTCACTTGAGTTAAGCCTCAAAGGCTCTGCTGGAGATCAGCAAATTCAAATATTTTTTCCTTAAAATTAGAATCTACTCATACATATATGATGATGATTTCTAGCGAGACAATGTAAATATAAAATTCTCTAAATTCTAAAATATACCTTTTATTGTGTTTGTTGAACTAGTATAATATTTATTTTCCAATGTAGGAGATCAAACGATTTAAATCATAATATTCTCTTTTTATTTTAAAATTTTCAAAATATTTAAAAAATTACTCATCACCAAAGCATTTTTCAAAGAATTTTACTAGACATAATGACGCAAAATTTATCATAATTATGTTATAAAACTTTCATATATTAAGCAAAGGCTGGCCCGTCCGATCCTTAATGGCCTTGCTTGCGTAGTATTTTTCCAGTGAAAAAAAAGAAAGTGAGAAAATTTGTACATTATTTTGCCCAAAATAAATATGAGTTTATTATGGTTATGGATTTCATATTCATACAGAGAATTAGGAATGAAAATTAAGAGAGTAAAGACTGAATTTTTTCTAAGCCACTAAATTAAATCAGATTAAACTTATAATCCTTTGCTTTAGTTCTCTCAGCAAATAGTAAATAGATTATGAAAGGTTCTACGTAATTTTCATATACAAAAATAATACAACGTGCAGTTGAATCCTAAAACTAAGGACAAAAAAAATTCAAGATTCAATGGTGAAGGCAGTTCTGTCAAAATTATCTATGAACGCCAATTATCAACATTCAAATTCGGGCTTGGTTGACCCAAATATGAGGTGCTTGTTCATGCATAGTTAACGAAATTTCCAAGCAATTATCACTAGCACATGGTAGACAAGTAATTAACTTTTGAATTTTCTAACGTTAAAAATCAGCGACTTGTCAAAATAGCTTGTCATGGTAAGGACATCAAGCCACCCACAAAAAAGCATTCAAAACGTGACAAAATTCCCATGAAAAATGCTAGGGAAGAACCCTGTTTGAAATCAAAATGACTCATGGCTTCCAAGATACACTCTCTCAAGCATTTGCTTCTACTCTTCCAAATCACATTAGCTGCCTCCCTTGATATCATACCCATAAACCAATCCTTTACAGAAGGCAATCTTCTAGTCTCCAAGGGAAATAATTTTGCATTTGGGTTTTTTAGCCCTGGCAATGCTACCAGTAAATATCTTGGAATTTGGTTCCATCAAGTTTCAAAACCATCTGTTGTGTGGGTGGCAAACAGGAACAACCCTATCACTGGCTCCTCGGGAATTCTTTCGATCAACCCATGTGGGAATCTCGTTCTGTATAATGATCCTAACCGAAAAGTTCCACTTTGGTCTACAAATATTTCAGGGGAAGTAACTGATTCTTGTGTGGTTCAACTCTTGGATTCAGGAAACTTGGTTTTGCTCCGAGGCAGAAATAAAAGATTGGTGTGGCAAAGTTTTGATCATCCTACTGATACCCTTCTACCTGGAATGAGAATTTCGCTAAATCCGAAGACAGGTCTAGAGCGGATCTTAACCTCATGGAGATCAGAAGATGACCCAGGAACTGGAGACTACTCGATTAAGTTCAATCCAAGGGGGATACCGCAAATCTTTCTTTATAAAGGCTCAAATCCTCACTGGCGATCCTCCCCTTGGCCATGGAGGACTTTCTCAGATTTATACAACTACACTTATGAATTAGATCAAGAGGAGTTATACTTATTATACCATATCAAAGATGCTTCTATTATCATAAAAATTACGATTGATGATCAAGGATTCAACAAGTGGCTAAGGTGGCAAAAGAGTGATAATCAATGGAAGGAGTTCTGGTCTACACCTAAATACAGGTGTGATTTCTATGCACAGTGCGGCGCTTACAGTAAGTGTGATCCTAGCAATCCTGATAGATATGAGTGTTCTTGTTTACCTGGGTATGAACCCAAATCCCCAAGGGACTGGTATCTAAGAGATGCATCAGGAGGATGTGTCAGGAAGCGATTAGAATCTTCCTCAGTCTGTGGACATGGAGAAGGGTTTGTGAAAGTTGAAAACGTCAAGTTTCCTGACACTTCAACTGCAGCTTTTGTGGGCATGAATATGAGCCTTGTGGAGTGTGAACAGGAATGCTTGAGGAATTGTTCTTGCTCTGCATATACAAATGTAGAAATTGCTGGGAAAGATAGTAGATGTGTAGCATGGTATGGGGAACTAATAGACACAGCAGATCATATGGATAACAAACATAATCTGTATGTTCGTGTTGATGCAACTGAATTAGGTATTGCAACGAATTTTGAAATGATGAGAGATATTATTATTATTATTATTATTATTATTATTACTTTGGAAATCATTAAAGGGTCTTTGGAGTAATATTATTTTCTTTTTTCCACTGATGCAGTTGCAAATGCCAGAAAGTCAAGCTTTTTTCTCAGAAAGGGGCTAGACATTCTAATACTGTCCGTTGTTTTAGCATGGCTCACCGTTATCTTATTTGCCTATTTGTGGATTAGGAGGAAGAAAAGTGGTAAGAAACAAACTTACAGATTGCTTTTTGCTTTTCCATGTTTTATCTATTCTGCCTACTGTTCTCTACATGATCTAAGGAACACATAAGACTATCTTCTTAAATAATAATTTAAAGATTTTCTGAAAATTAACTGCTCTTTACAGAGTCCCATAATCCATCAACAAGTAGATTACTCATTAGTTTGTTAATTTGTTTAAGGACAGTGACTAAGAACAAATGGAAAAGAAAACTCTTTGATCCTACCACTGATTCAATCAACTACAAAAATACTCTGGTGGCAAGTGAGCTTGGTCGGAATAGCCATCCTCCTGACATAGAATTTTTTGATCTCGGCACCATAGTTGCTGCCACTAACAACTTCTCTCCAGCTAACAAACTTGGCCAGGGTGGCTTTGGTTCAGTTTATAAGGTCAGTCTCTATGCAACATCTGAATATTTATTGGCCTTGCCGGGTTATATATTGACTCATGTAGACATAATTTCAGGGTCAGATATCTAATGAACAGGAGATTGCTGTAAAACGACTATCTAAAAGTTCAGGGCAAGGAATAGAAGAATTTAAAAATGAAGTTATGTTGATTGCAAAGCTTCAACATAGGAATCTAGTGAAACTTCTTGGATGCTGTATTCAGGGAGGAGAGCAAATGTTAATTTATGAATATTTGCCAAACAAAAGTTTGGACTCATTTCTTTTTGGTAAGCATTCTTGCTCATTTGTTGCTTTTGTGACAAATTGGCTGCCCATTTTCTTATGTTTCAAAAGAAATATGATTGAGGTGCACAGCCACAGACTGCATGATTTAACACATTAGCCCAAATGATAAATATGTAAAATCTTTGTTGTAGATCAAACAAGAAAATCATTGCTTGATTGGAGGAAACGCTTCAACATAATAATAGGGATTGCTCGTGGGATCTTATATCTTCACCAAGACTCAAGGTTGAGAATTATTCATAGGGATTTAAAATGTAGCAATATTCTATTAGATGAAGAGATGAACCCAAAAATTTCAGATTTTGGCATGGCTAGAATATTCAAAGCTGACCAAATTCAAGAAAAGACAAACCGAGTTGTTGGAACATAGTAAGTATTAGATGATACAATAGTTTATCACTATGAATACCCATGAAAACTCACTCAGTCTAATTCAATAACTTTGTTTATGTAGTGGGTATATGTCACCAGAGTATGCAGTGTTTGGAAAGTTTTCAATAAAATCTGATGTGTTTAGTTTTGGCATCATATTGTTGGAGATAGTGAGTGGCAAGAAGAGCACTGGGTTTTACCAAGAGGATTCTTGCTTGAGCTTGATAGGACATGTAAGTGATGGAAACTTTTAGATACATATATTGGATAGTTCTGTTCATCCTAAGTATATATGCTAATGCTTTGAACCATAATAGATGTGGAAGTTATGGGAAGAGCAAAGAGTGTTGGAGATGGTTGATTCATCACTAGAAGGATCATATCCTCCCCAAGAAGCCCTGAGATGCACTCAAATTGGGCTCTTATGTGTTACAGAAAATGCTGTGGACAGACCAACTATGTCAGAAGTTGTAGTGATGTTGAGTAGCGAAACAGCTGCTCTTCCCTCTCCAAAACAACCTGCTTTCATTTTCAGAACATCTTGTAGCAATGCTATATCTCTAGCAATAGGGGAAGAGGAAGACTCATCTTCCATCAATGAGGTTACAATGGTTAGCTTTGTCACCCGCTAAAGATTATAAATGTGTATGTAAATTGTAATTATAGACTCAATCTAGTAGTCTATTTGGGAATTTCAGAAAAATTCCTCCATCATAGGACTTAACTAGTCGAATGCCTACATATTTTAATTGACTTGAATTGCACAATTAAAATCTTTAATTTTCTTTCATAAAATTACAAAATTAAATTAATTTTCATTTTTAATTAAAAAATTCCTCCTAAAATTAAATCAATTCCCATTTTAATTATTTGAATTAAAAACTCAATTAAAGATTTTTTTTTATATAAAATTGTACATTTTACTTAAAATGAAATTGTAATAAATTAAATCAAACAGTGTATAAATTGAAATTACTAAAAAAAAGTTAGAATTAATTAAAAATTAAAAATAAAAATAAATTGAATGGATCAAAATGATGATAAATCAAACCTAATTGATTCAATCTCAATCTCTTTTTTCTCAAATTAAAACCATTCAACCCAAAATTAAAACCATGGAAATTTAATGTTATTAAATTCATTAAACATTAGAACACGATGAGGGTGGAAAAAAAAAATATTGAGTTGACACGGAAAATATTAAAAAGGGACAAAAGAAAAAGCAAATCTAAACTTGTGCATAAAAGGCCAACTGCCACATACACATCACATATCACGTTGTCCCTTTTTATCTTCTTTTTCTTCCATTTGGCTTTTTTTTTTAATATTTTTTTATAATAATAATAATTATTATTATTATTATTATGAAAGTGAATAAAAGAAAGCAATCCACCTGTTAATTTCTTTTTTTTTTTTTTTTTAGCACGGCACCTCAATTTCTTGTCGTTTCACCTTCAACAAGAGGCTCATATTACTCCACCTATCACTCTCCACAAAGCATTTCAATTCAGTAAATTCATGCCACCCATACCCACGTACAATCTATGAAAATAAATCTAAGACAATGATTTATATGACTAAATTTACCCGATTGATACATGTTCAAGTCTTTCTGCTTTGATTTTCTGTTAAAAGAAAACAGTAAAAAATTATCAAAATAAAGAAAATTAAATTCAAAAGTTAGTTGGTTAGGTGAGTAATACACAACGTAATTAATTGGTTTTACATACACTGCTTCAAACTTAATTAAATTAAAGCCAATGTAGTATTTGATGGGCCACACATATAATAAATTCATATGACACATGCACAACAAATTTTTTTTTTTTTCAATTTTCCCCATTTGTTATTACCAGCAGGTGAATCTTTGATTGTACTGTGTCAGTACAGAATTGTGCTTGGAGGCATTTGCCAAATATACATTTTGTCAAAATATAAAAGAAAGCTTCCCCAATACTTGGGCAGGTAATGCCATTTCCCACCTATCCTTCTTTCTTGGGAAATGTCATTATCACTTACTCTCACACACACACTTGGCAACATCACCTCTTCATAAGCTTGATGGGTAATTGGGTTATTTATTTATTTATTTATTTGGGGACATTAATTTTTTTAAAATTAATTACTGAACTTTAATTAAAATATAATGACATTAGCTTTAATTTGTACTTTAATTAATTTATTAATTAATCACTTGATTGCCTATCTAAAAAAAAAAAAAACTAAACTTGCACTTATAGTTCCCTGTACCATAAGCATGGATTGATGTTGGGTATAATTTGAACGTTTCTTGTAATTCATTATTAGTGTGGAAACTTCACATTGATGACTTGAGAATTCTTCTCAAATTAAGTGTGAATGTTTCACATTAATGATATAAATATTTTATTTTTTTAATAATTTATTCAATTAATTGAATACACACTTTAATTAATTTTTTTTCCATAAAAATATGTACATTTTTTACATAAATTAAGATAATTAATTAATATAGTTAAATCATTAAATTTTATTTAATTTTTTAATACACTATTCTCTCATATTATTCTATTAAAAATTAAATAATTTATGTTTTTAAATTATTTTTAAACTTAATAAATTTTATTTTTTTAATACATAATAAATGAGATGTATTAATAAATTAATAAATAAACTATTATTTTTTAAAAATTTTGATTAATAATTTGAGATAGTAAAAAAAAATCCCTTTGTGTAACACACGGCGTAATGAAAGGAAAATTGGGGTATTTAAAAAAAAAAAGAAAGGAAATTGGGATGAAGCATGAGGGTAAAAAAGTAAATGCGTTAACGTTTAAGGGCTAAAGAGGCTTCTGGTCATCCTCCTCCTCCGAGCAGTTCCAAAAACCTCATAAAACCCCTCGCCCTCAATTTTAAGAGAGAGACAAAGAGAACCTCGATTTCTTTTTTAGAGAGAGAAGTGGAGGGAAAATTACAGCAACCCTCTTGGGGAAATGGCTACTCAGTTCCCGGACGATTTCAAGTGCCCGATTTCTCTCGAGATAATGTCGGACCCGGTAATCCTCTCTTCCGGTCACACCTTTGACCGTGCTTCTATCCAACGGTGGCTTGACTCCGGCCACCGTACTTGCCCAATAACTAAGCTACCACTTCCCGACCACCCTCCTCTCATTCCCAACCATGCTCTTAGAAGTCTAATTTCCAATTATACCCTCCTCTCCCCTCCAAAATCACAGCCTAACCCTTCACAGCAACCGCAGCCTCAAACCCTAATCTCCGCTGTCATTTCTCCGTCTTCTCCTCTCAACTGCAAGCTCGACTCCCTTTCTCAGCTCACCAGGCTTAGCAAACTAGACCATGCCCTTCGCCGCCAGCTGACCGAGTCTGGAGCCGTGTCAGCTGTTCTCAACTGTGTCAGCTCGACGGAGACTGTCCTTCAGGAGAAAGCCCTCTCTCTATTACTCAATCTCTCCCTTGACGACGATAACAAGGTGGGTTTAGTAGCAGAAGGCGCAATTGGTCGGGTTGTCACAGTTCTACGGATTGGGTCGCCGGATAGCCGTGCCTTGGGTTGCACTATCTTGACCAGTCTTGCAGTCGTAGAAGTGAACAAAGCGACAATCGGGGCGTACCCAAATGCAATTCAAGCGTTAGTCACACTACTAAATAATGGGAAAGTTAGAGAGGTGAAAGAAGCAGCAACAGCGTTGTATGCTATCTGTTCATTTCCGGATAATAGAAGGCGAGCCGTGGAATGTGGGGCGGTGCCCATTTTGGTGAGGATAGGCGGGATGGGTCTGGAGAGAGCAGTGGAAGTCTTGAGTGTTTTGGTGAAGTGTAAGGAAGGGAGAGAGGAGATGGGGAGGATTGGTAGGTGTTTGAGGGTTTTGGTGAAGGTGATTAAGAATGGGAGCGAGAGAGGGATTCAATGTGGGCTTTTCACTTTGAATTCTCTGTGTTGTTACAGTGAGGAAATCTGTGGGGAAGCCAAGAGAGAAGGGGTTTTGGAGATATGTTTGGGGTTGGTGGAGGATTACAATGAGAAGGTAAGGAGTAATGCTTTAAGTTTGGTGCAAACGCTAAGTGGGTGTCGCTTGGTGGAGTGATGGAGGGTCGCTGTCGGTTATGGATGGAGGTGAGTTGGGGATTTTTCGGTATTGTTTTTGTGGGTATGAGTACTCTCCTTGCTGGATAGTTCTGTGTACAAATGAAAGAAAAGGATTAGAGTTTGATGGGCGATATGTTCCTTCTTTTTGAAAAAAAAAAAAAGAAAGAAAGAATTTTTGTACATTTCAATAAATCAATCTCTGAATTCAGAAACTTGTAGTTGAAAGATTATAAATTGGTTCTTTAAATTGTAATTTGTCAAAATTTAGAAAATTTTGTATCCAAACCATTTACCATTTTCCTGCTTTTCATTGAAGTTCTTGAGGATTTTCAATTGGGTGGTGGGAGAAATAGCATCTGAACCTTAAATTTTATACAATATGACGGCTTAACTGTGATTTATGATATTGAAATTAGAAATTAGTAGAAAGGAAACCTGTTTATATGTATTAAATTTGAATCCCTTTGAGCTTGTATGAGAGTTTTTACAGCCATTGAATAAGCGTCATATCTGTCCGTGGTCGACTAGTTTACCTCGTCATGTTCCTGCTGTTATTCCTTCCTGTTGAAGAGCATCATCCCTTGCTTTTTGTTCCCGAGTATACATGTGGATTCATGGAGTTGTCCACTAAGAGTTCACGATTCTTGAATCGGGATGGACTCTTTCCCCTTTTGCTAACTTTGCACAATGGCCCCGGAGAAGGCTTGCTTTGGAATGGTCAGAATGTCCTTAATACTATAGATTCTGAGTGACTTTATTTAATCTCCATTATAGATATGTATCTATACATAGAGCTGAATAAGTTGTGTTAAGAGTTCTCAACATGATCTCTTGAGATGAGTTGATTCCACTAATGAGAACTAGGAATTGCATTTTAAAGCATGTAAAGGATACTCTGCTTCAGTTTAAAATATATGCTGAATGTTAAAGTTTTGCCAGGTTTTAACTCTCATACAGTTTAGAATTCTTTCCTAAAATGTGATTTGTTGGATCGAATGAACAAGGATTTGATTTACAGTAGTTCTGCGAGGGCTTCTACTTTCTAGTAGGGTGGAGAATTTTTGATGGGGAAGAACAATGGAACATCTTTGTTCTTAAGAATCAAATTTCTGAAGCTTGCATTGATGATTTAGTAATTTGAGCAAAATAGTTGTATGGAAGGGAACAAACAAGCTGATTTTTGTGGGTAGATGAAGAATTTGTTTGGCAGATTGGTACTTTCTGCTGGTTGATTTGGTGTTACTTTTTTGATGATACACTTCAACTCTACATGAAGCAACTGTGTGCATTCTTATCAGCAGCTCTACAATCACAACACTATACGTGAGGTGGTTGCCGCTGCTTCTGTATGCTGCATGGTTAATGATTACAAAACTCTTTCTAGATGAACGGTACATGGTGGGTCATTTTCACGCGGTACATGTACTGATACCTTTTCTTTAAAAGCTTTTTTGGTTTTCTGTGTTGACAAATGGTTCATTTTGCTCGAGCTCATTTTAAGCTAAACCATTTGTTAATGTTTGTCTTCAATTTAACCTGATAAATCCTGGCTTTATTGATAATTTGGTATTGGCAGATTGATTCTGTTACTCAACGCCCGCCAGAAAGCAGCAAAGAGATTAAGTTTGTATATATCTCACTGAAAAAACAATGAGCCGACTCCATCGGCCAATTTTGACGTTGGCTTGGTACATTTCTTTGACAAAGACATATATCAAGTAAATGAACTATATCATCCAAGAAGTAAAGAACAAGAAACTTTTTGAATTTTAAATTGGGTTGAAAGTTTGCTCCTCTCCTCCATTTGGAATAATGGTGTGAAACTAAGTTAAGATTCTCTATATGTGATTGGACATATTACCAATATCATCTTGACATTGATTTTGGATTAAGTGATTGGATTGTTAGAATTGTAATAGCTTCAAAATAACAGTTAACAGCAATTAAAAGGGTTAATGCAATTTCCTTGTGTGGCAAATTGAAAGCTCTTGGGGCCTGATTCGGTTGCCTAATACGCCATCCTTTGGGCTGGGGAAAGCTATGGGTGACATGGACAATCTTGAAGGAAAGAAACTCCAGAGTCTACACCTTTGATTCTGATTGAGCTATGCTGCTGTTCCTTGGTTGGCCAAACAGTGTGGAATTCTTGATTTTGTTGAAATAATAGAAGAATGTGGCAAAGTAAGTAGAGCTAATTTGTATAGTGGTGAAACCAAAAAGGAAGAAGAAATGTTCCATAATGGCATCCTCTCAAAGGGCAACACCAACTACCAAGAAAAGCCAATTTTGAAGCCATGATTGTGGAGAAGTAGGTTCATGTTTTTAAATATAAAAAGAAAGATTCGTGAAGACATTTGGCCTCCTCCTCCAAGCATTGCTTTGTTGGATATGATTTGAAGGAGGGGCCATGCTCTCCAAGCATTCGTGGAGCGCAAGCCATTTCTGCTTCTCAAGCTCTTTGTGGGTCCAATCAAACACGTTTATTTTATACCTACTGACTATTAATCAACTTTCAATGGTGATTTAAATTTAAGATTTTATAATTTATTCGATAAAAAATTATCGGGTGTTATTATTATTTTTATTTAAATTAATAAATTATCTTTTTTTATTTTAATAATTTATATTTAAATATTACATATAATAAGATGTAAATAAAAATAATTAAATTTGAATTTATCAACTCTCAAGAGTCAAAATTAATGTTAATTGCCCACTTTAATTCTTCTATTTCACCAACCTATAATTAGATTTTAATTGAAATGATGTCTTAGCATCATAGAGCACTAAATTATTAGGGTTAAGAGAATTTCATGCCTTGAGGACAACCCAAAATCCACTCATAATTTTCTCATTTCAAAATGATGCCATTCAAGATAAAATAAAATTAAATTTTTAATATTTTTAATTAATATATATTTAAAATAATAATGCTATATATATATATATATATATAGCATTATTATTTTAAAAATAAAGTGTTAGGAACGGTTGAGTTGACATCTATCAAAATTAAGTGGTGTGATTGTTAATTTACTTAGACAATATATAAATGAATTGGAAGGTTGTCATTATTTATTTATTTAGTTATGTATCTTAGCAGACATGTTTAAATTAAAATAATTTTCCACGTTGTAACAGTTTACTAGATATTAAAATATTTGTTAAATTATTAATCTTATAATATAGTTCTGAACCCAACTTGTTCAATTATATTCCCTATTTTTATCATGGATGCACCCTAACCATCATCTATTATTATTATTATTAATTAATATCTTTGAACATCAAATATTTGAATTGATTTTTTTTATTAATAAATAAAGAGGATCAAATTTAAAATCTTTTAATTTTTTTCATTTTTTAAATAATTATTTTTTTATATATTTTCAAGAAATAAAAAAAAATGACATGGGAGATAGGATAATGTCATTTTTTTATTTGTCCTTACAAAATAAATTTATCACCAACAAATGGTTAGATGAATGGCATGATCTGATTTTCAGGGATTCTTAATCTGAAATTATCTTTATTGACAGGGTTTTATTGGAATACGTAGGACACCACGTACTTAAAATAAAATAAAATAAAATATTTATTTTTTAAAAGGTTTTTTAAGATATAATTAAGAGTAAATCAAGTCAATGATCAAGACCCTCTAACTAGTGATGAGATGCATCAACTCTCGTGCACATTGCGTCTAGATTCATTAATTTGAATTTATTTATTTATTTATTATAGAGAGAATAAAATAAAAAAGTTGACTAGAGTGAATTGGGGGAGACGTGATTTGATCATTAAAGTATATATATATATATATATATATATATATATATATATATATATATATATATATAGTTAAAATAGTATCAATTGATTAGGCGTGCACATGATCTTTTCTTTCTTTATTAGGTTTCTCTTTTGCTTAAGCTAAAGATTATAATATGGAAAGCTATGTTCTAGACTTTATTTATTAAATAAAGGCTAAAATATTTTATTATAATTACAATTTTGAAGGGTTAATGCTCGTTATGTTTGAATAGAATGATCAAAATCAGACATGGTCAGCGTCCGAATCAATAATTCAAGAACCTGAATTGAAATTGAATTGATTTTAGAGAAAGAGGTTTTGTTTTCCCTTTTTAAGCTTTGAATTAAAACTAAATTAAAATTGGCAATTCAATTTGCTAACTTCAATCCAATTCAAATCGGATTAAAATTGGGCTGAATTATCATCCAATCTTATTCTAATTCATTCTCTAGTCAAATCTTTAACTATTAGTTACAATCCAAAATTAGTTGGAATCGAACCGGTAGCTACACCTAATAAAACCATATATATATTTTTGATGTCGTGAATCCTATATGCTTTTTCTATTTAACTTTAATAATATGCCGATTTAAAATTTTATAATCATAAAATAATATTAATAAAAATAATATTTTATTTCATATCTAATGTTACTATTTAAAATATTAAAACTCTAAAATATTAGCAAAATATTACTTTCAAATCAATCCCCTTAATGGTCATAAGTTTTTATTTTTAATAGCTATAAGATATTATTTGTTTATAATAATAATAATAATAATAATAATAATAATAATAAATATTATTATTATCAAATTATTTTAAAATAATTAAAATAAAATAATATTAAAATAAATTAAAATTTATTAAATATATAAAAGGAATGGAGAAAATTTTTAAGTATTGATTTTCTTTTAAAGTAAATATAAGTTTTGATTTTAAATATTTTTAAATTAAAAATTAAGAAATATAATAATGTGTAATAATTATATTTTTAAATTATATATTATAGCTATTTAGAAAATATGAAAAAAAATTTAGTGTTGACTTTTTTTTATTTAAAAATCAAAGAATAGATATTACTTTTAATTATTAAATATGTTTAAAAGAAAATTTAATCATTAGTTTCTCACAAAAATTTAAATATCTCCTTGTATCATATTCTAATTTAGAGTATATATTTAAAAAATAAAATAAACTTTCAGTTATCACAATAATTGAAGAATCAATATTTATTAAATTTTGAAATTAAACGTTGATCAATAAATTATCAGTAATTAAATACTAAATTTAAGTGCAATATATTTATTAAAAATACTATACTAAATGGTTTTGATTTTGAAAATTAAATTAGAAAATATGGGTCTTAATTTTATTGCCATTGATATTAGGAAATCTCACAATAAATGATAATTATATTTAATAATTAATATTTTTTATTATTTAAATTTAAAAGATCAAATTAATTAATGATTATATTTAAAAAATTAAATTATATAATAATTATTTAATACAAATGTTAGGAAATACAAAAAAAAAAAAAATACCATCATAACTTCAATGAAAATTTATCATTTGTTATAAATGTGATAGATTTAACATCTTATCTCTTCTTAAATTTGTTTTACAAAAATATGGATTATCTTAATTTTTTCTATTTCTAATTAAATTGGACTTTTCAAATAATAATAATAATAATAATAATAATAACTACTTAATATAGTATTAAAGTGTAATGATTAAATAATTTGTAACTTATATATATAATTAGAAAATTAATAACTTAATTATAATTTAAAGAAATTATATAATTAATTAATAAAAATAGAAAAAATTTAATGAAATTACTTGGCATATATATATATAATTTAAAATTTTTTTTAAATAATAATAAAATAATATACCATAATTAATACTACCCATTAATAATATTAATTACACTATAAAAATATCAAAAGAAAAATTTAATATTAATATAAATTTTTTATTTATCATAACTATAAAAATAAAATTTTATTTTAATATATATAATTTAAAATATATTTTTATTAAATATATATTAAAATAAAATAATATTAAAAGAAATTAAAATTTATTAAACATATAAAAAGAAAGAGATAGTAAAATATTTAACTTAATGTGATCATTTTTAGAATATAATTTTAAAATATTTTATTAATTTTAAGATATATAATGATTCAATTTTTATAATTAAATAAAATAATAAAATAATAAAATTATTAAAATATATTTAATATTTTTAATTAATTAATTATAAAAATTATGATAATAATGATGATAATAATAAAAATATTTAAAAAAACAAGTTAAAAGAGAATTAAATAAAAAATTAAATTAAATATTTATTATAAAAGATAATAATTATTATAATTATAAAATATAATAATTTATATAATCATAAAAGTTATGGTAAAAATAATAATAATACAAATATTTAAAAAATTAAATAAAAAAATAAAATTAAATATTTAATAGTAAAAATAATAATTATTATAATTATAAAATATAATAACTTATATATAATAGGCAACATGCGATAAAAAAAAGATGAATATATTTTGTTTTAGAATGTCACATATGATAATATTAAAAGAGAACTTTTCTATTTTATATAAAAATATAAATTACAAATATATAAATTACGCCAAACAAATGATATTAAATAGAAAAATGACGATGGGTATGACATCAACATCCTCAAATCACAAGTTAAAAATAATCAAACACAACATAATGGATAATTTATATTTTGCTACAGTAAATTTATGAATAAAAAATTAAATGAAATGATAAATAAAAATGTCTCATGAAATTTAATTTTATTTATATATAACTATTTTTTTTATTTAATTACTACCATTTTATAATTGATTAACCATTTCATAATGACGAAATTAGTGAATAATTAAAGGCTTTAACGAACTAAATTCTGGGTTCAAGCCAAGTCGACCAAAATAAATAAAGGGCCTTTTCTCCTTCCCTCTCGTGCATTTTACTCCCTCCTCATCCGCTTCTCTCTTTCTCAAACGCTCTCTTCTCTTGAGTCAGCTCAGGACTAGCGCAGACATACTGAGAGCTACACAGCCTCTGTCAATGGCTACAAAAGTCTATGTTGTGTAAGCAATACCATCTCTTTCTCTTCTCTCTTATCTTCTCGGTTTACTCACCCCCTCATCCTCTCTTTTTTCTGCCCTGTTATTGATTTGTTTCCTGCTGTGCATTAAAGTTTAGCTGCTCATTTCTTGATTTATTTTTATGTATTTTACCTTGATGATTAATGGGCTTTGCTCTTTTCATTATTTTGGAGGCTTTTTTTTTTTTTAATAATTTGTGTTGTGCATAGTCCTTTATTTTTTTCTTTGATAGAAAATAGCTCCTGGAAAATTTTGTTATAAGGCTCCATTTGATCTTGATGCTGGAAATTTAATAATTTATCCACTCTTAGCTATGGGAATCAATATCATGGATTTTAATTCACAGCGGGTCATTTTTTGGAGTACAGTACCACGGATTTTAATTTATTCTGGGTAGGAATACATGAAGCCAAAACTAGAAAAGATAGACTTCTAAAATTCTTGTGACCGATATTGCCATTCTTGATTGATTTCTAATTTATTGGAATGAGGGGCTGAGGATGTATATACTTTATGTTGGGCCAAAAAGATTGCGGAGTGGCCAAGACGTTTTGCCTTATGTGTGCTTGAACTATGGGCTGTGGATCTAGGTTTTCCATATTGCTCTTCCCTTTTGTTTCTTGTACAAGCTGGGAATGTTTTGATAGATAGAAAGCTAAAAGAAAAATAAAACACATGGAGATTGGATAACAAGCAACACATGTCTTTTACCAATTTATAAGGGTTGATATATGACAATATCTGAACAACTTGTGGCCCTAAAAAATTTATTTTTCTCTTTTCTGTTCTATTTTTTTTCCTGCTCAGTGGAGACCGTCGGTGATTTTTGTTCTCTTCCACATTTGACAGATGGATCTTAAGAGTGAAAAAATTCATATTTTTCAATCTTTGCCACTCATAGTGATAAATGACAATTATTAAAGCATATATAACTCCTGAAGGTCTTAGGTATAATAAATGGAGCCAGAGATTTAAACAAGAAGATTGCAAAAACTTATTGACATAATTAGGTGTTAGCCAAGAAAAAGTGATTGTGAAATTGGACCTACTCGTTGAAATTATAATTTAGAGAGGAATTAATGCCAGCCCCATACTTTTAGATCATGTGGTCCCAGTAGTCATCATTATTGAAACTAGTTCTTGGCATGTAATTTAATATGCATAAAACATCACAAATGGCTTTCATTTTCATGGCCTGGAATGCACAAGGAACAGCATCTAAATGTTCTATTTTAATTCTGGAAACAAACTACTCCCGATTTGTACAAATGGTGGATTTATTGAAGTAAAGCAATGATGTCCGGTGAAAGAAAAAATTTGTTCAAAGGGTACAAGCACGTCTTTTCTTTTCTCTGCACCTACGTCCATGCAATTATGGTGATTATACTGCCTTTTTATGGCATCTAGTTAAAAAGATATTTCCCTTGATGTAGGCCTATGTAGCCATTACACTGATATTATATGTGTTGTTATTGTCCTACCAAACTTCCTTTCTCCTTTCACTATCATTCAATGAGGTAACTTACAGAAAAATTTTATTGCTTTTGTGCTAAAAATCCTTTTCCCTTTCAGCATCAAGCATTGAAAGATTATCCCAATGATAACAGCCTGGAAATAAAGTCAATAAAAAAAATGTAATATATATAGTTTCCCCTGAACTGTATGTATTTTATTTTTCATGTTTATTGTGCTAGAATCTAAATGATCATTGATGCCTTATGCAGTTACTATTCCATGTACGGACATGTTGCAAAACTTGCTGAAGAGATAAAGAAAGGAGCTGCATCAGTTGAAGGAGTGGAAGTGACACTGTGGCAGGTTTGTAATTTTGTTTGCAATTTAACTTTTTGAACTATTGGGTCGATAAGCTTGTTTGTCTTGTCATTTAAATGTCTATCAGTCTGTATGATGTTAGACATTTTTCAGGTTGAACAAAGCATAGTGACTAGAACATAAGAAAATATACTGTCAGTTAGAGCATGCTTTCTTTCACTGATGGGGATGTTCTTTCAATTTGATGTAAATAAAGTTTGAAGGATTTGATTTCCTTTGTAGCTGGCTGGCCAGAGTAGTTTTAAAATCCTGTAAACTATATTGACTTTTGCCAGTCTGCTCAGAAATTTGCCTTGAATAACATAGCCATTGTCTGGGAGAAATCTAGGCAGACACGTATGAGATCACTGATTTAAATCTGGAGAGCATGCACTTCATCGAAAGTGAAGGATGCATCCTTTCCCCATTTTTCCCTCACATGACCTTGTTGTGGGGAACCTCATAACGGGTACTTGCTTGCTTGCTTATGCTGGACAAGACTGCCTTGTCAAAGAAGGTATCTTTTTATTTTATTTTATTTCTTTTGGAAGGGAAAATTGTTATTTCTTCAAGAACATAAAAGCCAGCTGAGTTGATTTTTTGACAAGATACAATTCTAATTTTAGTTGACTCCATCTAAATATATGTTCCTTGAGAATCTTCAACTTGATTCCATTATTAGCTTGTAAAAAATATTTGAATTTTCGCTGGAATAATAATATAAGTGCATTTCATTTCTAAGTGTTTGGTTTTCTCTATTCCAAAGTAAGAATTAGATATGCCTTATTGATTATAGTTGGCACATCAACAGGTACCTGAAACACTGTCAGAAGATGTTCTTGGGAAAATGGGTGCACCACCAAAGAGTGATGTACCTATCATTACTCCAAGCGAGCTAACTGAGGCTGATGGGGTTCTTTTTGGTTTCCCTACTAGATTTGGAATGATGGCTGCACAGTTTAAGGCATTTATGGATGCAACTGGGGGGCTATGGAGAACACAAGCGCTTGCGGGCAAACCTGCAGGAATTTTCTACAGCACTGGTTCTCAGGGAGGTGGACAGGAGACCACTCCGTAAGTTTCATTTCACCAAGTCTCACACTTCTTATGCTCCATTTGATTTTCTAATTGATCTAAAGGCTTGCTTTCTTGAGTACCTTTTAATGATTAATTTATATATTCTGAAATTTTTTTCCTTTTTGTTTTTTGGCCTTTCCTTTTCTCTAATGGAAAAACTATATAGGTTGACTGCCATCACTCAGCTTGTTCACCATGGAATGATCTTTGTTCCCATTGGATATACATTTGGAGCCGGCATGTTTGAGATGGAGAAAGTGAAGGGTGGCAGCCCTTATGGTTCAGGAACCTACGCTGGGGATGGTTCCAGACAGCCTTCTAAGCTAGAGCTTGAGCAAGCTTTCCACCAGGGAAAATACTTTGCTGGCATTACAAAGAAATTCAAGGCAACTGCTTGATTTTTATTTCTCATCCAACTTGTCTTGATCTTGCTATATATACCCTTAAAAATTTTATTCCGTTCCTAAAAAAGATTTCGGTTCATGTTCTTGTGAAGAATAACGTGCCTTTTGGATTATATTGTTGCCATGAGCTTACTGTTGTTCCATAATTACAAAGGCATCTATTATTGCAAAATTATTTTAGGCATTGATCTCAAATGTCATAATTTTCCCTGTTTCTGCACTTCCTAGAAAAAAAAGAGAGCATGATGAGTTCGTAACAGCTTGCAGATCAGAAAAAGCCAAGAACCTGGTGAAAGTGGGCAAATTTAAGCTTAAATTTTATTTACCCATTTATGTTCTTCCGTGCACACTAAAAGCTTTTATTGTTTTGGGAAGAGGAGTATGTGGTGTATATCTCATAGGCCATAGCATCGTGGAGAGTTACAGGTTATCTCTGCATTGAGTGGTCCAATTTGATCTTGTCACGGGCAAAAATTTATGGAGCCCAAATCTAAAAGAAAGTGGGTGGGCTTTCCCTTGAATTAATAGGCTCCCACTCAAAATTTTAACTTCAGCCCACTTGAAATATAAGAAAACTTAATTATATTTGCTCAAATTAAAAGAACCTCATATAACACATTGGAATCAAAATTGCAGTGAAGTGAGAACCTTGAGAAATCAAATTATCAGCTGTCTTGATGACAAGAAATTCTCATTTTCTTTTGTTTGTGCTACCTTTATAAAAGTGATAAGCAATAACATCCTTCTTTATCATTAAAATCACTAAGTTTTGTATTAACCGGAACTCTTGCAGAGTGCAAGAGAATGGAATATATGGTTTTGAAATGATAAAACAATGAGGTCAAAGAGCTTGACAACTCAAGGACATATGAAAGAACCAAAATAGGTACTTTCAAAATCATCTTTTGATAGCTTAAGCTATATATTTATATTTATATTTATATATATATAGGTATTTTAATTTGTAACGAGATTAGATTCAAAGGTGCAAAAAGAAATAGCCCTTTTTAAGCATGGAAAAACTTGCAGCATAAGACAACTCTTAGGTTTGTTCTTTGATTAGCCAAAACAAGAAAAAGAAAAGTTGTGCCATTATAGCAAAGCTTGTAAAACATATACTTTATTATTAACATTACAATGATGCCTAGATGCTTTTGCTTTTTAGTATTCCTTCTATGCTTCTTTCTTCTTTTCATTAAGAAAAAATTATTAAGAATTGAATTCTCTCTGTGGAGTACTGGTACTGATCCTGATGCTTGAAGCTATTGGTATAATACCCATCACCCGATCAATTTCAAAAAGATAATAAAGAAAATGCCGAGGGATACTAATCAACAAGAGATTAGCGATTAAAGTGCTTTTTCATGATTAGTCACTTGTCACAGGGATTCTTCAATATTAAGCTTTCTTTGAAATTTTGCTTACTTATTGATTGAACTCTACACATTTCAATGATATTGCTTTTGCTTTACAGGTTTTCGTATCTTTTCATTTATTTGGATAAAAAAGGCCTAAGATTTAATGTCTGCATTATTGCCAATTAATTAATTAATTAATACTTTTTTAAGGATTACCTATATAAAAAGAGAAGAAAATTCATGCTGCCGGTGGATCTTGGGTTGACAAATAGGTGTAATGAGTTTTGGATGGCCTGCAACCAAAGAAAGATGTAAGGGCTGTGGTCTAAAGGCAACCGCTCTTATGCTTAAATTAAAAAGTGTTTTGATATCTGCGAATGATAAAAATGAACAATAGCTAATAGAAAATGAAACGAATTAATTAACTTGTTGGACGTTAGGAGCCTAATTATAAGGTGAGGGGTTACGTATTAGAGTAATCCTTGAGATTTTGTTGATTTACGTTCAGCTGTACACCTCCTTATGTTTTAGAAATGTATCATATTAACAATATTCTCAGCAGTAATCTTACCTGCTTTAACGGCTTTTGTCCAATCTTTGTGTCTCTGAAGTGAACTCCATTTACCCGAACTCAATCCAAACTAGATTCTCAAAGTACCTTTTTTTTTATAAGCAAAAACTTTATTAATAAAATGTTAGGAAAAACTTAGCTTGCAATCATGCTAAACCTAGACCAGTAGGTCTCCCCAATATACCCACCTAAAGAGAAACAAGCTAAGGCAAAAAACTCGGCTAGAACGATACGAACACCATGACAAATAAACCAGAACACAACTAAAATAGAAACGAAAGCAATGACGAGAATCACAAGCAAGAAACAAAAGCACTCAACAAAGACCTAACAATAACTTATTGCAAACCACACCAAGCTAACAACCAAACATCCCAAGCCATAAAGCAAAATAGTGATAACTCTCCACACGGCATAACCATCAACATAAGGAGAAAGGATTTCAATAGCAATGAGCACCAACCAAGAAACACATGCTACAAAAAAATTAGGAAAGTAAGTAGTGATTGCATGAGAAATCAGAATTGCAAAAAATCAGAGGGTGGCAACCAGATATGTATTACGGGCAAGTCCTTCCTTAGCCAACGAGTCAGCCACAACATTAGCCTTACAAATAACATGGGAAATCAACATTGGTGGCAAGGCCTTCAAGAGATTGGAAATCTTATTCATAATAGAGGACTGTAATACCTCGAATTGTTAAATAATTATTTTATGTGTAATATATGAGTTTTGCCTATTTTAGAGAATCCAGGAAGCACTATATGATGTTGATAGGATATGGATTGAGGTATATGATTTAGAAGTGTTATTTGAGCTCGTTTGTAGGTTGGGTAGGTCTTAGATACAGGAGAAATTCTACTGAATTTTCAGCAAAACCTAGGCTATCTTTGACTCTTTCAAAGTTTTATTTTAAGTAAATATTGATCAGTTTGTAATGTAATTGTTTAGGTGAGCTGGGTCAGCTTTCCTCCTCTGTTCAGCCACTACAGTGACTTTCGGTTAATTTGTGACTAGATATTGGTTTTATTTATAATCTCAATATTATTATTGATACATACATTTTGCATAGTCATTTAGGTTTAATTTCATAGCCATTTTATTTGATTATTAGTCACTTTTAGCTAATTTCATTAGTTATTTAGATAGTTTTTCATATTTGCTAATTTTTGGATTAATTTGTAATTTTACTTTGTTTTGTAGGTAAAATGGTGTTTTTGAGGGACTAAAAAGAAATTTTACTTTTGAGGAGTGATTTCCACAACCAAAGATGTCAAAAACAAGTTTCAAAGTTGAAGTATGCATTGGCCAAATTGCGTATAACTTGCTACATAAGTTATGCAGTTCTGCATAAGGAGAAGAAACAATGTCCCAAACACCTACCGAAATCTGCATAAGTTGCCGCATAACTTATGCAGATTCGTGCCTCCCTTATGCAACCTCACGGAATCCTGCATAACTTATGCAGTCTTGCACATCGCTCATGCAGTTTCACACAGAGAGCCATAAACCAGCCAAAAACTGCATAAGGGACTGCATAACTTATGCAGTCCATTATGCAGTCCACTTATGCAGTCCCACAAAGACTTCATAATGAGCTGGCAGAAGATTCCCTCAGAAAATCACACCTCAAACACACCATTTTAGGGCTCCTTGTCAGAAAAAGTTATAAATAGACCCTTATCCCATTTTAGAAAAAGGAAGAAAAAAAAGGAAGAGAAAAGGGAAAGAAAGAGGGCAGCAACTGAAGAGTCAAAAACGTCACCCACACCATTTCCAACCAGATTTGGAGTTTTCTTTCCTTTCTTGCTTATTTCTTACCTTTCATGTATTGGGTTTCTTAGTTCTTAGCTTAAATTAAAGTTTTATTTCCATATTAACTCAGAATATCTTGTAAATATTATGGATAGTGAGTAGTTTTCATTAGATTCTAGAGTTGGGATGTAATATTTGAGATATTTTGTGGATTTTTGATTGGATAATCCATATTTTGTGGTCTTAATGAGTTTTATTCATTTCTTGTGTGCTCAATGACATGCTTAGTGTAGGATCCCATTAAGTGATGTTCTTAATCCATGGTTGAGGCACCGAAAAGAGAAAACCTTATGATAGATAATCAAGAAATTGGACTTACTTAACTTAGATCTAGAAATAGACTAAGGATTAAGAGGATTTACAGATTAATTAAGGAACTTAATGGGTCTTGATTAACTTTAACTCCACGAAAGTAGGATTAGATTGATTAAGGCACTATTTATCCCACTTGAAAGGGTATTCAAAGGATTTAAGAATTAATCTCCTTAAAACCCGTAAGCTCCACAGTATTGGATAACCAATTTAAAAAATTCCAAAATAGCTTGAATATGAACTCCCGAACTCCAGAATAGCCTTTTTATCATTGTTAATTTCTAATTGAATTTAATTGCTTGTCATTTTAAATCTTGCCATATTTCAATTTGTTTATTTTAATTTGATGCAAATTTAGTTAAATCGTTACATTGTTGAATAGATCATTAATTTTACACATATAGAATTCATGCTTCAATATCCATCAATTTATTGCTTTAATTTCAAAAATAGTTTAAATTAGTCAACTTTTTATATAAAAAATTAAATCATTAACACAACTCCTCGTGGGAACGATATCTTTTCTATATTACTTGTACGACCCGTGCACTTGCGGTTGGGCCACACCAAGTTTTTGGCACCATTGCCGGGGAGTTGTTTGTTTAAGATTGAATTCTTGATCATTTTAGTTGTTTATAGTTTTATCTTTGTTATCTTTTCATTTTGTGTTTGTTTGTTCTTTTTAGGTACTTTTAATCTTTTATGAGAAGAGCTAGAAGCACAAGTGACACATCCTTATTGTTTGATCCTGAAATTGAGAAATTTTATAAAGCCAACAAGAAAGAAACCAGAAAAGGAAAGAAGCCTTGAGAGAAACTGAAATTGAAGCAGACATGGCTAATGAAAGAATTAGAATTAGTGGCGTTAATGCTGGAAATGATTGAAACAATGAAAATGTAGCCCAAGGTGAAGAGGTTGTAAATGCTAATGTGCCTAGGGGAAGTATGATGGATCATGCTTTTCCTCGTTTTGATGACTTGAGAGAGAGTATAGCAAGACCAAGAATTGATGCAAATAGTTATAAGATGGATTTTGGAGTTCTTCAAATGATTCAAAATTCCCAATTTGGGGGACATCCTTTTGAAAATCCACACACACATCTAAAGAAGTTTGCTATGATTTGTGATATGCAAAAACAACTTGGAGTATCTGATGATGCAGCAAGATTGAAGCTATTCCCATTCTCTTTGAAAGATAGAGCATTGGATTGGCTTGATTCTTTACCTCACAACTCCATTACAAATTGGGAGCAACTCACTGATGCATTTCTTGCACAATATTTTCCACCTAGAAAAACTCAAGAATTGAGGAATCAAATGACAGCTTTTAGACCAAGAGAAGATGAAACTCTCTATGAATCATGGATGAGATGGAAGGAGTTAGAGAGACAATGCCCACGTCATGCCATTCCAAAATGGATGATAAACCAAAATTTTTACACCAATGTTACTCCTGCAATTAGAGGGATAATTGATGCTCAAACAGGAGGAGAATTTATTATGAAACATGAAGATGAAGCTTATGAGCTATTGGAGAGAATTGCAAAGAATACTCATCTTTGGAGTAGTCCAAGAGGACTAGCTCCAACTCAAAAGAGGCAAGCTGCTGGAATGTATGACCTTGATCCATTCAACATGATTAATGAAAAGTTTGATGCACTTACAAATGTTTTGGCTAAAAAGATGGAAGATTTAAGTATGTTGGTTGGTTCATCATCATCATCTGGAAGTTCACAACAAGTTGCTTATGCAGAAGGAACTACCAGCTGTGGAGTAGACTATGGAGAGCAAGCTGCATATGTTAGTAATTATGGAAACAAACAAATGGGGAATTCTTACTCTCAAACTTATAATCTAACTTGGAGGAATCATCCCAACTTTTCATGGGGAAATCAGCAAAATCAAGTC
This sequence comes from Hevea brasiliensis, assembly GCF_030052815.1. Lineage (NCBI taxonomy): Eukaryota > Viridiplantae > Streptophyta > Magnoliopsida > Malpighiales > Euphorbiaceae > Hevea > Hevea brasiliensis. The sequence continues at coordinate 50,662,866 of NC_079510.1, forward strand.
CCAAATCAGAATCTTCAGCCACAACAACAATAAGGAATTCCATATCAGCAGAATAGGCAACCATTGCCTAATTTTCAGCAGAGAAACATGAATCCTGCACCTCCACCAAAACAGTAAGAACAAAATTCCACTATAGAAGCTTTATTACAACAGATTCTTGCTAACCAAAATAAGCATGATGAAGAGATGAGAGAGATGAAAGCAAGGCTAGAACAGATGCAAACACATAACAGAATGTTGGAAAATCATATTACACAACAAGCATCTTCCTCAGGTACCAAGTCTTTTGGAAAACTTCCAAGTCAACCGAAAAACCCAAGAGAGCAGTGTCAAGCTATTACTTTAAGAAGTGGGAAAGTTGTAAATAATGAGAAGAGTGAAAAAAATGAGAAAAGTGAAAATAGTGAGAAGAGAGAAAATGAGAAAGAAATTGATGAGAGTGAAAAACAAGAAAGTGAGAAAGAAAGTGCAGAAAAATGTAAAGAGAAAATTGAAGAGAAGGAAGAGAAGTATATACCTCCAGAGCCTTACAAACCTCAACTTCTCTTTCCACAAAGATTTCAAAAAGCCAAGCTTGATAAGCAATTCGGAAAGTTCTTAGAGGTTTTGAAGAAGCTATACATAAATGTGCCTTTTATTGATGCTCTTTCACAAATGCCCTCTTATGCAAAATTCTTAAAAGAAATTCTCTCAAACAAGAGGAAACTTGAAGACCATGAAACTGTAGCTTTGACAGAAGAATGCAGTGCTATCCTCCAAAGGAAACTTCCTCCAAAGCTCAAGGATCCAGGGAGTTTTTCAATTCCATGCCACATTGGGGAATCATGTTCTACAAAAGCTTTATGCGATTTAGGGGCTAGTGTTAGCCTTATGCCCCTCTCCATTTATGAGAAGCTCAATATGGGAGATCTTAAGCCAACCCATATTTCTCTTCAGTTAGCTGACATATCAATTAAGCATCCTGAAGGGATTTTGGAGAATGTGCCTCTGAAGGTTGGGAAGTTCTATATACCTGTTGACTTTGTCATCTTGGACATGAAAGAGGATTCTAATATTCCAATTATCTTGGGAAAACCCTTTCTAGCTACAGCAGGAGCATTGATTGATGTTAAGGGAGAAAAATTAACTTTTAGAGTTGGTGAAGATCAATTGGTTTTCAATATTAATAACACTATGAGGAAGCATCATTCTGAAGCTGATACTTGTTTGAGAATTGATATCATTGATGAGCTGGTTGAAGAACACTTCAGAAAGAGATATCCGGAAGATCCACTTGAAAATTGCTTGGTTCATGGAGGAAGCATAGACTATGACAACCCTCACGTGGCTGCATATGCTCAACATTTAGAGGGTAGTCCACCATTCATTTCTGCTCCAGTTTTTCAACTCACACAAAAGGAAAAAGTCGAATCTAAGCAACCATCATTCAAGGAAGAGGATGCACCTAAGCTAGAACTTAAGCAACTTCCTTCTCAGCTCATGTATGAATTTCTTGGCACCAATAATACTTATCCAGTAATTGTAAATGCAAACTTGAGTACTTTAGAGGTTGATAAGTTGTTAAGAGTGTTGAGGCAATTTAGGAAAGTTTTAAGATATACCATAGATGACATTAAGGGAATAAGCCCACACTTTTGCATGCACAGAATTATTTTGGAAGAAAATTGTAAGCCATCTATTGAACATCAGAGGATGTTGAACCCAAATATGAAAGAAGTTGTTAAAAATGAAATTTTAAAGTTGCTTGATGCAGGGATCATATATCCTATCTCAGACAGTACTTGGGTGAGCCCAGTATATGTTGTCCCAAAAAAGGGTGGAATGATAGTGGTAAAAAATGAAAATAATGAATTAATTCCTACCAGAACAGTGACTAGTTGGCGAATGTGCATAGATTACAGAAAATTAAATATTGCCACTAGAAAAGATCATTTTCCACTTCCCTTCATTGATCAAATGTTAGAAAGACTGGCTAGGCATTCTTATTTTTGCTATTTAGATGGGTATTCAGGATTTTTTCAAATCCCTATCCATCCAAATGATCAAGAGAAAACCACTTTCACTTGTCCATATGGAACCTTTGCTTATAGGAGGATGCCATTTGGGTTGTGTAATGCACCAGCCACTTTTCAAAGGTGCATGATGGCAATCTTCTCAGATTTCATTTAAAATATAATGGGGGTTTTTACGGATGACTTTTCTGTTTATGGATCTTCATTTGACATATGCTTGGCTAACCTTTCTAAAGTTTTGCAGCGATGTGCAGATACTGACCTTGTGTTAAACTGAGAAAAGTCTCATTTCATGGTTCAGGAAGGGATAGTGCTTGGACATTTGGTGTCTAACAGAGGAATAGAGGTTGATAAAGCTAAGGTTGAAGTGATAGAGAAGATGGCTCCTCCTACCAATGTCAAAGGAATTCGAAGTTTTCTAGGGCATGCTGGGTTCTACAGACGCTTTATTAAGGATTTTTCTAAAATAGCCAAACCTTTGTCTAATTTGTTAAGTCATGACATACCATTTGCATTTGACCAAGATTGTTTGGATGCCTTTTGTAGGTTGAAGCAAGCTCTTATCACTGCACCAATCATGCAACCGCCTGATTAGAGCTTACCTTTTGAAATTATGTGTGATGCTAGCAACTATGCAATTGGAGTTGTTCTTGGTCAAAGAAAAGACAAAAGGGCTTATGTTATTTATTATGCTAGTAGAACACTAGATGAGGCTCAAACAAATTATGCAACAACTGAAAAGGAATTCTTAGCAATTGTCTTTGCATTGGAAAAGTTCAGACCTTACATTATTTACTCAAAGGTGGTTATATTTTCAGATCATGCTGCCATCAGGTATTTACTCCGTAAAAAGGAGGCTAAACCTAGGCTCATTAGGTGGATTCTGATGCTACAAGAGTTTGATTTGGAGATTAGATATAAGAAGGGAGCTGAAAATGTAGTTACGGATAATCTTAGTAGGTTGAAATTGGATGATGAAGAAATGGATGAAGTCCCTATTGATGAGTTTTTCTTGGATGAACAACTTTTCTCTCTTGTTGCTAAACTACCTTGGTATGTAGATTTGGTGAATTATCTATCTTGTGGAGTTTTACCTCTAGGAATGACATGGCAACAAAAGAAAAAGTTTTTGCATGAGGCAAAATTTTATAGATGGGATGATCCTTTACTCTTTAGGAGATGTTGTGATGGTTTAATAAGAAGATGTATTCCTGATGAGGAGACACAGAGTGTTATGCATCATTGCCATGCTTCTGATTATGGAGGACATTTTGGAATCTCTAAAACAGCTAATAAAATTCTGCAGGCTGATTTCTTTTGGCCAAATCTTTTTAAGGATGTGAGGAAATTTGTGTTAGAATGTGATAAATGTCAAAGGAGTGAAAATCTGTTAAAAAGAGATCAAATGCCCCTAAATGATATTCTTGAAGTGGAATTATTCGATGTCTGGGGAATAGATTTTATGGGCCCATTTCCTCCTTCGTATGGTAATAAATACATTCTAGTTGGAGTTGACTATGTGTCAAAGTGGGTAAAAGTTATTACAACTCCAACTAATGATGCTAAGGTGGTAGTGAAATTCTTGAAGAAATTTGTCTTGAGTAGATTTGGAGCTCCAAGGGCTGTAATTAGTGATGGGAGTTCACATTTTTGTAATAAGAAATTTGAGAGCTTAGTGAGGAAATATGGTGTAGTGCACAAGATAGCTACCCCATACCATCCTCAAACTTCAGGACAAGTTGAAATTTCTAACAGAGAACTCAAACATATCTTGGAGAAAACAATGAGCAATTCTCGGAAAGACTGGTCTGTTAAACTAGATGATGCTTTATGGGCATATAGGATTGCTTACAAAACCCCTATAGGAACTACTCCCTTTAGGTGGTGTATGGTAAGTCTTGTCATTTACCTGTGGAGCTAGAACATAGAGCATATTGGGCCATTCAGACCTTGAACTTTGATCTCAAGCAAGCTGGTGAGAAGAGGCTATTGTAACTTAATGAGCTTGAAGAATTGAGGATGGATGCCTAAGAAAGTGCCCGTATTTATAAAGAAAGAACTAAAGTTTGACATGATAAGCATCTTAGAAAAAAGGAATTTAAAGAGGGTGATTCAGTTTTGTTGTTCAACTCAAGATTGAAATTGTTCCCTGAAAAACTTAAATCAAGGTGGACTGGTTCATATAGAGTTTCTAAGGTTTTCCCTTATGGAGCAATTGAAATTTGGAGTGAAAAATCTGGGAATTTTAAGGTCAATGGGCATAGATTAAAACATTACATAACTGGAGACCCAATAAAGGGAGCAAGCTGTTACAAGCTCTCTGATCCCTCACCTTTTTTTAGTGAAATGCATGAAGAGTCTAGCTAAGGACTATAAATTAGCACTCTTGGGAGGCATCCCAAGTTCTTTTATTTTGCTTTTGTTGATTTACTTTTATTTGGATTACTTTTATTTTTATCTTAAATCTCCCCAAATTCAATTTTTGACATTGTTGAATCTTGTCCTTTGTAGATGTATTTCAATGGATTAAGGTTGTTGAACTGCTGGGGAGTGACTCTTAATATGATATTTTGTCCTTCAACTCTCCCAAGATTGGTTTATTTTCATTGCATAACCTGTGCAGGTCTACTTCTTGGTTTATACAGAGAAATGAAATTTTCAGCAAAGAGAGATCTGCAGCACATGGCATTTGTTTCTTTGTTGAGGTTACGTGTGTAACTTTTAAGTATTTGTGCTTATCATGTTAATATGATGGTAAGTGGGTCATTTTAGTAGTTTTGAGCTTAGTTGGGTTGTTTGATTCAATGTGGACATGCTGCATTTTCTTGGAATAACTTAGAGAGTCCGTTTTCTTTTGTGGATAAATGCAACTTTGTGCAGATTTTTATTGAGTTTTAATGTGCTAAATGTTAATTTACAGAGTTTGAGTTAAAATGGCATAATTCGCAAATGCCTCTTATGCAGAACTCACTTCTACAAGCTTGTATGATTCAATTGTGATGGATTTTGTATATATTGATGTGTTTTTAGTGATAATTTCTCATGATTTATGCTTCATAGGACTACATTTCTTCATTCTAATGTATTTTTCAAACTTGCAAATCATTTTCAATTGTAATCTCAATCTTGTTGAAATGTGCATAAGTAACTGCATAGCTTATGCAGCTTTTAGACCACAAATTTTGCCATTTTTCATCTTTGCTAAAACCTGCATAAGCCATTGCATAACTTATGCAATCCTGCATAACCACAATTTTTGCCATTTTTCATCTCTGCTGCAATCTGCATAAGGAAGTGCATAGCTTATGCAATTCTACACAGCCACATTTTTGCCAAATTCCATTTTCTGCCAAAACTTTCATAAGGAAGTGCATAAGTCATGCACTTTTGCACGACCAACTTTTCACACTTCCATTTTCTGCCGAAACTTGCATAAGGGACTACACAGCTTATGCACTTTTGCATGACCACATTTTCTGCACTTCCATTTTTAGCCGAAACCTGTATAAGGGAGTGCATAAGTTATGCACTTTTGCATAACCAATTTTTTAGACCACTTATTATCTGTCGAAACTTGCATAAGGCAGCGCATAAGTCATGCACTTTTGCATAACTGACTTTTCACACTATAAATTTCAGCCGAAACTTGCATAAGGCAGCGCATAAGTCATGCACTTTTGCATAACTGACTTTTCACACTCCTTATTTACCGCCGAAACCTGCATAAGAGAGTGCATAACTTATGCACACTCATTCTCCCCTTATGCAGTTTTACACATGTCCTGTGAAAATCAAAAAAACTTTCGGCACCCACTTTGCCACCTCCCACTTCCCGTCGTTCCTGTTCACACACCCCCACGTTCATTTTTTTTCGGCATTTCTCTTCCTCCCCACACCTCTTTTCACCGCCCGATACCCTAACTTCCCTTTACCTCTTTCACTTTCTTCTTCCCTCCTCCATTCTCACCATCGACAATAACCACCATGGAATCGCATCCCCATTCCCCTCAAGGCTCTCCTCTCCAAGTCACGCCCCTAGCAATGCAATCCCTCAATCCCGATTCTCCTCCACAACAAACCCCTCCATCACCTCCCACATCCACCTATAAGAGGAAAATCCAATCGAAATCAACCCAACCCATGGCCTCTGCACCACCTCTCACAAAACGCAAAGACCCACCTACCACTCCACTTTCAGAGCCTCCACCCAAAAACCCCAAAACTTCAGCTTCCACACGATAGGGGGTTGGCATTTCTACCTCTACCCCACAAGCCAAATCACCCTCTTCTAGCAAAAAGCAAACTTCAGCAGCAACACAAGTATCTAAACTACCTTGGCCACTTCCTGATGTAACCCATAAGGTAACTTTTAAGAGACTAAAGGACAGGAAAGTGCAACCCACTAGGTACATTTCTGCAGATGCCCTCCAATCAGTTGGTTTATTTGATAATGTTGTTGCCTACCTTGATGGTTTAGGTTGGATGGAATTTGTGCATAAACAAGAACTAGTTTATCCAGCTCTAGTTTTGGAATTTATTTCCTCATTTTCTGCTACTCTGAAATTACATGAGATAGATTACAAGCCAACTATGAAATTTAGGTGTTTGGGGCAAAATAGAGAGCTATCATTAGACCAATTTCATAGTATTTTTGGGTTTGCAATTGATGGACTATTTAGGGTGCCATATACAGGCATAGAGGTAGTAAATAAAGGTGTTTGGAATGCTGTTCAGTTTTGGAGGAGTATCACAAACCAACCTCAAAGTTTTTATGCTGGCAGATCCAAGACCTGCCAAATAATAGACCCTGCACTTAGATTTATCTATAGGCTTATTGCTAGCACTATCTTAGGCAGAGGGACTAGTTCTAGTGCTGTTGGAAAATCTGAATTGTTCATGCTATGGTGTGCTTTTCACAAAGTCAAAGTATCTCCTGGTTACTTCTTTTGTGAGCATGTGTTACATATTGCTACCAAATCTATAGGTGATATAGTCATGGGTGGGCTCATAACTGTTATAGCTAAGCATTTTGGTTTTAATTCGGAAGAGCATCCTCTACCAGCACTTTCAGACACTCTATATTTTGATGCTACTCACCTATACAAAACCGGATTCAGTTTGCCACCTTCTAACACTGCACAACCAGCAGTAGATACAGGACCCACTGCACAACCAGAGGTATAATCTTTACCACCAGTCCAACAGCATTCTACTGAACCTGCACCACCCACTCAGTTTGCATAGGATACCCCAGCAGATTCTGCATAGCCTACACATTCTGTAGCTGGACCCTCTTCATCCACAGCACCTCCTCCCTTCAACACTAAAGCCTTATTCACCTATCTTGAGAGGCTTAGTGATGATATATATTTTATGGATAGGAAGCTTGAAACTGGTCTTGATACCCTCAAGGATCGTCATGATCAACTCTTTGATTTTGTTATGGAAACCAAAGATAAACAGAAAGAGTTAAAAGAGATGATGAAGCAGCTCATGGCTTTTCTGGGAATGCCACCTCCACCTCCATCACCTCCTCCAGAACCACCCCTTCGGCAGCAGCCAGCTCTATCCAGTCCTTTAGCAGTATCTTTGGACAAGAACAAAACCATAGAATTAGACTAGTTTTTATTTTGCTTTTATTCAAACTTCTAGGAGTTTTTTTTTCTTTTTGGATGTGTTGAAACAATTTTAGTTTGCCTTGAATTCTGTTTTCTTGAAGTTCTATTGGATGGCTATTCTATTAGTTTTTCATTGATTCTCATTGCCTTTATTGCCCTTTTGTGCATACTTATCCATACACTGTCTATATTTACATGTCTTTACTGGTGTTTGCATTTTTTTTCCTTGCTATATCATTATGCAGTAGCTTTTGAATATATTGCACAGGCTATGAAACTTCTTATGCAAATGTTCTACATAGCCTGTGCAGTCCCTTATGCAACTCATGCCATACTGCACAGCTTATGCACTCTCCTTATGCACCTGTTCTGTACAACATTTTATTCTGCATAACCTGTGCAGCTTCTTATGCATCATCATTATCTCTTGAATTCACATCTGCTCTACACCAGGTAACTCTTTCTTTTTGCTCTTAAATTTAACTATTCCTGGTTATTCCTCTTTGCTTTGAGTTTTGATAATGCACTGCTTTAGACATTGAGGACAATGTCCAATTTTGAGTTTGGGGGTGTGCATTTTGATTTTTGCTACATTTTTCACATTTTGAGTATAGGAACATTTCATCCCATTCCATTTACATATATATTGTAAATATTTTACATATACATCCATACATACATATACATAACACATTTACACACACATTATACATCACTTAGAAATTGTACACATTGTGCACAAATAGATTTCCTCCATTTAGTTAATGCATTGCTCATTTTTAGGAATCATGCATCATGAAATAAAATCTTTTGCCAAATCCCTTGAGTATTGAAAAGTTGCCTATGAGAGTGATTTGACTTACCTTAAGTTGGGTTTGTAGATTGAAAGTTTCCTAAGAGGTGCAAAGTTTTGAAATGTTTATCCCTTGCCTATATCTTCTTAGCCAAAAAGCCGCCCAACTAGTCCTTTAAAGATTGGAGTGTTTAGAGGGAGTTATTGGATATAACGTAGTCAAATGATGTCTCACCAATCCTAGAACAAATTTTCTAAACCTTTCGAGGCGAAGTACCAGCTTGTACTTGAAAAGAGAGATGATTAGGCATTCTTTGATTTAAACCTTCTCATTTTAAACCTTTGGCCTTTTTCCTAATTAAAATTAACCCTTGCAAACCCTTTTGAGCCTTTATATTCCTAATTTTTCTTAAAAGCCTTATTGCTACCTAGCTAATGAACCAAACACTCCAACCCTTTTCATGAGAATAATTATTCATAATATTAGGTACATAAAAAAAATAAAAAAAAGAGAAAAAGAAAAAATACAATAAAAGGGAGAAGAAATGCTTGTCATCTTGTAAAAGTGCTAGTATATGTGCTTTTCACTATTGTCATTCAAATTGAAAGAAATCCACCCAAAGTAATTAATGGAAATGAGTTTGGGGGTGGCATTTTTAGGAACAATCATCAAGAGAAAATATAAAATTCAAGCTTAAAATATCAAAGTGTCCATTCATTTTATGTATTTTGTAAAATATGCTAGCACTTGACAATTCTCATTGTGTATTTCTCTCCTCCATATATATATACATAATGAGTTTTTTTTTTAAAAAAAAAAGAGAAAGAAAAAGAAAAAAAATAATAAAATAAGAAGTGTACCTTATGTTTTCAAGATTGAAAATATTCTCATACTTTGAATCCTTTTTACCCCTTTTTCTTCTTAGCCTCATTTTGAACCCCATGGCCCCATTACATCCCTAAAAAGACCTTTGATCTCTTGATAGTACTTGCTACATTAGTAGAGATAGGAGTAGGGAATTTGCTTATGGGATTGGAAAATTATTCATTCATTCATTCAATTCCATCCTTCTATATAGAGACACTTTGACTATTGATTGTTCTAGAATTTCTTTTGAGCATGACTCTCTCTTTTGATTGGTTGGTTTAGGAATTTTGGATGATAATTGACTTGATGGCTAAGCGGTGAAAGCTTGGATAAGCATTAGATTCTTTGCATTTTGAAGGTCGGGTATATGGATTGTTGGTATGGCTAAAGGTGTGTTAAGTTACTTTAATAAGTGATTTTCATAGCTCTTTGGATAAGGCACCCCTAAAAAATTGCATTATATTTTAAAGTTTGCTTGAGGACAAGTAAAAGCTTGAGTTTGGGGTATTTAATACATATATTTTGCATAGTCATTTAGGTTTAATTTCATAGCCATTTTATTTGATTATTAGTTACTTTTAACTAATTTCATTAGTTATTTAGATAGTTTTTCATATTTGCCAATTTTTAAATTAATTTGTAATTTTACTTCGTTTTGTAGGTAAAATGGTGTTTTTGAGGGACTAAAAAGAAATTTTACTTTTGAGGAGTGATTTCCACAGCCAAAGATGTCAAAAACAAGTTTCAAAGTTGAAGTATGCATTGGCCAAATTGCGCATAACTTGCCGCATAAGTTATGCAGTTCTGCATAAGGAGAAGAAACAATGTCCCAAACACCTACCGAAATCTGCATAAGTTGCCGCATAACTTATGCAGATTCGTGCCTCCCTTATGCAACCTCACGGAATCCTACATAACTTATGCAGTCTTGTACCTCGCTCATGCAGTTTCACACAGAGAGCCATAAACTAGTCAAAAACTGCATAAGGGACTGCATAACTTATGCAGTCCCACAAAGACTTCATAATGAGCTGGCAGAAGATTCCCTCAGAAAATCACACCTCAAACACACCATTTTAGGGCTCCTTGTCAGAAAAAGTTATAAATAGACCGTTATCCCATTTTAAAAAAAGGAAGAAAAAAAGGAAGAGAAAAGGGAAAGAAAGAGGGCAGTAGCTGAAGAGTCAAAAACGTCACCCACACCATTTCCAACCAGATTTGGAGTTTTCTTTCCTTTCTTGCATATTTCTTACCTTTCTTGTATTGGGTTTCTTAGTTCTTAGCTTAGATTAAAGTTTTATTTCCATATTAACTCAGAATATCTTGTAAATATTATGGATAATGAGTAGTTTTCATTAGATTCTGGAGTTGGGATGTAATATTTGAGATATTTTATGGATTTTTGATTGGGTAATCCATATTTTGTTGTCTTAATGAGTTTTATTCATTTCTTGTGTGCTCAATGACATGCTTAGTGTAGGATCCCATTAAGTGATATTCTTAATCCATGGTTGAGGCACCGAAAGGAGAAAACCTTGTGATAGATAATCAAGAAATTGGACTTAATTAACTTAGATCTAGAAATAGACTAAGGATTAAGAGGATTTACAGATTAATTAAGGAACTTAATGGGTCTTGATTAACTTTAACTCCACGAAAGTAGGATTAGATTGATTAAGGCACTCTTTGTCCCACTCGAAAGGGTATTCAAAGGATTTAAGAATTAATCTCCTTAAAACCCGTAAGTTCCACAAGATTGGATAACCAATTTAAAAAATTTCAAAATAGCTTGAATATGAACTCCCAAACTCCGGAATCGCCTTTTTATCATTGTTAATTTCTAATTGAATTTAATTGCTTGCCATTTTAAATCTTGCCATATTTCAATTTATTTATTTTAATTTGATGCAAATTTAGTTAAATTGTTACATTGTTGAATAGATCATTAATTTTACACATATAGAATTCATGCTTCAATATCCATCAATTTATTGCTTTAATTTCAAAATTAGTTTAAATTAGTCAACTTTTTATATCAAAAATTCAATCATTAACACAACTCCTCGTGGGAACGATATCTTTTCTATATTACTTGTATGACCCATGCACTTGCGGTTGGGCCACACCAAGTATATTCAAAGCATGTTCATGCATCACTTATACATATATGTATATAGTAAACATTAGGCATGCTTTATATTGCATTTGTTCTTGATGATATTGCTGAGATTGTTATTTTATAGCGATTTGAAGTTGTGTGCATGAGTGGGTGTGTATGTGGTGTGTATATGATTATGGATAGGACGAGTAGACGCAGCTTGACTCGTTGGGACCTGATCCTTATTATGGATAAGTTGGGGTAGGCATGGCTTTGAGTTGATCTCACTGGCCCTCGTATTTGGATATTAAGAGAAAGTCTAGCTTGGAGTTGATCTCGCTGGCAGAGTTTGGAGTTAAGAGAGCTGTATAAGGGATCAGCTCCCGTATATATATGTGTGAGTATGGATGTGACACACGGGTGTGTAAGTGCTCTAGATTGTTTTTGATGTGATTATGACTTGTTCTGTTTAAACTGTGTGAAGGTGTTGTATTCATTCTTAGGGATGCACTAGACTTAGGTAGTTATAGAAATTGTATGTAAAATCAATATCTTATTATGTGAGTCAAACACTCACTCCTATTTACCATTTTTCTAGGTTACAAGTGAGCTTATTTCTTGTGTCTAACCTGTTTCCTATCTCGCAGGTCTATTAGCTGTTATTTTTGTATTTTGTATTGTTAAATTTGAATTCTATACCTTCGTATGTGTAGAATCATTTTACTTAGCTTGGGTTTATAAGAATAATTATTTTAGAATTGTAAACTTATTAATATATGTATGTGAAATAAATGGATGGATGATCATGTTGGATGAGAGAGTTGAACTCCCATTTAATCTTATATTGAGTTGTTGATGATTGTGAGGGAGAGTTGAGCTCCTCATATATATGTATGTTGTGATCATAGATCGGGTGAGCTAATAACTTCCCATTGAATGGTCCAGTTTATGGTCGGACTCTGTCCGATTGTTTTCTTAAAAATGGGCTTGTATATGGGTTTCAAGGTTGGGCTAATAAATAGTTAGGCTTACTACAGGCTTTGGGGACCTTATGCTGACCCAAGTCTTAGTGTCAGTCCGGCTCATAATTTGGGTCATGACAAGGATAGCTTTCAAGGCATAGAAACAGGGTTCAACGCCCAAGAAATAACATTTTTGGAGTTAGATTCCAACAAGATTTGGGGGGGGAGCAATCCTTCAAAAATGGTAAAAATAAAGAAATAAACAAAGCTTTGTGAATAGCAAATAATTTTGCTGAATTAGAATCCATACAACTTATAGGACAGGAGAAAATATAGTGGAAGAAACCTTTAGAATTTCACATAAATCCCCGAATGGCACTTAAACCTGGCTTCCCTAAAGATGAGCCATCGACATTCCACTTGAAACTCGAAGTAGCAGGTGCAGACCAAGAAGCAGCTTGGAAAATCTTAGGTGGATTAGAATACGATCTTATGGATTCTGAAGTGATAAGAAGGTCTGAAGTAGAGAATAGAAACTTAGATTCCAATGCCTTCATCCATAATGAGAGACGATGAAGGATAAGGGCACACAAATCAAAATTGGAAATATCTTTTCCATTAAAAACTTCCTAGTTTCTAGCCAACCAAAGAGACTAAATAATTAAATAAAAAACGATTTGCCCAAAACCCTTTTCGAAAATTACCATGAGTAAGAGAGTTCCAATTCGTAAATAGAGAGGAAATAGAATAAGGCAAACAAAAAGAGATGTCCCCGATAAACTCATTTTATATAGGTATTTTAGGATAGTTTAGTATCCATTTTGCCCTTTTTAGTTTAGTAATTTTATACTTTTAGTGCTTATTTTAGTTAATTTGTTAATTTTAGTTTCATTATATTTGATTTTTTGAATTTTAATATTTTTGATAGGTTTTAACAAGGTTTAAAGGAAAAAGGTCCATATAGAAGAAATTCAAAGTGATTTAGAAGCTTAAATTAAAGGAAAAAGGTCCATATAGAAGAAATTCAAAGTGATTTAGAAGCTTAAAGTAGTGTAAAAAATAAAGAAAATTTGCCTAAGGAAGAAGACTAGTCGAGATTTTCAAGGGCTTTAACATGCCACGTGTTGAAGGTCGTGTGAAGATAAGAGTCAACCAGCAAGAATCTACATGAGGCACGTAGATTCAATACTAGGTCGTGTAGACAGAGATTTTGGAACAAAACTTGCCAAAAGTTTCATAGACTTCAACATGCCTCGTGTAGCTGGTCATGCGGAATCTAAAGGCTCCTCCTCCGAATCAACATGAGGCATGTTAAAAATAACTTATATCAATATGAGGCATATGGGATGATGCTAGCAAATTTGCTGACATAAAAAAATTTTCTCTTTTTACACCTTTTACATCTTTTGTCTTTATCCCTTTAAAGACCATTTTTAAGGCAAAGCTTAATGGGATATATAAGGATCATATTCTCATTTTTACTATAAGGAGAAAGAGAGAGAAAAATCAAAAGGAGAAAGAAAGAAGGAATCACGCCATTTTTTGAAGGAATGACACCTACGGAGTGACATTTCCAACTTCCATTTTTAGATATTTAGGTTCTCTTCTTCTAGCTTCTTTTATTTTTAGTCTTATTTTGATGTTTTCTTACTTTATTTTATATTTTCTACTTGTAAATACAAGCATGAGTGAGTAGATACTCAAGATTTCAGAGTTGGGTGTAATGATTAAAGTTTTATTTATGGATTTGGACTGGTTTTAACTAGATTTTAGTATATATAAATTTTGATTCTTATCTTGTGTGCTTATTTACATACCCATTATTGGTACCCTTTAGGTTTTGTTCTTAATCTTATATTGAAGAACTGAGAGGTGAAAATCTATGATAGATAATCAAGATAATAAACTTAATCACCTAGTGTTAAAAATAAACTAGTGGGTTAAGAGAAATTTCAAATTGATTAAAGTGCTTAAAGGGTTTTGGGTAATTAAACATCACATGAGAATGGGATTTAGTTTTCTTTAAAATACTCTTCAGTTTGCTTGAAAGAGAAATTAAAGGAAATCAGAATCAACTTCCTTCAAACTTGTATTTCCCTTAATCTTGGTTTTGCCTATCCAAATCCCAATGAAATTTACTTCATGAACCTCAACTCTGAAATTAATTTTGTCATTATTTAATTAAATCTTCAGTTACTTGCTGAAATTTTAGTAAATTAGTATAGTGTTTAGGAATTTAATTACTTATTTTATTATAATTTCCTTACTTTCCCAACTTAATTTGCTACATCTCTTACTCTACTTTTTGGCACACATTATCGATAGCCTAAATAATCGTGACTTTTATAATTTAGTACTCAAACAGAAAATCCCTATGGAATGATTTTTACTACTTGAACGACCCATATACTTGCGGAGTACGCACCAAGTCTTTGGCGCCGTTGCTGGGGATTTGATTTTGTTTGATATTAGACGATTGATTGTTTGGTTAATTTAGGCATTTTATTTTTGATTTTAATTTCTTTTCTTTATCATTTTACTTTGAGATTTTCTTGTTTTGGTTTTTTAGGTACTTATCTTTTATATGAAAAGGATAAAAAGTGTAGAAATTAATTTAATTTTTGATCCTAAGATTGAAAAGATAGCTAAAGCTTCTAGAGCAGAGTCTAAAAGAAGAAACGCTGAACTCAGAATTCAAAGACAGCAAGAGCAACATCAAGAGCAATAAGTGATAGAAGCTATGGCAAACAACAACAACAGATCAATTAAGAATCATGCTTTTCCTAGTTTTGAAGATTTTAGACCGAATATTACAAGGCCTAGAGTGGAAGTAAATAATTTTGAGTTGAAGCCCTTACTTTATCAAATTGTTCAACAATCACAGTTTGGGGGAGATCCTACTGAGAGTCCACATGTGCACCTTGCACATTGTCTTGAGATTAGTGATATGCTGAAGATAAATGGAGTGTCAGATGATGGTATCCGGTTGAGATTATTTCCTTTTTCTTTGAAGGATCGTGCTTGAGAGTGGTTGCATTCATTACCTCAGGGTTCAATAACTACTTGGGATGAGTTGTCACAAGCTTTCTTGGCTCAATACTTTCCTCCTATCAAGACTGCAAAATTGAGAAATGAATTAACTTCTTTCAGACCAAGGGATGATGAGAGTCTCTATGAAGCATGGGAGAGATACAAGGATCTTCAAAGGAGATGTCTACATCATGGAATCCCTAAATGGATGCTAGTTCAACATTTCTACAATGGTGTTTCTCCAGCAATTAGAAGTTTAATTGATGCATCTTTAGGAGGTGATCTTATGGAGAAGTCAGAAGATGAAGCTTATTCAGCATTGGATAAAATTGCTTACAATAATTATGAATGGAGCTGTGAAAAAAATGAAATGAAGAAGCCATCAGTTGGTGTATATGAGTTAGGTGCCATGAGTATGTTCAATGCCAAATTTGATGCTTTGACTAGAAAAATGGATAAGTTAAGCATGAAGGTTGATGCTTCAATTGGAGGATCTAGTCATACAGAAGATGTAGGTGCAGGAAATATGCATTGTATTAATGATTTTCCTTCCTATGGGCAAGAGTTTGGAAATGAGCAAGTTAATTTCATTGGGAATTACAATAAAAAATCAACTGGTAATCATTTTTCAGCTACATATAATCCAGCAAGGAGGAACCACCCTAACTTTTCTTGGGGAGATCGACAAGGACAACAGTAGCAGAATTATCAACAACCTCCTAATTTTCAACAATAACAACAGAATTTTTTGCAAAATTGAGTGCCAGCTGGATTTTCACCATAAAAGAATCAAAATGCACTTGTTCCACAACTACCAGTTCAGTCTTAAGACCAAGATTTAATTTTAAACTTCTATGATGGAGAATTTCTTAATTGCTCAACGAAAAAAAGGAGAAATGATTCAACAATTTACTTCAAGAATAGATCAGCTTACCACTCATAATAGGATGTTGGAAAACCAAATAGCTCAGCAAGCAAGTTCTTCTAGCAAAGCACAAGGGAAACTTCCAAGTTAGCCAGAGAATCCTAGAGAACATTGCAAGGCAGTGATCCTAAGGAGTGGAAAAATTATGGGAGAAGAAAAGAAAGATGAGGTAGAAGAGGAAAAGAAGAAAGAAGATGAAGACAAGAATGAATCTATTTCAATTCATAATGAAGTTAATGAGGAAGCAAACAAGAAGAAGGAAGTTGAAAAAAAAGAAGGGGAAAAGTATGTGCCTCCACCACCATACAAGCCACCATTGCCATATCCTCAGAGGTTTCAAAAAGCAAAGCTAGATAAGCAGTTTGGGAAATTTTTAAAAGTTTTGAAAAAGTTATACATCAACCTTCCATTTATAAATGCAATTTCTCAAATGCCCTCATATGCTAAGTTCCAAAAAAAAATTTTATCAAATAAGAGGAGACTAGAAGATTATGAAACTGTGGCATTAACAGAGGAGTGTAGTGCTCTATTGTAGAATAAGCTCCCACTGAAGTTGAAAGATCCAGGAAGTTTTTCTATTCCTTGCCACATTGGGGATACTAGCATTGATAAAGCATTGTGTGATCTTGGAGCTAGTGTGAGCTTAATGCCACTCTTCATTTGTTAAAAGTTGAAGGTTAGAGAATTGAAGCCAACAACCATTTCTTTGCAACTAGCTGATCGATTTATTAAATATCCAGTGGAAATTTTGGAGAATGTGCCATTGAAGGTTAGAAAATTTTTTATTCCTATAGATTTTGTGGTTCTAGAGATAGAGGAGGATGTAAGAACACCCATCATACTTAGCAAACCATTTTTAGCTACTGCAGGAGCTACTATATATATGAAGAATAGGAAATTGAAGTTGAAGGTCGGAGAAGAGGAAATAGAATTTAATTTATTCCAAGATTCCAAGGAATCAGTTATGGTAAATTCTTGCTATAGGGTGGATGTTATAGAAATTGATACTGGAATGGAAGATATTAAGTTAGAGGGAAGTCAAATTACTCTTCATTCTCAATGTAATCAGCATACAATGCGAAAGAAAAAGTCTCATTTGCCATCTCCTTTTGATAAGAATGAAACTCCAAGAGTAAAACTTTGGGCTCCATCCAAACAGCTCAAAGCAGAAGGTTCATCTCAAGTTTGTAAGAGTAATTTGCAAGGTGTGGTTGGGATTCTAAATAAAGCAACAAGTACTTTCATAGTAAATGGGAAAGTTAAAGTACAAATTTATTGCATCACTTATTGAGAAGGGAGGCAACACTTTCCAATTCCAACCACCATGAACTGAAAATGGGTCAAGCTAATGACCTTAAATTAGCACTTATTTGGAGGCAAAGCAAGTTTATTTTTATTATTTTGTTAATTTTCTTTTTCTTATTTCATCCCTTACAACTCAAATTTTGATATTTGTCCAATTTTTGGTTTGTAGGCGAAATGCAAAGATTGGATGTTTTGGAAATTACTGCAAAAAAAACCATGTTGCTGATTTAGGGGAAATTTTCTGTGTTTCTTTTAATTTGTTGGTAAACAATAATTTTTTTTGCCATGATGAGTGTTGCTTGAGCTAAAATGAAATCAGAAAATTTAGTTGAGAGAAATTGATGATAAGGATTAAATTTTGCTCTAGGAGTTTGCAATGATGTTTAACATGTTTGTATTTAATTTTGGCTTATTTTAGTCTTTTAGCTATGTTTATGTGTGTTAGTTTGGCCAATTCAGCTTATTTTAAACTTGTTAATCTTGAAGGGATGATTGCTATAATTTGGAGTTAGTAATATGCTGCAAAAAGGAAGGGTAACTATTGTTTGGGGAAGTATTCTGCACTTTTATCTCATTGTGAACAGTTTTTTTTTTTTTAATGCCAAATTGCTATTAGGTTGAATATACTTTGATGGAATGAGGAAGTTTGGTTGATATATATGTTTTGAAGTGTTAATTTGATGAAAATTTAATATAAAGTGTCAAGGTATTGATTTTTGTTATTTTGAGTGTCAAGCATACATTAAAGATTGAGTTTGCCAAATATTTTTTTCATGTGAACAGTACTTTCTTGACTTTTATTAGATATATTGAATATGCTTTGTTGGTATGAGTATATGGGTTGATAATACATGATATTGAGTTAAACTTTTGTGTTTTGAGATGTGAACTATGGTTGATATCTTTTTGAAGTGTTTTGAAAAATAATTCATACTGATTTGGTTGTTCTTTGATAGAGTATTTTTAGAATTTTGGGTTTTTAGAGTGAAATCTTGAGTTTTATATTAGGTCTGATAGCTTTGAGTATGACATGCCTCATACTGAGGGTTATGTTATCATGCGAGCTATTTAAATTACTTAAAATTGCAAAATTTTTGAAACCTACTGAAATTTTCACTGGGCATGACACGTCCCATACTGGTATCCAGTGTCAGTTGATCAGCATTTAATAGGGGTGTGCAAACAGTCGGTTCGATTCCGGACCAAACCGAACCAATAAAACCGAAAATCAAAAATTAAAAATTTTAAAAACCGAACCAAATCGATTAATAAGAGAAAATCGAACCAAACCAAACCGATAAATATCGGTTTGGTTCGGTTTTAAACTGATCAAACCAAATTTTATAAAATTTATCGGTTTGGTTCGGTTTTAAACTGATCAAACCAAATTTTGTAAAATTTCATATTTTCAACATTAAATCTAAATAACAAAAACATAAAAACAAAAAAAATTAGAAATCAAAACTAAAAAATCTTAGGATTGGGTTCGGTTCGTTTTTTTTTTCTTGATATATATATATATATTAATAATTTCGGTTCGGTTCGATTTTTTTATTTTTTGTGAAAATAACCGAACCGAACCAATTAACCGAAGTTATCAAAAATTATAAATCGAATCGAACCGATTAAATTTTAAAACTGAACCGATTGAACCGACTTGACTCGGTTCAGTTTGGTTTTTCGGTTTAAACCGAATTTTGCTCTCCCCTAGCATTTAGCACAGGGCATGCCAATTTATCTTTACTTCAACATGCCTCATGCTGCTCAATCAGCACAAATGTTCACCTAAAAACCTAAAATCTAAAATTTTCCAATTCACTTTTCCTTTTTTCACCTCACTCACTTCTATTTAATTTGATATAATTGGGATACTTTTGCATATATTTTCTTTGAGCTATATTGTTCATATTATTTTGGGCTTAATTTTGAATTAATTGTTCTTATTTAGCTTTAATTCCCAATTATATATATTGTATGAGCTGATTAGTTTATTCACTGTTTGTCCATCTTTGCATTCATTTTAGACATTGATGACAATGTCTCATTTGAGTTTGAGAGATGGGCAAAATCTTTGCAAAATTTTTACAAAAATTTTATTTTTTTTAAGCATATTCATAAATTCATTGCATTAATTAAATTGCATCTCATTTCATTTCATTTATACTTAGTTATTTAGTTCACATACATCATACGCTTACACCATGTAAATATACACTTGAATATAAATATCATATAGATTATGTATAGTTCTTATGTCATTTTTTTTTATTTAAATTTTGCATTCATTTTAGGAATCATGCATACATAAAAAATAAATTTTTACCTAATTCTTAGAAGATTGAGAATCATTTTGAAAAGCGATTGAGCTTGCCTCTAGATGGGTTTGATGGATTGAAAGTTCCAGATTGGTATAAGGTTATAAGATTCTTATCTAGGTTTATATCTTCTTAGCCAAGGGCCACCCAATTAATTATATTGAGTTTTGAGTGCTTAGAGAAAACTCTAGAATAAGAAATAATTAATTGTGTCTTACCAATCCTAGAACAAGCTTTCTAGACCTTTTGAGGTAAAATCTTAGCATGCACTTGAAAAGAGAAATGATCAAGGCATTCTTTGAATTTTAAACCCACATTTAAGCCTTGATCAACCTCACTTTAAAATTTCCTTTTAAAACTAATTTGAGCCTTCATTTATACCCCTTATTTCCTTGGTAACCATAACTTACCTAGCCATAAACTTAAATACTCACCTACCCTTCGTGAGAATAATTTATTTAAGTGATAGATGTCAAAAAAAAAGGGTATATAATAATCAAGTGGGAGAAGTACTAAAGTAAAATTAACTAGCAATCATATCATATTGTAAGAAATTATTTACTACTCAAGTATACAAAGAAATGAGTTTGTTGGTAGATTAAAAAGGGATAATTGCAATGCAAAATTCAATGTTATTTATATAGTCCCTAAAAGAGTTTCAAAAATCGTATGCTAGCATTGGTGATTTATTGTATAGTTTTTCCTCCCATTTGATTCAATAAAAATAAAAGTGTATCTTGATCTTTTTAACAATTTAATTACTCTCATGTTTTACTACCCTTATACCTTTTCTTTGTTAACCACATTATTACCCCTTAGCCCCATTATAACCATTAAAAGTCCTTTTGATATCTTGATTGTATTTTGCTACATTAGTGGAGATTAGATTAGTTGGTTTGCCTATGGGATTGGCACATTATTCATCCATTTAACTATTTCCATAATTATTTGAGGCACATTAGTTTATGGATTGTTTTAGAGCCTATTTGAGCATAATTTCTCTATGTAATTAATTGGTTTGGGTTAGATGGAATGAACAATTAACCCAAGGCTACATGATGATAACTTTGGTGATAGTTAAATTCCTTATACTATAAAGGTGGGTATATGGTTTGTTGGTGGCTAGAGGTAAGTTTGAAAGCTTGGATGAGTGATTTTCATGAATCTAAGTAAAAGGTACCTCAATTACATATAATTGTTTTTAATTTACTTGATGACAAGCAAAGGTTTGAGTTTGAGAGAATTTGATAAACTCATTTTATATAGGTATTTTAGAGTAGTTTTGCACCCATTTTGCCCTTTTTAGTTTAGTAATTTTATGCTTTTAATGCTTATTTTAGTTAATTTATTAATTTTAGTTTCATTATATTTGATTTTTGGAATTTTAATATTTTTGATAGGTTTTAATAAGGTTTAAAGGCAAAAAGTTCCATATAGAAGAAATTCAAAGTGATTTGGAAGCATAAAGTAGTGTGAAAAATGAAGAAAATTTACCTAAGGAAGAAGACCAGCCGAGATTTTCAAGGGCTTCAATATGCCCGTGTTGAAGGTCATGTGAAGATAAGAGTCAGCCAATAGGAATCTACATGAGGCATGTAGATTCAACACAGGGTCGTGTAGATAGAGATTTTGGAACAAAACTTACCGAAAGTTTTAGAAACTTCAACATGCCTCGTGTAGTTGGTTATGCAGAATCTAAAGGCTCCTTCTCTAAATCAACATGAGGCATGTTGAAAATAACTTAAATTAACATGAGACATGTGGGATGACGCTAATAGATTTGCTAACATAGAAAAATATTCTTTTTTCATACCTTTTATACCTTTTGTCTTTATTCCTTTAGAGACCATTTTTAGGGCAAAGCTTAAAGGGATATATAAGCATCACATTCTCATTTTTACTATAAGGAGAAAGAGAGAGAAAAATCAAAAGGAGAAGGAAAGAAGAAACCACGCCATTTTTTTGGAGGAAGGACACCTGTAGAGTAACATTTTCAGCTTCCATTTTTAGAGATTTAAATTCTCTTCTTTTGGCTTATTTTATTTTTAGTTTTCTTTTCATGTTTTCTTGTTTTTTTATATATTTTCTACTTGTAAATACAAGTACGAGTGAGTAGACGCTTAATATTTTAGAGTTGGGTGTAATGATTTAAGTTTTATTTGTGGATTTGGATTGGTTTTAACCAGATTTTAGTATATATAAGTTTTGATTCTTATCTTGTATGCTTATTTACATACCCATTATTGGTACCTTTTAGGTTTTGTTCTTAATCTTATATTGAAGGACTAAGAGGTGAAAATCTATGATAGATAATCAAGATAATAAACTTAATCACCTAGTGTTAAAAATAAACTAGTGGGTTAAGAGAAATTTTAAATTAATTAAAGCGCTTAAAGGGTTTTGGGTAATTAAACATCGCATAAGAATGGGGTTTAGTTTCCTTTAAAATACTCTTTAATTTGCTTGAAAGAGAAATTAAAAGAAATCAGAATCAACTTCCTTCAAACTTGCATTTTCCTTAATCTTGGTTTTGCCTATCCAAATCCCAATGAAATTTACTTTATGAACCTAAACTCTGGAATCAATTTTGTCATTAATTAATTAAATCTTTAGTTACTTGCTGAAAATTTAGTAAATTAGTATAGTGTTTAGAAATTTAATTACTTATTTTATTATAATTTTCTTACTTTCCCAATTTAATTTGCTATATCTCTTGCTCTACTTTTTGGCACATATTATCGATAGCCTAAATAATCATGATTATTATAGTTTGGTACTCAAACAACAAATCCCTGTGGAATGATATATTTTCTTTATTACTTGAACGACCCGTATACTTGCGGAGTACGCACTAAGTTTTTGGCACCGTTGCTGGGGATTTGATTTTGTTTGATATTAGACAATTGATTGTTTTGTTAATTTAGTCATTTTATTTTTTATTTTAATTTCTTTTCTTTATTATTTTACTTTGGGATTTTCTTATTTTGGTTTTTCAGGTACTTATCTTTTATATGAGAAGGAAAAAAAGTGCAGAAATTGATTTAATTTTTAATCATGAGATTAAAAAGATAGCTAAAGCTTTTAGAGCAGAGTCTAAAAGAAGAAAATTTGAACTCAGAATTCAAATACAGGAAGAGCAACATCAAGAGCAACAAGTGATAGAAGCTATAGCAAACAACAACAACAGATCAATTAAGGATCATGCTTTTCCTAGTTTTGAAGATTTTAGACCGAGTATTACAAGACCTAGAGTGGAAGCAAATAATTTTGAGTTGAAGCTCTCACTTTGTCAAATGGTTCAACAATCACAGTTTGGGGAGGTCCTCCTGAGAGTCCACATGTGCACCTTGTACATTTTCTTGAGATTAGTGATATGCTGAAGATAAATGGAGTGTCAGATGATGCCATCTGATTGAGATTATTTCCTTTTTCTTTGAAGGATCGTGCTAGGGAGTGGTTGCATTCATTACCTCAAGGGTTCAGTAACTACTTGGGATGAGTTGTCACAAGCTTTCTTGGCTCAATACTTTCCTCCTAGCAAGACTGCAAAATTGAGAAATGAATTAACTTCTTTCTGACCAAGGGATGATGAGACTCCCTATGAAGCATGGGAGAGATACAAGGATCTTCAAAGGAGATGTCCACATCATGAAATCCCTAAATGGATGCTAGTTCAGCATTTCTACAATGGTGTTTCTCCAGCAATTAGAAATATAATTGATGCATCTTCAGGAGGTGATCTTATGGAGAAGTCAGAATATGAAGCTTATTCAGCATTGGATAAAATTACTTACAATAATTATGAATGGAGTTGTGAAAGGAATGAAACGAAGAAGCCATCAGTTGGTGTGTATGAGTTAGGTGCCATAAGTATGTTCAATGAAAGGATCTTTTGCTAGTAAAGGCAATACCATTCTCAGAGATGATCAAAATTTTGTTTTTTCACCTATTTGAGCTTTGGAGATGAAAAAACCTTGCATTTTTATCCCCTAGTCGACACCAAGTTACCTTAGACTTCTGCCTCCATGGACATTTATTCCTAGCTGACCAAGTGCT
Source organism: Hevea brasiliensis (assembly GCF_030052815.1). NCBI lineage: Eukaryota > Viridiplantae > Streptophyta > Magnoliopsida > Malpighiales > Euphorbiaceae > Hevea > Hevea brasiliensis. The sequence goes on from NC_079510.1 coordinate 50,686,848, forward strand.
CAAATCATCCTTTAGTTGGCGAATAAAATCAGATTTTGATGAAGAAAGAGGCCTTTGCTTAGCCATACTTTCCCACAAATCTAATGATTTCTTGATAGAAGACAGCCTTAGATCAATACTACCAAAAACACTTTCGTCTTCGAACTATGTGAGTGATGTATCCAAACCTTTCATGATCGGATCAGATCAAGGGGATCCAACCCTTTAATAACTGGTTTGAATTTTGGGGTATCCTAAATCAGAAATGTAGATCATCATTTACAAATTAAGTGATATCTTGCTATGATATATGTAGTTGATGGCTTATATGTTGGCTTAATTTAGTTGATAGTTTGAAATCTCACGGTCATAGTTCTAGCTAGATGATTACATTATCATTAAGCTAAAACTTATTGGTTAGTTGACAAATTATATTTGAATGTGCTAATTAAAACATAACGAAGTAAACTTTCAAGTAGACAATTGACTATGAATTTTGCAAAGCTAACAAATGACCAGAAGGATGGCTTTGGCTATCAGAACTTCTCAAAGTACAAAATTAATTTTTAAATTCATTTTTTCTTTGATATAGTATCATTTAAATTAATATTCACTTTTATATTAATGAATTTTAATTTAGTAATATTTGAGTAATTACTGTAATTATATTTCAAGTTCAAACCCTAATCAAAACTTAAGCAACTAAAAAGAAAGAAAGAAAGAAAAAAAAACTTATTCTCATAATTCATAATATAAATAACTGTTGAAATATTATTTTCTTGGCAGTATGTGGTCATTGAAAGAAAATCATAGCACAACTGCAGCTCCAAACTGAAAATAACAGCATATATATATATATATAATGCAGCCTAATGCTTGTTTATTTATATGTTATTTTGCAGTCTGATGATATTACAAATTAACTTTTGTATGTTATACTATTAAACTCATTTTCAAGCGACTAATAAAAGAAAAAAAGTTTTTTTTTTTAACTTACAAGAAATCTATAAATAATTTTAAAATCATTAAATTAAAACTTATTAATAACGAAAATTTTTTTATTAGGATGGTGAATTTCCAAATATATTACTTGTTTGTTTGTATCAAGCAATCAAGAAATGCTTCGTTTTTTAGCAGAATGAACACAAGAAAACAGGAACGGGTTAAGACAACAGTAATTATGGCAAGAACAATTAATACTCGATAAAGTTGCACACAATTATAAATCATCCTTAATTTGTACAAGCAAAAGTTGTTACATATATAATTAAATTAACACAAAAAACACAAAGTAATGATTAAGTTGAGATTATGATTTAATTAATTAAGTGGGTATTTAGCAGTAATTAAGGATCCAACTGAAACTCTTTTAAAGCTATCTTCTCATAGAGAAGAAAGACCTTAGCTTTGTATGGATATCTATCAAAATGTCATATAGATAACCATAGAAGGACGCGCATGGCTTGCACGCGCGAGCATGGAGGTTCTTCTTCTCTCTTTCATTGTGATTGCTGAGTACAGAGAGAGAGAGAGAGAGAGAGAGAGAGAGAGAGAGAGAGAAAAAAAAAGTAACCCTAAAAGCAGGAACAGTGGGCTCGCCTTCTGACTTCCACTAGCACATTCCAGACGTATAAACAAATGAAAAAGTTATAACAGCAATCAAATGAGCTCCACTAACTTCTATTTTAAAAAAAAGAAAAAAAAAATAGAATCACTACAATTATTTTCTTTTTCTTTTCCTTCAATAACAATAAAAATTAAAAGGTGGGTTTTTTTTTTTCACAGGAACAAAAGGCTTTAAATTATTATTATTATTGCCCCATCTGCTAAATTCAGCTCTCATTTAACAACAAATGTCAAATTTTTGGCTAAATTTAGCACTTGTTCCTGTGCTTAACCGAGCTTTTAAATGTGTATATATATATATATATATATCTCGACTCCCCGATCAATTGCTAGCTCTAAATCATTTTGCTTGCAGCTGGCCCAGCATTGCCTGTTTCCATCTTTGAAGGGTCACTTCCTTTTCTTTAACTATCTTCTTTTTCTTTTTTGTTTTCTTTGGCTTTTCTCCTAGGACTGTTACAGCTAGCAGCCTATAGCACAGCAATTCAGCTCCTAATGATCTTCTCTCCTTTTGTGTTCAAGTTATCAATCCCATCTTGCTTTGAATAATGATGCTACACTGGATATGCAGGAATCATTAGTACTTCCCCAATCGGGTTTCAAACTCATAGTTTTTTTATCCTCTCTACTTGAAAGTACCTCCAAACGTTGGCGTCCAGAAATCTGCTGTAGTCTCATTAGCGACAGGAAATGTGCTTGAGATTGGCACAAGACACAGCCCTCGACTTTTTAGATCTAGTTTTGATGACCCTTCTGCGTTCTTCAATTTTTCACCACCCTACAATATCAATAAACAAATAATGTGTCAAATTATTTTCCTTTTTTCACTTCGCTTTTATCAAAATTTAAATTCAAGATTTCAGTCTCATTGGTTGTCAAATTCTAATGTGGCAAACAGAATATGTATATATATATATATATATATATAATCTTTTAAGTAATCATCAGTTTAATATGCTATCAATGCAAAAAACCAAAGGAAAAGGAAAGGGGAAAAAATGAATTCTGTGAAGCACCTGTTGATGTTGAAAGGGATTGCCATTTTTCATATATGGAGTACTCAAAACCTGCAGTCATTGGCGAAAAGCAAATGTATCAGGACAAGTTAGTATATCAATAAAAGATCTCTCTCTCTCTCTCTCTCTCTCTCTCTCTCTCTATATATATATATATATTATAAAATTTGTTGTTGGATGATTAGTTTCTAATATAATCTTGTTTAAATCAAGTAGCTAGGAATCTAGGAATTTTTTTTTTTATCAGAGCTAGGAATCTAGGATTATTTCCTATAATTTCTTAGAATCTCATAATTGGCCAGAAGATCATAAGGTAATTAACTTACACTGACTTGATCATGGAGGAACTTGATGTACTCGATGGCTTCATGGAGAACAGATGCTGTATCAGTCTGAAAGAAACAGACACTATCAGAGATTCATATTTAACCAAAGGTGAACTTTCAATTGAAAGAAAAAAAATCCAGAGACTCACCTTTCCAAAAGGTGAAACCAATTGCTGAAGGGCAGTTATTCGGTCCCCTAGCTTCTCTTTCCGGACCTGATCATAACAAGGGTATCATTCACTGATTAAAACTATAAAGAAAAATAAAAGTATAAGAAAACAAAATTTGATAGAAAAAGCTCAAAGTTCCCACTAGTCAATAGCCTGATCGAATATTTTTGTACCTTAAAAGTTGGTAATGGCGATGGCGTTTCAATTCGAGGCCTTTTGAATGCTGGTTCACTTCCTTTCTTAACAACTGATCCTGAGTCTCGAACTTCTCCATTGTTAGTCTGAAATATAAGTGCCCACAAAATGATTTAGCACAAAAAAACTCTAGTTATAAATCTAAAATATTGACGAACAACCATCATCTTTACCTTTGTAGTGAGGTTGGGACAGTTGCGTTTCTCTTCAAAAATTGGAATAAGAAACTGAGGTTGAGAAGAGGGTACAAAACTGTGTCTAATATCATTTAGCCCAGTTGCCGAGGCATTCCAAAAGGGAGTATTGTTAGAGAAGTGCAAGCCACCTGCAGGCTGCTGCTGCTGCTTTGGCAATGAGGTTTTTAGAAAGGGAGCAAATTTAGGCCAAGAAGGGGAGAGTTCATTCAAGATGGTCCCATAATTTGGAGGGGAAGAATAGTTTATGGTGCGGTTGTTGAAAAGAGTTTGTTGTGGCTGAGGATCAGGATCAAATAAACTTGGTATCAACGTTGAAGGGTAGCCATAAGATGGTGACCCAATTGAAAATCCTGTGGATAAGCCTTGGCAAGTTGTTGCCGTGGAATTTCCGGAGGTGTTTAAAGGATTATTTAGCCTTGGTTGCTCTAAAGAGAAATCTTGATTTATTACTTTAAAACCGTTATTGGAAGAATCTTCCCCAGCACTTCTCTTTGGACTACTCCAATCTTTTTGGACTTGAGAAGAGTTCATGTCTTCTTGCAGTATGGAATTATAACTCTCAGCTCTTCCATTTCTTCGACTGCAAAAAGAAAAGAAAAGGGTATCTGATTGATACAAAATTTTTTCCCACTTGATAATTAAAACTTAAAAGAAAAAACTAAATTATAATGATGATATTCACTTCCTTCTCCAATCAAAGATTGTAAGCCAAGTCATTTGCTATATCTTCTTCTAACTTGTAGTTGAAGCTTTGGCCGACTTTTAAGGTCTTCAAGTGCTTGAATTCAACCATAATTAGAACAAGAAAATATTTTTCTTTTTTTTTTTTGTTTAAAGAAGGAAACAAACACACAAAACTTTATATCTAAATCAGGGCGCTTAATCTTGAATCTTGATTCGTAAGAAAACTTACAGTAAAGTTTGGCTCCAATCTAAGGAAGATGATGAAGAAGAAGAAGATGAAATCCCAAAACCCATCATTTGCAAGGTAGAATCCATCAAAACACTACTACCAGCTCTATCAGAATCAGTCTGCTGAGTCTTTAACGAATCTTGCACAAGAACTGAGGAATCTGAGAGTGAATCAGTGGTAGTAATATTATTAGAATTATCGAGCTTGCATGATCTTGGCTTCAAGTCCCCCACATCCGTCACCATCCACGGCCCATAATTCCCCATGTCAGTTGCGTTAATATCCGTAGAGCATGGTGATGAACCACCACCCATGAACACGCTTTTCGACAAGCTCCACCAGTTCCCGTCGCAAATCCCGGTCTGAAACTCCTCTGCCATGTCCAAGAAAGAATTTTGTAGTATTCTGTGTTTCTCTTTTATCTATATATCTTCCTTCTTCTTCTTGTGACCTTGTGCTAGCTCTCTGTTTCTGTTTGTATATATAATAATAATAATAATAATAATAATAATAATAATAATAATAATACTGGTGTAGGAGCTAGTATAATTTATATATGAAACTCTTGAAACCTTGAAGGGTACGGATAAAGGAAGTCACAAGAAGAAACAAGTTGACAAATCAAAGGGGATGATTAGACAAATGAGAGGAGGCATTTTGAATCGAATTTTTCTTTAAGTCTTTCTAAATAATTAATTTTGTTCTTTTTTTTTTTAATTTCTAGTATATATATATATATATATATATATATATATATATATATATATATATTTTTTTTTTTTTTTCGGGGAAAATTTTTGTTCCTTGTAAGTAAAGGGTTGTGGTGTGATGATATTATACAAGGGTTTTGATCAAGATGCCATGCCAATGTTTTAGAATTAATTATAATATACTTAATGTAAATCTAATGGCCCGTATTCTTTGTTGATTATTATATGAAAAAGTTAAAAAAGATATTTAAGTTTTTTATTGATAAACCTGAGAATTGGCACCGTATAGGAACTTCATGGTCCCATCTCAAACTCAAAACACAATGAGTTCGAGTTCTTAACTTCCGATACTCTTAATTCATGGTGCGTGAGACTCACTGGCTAACCAAAATTTACCCAAGACAATCCCTTTCTTGGTTTTTGCTTTTGTTTTTATCTGGGTTGATTTTGACTTTTAGAAAAGTTTTGATAGTTTTTACGACTTCAATGAAATTTTTGTACTTAAAGCTTTTTTGTTATTCTTCAATTTATATATAAGTAATTTGGTAAATGGCAATAGCCAATTTGGTCCCATTTTTTTTCCTTTAATTTCTTTTAAAATAGAAATTTCTTCAAATTAGCATCTCTATTTCATTTTTTAGTTTTTTTTAAATAAATTTATATCTATATTCACATATAAATATGATATAAACTTTTATATAATTTTATTATTAACGATAAATTTTAACTTATCGATAGTTAAATTATTTTTAAATCTGTAAAATTTTAAATTTAATATAAAATAAATTAAATATATATATATATATATAATTTTATGATTGGATTAATAGTTTAGTAATCAATTCCTATCTTATCTTATATTAGATTATAAAATCAAATTTGATAATTTTATTTTTTTAAAAATCTTATTTAATTAAAATTCAATAAATTAATTAATAATTAAAATTAAGGCTATCATCTTTTTTTTTTTTTCCTCACCATAAAAAACTCAATAATAGGAAAGATTTCATTTCAAAACAAGAAGTTGATATGTACAATAGGCATATAAATATTTTGTAGGATATGGAAACAGTATAATTGGAATCCCACAGACTGAAAGGCATGCCATTGACACGTATGCCAATTATTATAATTATTCTTATTAATTATTCCACAATTGGCTACGTGAAATCATACTATATAAATATATATTAGCAATTCTTAATCACTTTCAAGCAATCAAAGTCTATCATGTTTCTCATTTTTAATTATAAGACAGTTAAAAAAAAAAAAAAAAAAAAGCTGTCAAGCTAAATATAATAAGCTTATTTTTTCTGGAAAATGGAAATATTCCATTATTTTTCTATGAATTACTCTCATTAATTTGCACTGCAAATTCAATGTTTTAATTACTGTTCTTAATATTGTAGTCAAATTCTAAAAAATTATTCCAAAGGCCATATTTTTGAGAAATTTACAAGTAATTCATGCGGCTCTTTTCACCCTCTCTAATATAGACATATTTTTTTTTTCTTTGGTTTCTTAATCAAATTATAAAAATTATATAATTTAATATAATATATGAAAATGGACTCATTCAATATTCAATAGTAATGAAATTATCTCTAAATTTATGAGATTTTGCGAGTCTCAATTAAAATCAAAATAAATAAATAATAATTATGATGAGAAACTTGTATAGGCAAACTTAGCTAATTCAGTGGCACAGTTGACCAAAAACCTGAAAACTCACCTAATTTGTTATGCAATGAAGAAATCAGCAAACTGGAAACTTTTGGCAAAAATTAATCATTATATATAGTCAATGAAATCTAATTTATCCAATAGATGACCATATAAAGAAAAATATTTTTGGATGAATTTTTTTTTCTTTAAATTTAATTGAAATTCAAACTTATAATTTTATAATATAATTACAACTTTAGTGTCGTCAAATTAAAATTTATTAGTTTGAATGAATTAAAATTTTTTATTAGATTAAATTTATTATAAATTTAAAACACAATATATACTTTGATAATCATGTATAAAATATGTAAAATTTGTATGTTGAGCATATAAGATTGAATCAAAATAATTTTTTATTAGATAAATATTAAATTGATAGGAAAGAATGGGAGTCCAAAGCAACGGTAACTAAGAGCAGAAAATTAGGTTCAACAAATAATATTGGAGACGGCAGTTGACTTGAAGTCTTGGAGAAAAAATGATCAAGAATGAAACAGGTAAGTTAGGTGAGATCCATATATAGAGTTTTTTTTGGGATTCTTGATGAAAATGGGAATTAAGAAAGCAAGAAATTAAAGAGAGAGACTGTGTTAATTAATTTCAACACTTGAAAAGCTCGCTTGTTCAAAGTTACTCATAGTTTGCGATTTCATTCTATCTCATGAGATTCACATAAAGAAAGAGAGAGAGATGACGGTGAAAGAAAACCCTTAGCAGTTGCAGAAGGAGTCAACGAAGGACCCACGCCTCTTAAGCACCGCCAACGCCAAGAGTCAAAAGGGGCGATTGTGACAATTTCTTCCTTTCATTAAACTCGGCATTGCCTTTGCCTTCGCATTATCTTTTTTCTTCTTCACTTCTCTCCCTGCAATAATAAATGATTGTTGGTTTAAATGTGCAAGCAAGAACTAGAATCGACAGCGGCCGGTATAGCTTAGCGGTAGCCATATTTACATCTTAAATAAGTCTTTATACATAATAAAAAAAAAAAAAAAAGAAGAAAGCAGAATTGGGAAGGGGGGCAGCGCGTGGGAGAGAAGGAGAAGGAGTGCGGGGAAGACAGAATTGACCCTTTACTATATAAGGGTAAGACATAATAGTCACTTTCTAAATTGTGTTGTTTCAAAAACGATATTAGGTGATTCTCCATCCATCCTTTGGATTTTCTGCTTGTAATCTTTCTCTTGAAGAATGTTCCTTCCTCATTTTCTTCAATTGTAATACTAACTAATTAAAAATAATTTTTTACAAATATAAATTGCGATTACATCCCAAGATAAGGATTTTTTTACACATAAATTTGCAATTTGATTGTATTAATTAATGTCCTAGTCAAGTGTAATTTGATGGTTCAATTTGAGGAGAGACTACAGAGTAAACTCATGAAGATTAATTGATGTGTATATAACATATGTGCATTTGTAATCGTATGTATGCATATACGAATATAGGCATGTATATATATATATATATATATATACATATACACACAAACAACACAAATGATGTTAAAATGAGGTAATCCTGAGGTGTTAAAGATGACAAAACCAATACACGCACACACACACGTATCTGGACTGGACCAGACATGTTTGGACTCAGAAGAAGAAGATCGTGGTCCATGTAAAAGGTACACTGGGATCACGTGGCAGTAACGAGAGCCATGGACACGTGGCAGCAAAAAGAGCGAAGGACACTTGTCCAAGGACCCACAATAGAATATGAAAGAAAACAACAATATATTATTATTATTATTATTATATTTTTTTTTCCTTCAAAATATTATAATATTAAAATTTAGAAAAAAAAAATAGTGTTTTGTGGCCAAGGGTTGACCATGTGTTTTTGAAAGAGAAAGTGCAAATGTTGTGATAGTCAACCCAAAATGAGTGAAATAGGAGCGTTTTGAGCCGCCCATTATTATTATTACTATTATTATTATAAGATATAAATTTTATATTTAATTAAAATTCATTAGGAGCCATTTTTATCACGATTAAATAGAGAAGGAAAATAAGGCAAATCTTTAGGGTTAAATTAATTAACTTGAATAAAAAAAAAAAGCTATCTAATTCCCTAGAAGTGCGCCGATGGCCACCCCTATGATCAACTCTTGCAGTTGATGTTGAGGTTTTAGGTTTCTGTCGAAGACTTTGATGTAGATTGTACAAATTATTTGTAAAAAAATTTGAACAAAAGCAATATGGTTAATGAATTGACAATTTAAAAGAGAGTATGATCCATTTAGTTGGTGACAGGCAATATTAAAAATAAATATAGGAGGATATGAGGCATGCTCAATCGACAAATGATTAAAGAGATGTAAACATGCTTTTATATTTGCCGTCCTAGAGCTCTCGTTCTATGATTTAGGAGTTATAATTATTATTGTGTACAGGGTTGTGCCATGACTCGTGGGTTCTAAAATTTTATAGCCTCACCAACTTTCTCTCTTTCTCACCATCTCTATTTTTTTTTTTTTAATGCATCATATTCCTCTGTTTTTGTTTTAGGGATGATGAAAGATTGATTTTTATTTAGTGTTAGATATATAAAGTGAGACTTTTCTCAAATTATCGACTTCATAAATTAAATATTTGATCAATTCATAAAATGTAGTGCACGTTAATCACTATATTAAACTCACTTAATTTTTTTTATAATATTATAAGTATTTTTAAAATATTATTCAATGTAAGTAAATTAAATAAATAAAAAGAAAAATTTCAATCTTTGCCGACGATATGTCAAATAACATTGTTTTCCTCATCTTTCTCTCACACACGCATACCCACCCGCACGTTAATCTCTTGAGGATTCATCTAGATTGACTTGTGGGAGAGGGTTTTGAATATTTAAAATTCAATTTCCACCAAGAGTTCCAAAATTCCGAACAATGACAAGTCCTTAATCATTTGCTTTTTAGACTTATGAAATGTCACCAAAGTAAGTGAGGCTCGCTTTTCTTTTGTTTCGTGGGGTTGACATGGATAATTGCTCCATGTTGAAATATCGTTCCTTTAGCCCTTCATTTGGGTCCCATGTTTCTTAAACCATTAATTCAATTAATACTCTCACCATTAATTAATAATAATTAAGATGGGTTTTCCTTGCTTAGGACATTGATTGAAATATGTGTCATTCCTTGTCATCTTATGCTCGACAAGTCTCCTTCAATATTTCTTATGCTTGTCTCTCTGATTTCAATTTCTAAGATTGTATATCGTCTTGCGTGTTTAATTCTCCTAAACATAACAATTCTCCTTTGGGAATTTCATTTAAAATTCTCTAAAGATCATGCATGATCTTTATCTACTAATTAACCTTTTCTTGTTTAAATTCTTAACTTGATGCATATTTCATCACTAAATTGTTCATGAATGAATTTTAGCTCAGTAATATTGAAATATTTTTATAATTATTATGAAATATGTATGTATGATGTAAATAATTAGTTTGATAAATGAATTGGTGTAAGCGCAATAAATTTATAAAGGCCTAGATGATACATATTAGGGCTTTGGCTCATGAGATCCCTAACAAACTGACATGAAATTTTCACTAGCATAATTGATGTCTAATTCAAAACTTCACCCATGGTTATGAATTGTTTCCTCTCCATTAGGTAGCTAGTCCCACAGCCATAGTATGACTCATCATCATTGCAGAAAAGAGAAATAGAAACTGAAAATGGGTCAAGTTTGTAGTTATTGATTAAAGGACTTTCAAAAGCCATGGTCTATAAGGAGTTCAAATAAGGTTGATTAGGTTGTACATATTATTGTTTTAGGGTTTCATCTTTCATGATGAAAGAATGGAGAGTTGTGAAGATGCATGGGTGGGTTGGACCTACTCTTTTCAGCCCTTTCTGTGTTGCCATTATTACCAAAGAAATTAAACTATTCCCCTTAGCCAGAGCCCCTTATAATATTTCTGTTCGCACAAATCTTTCCTCCCCACCCAATTTCAGACCTTTGTCCGAGATCTCAGATTGTCTCTAGAGATGCATGCTGTTATAGGAGACACATGAGGTCATTGCGCGAGTAGTATAAGAGGTTCAAACCATGATAATTCTCATACTCTTTTAAAATTTTTGACGTAACAAAGACACATGAACTATTTTAGATAAAAGCTTGTATATTTGGTGGTGAACACGCTTTTTGACCCTTTTGTCGCTATTTGTGCTTGGAGATAATTAAGCATGGAAACAAGATCAAATAATGTTGTCATATTTATAAACCACCAGTTTAGATCACACAGAAACTGACATTACCACTTATCTCCATGTCTCAATATGGCTTTCGTCCAACAACTAAATTCCCAAGGAAGGTGGGAAGTTTAAGCTGCTCCTGTGTTAATTGAAGGGTAAATTTGCAAAATTAATATGACTTTAATTTGTAGTCTCCAATCAGAAGCCAGCCATATATTAAACTAATTAGTTCAATAATCCGTCCAAACCAAACCAAGTCAATTAGATGGCATCTCATAAAAAAAACATTTTTAATTATTTTAATTAATAATTCAACTAGCATGTTTGATTAAGATTGTTAATATATAATTTACTTATCAAATTAGTTAATACTTTAAAATTCATTTTTAAATACACCCCGCCGATCTTTGGTAATTCTTGATTTATATTTGAAAATACACATATATGTACAAAGTTTGGTTTGGTTTGGTTTTATTCCTGCTTCCTAGTGTTTCTTCTTCTTTTTCTCTGCATATCCCTTAAAATACACAAGCATTTGTTGAGGAAGTGATGTAATAGAAGATTTGGTCAAATATTTATCATAAAATAATAGATAAATTATTTAGCTTAAAATCAATGAGGATTAATAATAGAAATTAATTAATGATGTGTGCTTGTAGTTATGCTTTTTGTTGAACAGGATTTGATAGTATTGCTGATGTTATATGCACCTAATCTTGTAAGTATTCAATTGAGAGAATCAAATAACTAATTTTTCTATTCATGGATCATATTTAGTCTTTTTTGCTTAAGACTTGCGGGTCAATTATTCCTTTTTGTGAAGATTTCTTCAGTTTTCCATGCCGGTTTGAGTCAATTATGGGGGAGAAAAATTATATAGAAAATGACTAATTTTAGTTATTTTATAAAATTTTAAAATGACTAATAAATTTAAGGATTGATTCAACAATGGGTTTTAACTCAATGACATCGGAGCCATTTTCAAGATTGTGAGGTCTTAGATTATTTGAGTCTCAATTACGATCAATTGTTAAAAAAAAAAATGTTAAGAATTGATTCAAATGAATTAAATTAATCCATTTTGATTTACACAAACAACAAGAAAATCAAGTGCAAATGGATGCTGAATTCAACCCATAAACAAAAGCCCGACCCAGTGAGTAAATCTGGATAAGCTCTACTGGGCCTCGTGATCTGAAGCAATGGTTTATCCACTCTAAAGAAAACACCCTAACTTGGGCCTCCATAATCCCACGAAGTCCAATTTCATAGCAGGGTCTCAAATCTGAATGATTTTATTTTTTAAATAAATCATATATTTTCATAAATAATTACATATTTTTTAAAAAATTTCTTAATTATATCAAAATGTGCAAATATTCACTAAATAAAAAATTATCTACATATATTTTTAAATAAAATTTATCATAATTTTAATTAAAATAATAATTATTAATTAATTAGATATTTACATATGAGAGAGTGCAGGTGAGAATTACACTATTTTCTATTAAAAAAGGGAAAATAATTAAAAAAATTCATAACTTTTCTATTTTATATAATTATACCCTAAACTAAATATTTTAACAATTATATCATGTGCTTTACACAATGAAACAATTCCATCCTACTGTTACTTGCACCGTTAGTGACTAACGTTAGAGCCTATTTGGGAGCAAAGAAACTGAAAGAAAGAGACGAGAAAAATAATAAACAAACTTATTTGTCCATAAATTCATTTATTCTTAAATTCCTTCCTCCATTTTTCACAATATCTATTTATTATTATTGCTTCCTTCTTTTTTTCTTCTGTGTTTGTTTTGTCCCTCTCTCCTTTTGATTCTATTAAAACTCTTTTTTTTTTTTTTTCCTAAGGGTTTCTAGCCAACCAAACAGAAAAGAGTTAAAAATGAATTTGGTGAATGCAAGCTGCAGGAAAAATTTAAAAATATTTTAAAAAAAAAAATCCTTTTACAAATTGATATCTTAAATCTCATTTTCATTTTCTGCAGTATTTCTAGGCAACCAACAATGGAGATTTTCCCAAGAACATATAAAGGTAAAGGTTTTAGAGAATTCCATTGCACAATCCTTGAAAAATCTCTTAGACAAACCTTTAATGGCGGCTTTCTAATTTTCCCTTCTCTGTCTAGAACCTCTCATTTTCTTCTAAAAATGAACTCCATCCTCCAATGATCTGTCCTTGCCATCACCGCTAGTTTTCTTTTTCATCTCTTTTCTCTTAGCTTTCATCTGCCTCGTCAGCAAATCCTCCAAAACTCACTACTGTTGCCATGACCACCAGCAACCCCAACAACAAACGCATCTTGAACAGCCATGGAACTATACCCATTTCTCAACTCTCCTCCATAACCAACATTGAGAGCGTCACTTTTGAACATACTCTGAACCGAATCTCCATGGATGCGCTAAAGTTTGCTATATACATTTTGCTAGGAGAGACGAGAGGCAAATAGAATGCGAGGAGGTTAAGTAGAGAGAAATAAACGAGGGAAGAGTGATGGAGCCAGAAAATTCACTTAGGGCCGATTAAAAAAATATGTAATTCTAAAATTAATATAAATTTATAAGAAAATTTTTTAAAAATAAAAATAAAAAATAATAAATACTTAATATTCAAAATTATTGTATTTATAATATATTAATGACTTAAAATTAAAAAATTTGTTTAATTTATCTCAAATTTATTTTTTTTATAGTAATCACAAAAGATAAATTTAATTAAAAATATAAATTAAATAAAATAAATGATATGACTTTAATTTATAAAAAAATTTATTTTTAATTTTAGTCTAAAAAAATTATAGTAATGAAAAATTTTCAATAATAGCAATAAGATTATAAGAAGAAAGTCATTAAAATTTTAAATTGATAAAAAAAAATAAGAAAATGAATGTACTAAAATTTCATTTGATAATTTATTTAATAATTTAAATTTAAAAAAAAATTAGTGATTGCAATAATATAAAATTAATGATAAAAAATAAGTTAAAAAATAATAATATCTTAAATTTTTTTATAAAAAAATTTATATTACACTATTAATATCATTCAGTTAAAATTTAAAATTTTATTTTTTATAAAATTAATAATACTTTTAAAAATTTTTAAAATATTAAGATAACAATTTATTTTTGAAAAACTCTTATTATATTATATCTTTAAAAGATTTTAAAATATTTATTAAAATTTTTTGAGATCTAATGCCTCTATAAAATTTATATAATAATTAAAAAATATTAATATTTTAAAAAATTATTATTATTCTTTTAAAAATTTTGAAAAATTAAGGGGCTCAGTACCTCTCGGAGTCCAAGTGTAGCTCCGCCCTGGAGGAAAGGAATGAGATAGAATTATGGAGAGAGAGAGAGAGAGAGAGAGAGAGAGAGAGAGAGAGAGGTGGTGACATTCTGTTAGTAATTAACGGTGAAATTAACGCGAGGTTGGAATTGTTATTTTATATAAGTACGGGGTATAAGTGTTAAAATTATAATTTAGGGTATAATTGTAAAAAGAAAGAAACTTTAGGATTTTTTTGACCATTTTCCCAAAAAAAAAAAAAAAAGGTCCTGCCTTGTCTTCCAAAATGCCACTCGCCATTGCTTGTGTCTCAAGTGCCCTAAATCCAATGGCAACATTTACGCTCTCTTGTTTCACTCCCAAAACCCTAGCCCCTATTCTCTCTCCCCTTAAACCCTCCTTCACTCCACTCACTTCCACATCGCAATCATGGGCTCTACCACCGCTGCATTCTGTCAGGGGTCGGAAGCAAACTCAGCCATTGGTGACCCGAGCGGCGGTGGATTCAGATTATTCGGCGAAGCGGAGTAGCAGTAGCGACTCTAGAGAGACAATAATGTTACCCGGGTGTGATTATAATCATTGGTTGATTGTGATGGAATTTCCCAAGGACCCTGCACCTACCAGGGAGCAGATGATTGATACTTACCTCAACACTCTCGCCACTGTCTTGGGCAGGTTCGTTCTTTAAATCTATCTACTTAAAGTTTGGTGAGTTTGTGTTGGTTGTTAGATGCTATGGTTTGATGGGTTTCCTTTTTAATTGGTAAAGTCTCGCTATTTTTACTTGAGTGAAACAGAATTGGGCATTTCCTTAGGTTTGGTTCATTTTTTTTTTAAGATTTTTGCATTGATCGATAGAAATTGATTGGGTTTTATTTGTATGTTGTCCTTGGTTTAAGAATGTATGAGAAGCAAGTGATTAGATTTGTGGTGCTTCATTGTTTTCTGAAGAATTATTTTCTTTAAGTTGTTATTTCACAAATTATTTGGTATTGCCCTTCAATTTGTGCTGCACTCGTGTATCAGCATGGAAGAGGCAAAGAAGAATATGTATGCATTTAGTACCACCACATACACTGGATTCCAATGCACTGTTGACGAAGCTACCTCTGAGAAATTTAAGGGTAAGAAACCATGTTAAGCATAGATTTCACTGTCCTTATTTTTTCAGAATAGATTGTTGCTTCTGGGGAAATTTATTTGTGTATTCATTTTATGTAGGTTTGCCTGGGGTCCTCTGGGTACTGCCAGACTCATATATAGATGTGAAAAACAAGGATTATGGAGGTCCCTTTCTCAAAATTCTGCGTCAATATTCATTGCTTCGCGTGTTTGCATGCATTTTTTTAGTTTATATGGATTCCTTCATGCATTCTTGGTTCTTTTTTCAGGAGACAAATATATCAATGGAGAGATAATTTCTTGCACTTACCCTACTTACCAACCAAAGCAGAGAAATAGTTCAAAGTACGAGAGTAGAAGATATGAAAGACGGAGAGATGGCCCACCTCCCGAGCGGAGAAGACCAAGACAAGGGGCAAGTACATCAGAGTCAGCATCAGGATGAGCTAGTGGAATGTATATGAGTCTGTTTTATGATTTTTCTTTATTTCATTGTTCTGGTGTTTAATTTGAACTTTCTTAATATTGTTTTAGGCACTGTAATTGATTTGCCAATGGGCTTCCTTTTATAAAGTCTTTAGTTAGTATACTTAGTTTAAAGCATTACCTTTCAGATGGGAGCTTTCATCTTTGAGGAACATGAATTATGAATGTATCGATTTTCCATGTAAATGGACTTGTTACTCATAGAGACTGCATGGAATTGTAGCTGACTTTTATTATGTGATCCTAGTTAGCTTTTCCTTTCTATTCACTTCATAGTAGCTTAAGCCTAGGCTGTTCTCTTGATGGCATCTCCCGTTTTGCTTTATATCCTGGTTTTTTCACTCTTCAATTAGATGTTATTGCTTGTTGGTCTGGTTTTAAGTTAGTTCAGTTTATGGCTTGAGCTAGTCCTTCTTTTGCAGTATGTACTTCGTCTTTTTAAGCTGGGCTTGTTGAAAGGAATTAGTTGGAACTGGGGCATTAGTGGCCCTTGTATTGTAGGATCACATTGCCATACCTGGCCTGCAGACAAGTCCATTGGTACGAGAAAGGGGTGTTGTAAAGTTGGCCGAGTAATTAACCATAAAGAAGATTAGCCATGCAATTTATCTCCCCTTTTCACACCATTTAACCAGAGAGCAGTGGCCTTTCATTAGCCCAGCATCGGATCAGCAATTATTTGATACTTGAATTCGGCTCTTTCCAATTTAACTTGATTCTTCCAAATCTTAGACCATTTAAATTGCTATATAATTTTGAAGGATTTGTTATATATATATATATATATATATATATATATATATATATATATATATATATATATATATATATGAATCAAAACTTGACTCATTTGAATATATTCAAGTTTTAATAAATTTAAATAAAAGATTAAGTTTAAAGTATAAAAATAAATTCGATTGAACTAAGTCAGCCCTATTATCCTATTACAACCTTAAAACGAATATTTACTGGGATGCTTAAGCTTTTTGGGTTGTTTTCATTACTATTTCTCTCAAACCAGGTTCAGTGAAGCTATGGTTTTCCATCATGTATAGCCTTGAAAGTTCTGTCCTTTTAACGGACTGAGGGCAAAGGCACATGCTTGTCTTCTTTAACAGAGAGAAAGTATCTTGCTTGGATTCGTATCATTTAAATCACAAAACGACAGATTCTTTTTGGTGGGCTTTTCTTCTGACAGTTACATCACACCAATCTTTCTTTTATCCGATAAGGATAGTAACTGTAGGTGTACGTTTTCAATTCTTGTAGATGATTAAGGCATCTGAATTGGGACAAGCTCAGATGTGCAAGAAACAGCTTTCTTCATCCTTTTGATTTTTCAGAATATATGTGAATCTTGACTTTTGCAGACAAATTGAAAGGCAGATAGTTGGATAAAGAATGGCTTATTACAGCTCTAGCTATTACATGGATGATCATGGTGAGTACGATGGTGAATACCCTTTGACCCCTTGCTATAATAGTTATGATTCTGCAGCAATTCAAGATGCTATAGCTTATTCCAGCTACAAGTCCAATGATTACCAAATTTTTGCCTATGATCCGATTCCCCTTTTTGCTGCTGCTTATGATCCAGTTTCAAGCTGCTCAAGAACTGCATATTCTGTATACACTTCCTGCGAGCCTAAGAATATTCAGTATGACCCTGCTCTTTATTTTCCTGCTCAGACTCGGTTCATAGTCTCTTACTCTGTTTCAGAGTTTAATGAGCCTGATTTTGAAGACTATGATCCAACACCTTATGGCGGTGGCTATGATCTTACTCTAACCTACGGCAAACCCCTTCCCCCTTCTGCTGAAACTTGTTATGCTCGCTCTACACCTGATCCAGCTACTTTACCTTCAAATGGTGTCTCTTCTGGGCCGATCACAGCACCTATTGAGAAAAAGGAACATGAAGAGCATACAGCAACACCCCAGACTGAAAGCAAACCAACTTCCATCAACGAGACAGAGAAGCAGCAGCTACGGCAGCTCGATGAGTATGAGCATGATCATGGCAATCACCAAGGAGAAGAAACCAAGGAAGGGTATGGTGATGGATCAAGGGGAGAAATCGATTATGAGTATGAGAAACAAGTGATTGTCCCTCAAATTCCATCTGGGTATGGGTTAGAAGCTATGGATCTTTGTGAAGGTATATTTGGGTACTGGCCTTGCCTGTCTCGTTATGGAAGGAGAGTGGAAGATTTTCAAGAAATGGGGGATTGTGGAAATGACAGCAATCAATGGAAAGGGAGTGCTGATTATTTGTTTGGGAGTCCATTTCCATATGGCGAAACAAGTGATGATAGGAACAATATCTATGGTTATGAAAGTCATTATCAGCTAGTAGAACATGTTGAGCATTCACGGTGGTCTGCATAATTTCAGAATAATCTGAAGCTTTGTACCAAAAACTTGCTTCAAATCTCCTTTGTTTTTTTTTTTTTTTTTTTAAATTCCTTGTCTTGTTTTGTTGTTGTTGTTGTTGCCTAGCTAAGGTAAGCTGTTCTACTCGATCAAATTGAGGATCAGTAAAATTCTAAGATGAGGCAGGGAATGTGGGTCCTATTCAGCATTAATTTATACTAACTAATTGAATAATTCCACTAATGGTGGATTATTGAGCATTTCATTTTTCAAATGTCACGACCCAACCTATGGGCCGGACCGGCACTAGGACCTGGGCCAGCTTAAAGCCCCCGAGGCCCGTAGTAAGCCTAACTGTTCATTAACCCAACTCTAAGGCCCATTTGGGCCCAATATCAAGAAAACAAACGGACAGAGTTCGGCCATAAAATGGACTTTCCAACGGGGAGTTTTTGACTCACCCGACCTGTAAACACAATATATAGTCATTTGGGGAGCTCAGCTCACCCTCCACATACTCATTAACATAAAATAAATGGGAGCTCAGCTCCCTCATCCAATCCATCAAACATGCATAGCATATTTAGTTTACAGGTCCAACATGATAACAATATTACAGACCATAATCAAATAATTTCTGCTAACACATGCGGAAATTCTAGGAGTAATTAAAATTACACAAATATTGATAAACAACCTGCGAGGTAGAAAAGCAGGTTAACCCAGAACAAAATATCCTCCTGTGGCCTGTAAAAATTTTTGAACAGGAGTGAGCGTTCGACTCAGAGAGTAAAATATCAATCTTAACTATAATCTCTATAACTATCTGAAACTAATGCAACTCAGAGAGTGAAATGCAACATTTACATCATATTCACATCATAGCATCAAAAAGGTAATTTGGAGCACTCACACACCCTGTAACATCATTCATAGTATATGGGAGCTGATCCCCTATACAGCTCTCTTAAATCCAATCTGTGCCAAGAACTCACTTTCTGACTTCCACTTAAATACCAAATCGGGTCCCAGAAGAACTCAAGCCGTGTCTACCCCAAGGACCGGGTCCCAAGAACTCAAGCCGTGTCTACCCGCCCTATCCATAGTCCACACCACATCACACGCACGCCAACGCACGCACACCGCTCCAAATTACCACAACAACACTCATGGCACATTAACGCTTATCAATGCAACATAATTCGTGCCTAGAGTTTAACTACATAAATATATGCATATAAGTGATGCATGGGCATGCCGAACATATAATAATATCGAAATTACGCTTAAAATTAATATTTTACTCACAAACTTGACGACAAATTATCGTGGCGGCCGGGCGGAGGAAGAAGGTCGTCCCGCTCACGACAATTACATTACATATATTTAATAAATTTGACTCAATACAACAAAGAAAAAGATCAAGCACGCCCTAAGTCGTGTTTAAAATCCTACAGAGTCTCCCTATACCTAGGACCTACCCAACCCGCAAAAGGGCTAAAAACGCACTTCTATATTCACAATCCATATATCAACAGTTCAATCATATCACTCAGCCCTCCCCGCCCATCAAATCAATCATCCATCACAACACGCAAAATTTCAATTTAGTCCTTATTATTGATCATTTTTGCAAAAACTGCCAAACAAGCTCTAAAAATTATAAAACTTTGCCCCACGGTCCTTAGCAATATTACTAAGCTATTGCAAAAAGAATCGTAATTTTCTAAGCTACCACGAATATTTTATGGATTTTTAATCCTATTTAAGCACTAGAAAATTACGAAAAAAGCAAGGTTCGGGTTTACCTTTGCCGATTCCGACTTCGGGAACGCGCTCGGGATGCCTGACAATCGTGGGGTAGCCAAAACCTCGATCCAATTCTGAGACTTTTCCGGTAGCTAGTCTGTCTGGCCGGAAATTCACAGATCCGGACAACTGTCAAATTTTCGCGAATTGAGGATACCTACACGAAGCCCCATAATAATATATAAAAAATCAGGGGTGTTACATTCTTCCTCTTACGTAAAAATTCGTCCTCGAATTTTACACAAGGCAGAATAAAGTACATGATTACACATTGAACAGATAAGGGTACTTGCTACGCATGTCCCGTTCCGACTCCCAGGTGCACTCTTTCACTGACTGGCTCCTCCACAAAACCTTAACCATAGGGATCTGTTTTGATTTTAGCTGTCTCACTTGGTAATCCACTATGGCTACAGGTTGCTCCTCAAATGTCAAGTTCTCCTTTAGTTCTATTACATCCGACTGTAGTACATGAGAAGGATCGGGAATGTATTTCCTGAGCATGGAGATGTGAAACATGGGATGAACGTGAGAAAGGTTGGGTGGTAGCTCCAACCGGTAGGCAACTGCTCCAACTCTATCAGTAACCTCAAAAGGTCCAATTTACAGTGCTGCCAACTTGCACTTCTTTCCAAAACTCACGACTCCATTAATTGGAGAAACCTTCAGGAATACATAGTCGCCACCGCAAACTCCACATCCTCCGTCTGGGTCCGCATAACTCTTCCGCCATCGAAAGTCAAGCTGCTGCTCGATTAAAGGAACTATCTCTGAAGTGTTCTGCACTAGATCTACATCATGCACCTTCGCTTCCCCCATTTCCGTCCAACACAGAGGAGACCTACACTTTCTTCCATATAGTGCCTCATAGGGTGGCATCCCTATGCTGGAGTGATAACTGTTGTTGTAGGCAAACTCCACCAAAGCTAGCTGCTCATCCCATTGACCTCCAAAATCCAAAACACTCATGCGAAGCATGTCTTCCAGTGTTTGGATTGTCCTTTCGGACTGTCCGTCTGTCTGAGGGTGGAAAGCCGTACTGAAGTTCAACTGTGTGCCAAGTGCCTCCTGCAACTTTCTCCAAAACCGAAGTGAATCGGGCCCTCTGTCAGATATTATGGAAGCCGAAACTCCATGCAATCTGACTATTTCTCGAATGTAGAGCCGGGCATACTGTGCCACAGAGTAGGTAGTCTTTACAGGCAAAAAGTGAGCTGATTTGGTCAGACGGTCTACAATTACCCATATCGAGTCATATCCTCGCGTGGTACGAGGCAATCCAGTCACAAAATCCATAGTGATCATTTCCCACTTCCATTCTGGGATAGGGAGCTCTTGCAGCTTCCCTGACGGTCTCTGGTGTTCAAACTTCACCTTCTGACAAGTCAAGCACTTGGACACAAAGTCTGCTATGTCTCTCTTCATGCCATTCCACCAAAAGCTATCTTTCACATCATGATACATTTTGGTGGAACCTGGGTGGACACTGTAAAGTGTGTAGTGTGCCTCTCGCATGATTTCATTCCTGAGGTTGTCCACATCGGGCACACATATCCTAGAACCATGCACTAGGGCGCCATCATTGGCAAATCCAAACTCACCACCTTCACCTTGTCAGACTCTTTCTATGATCTTCATCAATTGTTGGTCTCTCGCAGGGAAACTCTAACTCGTCCCTCAAGTCCGGCCTCACCGAAAAGTGAGCCAACAATACCCCATCATCCGAAAGATCTAGGATTAAACCTTGATCCATCAACTCATGTACTTCCCGAATCAACGGCCTCTTCTCTCACAAATGTGCGCCAAACCGCTGTAAGATTTCCCGCCAAAGCATCTCTACAACATTGGCCTTCCTGTGGTGGTACCGGATGGTGCAATCATAGTCTTTCAGAAGCTCCATCCATCTCCTCTGTCTCAAGTTTAAATTCCTCTGTTGGAAGATGTACTTTAAACTCTTATGATCGGTGTATATCTCGCACACTTCACCATACAGATAGTGTCTCCAGATTTTCAGCAAAGACTACACCGCCATTTCCAAATCATGGGTGGGGTAGTTCGCTCATGCCTCTTCACCGCCTTAAAGCATAAGCCACTACCTTTCTATTCTGCATCAAAACACATCCAAGGCCAACTCGAGGCGCCACAATACACTGTATCCTTCACCACTCACTGTAGTGCCAACACAGGCAAAGTGGTTAGACACTCCTTATCCTCATCATTATAACCGACTCTATCGAGCTCTCTTCCCGTCCCTTTGCATCTTATCCACTTCCTTTTCCTATTTTTGGTATTGTTGGTATCTTTTCAACTCATTGTACTTATTCCTTAATTTTAGTCCTATCTCATCCTTACACCTTTTCCTTCAAAGATGTCTATCCCATCATCAACTTTAACTTTCTTTTTATTTCTTAGTCTTATCTTGATTACTAGTTTCATTACTTCAAGAATTCTAACCCTATGATTTACTCCTACCAAAGACATTCTTCACCTTATGTAACACTTATAATAACCCATATAAAATTTTTCTTGTATCACCTTTTTTCCAACTTAACTATCATAACATTATCATTCCCTACCAGCCTTAGTAGGAAATTTCTTATCCTGGATGAATATGAGCCCCATAAACTATAAGTTCCATCCGAACTAACACTACTGTAGGGAAATATGTGTCATGCCTTAATTCCAAACAAGATACTTCACGTGTTCATTCTCCTTAATATAATCATATATACGCCCATAGCTTTCTAAACTTCAACCTCAAATTACCCATCAAAGAACAATTTCATCTATTGAAACTCATCCATAAATAGTACTTCATCTAGCTCATAGTTTAAAAATGCATAAGCCTTAGTAGCTAACTCAATTTAACTCCTGTCATTACTCGATCGTCCTTTCATACTTAACACTAGGTATGCACTTACCGTCATTCTCATATCAGAAATTGTATATGAATTGGTGCCTATCAAAATCTCAAATAACTAGGTCTCCTTGCCTCGCCTCTCGCTCCTTATATAACGCCTGAATCAAAAACACGAGCTAAACTTGAAAAGAAAGGAAAATATCCTCTATATTCAACTACGCCGATTGTCCATATAATAACGCTTTAACCTATGTTTCTTAGTCTTTCTCTTCAAATTTCATCATCTCCTAGCACAATTGTGCTCTACCTATAAGGTATCATCCGCATGAACCCTTTATCGTACTCATCGCCCTTCCCGACATAATATTTTATAATTTATTAACTTTACTTATACTCGACCTATGATTCATATCCATCATCGTTTATATTGTGCCCTTAACCCTTGTTGAATCCTGAAAGATTTCTCTCACTAATAGATTCTTTCAACACTAATTCCACCCTTATCTATGGTCATTAATTTGATCCTTAAACTTTCTAGTGATTTATAACCACCCAGACTTGTCACTTTTCATTCTACCCCTACTATTATCCCGTCATATTGCTTCACTACAAAGTGATTCGTTGATCACACTAACAATGTTTGCCCGAGATTCATAACGAACCTCTAACTACCTTATCACTATCTCAAAAGTCTAAACTAAGCATATGTATCATTATCTATCATTCTTTTCCTATCATCATACCTATTTGATCCCTTAGATTGACCTTTAATCAACTTACTACTTACTAACTTCGTTTTCTCTACCTAATTAGGTAGTCCACAATACCATCGCATACCTTCTAGCATTTACTCATTATTATTGTATTCCATACCTCCATCACTATTCTTGCTAATATGGTCCCATTTTGGGTTCTCCATCCTTGTCATTCACCTTGTCAAGAATAACACTTAGCCTACCCTATATCTTAACTTTGTTCCTTCTATTATGCGCCATTCAGATTGTCCTTTCATTTATTTCTTTTGTCTGACCCAAAATAGAACTTAACTATTCTATTCCTGGTTCCATTCTTCTTCCTAACATGACAGCTGTACCTGCTAACTATATCTTTCAGAGTCTCTACCGCTGCTATCACATATCCTGCTACTCAGATTTGGTCCTTTGACCACTCTAGCTAGTACTTCCACTAGCATTTAGATTATATTGTATCCGCAATCACTTGTCCAAACTTTCATTCTGTACTTACTCTATCCATTGGCCTTCTATAATTAATCTTTGCTAATTTATTACTCTTAACACTATTATAATTAGATTATACTATTGTATTTAATAATAAGAATTCAAAAAGGAACTCAGGAAGTTACAGTCATACTTTTATCGTATGATTTCTATTCTTATCCTTTAGCTTACATAATACCTTTACTACCTCGAGAACTGATTCTGCAGTAATTTTATTTATTTGATATTATTATTATTTTCCATGTTTACTCAATTACCCAAAACTTAAGATTCCGGGCACCCAAACCCGTCATCCAATTTAAAGGATTTACATCCATCGTGATCTGATTATATATGATTCCTATAATGAAACTTGTATCCTTTGCAAGATACCCGAGCCAACTACTCTCTACCACACTCTACAGTCCTATCTGGGGCACTATTTTATTGGTCACCATTATTAGTAATAACTTTCGATCCCTTCTGAAAAGATAGGACTATACCATAACTTGCTGCAACAAAGGTACTACATTTACCACCTTGCCCAAAACCATGTCAAATTAATGTCTCATTTATTATATCATAGCTCCGTAAATCATCAATTCATAGTTTCGACCTTCCCTAGGTAGTAGGGTTGTACTTTATTCCATACTAATACACACAAGATATACTATTCTCACTAAGCTCTAAGCAAAATGTTTGTCATACTACAAAAATCATCCAAAATTCCATACCAAAGACTAGATGGTCTCACTCTATAGGTGTCACCTTTACTTTGCAACTAGTCCGAAACCTCTGGTCTGATGGCAACTCTTACTGTAACTCTAGCTCATGCTAGGTTATCTGAGTCACTGACTCTAGTTACCACCCAACCGTGACCTTCGATATTCTAGCTCTAGGCTCTTAACCAGAGTTCACAACTCCTCTCAGATATAAAACTGCTCGGTATTATCGTACCAAAACAGACCGCTCGCAAAATCCTCATCATAAGCACTACAGGGAAGTACGCAGCTCTACACAATAATCTCATGTCGCATCAGAATCGCAACTTACAGAGCGACATCGAGAACATTGTATAGTTACTACGATACGCCCCGGAAGACTAGGTCTCTTAATCTCTTATCTCTCTTGAATCTTCTATTATCATAAACTTATTCTCGACGGTCATCCATCGATGACCGCCGCATGGTATCCTCATCCTTATCTAGGCAATCAGATTTTCAAGACTCACGTTTATGTACTCGTGCCTTGCACCTAAATGGGCACACCATTTAAACCCATACATGTTAAACATAGCATTTCTTGGAGTACGTATCCTCATTATGGACCTCACATGTCTACTAACTCTATTTCACATTTCTGTGTACTCCACGAAAATCAAGACACTAACTGAGGTAATCTTATATTTCCCGAGGTATAACGTAGAATCTAGAAACAAAGAATTACAGGAAAAGACGAAACAGAATCCTATACTCCGCATGTGACTCCTAGTAGACTCTTCCCAACACTTAGATAATTTTTCCTATGAATCTGGAGCCTAAGCTCTGCTACCACATTTGTCACGACCCAACCTATGGGCCTGACTCCAAGACTAGGACTCGGGCCACTTAAAGCCCCGAGGCCCGTAGTAAGCCTAACTGCTCATTAACCCAACTCTAAGGCCCATTTGGGCCCAATATCAAGAAAACAAACGACAGAGTCCGCCATAAATGGACTTTCCAACGGGAGTTTTTGACTCACCCGACCTGTAAACACAATATATAGTCATTTGGGGAGCTCAGCTCACCCTCCACATACTCATTAACATAAAATAAATGGGAGCTCAGCTCCCTCATCCAATCCATCAAACATGCATAGCATATTTAGTTTACAGGTCCAACATGATAACAATATTACAGACCATAATCAAATAATTTCTGCTAACACATGCGGAAATTCTAGGAGTAATTAAAATTACACAAATATTGATAAACAACCTGCGAGGTAGAAAAGCAGGTTAACCCAGAACAAAATATCCTCCTGTGGCCTGTAAAAATTTTTGAACAGGAGTGAGCGTTCGACTCAGAGAGTAAAATATCAATCTTAACTATAATCTCTATAACTATCTGAAACTAATGCAATCCTGTAGAGTGAAATGCAACATTTACATCATATTCACATCATAGCATCAAAAAGGTAATTTGGAGCACTCACACACCCTGTAACATCATTCATAGTATATGGGAGCTGATCCCCTATACAGCTCTCTTAAATCCAATCTGGTGCCACAAGAACTCATTTCTGACTTCCACTTAAATACCAAATCGGGTCCCAAATGAAGAACTCAAGCCGTGTCTACCCCAAGGACCGGTCCCAAATAAGAACTCAAGCCGTGTCTACCCGTCCTATCCATAGTCCACACCACATCACACGCACGCCAACGCACGCACACTGCTCCAAATTACCACAACAACACTCATGGCACATTAACAGTTATCAATGCAACATAATTCGTGCCTAGAGTTTAACTACATAAATATATGCATATAAGTGATGCATGGGCATGCTGAACATATAATAATATCGAAATTACAGCTTAAAATTAATATTTTACTCACAAACTTGACGACAAATTACCGTGGGCGGGCGGAGGAAGAAGGTCATTCCCGGCTCACCGACAATTACATTACATATATTTAATAAATTTGACTCAATACAACAAAGAAAAAGATCAAGCACGCCCTAAGTCGTAGAAAATCCGCAGAGTCTCCCTATACCTAGGACCTACCCAACCCGCAAAGGGCTAAAAACGCACTTCTATATTCACAATCCATATATCAACAGCTCAATCATATCACTCACCCCTCCCGCCCATCAAATCAATCATCCATCACAACACGCAAAATTTCAATTTAGTCCTTATTATTGATCATTTTTGCAAAAACTGCCCAAACAAGCTCTAAAAATTATAAAACTTTGCCCCACGGTCCTTAGCAATATTACTAAGCTATTGCAAAAAGAATCGTAATTTTCTAAGCTACCACGAATATTTTATGGATTTTTAATCCTATTTAAGCACTAGAAAATTACGAAAAAATAAGGTTCGGGTTTACCTTGCCGATTCCGACTTCGAACGCGCCGATGCCCGACAATCGTGGGGTAGCCAAAACCTCGATCCAATTCGAGACTTTTCCGTAGCTAGTAGTCCGCCGGAAATTCACAGATCCGGACAACTGTCAAATTTTCGCGAATTGAGGATACCTACACGAAGCCCCATAATAATATATAAAAAATCAGGGGTGTTACATCAAATTTCTTTATTAGACAAGGAGAAAGTTCGAGGGTTTCTCTAATTATGCATTGTTGATGAGGTATCAGCACATCGAGTTTATGATTTATTGATAGAGCACGAGCATGGTGGTAATGGAAGCAGCTATTATAAGAAAAAATAGATGCTACAAGGTAATTATATGAGAGTGCACACATTTGATGCATCATCATCTCCTTCATTTAATTTTCAATCCTATAAACAATTTCAATATCATTAAATTAACTACTTATTGATATCTTTTTCTTGATGACAGTCTAAAATTATGGTATTTTCTGTATTCATAAAGCTTTATAGGTAGATTAATAATCTATTTTCCATGCCATGGATGTTTATAATATAAAGGTTCACAGTTGATATGGAGCAAATTAAGGAGCAACAGTGAGAAGGGTAGGGGGAAATAAAAACGAAGCTGAGGAAGGAGAAAGCAGAGCAGACATATGTGTCGTGTGCCCATAAATTATCATTAAAGAGAGGCAGAAAAAGTCATGAAAGCAACGGAAAAGTTGTTGCTTATGATTATGCTTACCATTTTGTTCAACCAAACCAATCAATTCTTAGAATTCATTAGCTTTACTACACATTTCTTAGCATTTTATTTCTTGCCCTTTTTTATATACTTGGCCTTGTTTGAAACCGAAATTTTTTTTGAATGGATTACTTTATTTATAATTAAATTGATTATTCTAATTTATAAGAATAAAATCCCTTTTCTCATTAATTAAAATTTAATTTTATTTACATTATTCTGAGAATACTTAAAATATATTAAAAATTTTGACATTTATTTTAAAATTCATGATTATTTACCTATTTTAATACCATTTGATGCAATAAAACCACCATTGTTTATCACTATGATTTACTGATTTTAATTCTATTGATCTATATCTTGATATTTAATTAAAAGATGAGCCATTATAAATTATATCTTTTATAATTTCACTATACGATGTGAATCTTAATCAAAATAATAGAGTAAACTTTCATGCAAAATTGAATTAATTATTTCAATTAATATGTTTAATTTTTTTTTTAAAAAAAAAAATTATAAGTTAATGCTGATTTGGAATGCATGACTATTAATATTTGCTTGTCTAATTTGATAATATATATGAACTATTAACCAAATTGGTTAGGTCCTCTATTATAATATAATTGAATGCATACATTTATCATGCTGGATAAGATTAGCTTGAAGAAAATATAAATAATAATTTGATTATTATTGAGGTATTTTTAATTAATTTTCACATATCTTTCTTAGTGGACTTAAAAATTTTACTATTTTTATCGATTTATATTATATTTGAATACTAAAATTTGAAATAAATAAATTTAAATTTAATTTAGTATAAATTTTTAACAAATTATAATTTTAAATAATATTATTTTACTTATAAATCATTTTAAATATATATATAAATAATTTATTATATTTTTATGACTTTAATCAATTAAATAAAAAATATATTTAAATGTTATTATTTTTAAATGAAATTAAATCATAATTAATAAGAAAATGAGGTTTACATCATTATCAACTTATAATATATTAAATTTTTAGAAAATATAATTTTTAGTATAATATATGACTAGAATACAGTATGAATCAAGGGTATAAGAGTCATTTGATAAGGAATTTTGAAACCCTAGCGTATCAACAAGGCCAATTTAGGAATTGAAATTCGGCAAAGCATATTTTGTTGTATAGTGGGGAGGCCCACAGTTTCATCATTACAACTCGATCCCCAAGAAAAAAAAAGTTAACAAAATACAAAAATAAATTTAACATTTCTAAATAAAATATTTAATATAAATTTAATTTTACAAAAAAAAAAAGTTAAATAATCATAAATTAAATATATATCGAATTATATATAAAAAATTTATATAATTTAAAAATAATTAATTCTCATATAAAATTAAATTTTTAATAACATATTTTATTAATATTTAGTTTTAAAATTATTCAACTGTTTAAATTTATAATATTTGCAAACACAAAAATATGCAAACAGCCTTAAACCCCCCACCTAAAACCCTTGCATTTTTTTTCCTACTCTGTGTTACCGTCCTCAACAATGTCTCTGACACACAGATCTTTCCTCTTTCCCTTTCTCTCTCTTCTTCTTCTTCTTCTTCTTCTTCTTCTTCCTCCCACCGCCTCATCCTCGTCCATACAAAACCTCCTTAAGAGCCAAGGCCTGCCCGGTGGTCTCTTCCCTGAAAATGTTAAATCCTTCGATCTTGGCCAGAATGGCCGCCTGGAAGTTCACTTGGACAGTCCTTGCATGGCCAAATATGAGACGAGGGTGCATTTTGATAGTGTGGTTAGAGCTAATCTCAGTTATGGTGGGCTTGTGGGTCTTGAAGGTCTTTCCCAAGAAGAGCTTTTCCTTTGGTTTCCAGTTAAAGGGATTATAGTCAGTGACACATCTTCTGGTTTGATCTTGTTTGATATTGGTCTTGCTCGTAAGCAGCTCTCTCGTTCTCTTTTTGAAGATCCCCCTGTATGCAAGCCTCAAGGTATTCTCTTTCACTTATGGGTCTTGCTTAAAAATTGGTTCTTTGTAGATTGATTTAATTTCTGATCTGTGAGGTGGCTATGAAACATTAGGAATGGAAAAGTTTTTCTCTTTCTTCTCATGAAATGGTAAAAATGGTCAATTTAATTTAATATTATTTATATATTTTTTTTATATTATGGATTATGTAATTAAGTGACAAACTGTGTGAAAATGCAGGAGCTGTACCGGAGAATTTTGGAAGGAAGATGGGTTTTGCTGTTCTGGGATGAAGACAAGAAGGCTTAGTTCAAAGAGAATTTTCTCTTCCTTTTTCTTTTTTCCTGTCTTTAATTCGAACTTGAAAAAGGAAAGTCTGGAGTAAAGTGCATAGATTCTATATAGGTTTGTAAAAAAAAATGGAAACAGGGGATAAGTTTGTGGAATCAAATGTTGAAAACTTTTTGGATTTCTTAGATTCTTAACTGAGTTATATCTAATGAAAGTATCTTAATTATTGTGTTTGTATAATTATCTTCTTATGCTTTGCTGAATCTCTATAGGAAAAACCTTTTTTTCAACTGAGGAAGAGGAAGGTAATTGGACATTATATGGTGGCTTAACCACTAGCTAAATTATCGTCCTTGAATTTGTATCGAGTATTGTCTGAGGAATTAGTGCTGTTAGTTAATTTCATTAATGCCTGCAATAGAAGGAAAGTGAATTATTTTGCTCTAGTAATTTAGCAGATAATGGTACTGGCTAAGATTTAGTAGGAAAAAACTGTAATGCTGCATATAGACTCTGGATTTCTAACATTAAAAGATATTTGGGAAAGACAAAAGCCAAGACATCTGAACCTACCACAGCGCAGTTCATGACAAGTTCTTTGTTGTGCCTAGCTCCTCGACCCTTCCAAGCTCTCTCGATCTCACATGAAAACTATGGCCACTAGTTTGCTAGTTAGAAATTGAAACATATTAAAGTTAAAGAATGTATCTATTAAGTTCTCTAGTCAAAGAATAAATACCGTGTAGCTTGTATATCATCCTCTGAAATGCTCATAAAAGTTTCTAGAAAAATTTGTCCCAGTCCAAGAAAAATTGAAGGATGGCATTATCTAAGCGTCTTGTACTAGCGAAACAGTAGTACAGTACCTACTATGACTTTTCCCTCTCTCAACCTCAAGCTTAGCAACAGGCAAGGGAAAGAGATCAAGATTAATGGACTTCTTGGTTCTGCCTTGTGACGCGAATGTAGAAGAAAACTACTGCAACTATGGTCACCAAGAACCCACCAAGAATCACCTCTCCACCAGCCGCAGACTGATCATGATGATGCCATCCCATTCGTCTGATTCCTGGATTTCTGGTTATAATCCCACCTTCTGATGGAGCTGGACTTGGAGCAGATAGCTGCATCAATCCTAACACCCACAGATTGGCCAGCACAGTGCAAAAGAGAAGAAAACGAGCCATAAAATTTGATTGTGATGGTAGTTCATGAATAATGGAAGCAAGTCTTAAATTCTTGATGTTGTTAACTTGTTTTGTACCTAGTATAAGATGACTCGGAAATATAATATTTGGGTAGGTAAGAAACTTTGAATATTGCGTGAAAGCTTGGAACACGGTTCCAATTGTTGGACTACAGATCCCCATGTAATATGGCAAAGGTGATGCTTGGGGAGGTTTATTCAGGGGAAGAAAGAGCGAGGAAATCAGGATTCTTAATTGTATTGTATATCCTTTGGATTTTTTAAGCCTCATAAACAGAATGTCAGGACAAAGAATGACAATGAATTACTTCTGTCTTGCGTCTGTTTTGATTCTACAGTTTCAGTCTTGTGAAACCTGCTCTTAGTTTTCCTTTGAATTCAGCTAATCTATGCTATTGGGCAGCTAACAGCTTTAATTAAGTGATATAGAGTTGTTTTCAAGACTATGAGATCTCGAGTTTGAATATTAACCAGAGCTAAATGAATAATAATAATATAAACCATGTTATTTGGCTTTATTCCGTAAGGAGCTGATTTACTTACCTGCAGCAAATTTGGAGGCAAGGCTTATTTTTGTCATAAAAATTAAGGAAAGAAGGGAGGCAGAGAGAAAAAACAGACCTTACAATTATTGGAAAAAGGCTCTCAGCATTTTTCATTCATAACCAATAATTTGTATAGGCTTTGACAAGTTCATGATTAGACAAAAGAGAGCATTACCTACTGCATCTTAACTTTAACAAGTAATAAGCTTACTTGTAGACTAAAATTAACTTATCAAAAAAGAAATAAAAACATCATTACATCTTGAGTCTTTTAGAGAAATCTAAAAGTAGCTAACATTCCTCCTTGAGATTTCTCTTTGAGACTCTAAGTTTCAGCCTCAAATCTTCAAAATTGGTCTTAATTAAGGCCTTAGTCATTATATCAATAAGCTGCTCATTTGAAGTGCAATGTTTCAAATTTACTTCACCATTCCTTTCAATTTCTCTGATTGCATGAAACTTCACATTGATATGTTTTGTTCTTGTCACGACTCAAAATTATAAACCGTGACCGGCGCATAATTTAAGTATTCTTAAATCATGCAAGCCTTATCAGAGTATCTTGAACGAATATATAGTCAATTACTAATCTCAAAAATAGACAAAATCCAAATAAATAAAATGCTGAATAAACATCATAAATATCCCATAGGTAAACTGCGGAGTCTCTACAGATTTCAAATAAAAACTTAAACTGTTCAATAAACTAAACTAATTATTAGCCCGAGAAAACATGAATTCGGGCATACCATGAGAACAAATCAAAGTTGTCCCTCTCCAGAAAATGGACTGAATATTTGGATCACCGCGAATTCTCCGATAAAAGCAGATATGCATGAGAAAACGTGGTTTGAGCTAGATGCTCAGTGAATAATAATTATAGCACACAACGGAATAGGAACAGGCAGACGTTTGATTAATTTCACAATAAATTTTTCTATTCAATAAAATCATGCACATGCTGTCAAAAATCATTAATAAAATAACTTCATAAAAACATAAATATAAAAGAAATTCATTCAATAAAAATTTTATGGTACAGTGCACCAGGGTGATGATACCCCACATCACCAAAGGCCAGATGGTAAGCGCTACGGATATCGATACCTTCCTCCTCCTTCACAGATATCAATGCATATGATACTAATGCAAACCATAAACTGCAATGATGCATGACTCGACAATGCAACCTAATACCGTGATAGTCCACACGGCGGGGCCAGATAACAGAAACAGATACTGGGCACAGGTATCAATTTAAAACAGAAAATCAATTTGTACAAATCAATCAAAATCAATAAAAAATTTCAGATAGCAAATAATAACTGATAGTGCAATTTCAATAGTGTATTTCAATAGTTTCAGAGAGTTAATAAAATCAAATCAATCTCAAATCAATTCAATAAAATCAAATCAATCTCAAATCAATTCAATAAAATCAAATCAATCTCAAATCAATTCAGTAACACATCAGTAAAATTTTATAGTCAAATATCAATCAATATAAATACATTAAAGGCCTGTTCCCGGAATCCTAATGGGTCTAATGCAGAGATAGTTGACAAAATCAATTATTTAATCAAAACCGAAATAAAATTCAATAATAAAATAAAACTGTAGAAAATCACATATAAAATAATTGTTAAAATATTGATTTAAAATTTCATTTAATAACAAACTTAATGCTAAGAAATTTTAAAAGGGACTAAAACGGTGCCATGTACTATAATTACCACTCACCTGGAACCTCCAAAATAATAGCTAGATTCAATAAAAGAAAGACAATTTCAGCTGACAGAATGAATATTTGAATCTCCTACATACCCAAAATATAAAAAAAAATATTAAATAATAATAAAATAAAATAATTTTAATATATATATATATATATATATATATATATATATATATATATATATATATATATATATATATATATAAACCTTAGACGGACGTGGACGAAAGGGATTCAAACGCGTGGATACAAGGGGATTCAAATGTTTTTGTATATATATATATTTGCGGAATTGGATCTGTGCATGTGGGATGAACGTTTTGCTTTGCTGATTTGCGGTGGAGGATTTGTGCATGTGGGAGGAATGATTATACTGATTGATATATATATATATATAACAATTAATTATTATTTAATAATAATTATGATCAATCAATTCAATACTAATGATCAAAGAAAAAAAAGATAAATTTTTAGGGTAGTTGTAACAAATTAATGAAAGAAAATAAAATTAAATTCACCCATTATTGAATAAAGAATGAGAATTTTTACCTTGAAAATAGAATCGAATGTGATGAATAGAGAAGTAAAAATTTAGGGATTCTCTGTTGAGAGTATTTGATAGAGAAAGGAGGTGACAAACAGGTTTTGAGAGCAAAGTTTAGCAGAAGAGATGATTAGGGTATATATATATTTCGAGAGTTCTATTAGGTGTAGAATGGGATAAGAGTTATTATTGAACTGGGTTGTTCAGTTATGAGATATATATTTAATTTCAAAAATAATATATTTATATATCTAAAAATAAATAAGCAGACCATCTAATAAAATATATATATTTTATAAATATACTAAATTATTATTAGCTAATTAAAATAAAATAATAATAAATAATAATTGTATATGGGTTTTTACATACTTCCCCCCTTAAAAAAATTCGGTCCCCGAATTTGAATAGACAAAGTTCTAACCTGAAGAATCAAATAAGTGAGGATATTTGGCTCGCATTTCAGATTCTGCCTCCCATGTGGCCTCACTACTTGAGTGATTATGCCACAAGACTTTGATCAAAGCCACTTCCTTAGATCGGAGTTTCCTAATTTGTCGATCTAAAATCTTTACTGGTTGCTCCTCATATGACATATCATCCCTAAATTGCATGGTTTGAGGTTGTAAAACATGAGATGGATCTGGTACATACTTCCTAAGCATAGAAATATGGAAAACTGGATGTACATGTGCAAAACCAGGTGGAAGAGCTAAACGGTAAGCAACTGCTCCAATTCTCTCCAAAATTTCAAATGGACCAACAAAACGAGGGCTAAGCTTCCCTTTCTTCCCAAACCTCATGATTCCTTTCATAGGGAAAACTCTCAGAAATACATGATCACCAATCATAAATTCTACATCTTTACGCTTAGGATCAGCATAACTTCTCTGTCGACTTTGAGCATTCAAAAGTCGAACCTTCTCTGAAGTTAATTGTATCAACTCTGGTCTAGTAAGCCTTCTTTCTCCAACTTCATCCCAACAAACCGGTGACCTACACTTTCGACCATATAATGCCTCATATGGAGCCATCTCTATACTTGCCTGATAACTTTTATTATAAGCAAACTCCACTAAAGGCAAATGATGATCTCAACAGCCACCAAAATCCATAACGTATGCACGAAGCATGTCCTCTAATGTCTGTATGGTCCTTTCTGACTGTCCATCCGTCTGAGGGTGAAAAGCAGTACTAACGTCTACTCGTGTTCCTAAAGCTTCTTGGAATTTCTTCCAAAATCGAGAAGTAAACTGAGTACCACGATCAGAGACAATGGAAACTAGAACTCCATGAAGACTAACAATCTTGTTTATATACAACTGTGCAAGTTTAGCAAAGTCATATGTAGTCTTCACAGGAAGGAAATGAGCATATTTTGTCAATCTGTCCACTATCACCCAAATTGCATTGTAACCACCTTGTGTACTAGGTAAACCCACAACAAAGTCCATGGTAATATACTCCCACTTCCACTCAGGGATAGGCAACGGCTGAAGTAACCCAGATGGTCTCTGATGTTCTGCCTTAACCTGCTGACAAGTCAAACATTTAGCAACAAAGTCTGCAACATCCCTCTTCATGCCACCCCACCAATAATGCTCCCTTAAATCACGGTACATCTTAGTTGAACCTGGGTGTACTGTGTAAGCAGAATGGTGTGCCTCCTCCATGATTTCTCTTCTCAACTCATCAACATTGGGGACTTTGAAGAACTCCATCATCATTCAACATGAATCCTTGAGCTTGGCCTTGATGAATATTATCTATAATCTCACACAGCTGAGAATCCCTCTTTTGAGCCGCCTTAATTCGATCAATCAAGATAGGCCTAACTCGAAAATGTGCTAAGAATGATCCAGCTATGATTTCAAACTCTACTCCCTGATCTAGCAACTCATGTAATTTACCAATCAAAGGCCTCATATTGGTAGATATATGAGCTAAACTACCAGAAGACTTCCTGCTTAGAGCATCAGCCACTACATTAGCTTTTCCAGGATGATACTGTATGGTGCAATCATAATCCTTCAACAATTCTACCCATCTCCTTTGCCTAAGATTAAGATCACGTTGGTCAAATATGTATTTGAGACTTTTGTGGTCAGTGAAGATTTCACAAGTCTCACCATACAGATAGTGCCTCCAGATTTTCAAAGCAAAAATTACTGCAACCATTTCCAAATAATGAGTTGGATAATTCTGCTCATGCCTTTTCAACTGACGAGAAGCATATGCAATAACCCATCCATGTTGCATCAAAACACATCCTAAACCAATCCTAGAAGCATCACAATATACTACATAACCCCCTGATCCAGATGGAAGGGCTAACACTGGTGTTGTAGTTAAACGAGTCTTAAGCTCCTAAAAACTTTTTTCACAAGCCTCAGACCACTGAAATTTCACATTCTTTTGTGTCAACTTAGTTAAAGGTGCTGCAATACGAGAGAAGTCTTGAACAAACCGTCTATAATACCCTGCTAAACCCAAGAAACTACGAATCTCTGACACAGTTGTGGGTCTAGGCCAATGAAGCACTGCCTCAACTTTCTTCTTATCAACACACACCCCATCCTTAGATACTGTATGGCCTAGGAAAGCCACACTATCTAACCAAAACTCACATTTTGAGAACTTGGCATATAGCTTGTGTTCTCGTAAGGTCTAAAAGACAATTCTCAAATGCTGCTCATGCTCCTCCTTACTCTTTGAGTACAATAGAATGTCATCGATGAACACTATAACAAATTGATCTAAGAAAGGCTTGAAAACTCTATTCATGAGATCCATAAAAGCGGCCGGAGCATTGGTAAGACCAAAAGACATTACAAGAAATTCATAGTGTCCATACCTAGTCCTAAATACCGTCTTGAGTATGTCTTCTTTCTTGACCCTCAATTGATGATACCCAGATCGAAGATCAATCTTGGAAAAATACTTTGCACCTTAAAGTTGGTCAAATAGGTCATCTATGCGTGGAAGAGGATACTTATTACGCACAGTTACCTTATTCAATTGCCTATAATCAATGCACATTCTCAAAGACCCATGTTTCTTCCGTACAAATAACACAGGAGCACCCTATAGAGAAACACTAGGGCGAATAAACTCCTTATCTAGTAGGTCCTGTAGTTGCTCCTTCAACTCCTTAAGTTCTGTGGGTGCCATACGATAAGGTGGTATAGATATGGGCTCAGTTCCAGGGACTAAGTCTATACCAAACTCTACCTCTCGCTCCGGGGGTAAACCTGATAAATCTTCTGGAAATACATCAGGAAACTCCTTAACCACTGCAATATTCTCCAAACCTGCACTTTCTACCTGAACATCTCTAACATAAGCTAGATACACCTTACACCTCTTTCACAATAATCGTCTAGCGCTCACTACTGAGATAAGATTACTAGAGGCTATATTGCGATCTCCCTGAAATTGAAATTCTGCCTCCCCAGGAATTTTAAAGAGTACAACTTTATTATGATAATCCAATGAAACGTGATAAGTGGCTAAACAATCCACGCCTAACATCACATCAAACTCGAATATATCCAAAGAAACAAGATCTGGAACTGATTCCCTATCTCCAATGTGAACTATACATCCCCTATGCACCATATCAGTGTCTATTGCGTTCCTCATAGGTGTTGATACAGATAAAGGATACTCTAACAAAGTAGGTAGTGTACTAAATCTCATGAAAAAGTATGGAGAAACAAAGGAATGGTTGTGTCGCAGTCTTATCCATAGGCGTCTGTTCAGATGTCTGATTAATAGTTTGAGGTGGTACCTCCCCTGTTGGATCAAGGTTTGCACCATTAAGACCCTTGACCCAAGCTCTCCTCTTACGTTTAACAGACTCAGACACCTATTCATTTTAATAAATAAGTATTAAATCTAAAAATGTGAGCCAAATTAAGACAGGTGAAAAAGTACGAAGGACGCAGATATCTAAAGCAATGATAAACTGAAAAGACGTTAAGGGTCCTATGCTCCGCAAATTTACTAGACCTCAACCGAGCTCTGATACCAACTTTGTCACGACTCAAAATTATGAACCGTGACCGGCGCATAATTTAAGTATTCTTAAATCATGCAAGCCTTATCAGAGTATCTTGAACGAATATATAGTCAATTACTAATCCCAAAAATAGACAAAATCCAAATAAATAAAATGCTGAATAAACATCATAAATATCCCATAGGTAAACTGCGGAGTCTCTACAGATTTCAAATAAAAACTTAAACTGTTCAATAAACTAAACTAATTATTAGCCCGAGAAAACATGAATTCGGGCATACCATGAGAACAAATCAAAGTTGTCCCTCTCCAGAAAATGGACTGAATATTTGGATCAGCTGCAGAATTCTCACCGATGCAAAACGGATAGCAGAGAAAACGTGGTTTGAGCTAGATGCTCAGTGAATGATAATTATAGCACACAACGGAATAGGAACAGGCAGACGTTTGATTAATTTCACAATAAATTTTTCTATTCAATAAAATCATGCACATGCTGTCAAAAATCATTAATAAAATAACTTCATAAAAACATAAATATAAAAGAAATTCATTCAATAAAAATTTTATGGTACAGTGCACCAGGGTGATGATACCCCACATCACCAAAGGCTAGATGGTAAGCGCTACGGATATCGAATACCTTCCTCC
Organism: Hevea brasiliensis; assembly: GCF_030052815.1. Lineage (NCBI taxonomy): Eukaryota > Viridiplantae > Streptophyta > Magnoliopsida > Malpighiales > Euphorbiaceae > Hevea > Hevea brasiliensis. The sequence goes on from NC_079510.1 coordinate 50,725,920, forward strand.
TCCTTCACAGATATCAATGCATATGATACTAATGCAAAACCATAAACTGCAATGATGCATGACTCGACAATGCAACCTAATACCGTGATAGTCCACACGGCGGGGCCAGATAACAGAAACAGATACTGGGCACAGGTACCAATTTAAAATAGAAAATCAATTTGTACAAATCAATCAAAATCAATAAAAAATTTCAGATAGCAAATAATAACTGATAGTGCAATTTCAATAGTGTATTTCAATAGTTTCAGAGAGTTAATAAAATCAAATCAATCTCAAATCAATTCAATAAAATCAAATCAATCTCAAATCAATTCAATAAAATCAAATCAATATCAAATCAATTCAGTAATACATCAGTAAAATTTTATAGTCAAATATCAATCAATATAAATACATTAAAGGTCTGTTCCCGGAATCCTAATGGGTCTAATGCAGAGATAGTTGACAAAATCAATTATTTAATCAAAACCGAAATAAAATTCAATAATAAAATAAAACTGTAGAAAATCATATATAAAATAATTGTTAAAATATTGATTTAAAATTTCATTTAATAACAAACTTAATGCTAAGAAATTTTAAAAGGGACTAAAACGGTACCATGTACTATAATTACCACTCACCTGGAACCTCCAAAATAATAGCTAGATTCAATAAAAGAAAGACAATTTCAGCTGACAGAATGAATATTTGAATCTCCTACATACCCAAAATATAAAAAAAATATTAAATAATAATAAAATAAAATAATTTTAATATATATATATATATATATATAAACCTTGGACGGACGTGGACGAAAGGGATTCAAACGCGTGGATACAAGGGGATTCAAATGTTTATATATATATATATATATATATATATATTTGCGGAATTGGATCTGTGCATGTGGGATGAACGTTTTGCTTTGCTGATTTGCGGTGGAGGATTTGTGCATGTGGGAGGAATGATTATACTGATTGATATATATATATATATATATATATATATATATATATATATATATATAACAATTAATTATTATTTAATAATAATTATGATCAATCAATTCAATACTAATGATCAAAGAAAAAAAAGATAAATTTCTAGGGTAGTTGTAACAAATTAATGAAAGAAAATAAAATTAAATTCACCCATTATTGAATAAAGAATGAGAATTTTTACCTTGAAAATAGAATCGAATGTGATGAATAGAGAAGTAAAAATTTAGGGATTCTCTGTTGAGAGTATTTGATAGAGAAAGGAGGTGACAAACAGGTTTTGAGAGCAAAGTTTAGCAGAAGAGATGATTAGGGTATATATATATTTCGAGAGTTCTATTAGGTGTAGAATGGGATAAGAGTTATTATTGAACTGGGTTGTTCAGATTGCAGATATATATTTAATTTCAAAAATAATATATTTATATATCTAAAAATAAATAAGCAGACCATCTAATAAAATATATATATTTTATAAATATACTAAATTATTATTAGCTAATTAAAATAAAATAATAATAAATAATAATTGTATATGGGTTTTTACAGTTCTCCCATGCTGGACAGGATTCTTTGTGATAGTAATAGCAGACTTGTTGTTCACCAAAATAATAGTAGCTTCTCTTTGGACTTATCCCAAATCTAATAAAATTTTTCTCAACCAAATTGCTTGATTGGTTCCACCAGTAGCTGAAATGTACTCTGCCTTAGCAGAAAATTTCTTAGGAAGACCCTTTTCATGCAATAAACATCTTGTCATTTCCATCGCCAATCTATTCTTCCCTTCACTCACCCCATTTTATTAAGGAGTGTGAGGAGTAGTCAACTGGTGTTGAATGCCTTCTTGTTCGCGAAAACTTCTGAAATCAGTAGATACATACTCTCTTTCATTGTCTGATCTCAGAGCTTTAATCTTACAACTTGTTTGTTTTTCAACAAAAGCTTTAAAGTTTTGAGCCAAAACCTCAGACTTCTGTTTAAGGAAAAACACCCAACACATTCTGGAAAAATCATCAATGAACAATAAAAAATATTTGCTGCCATTCAAAGATTGGACACTCATAGGTCCACAAACATCAGAGTGTATCAATTGCAATTTTTCATCAGCTCTCCATTTGCTAACTACAAATGGTAACCTGGTTTGTTTTCCAAATTGGCAAGTTTCGCATACACTAACATTATCATCAATAGCAGGCAAGTCACTAACAAGTTCTTTCTCATGCATATGTTTCAAAGTAGAGAAGCTAAAGTGACCTAGCCTTCTATGCCAAAGAGCAGATTCATCAACTGAACTTGAATAAGCATGCAAAGAGTTTTGCTTCCAATTTACTAGAAAACTCTTGTCTTTTATGGCAATGATCATTAATTCACAACCACAAGGATCAAATATAATGCATGACTTATTTTTGAAATGCAAAGTGTAATTTTTCTCTTGCATTTGGCCTACACTCAATAAGTTTTAACTAATAGAAGGTACAAAGAGCACATCAGAAATAAATTTTGAACCTGATGGTGTTTCCACTTGTGCAACACCTTTTCCCTTCACCTCTAAATGCTCTCCATTTCCCATTTTGACTCTTGAGTAGTAGGTTCTATCCAAATGCCTAAAAATTCCAGCATCAGATATCATATGGCTTGTGCAGCCACTACCAACAAGCCAAGAACCCTTGCCACTATTAGTAGCATGACATGCAGCCACAAACAACTTCTTTTCTACTTGATCTTGGTTGTCCACCACCTGTGCTTGCTGTCCCTGCTGATTACCTTTATTTTTGCACACCTTTTCTACATGCCTAAGTTGATTACAAGCTCTACACTTCAAATTTGGCCTGTACCAACAATAGTTTTCAGTGTGGGAACTCTTTTTGTAGTGATGACATGGGGGAAACTTCCCTTTTCTTCCATTTCTACTACCATCACCATCCTTTTTATCCTTCTCTTTCCTTTCTCCAGATTGCTTCTTTCCTCCATTGCCACTTGAGTCCTTGTCTTTAACTTTTGCTTGAAAGGCTACTTCATTTGCATCTTCAAGTCTGATGGTTCTTCTTTGTTCCACAGCTTGAAATGCATTAATCACTTCCGCTAGAGTAATTTGAGAAGGATCTTTTTCTTCCACGGTTGAAATCTTGGACTTAAACCTATCAAGAACACTAACAAGAACCTTTTGCATAATCCTCTTATTAGATAGCTCCTCACCAATCAATCTCAGTTGATTTACAAACTTCATGAGTCTGTCAGTGTAATCTTTAATAGTCTCAACATCCTTCATCTTTAAAACTTCAAACGCCCTCCATAAATTCAGCATTTGAATGAGCCTTGTTCTGTCAGTACCTTGATACTCCTCCTTAAGCTTGTCCCAAGCTTGTTTTGCCGTCTCACAAGTCATTACTCTTGTGAATATTACATCTGTAACAGATGCATGGATAGTTGACAGAGCCTTAAATTTCTTTGCACGTTCTTCACTATGCATCTTGATCTGTGCAAGAGAAGGATTCTCAGGTAGAGGTGTTGGGTCTCATAGTTGCTGGAAGCCATTTCTTTAGTTATCAGGTGTTTGGAGTCTTTTAAGGAGGGGAAGCCTTGCTGGTTTTCTTCTTAAACACTCACAGCCCTAGAAAGATCAATGGTGCTCTGATATCATGTCATAAAAATTAAGGAAAGCAGAGAGGAAGAGAAGAGAGGAAAAACAGATCTTACAATTGCTGGAAAAGGCTCTCAGCATTTTTCATTCATAACTAATAATTTATACAAGCTTTGACAAGTACATGGTTAGACAAAAGAGGGCATTACCTACTGCATCTTAACTTTAACAAGTAATAAGCTTACTTGTAGACTGAAATTAACTTATCAAAAAAGAAACAAAAACATCATTACATCTTGAGTCTTTTAAAGAAATCTCAGCAGCTATCAAGTTTTACTCGTAAGTTCACTGTATCTATACTTAAGCAGCAAGTTTGTCTTCTTTTTGATGTTTTTCTCGTTTCCTTGTCAAGTAAAGCTGTGGGATTTGAGTGTTTATTTTTAATATATTTGAGAAGGTGGGTAAAGAGTAAAGATCCAAATATGATATTGAAATTACCAGTAGGTTTGAAATCTTCAAATGGAGTCCATTTGTTGGACTCTTGAGTACTCTGTGATATCTAATGAGGGGAGGTGGTGTTTGGGGAAGGTTCAATCTTTGGAAGACAGAAATTCAAGGTTAACAGGAAGCAAACTGACAAGAGTCAATTTCAGGTACTTCCTCTTTTTTTCTATGATTTGTTTTTGGCTGTTGCTCAAATAATTGCTGAGAAAAAAATCTAGTTTTAGCAGCTTGTAGAGGTGTTGTGATCGGAAATTCTCCATATTGATTTAGAGAGAAAAAAGGAAAAATGAACTAATAAAAATTATGTTTGGGAACAAAGAAAATCAAGAAAGAAAGAACTTAGGTCCTAAAATCTCATAGAAAATGAACTTAGACAACAAGAAAGAACTCAGGTCCTAAAATCTCATAGAAAATGAACTTAGACAACAACTTTTTTCACCATCCAAACAGAAATAAAACCAAATCATTCCATCAAAACTTGAAGAATTTCCGTTACATTGGTTCCAAGCAAGAAGATGGTGGCGGGCAAGATAAGTGAACAATTTATTTTCTTTTCTTTCTCAAATCTTTCTCATCATCCAAACAAAATCCAAAAGAAAAAACAAGACAAGATTAACTTGAAGAAAATGTTTAAGATTTTGTGTTAAGGAGAAGATTAAGATGGCTTCAAGAATTAACTAATTTTGGCTTTTTATAGTCCTCTTTCAAACAAAACCCAGGTTTCTTTATGGTTGTTTCATGATTTTAGGCATTTCAATTCGAAATTATTTTTGCAGATTTTTTGTTCACAATAATTGCCGTTGTGTAAGAAGAAAGGATTGAATGAGAAAATCTCTGCCCGTGAAAGGTAGGTTGAGATTGTTGATAAGGATTTTTTTTTTTTTAAATTTTAAATTCCTAAAATTTTTTTTTATTTTTTTACATAATATAATATTTTATAACCTTATCAGATATTTGGGTTAATTTGATTTTAAAAAAAATGAAAATTTGAAGTAATTTTGTCCAAATAAAATTTTCTTTGTCTTAATGTTGGACATCAAAGATCAATTTGGCCTCTAATTTGTCCTTGCATCTCAATGTTGAATCACAATATAACTATTTAAGTAATATTTTTTAAGCCCATTTACTATGGATCCATCAATAGTTTAATCAATCTGATCTTTCTTCCTTCCAGATGCTTCCGATGGTCTCTAGCAGAAGCTCCTTAGTGTGGTCAACTGTCAGTGTATCCCCACAACTACCCTGAAACCACAAAACATTCTATTTGATTAAAAATTAATGTTATATTAGAGAAGCAGAGTACCATCTTGATCTTTAAAGCTGTGAGGTTTTGAGTTCGGAAAGTACTATCAGGTACCTCACATGACGAAACAAGCATTGCTCCTTAAGGGGTGGTAACATTGGTGTCAGAGAGTTCGAGGCCGATATAAGTCATGGGTTCTATTAATCTGGTGAACTTCCATCTTTTCTTCTCCAAGATAATCTTAATCCATAGCTTATTCCCATCGATTTAGTCACCTGAACATCTTCCTACAAAAAATGGCATAAATAAAAAGAGTGACATAACAAAATTTTCAGGTAAAAGGAGTTGTGAAATTATTTTAATCAAACCATTATTCCAAATTGCTTCATTTCCTTTGCAGCATTAATCTCATCACTCATTGTCTTGACTATTGCCTCCTCAGACGATGACTGCATTTCAAGAAGCTGGTCACTAAGAAGCTTCGCATTCTGCTGTAGCTTCTGGATGTAAGTAATTGCATCCTCAATTACGGTCGCCTTGTTCATCTGAGCCAGCCAAAAAAATAACAAAAATCCACACTTAGCAAGACAAGTTAATGAAAAAAAAATGAAGGATTTAGAAGAATTTTGCATTTGTGATAATAGGAACCAAAGAACGCAATGCCAGGAGCCTGTCACTAAGCTTTTGTCGTCTCCTCCTCTCGGCATGAAGGTTCTTGGACTTGTACTCTCTGGTATCATCGTAGTCGATCCTTCTCCATCCCAGTCTTCCTCTACCGCTACTTTCTTGAGTATTGCATAACTCACTAATGGTAGAGCCTGCGAATTCCATTGTTGGAGATGTCTAGTCAATGTTGGTTATCAAAAGTTTTCTATAATGATTGGTTCTGTTGATGTAATGAGATTTTTCCTAAATACTTAGAAGCTATTTTGGTTTATGTTTATGTCCTCACAGCTGTGTATTTTGTACTGATGTAACAGCTCCTTTGGTCATGTATGGTTGGGCTTAATTTGCTGCCTAATTTGTTGAGAGTTGTTATTTAATTACTGCTGTAGTTGTTAGAGCAGTAGGTGGTGTGTATTGACTGATGTAACTCTCTTTTTGCATATATATGACCTGTAAAATGAACTCTCCATATGAGAGAAGTATTATCTTCAAAAAACTGGTTCTTTGCAGTTTTTTATCTACTTACTCTGCTCTGTTTTCACTTCCAGAATTGTAACAGTGGTATCAGAGCTCCTTATGATCTTTAAGGGCCTGAAACAAAGAGAGAAAATGAGTAAGAATTCCTTGCACTAAAAAACCTTAAACACTAGACCTGAGAGTGATGGCTTCAAGTGGATACTCTGCTCCTACTCCATCAGTGTTTTTTGGAGAAGGCTATGCTATTTGGGCTATTAAGATTGATGTGGCCCAACCGCAAGTGCACGGATCATACAAGTGATATAGAAAAGATATCGTTCCCACGAGAAGTTGTATTAATGATCAAATTTTTTATACAAAAATTAACTAATTTGAACTATTTTTGAAATTAAAGCAATAAATTGATAGATATTGAAGTGTGAAATTTATATATGCAAAATTAATAATCTAATCGACAATGTAATGATTCAACTAAATTTGCGGCAAATTAAAATAAGTAAATTAAAATATAGCAAGATTTAAAATGGCAAGCAATTAAATTCGATTAGAAATTAACAATGATAAAAGGGGCAATTCCGGAGTTTGGGAGTTCATATTCAAGCTATTTTGGGATTTTTAAATTGGTTATCAAATCTTATGGAATTTATGGGTTTTAAGGAGATTAATCCTTAAATTCTTTGAATACTCTTTCGAGTGAGACAAAGAGTGCCTTAATCAATATAATCTTACTTTCGTGGAGTTAAAATTAATCGAGACCCATTAAATTCCTTAATTAATCTGTAAATCCTCTTAATCCTTAGTTTATTTCTAGATCTAAGTTAATTAAGTCCAATTTCTTGATTATCTATCACAAGGTTTTCTCCTTTCGGTGCTTCAACCGTGGATTAAGAACAATACTTAATGGGATCCTACACTAAGCATGTCATTGAACACACAAGAAATGAATAAAACTTCATTAAAACCACATAATATGGATTACCCAATCAAAATCTACAAAATATCTCAAATATTACATCCCAACTCAAGAATCTAGTGAAAACTACTCACTATCCATAATATTTACAAGAATTTCTGAGTAAATATGGAAATAAAACTTGAATCTATGCTAAGAACTAAGAAATCTAATACAAGAAAGGTAGGAAATAGGAAAGAAAGAAAGAAAACTCCAAATCTGGTTTTGAAATGGAGAGGTGACGTTTTTGCTCTGTTTTTTTTACTCTTCCTCTGCTGCTGCTCCTTTTTTTTTTTTTTTTTTTCTTTTTCCTCTTTTTCTTTCTGAAATTAGATAAGGACATATTTATATCTTTCTTACAAGTAACCCTAAAATGGTGTGTTTGAGGTGAAGTTCACGTGAGGAAAATCTTCTGCCAGCTCATTATGAAGAGTTGCATAGGTTGTGCAAGTTTCTTATACAGATTTCATACAAAATTGGTGGTTTCAGGTGTTCCCTGTGATGTTGCATAAGCTATGCAAGTTGATTGTGCAGTTTCTACAAGCTTTGGAGACTTCTATGAAACTGCATAAGTGGACTGCATAAGTTATGCAGGCCCTTATGCAGTTTTCGGCAGGTTTTGGGCTCTCTGCATGAAGATGCATAAGCAGAGTGCGAGACTGCATAAGTTATACAGTTTTTCGTGAAGTTGCATAAGCAGAACGTGAACTTGTATAAGTCATGCAGAGTAGTTATGCAGATTTCAGCAGGTTTAGGAGTTTGCTTATTCTTCTTGTGCAGAACTGCATAACTTATGTAGCAGGTTATGCACATTTCGGCCACCTTGCATTTTTCAACTTTCAAACTTTGTTTTTGATATCTTTGGCTGTAGGAATCACTCCTCATTGGCATAATTTCTTTTTAGTCCCTCAAAAATACCATTTTTCCTACAAAACAAAGTAAAATTATAAATTAATCTAAAAATTGACAATTATAAAAAACTATCTAAATAACTAATAAAATTGACTAAAAGTGACTAATAAGTGAATGAAATGGCCATGAAATTTAACCTAATTGATTATGCAAAATGCATGTATCAAATACCCCCAAACTCAATTCTTTACTTGTCCTCAAGCAAACTTTAAAATATAGTGTAATTTTTTTAGGGGTGCCTTGTCCAAAGAGCTAGGAAAATCACCTATTAAAGTAACTTAACATACCTTTAGCCATACCAACAATCCATATACCCATCCTTCAAGATGCAGAGAATCTAATGCTTATCCAAGCTTTCACCGCTTAGCCATCAAGTCAATTATCACCCTAAATTCCCAAACCAACCAATCAAAAGAGAAAGTCATGCTCAAAAGGAATTCTAGAACAATCAATAGCCAAAATGTCTCTATATAGAATGATGGAATTTAATGAGTGAATGAATAAATTTCCAATTCCATAGGCAAACTCCCTACTCTTATCTCCACTAATGTAGCAAGTACTATCAAGAGATCAAAGGTCTTTTAGGGATGTAATGGGGCTGTGGGGTTCAAAATGAGGTTAAGAAGAAAAAGGGTAAAAGGGATTCAAAGTATGAGAATATTTTCAATCTTAAAAACATAAGATACACCCCCTCTATATATATATATATATATATATATATATATATATATATATATATAAAGAGGAGAGAGATACACAATGAGATTTTTTTTTTCAAGTGCTAGCATATTTTACAAAATACATAAAATGGAGGGACACTTTGATACTTTAAACTTGTATCTTATATTTTCTCTTGATGATTGTCCCTAAAAATGTCACCCCCAAACTCATTTCCTTTAATTATTTTGGGTGGATTTCTTTCAATTTGAATGACAATAGTGAAAAGCACATATACTAGCACTTTTACAAGATGATAAACATTTATTCTCCCTTTCATTATATCTTTTTATTTATTTATTTATTTTAGTATACCTAATATTATGAATAATTATTCTCATGAAAAAGGTTGAAGTGTTTGGTTCATTGGCTAGGTAGCAATAAGGGTTTCAAGAAAAATTTGGAATATGAAGGCTCAAAGGGGTTTACAAGAGTTCGTTTTAATTGGGAAAAAGGCCAAAGATTTGAAATGAAAAGGTTTAAATCAAAGAATGCCTATAATAATCTCCCTTTTCAAGTACAAGCTAATATTTCGCCTTGAAAGGTTTAGAAAATTTATTTTAGGATTGGTGAGACATCACTTGACTACCTTTTATCCAATAACTCCCTCTAAACACTCCAATCTCTAAAGGACTAGTTGGGTGGCTTTTTGGCTAAGAAGATATAGGCAAGCGATAAACACTTCAAAACTTTGCACCTCTTAGGAAACTTTTAATCCACAAACCCAACTTAAGGTAAGTCAAATCACTCTCATAGGCAACTTCTCATTACTTCAAGGGATTTGGTAAAAGATTTTATTTCATGGATGCATGATTCCTAAACATGAGCAATGCATTAACTAAATGGAAGAAATCTATTTGTATGCAATGTGTACCATTTCTAAGTGATGTATAATGTGTATGTGAATGTGTTATGTATATGTATGTATGGATGTGTATGTAAAATATTTACAATATATATATATATACAAATGCAATGGGATGAGATGTTCCTATACTCAAAATTTGAAAAATGTAGCAAAAATCAAAATGCACACCCCCAAACTCAAAATTGGACATTGTCCTCAATGTCTAAGGCAATGCAGCATGAAAAATCAAAGCAAAGAGGAATAACCAGGAATAGTTAAATTTAAAAGCAAAAAGAAAGAGTTACTTGGTATAGAGCAGTATTTTATCATCTAAAATGTGAATTTAAAAGATGATGGTGATGGATAAGGAAGCTGCACAGGTTATGCAGAATAAATACTATGCAGAACAGGTGCATAAGGAGAGTGCATAAGTTGTGCAGTATAGCATGAGTTGCATAAGGGACTGCTCAAGCTATGTAGAACATTTGCATAAGTAGTTTCACAGCCTATGCAGCATATTGAAAAGTTGCAGCATAATGATATATCAAGGAAAATGAAAACAACTGCACAGGTATGTAAGTATATACAATCTATGAACAAGCATGCAGAAAGGAATCGCAGAGGCAAATATAAGCAATGAAAACCAATGGAATAGCCATCCAAATGTATTTTAAGAAAATAGAATTCAAAACAACCTAGAATTGTTCCAGCACCTCTAAAAATAAAAACTCCTAGAAGTTGAACAAGATCAAAATAAAAATTAATCTATTTCTATGGTTTTGCTCTTGTCCAAAGGTGCTGCTAGAGGACTGGATGGAGCTGGTTGCTGCTGAAGGGGTGGCTCTGGAGGGGGTGATAGAGGAGGAGGTGGCATACCCAGAAAAGCCATAAGCTGCTTCATCATCTCTTTCAACTCTTTTTACTTGTCTCTAGTCTCCATAACAAGATCAAAGAGATGATCATAACGATCCTTAAGGGTATCAAGACCAGATTCAAGCTTCTATCCACAAAATATACATCATCACTGAGCCTCTCAAGATAAGTGAATAAGGCTTTAGTGCTGTGGAGAAAGAGGGTCCAGCTACAGATGGTATTGGCTGTGCAGATTCTGCTGGGGTATCCTGTGCAGATTGAGTAGGTGGTGCAGGTTCAGCAGAAGATTGTTGGACTATTGGTGCAGATTGTGCCTCTGGCTGTGCAGATGGTCCTGTATCTGCTACTAGTTGTGCAATGTCAGATGGTGGCAAACTGAATCCAGTTTTGTATAAGTGAGAAGCATCAAAATATAGAGTGTCTAAAAGTGCTGGTAGAGGATGCTCTTCCGGATCAAAGCCAAAATGTTTAGCTATAATAGTTATGAGCCCACCCATGACTATATCACCTACAGATTTGGTAGCAGTGTGCAATACATGTTCACAAAAGAAGTAACCAGGAGATATTTTGACTTTGTGAAAAGCACACCATAGCATGAACAAGTTAGATTTTCCAACAGCACCAGAACTAGTCCCTCGGCCCAAGATAGTGCTAGTAATAAGCCTATGGATAAATCTAAGTGCTGGTTCTATTATTTGGGAGGTCTTGGATCTGCCAACATAAAAACCCTGAGATTGGTTTGTAATATTTCTCTAAAACTAAACAGCATTCCAAACACCTTTATTTGCTACCTCTATGCCTGTATATGGGACCCTAAACAATCCATCAATAGCAAACCTAAAGATACCGTGAAATTGGTCTAATGATAGCTCTCTATTTTGCCCTAAGCACCTAAATTTAATAGTTGGCTTGTAATCCATCTCATGCAGTTTCAAAGTAGCAGAAAATGAGGAAATAAATTCCAAAAGTAGGGCTGGATAAACTAATTCTTGTTTATGCACAAATTTCATCCAACCTAGACCATCAAGGTAGGCAACAACATTATCAAATAAACCAACAGATTGGAGGGCATCTGTAGAAATGTACCTAATGGGTTGCACTTTTCTATCCTTTAGCCTCTTAAAAGTTGCCTTATGGGTTGCATCAGGAAGAGGCCAAGGAAATTTGGATACCTGTGTTGCGGCTACTAAAGATTGCTTCTTGCTAGAGGAGGGAGATTTGGCATATGGGGTAGAGGCAGAAGCACCGGCCCCTTATCGTGTGGAAGTCAAAGTTCTGGGGTTTTTAGGTGTAGGCTCAGAAAGTAGAGTAGCAGATGGGTCCTTTCGTTTTGCAGGAGGTGGTGCAGATGCCATGGGTCGGGTTGATTTAGACCAGATTCTCCTTTCATAGGTGGATGTAGGAGGAGGTGGAGGGGTTTGTTATGGAGGAGAATCGAGATTGGGGGCTTGCATAGCGAGGGGTGTGACTTGGAGAGGAGAGCCTTGAGGGGAAGGGGGAGGCGTTTCCATGGTAGTGGTGGTCGTAATGGTAGGAATGAAGGAGGGAAGAAGAAAATAAAAGAGATAGAGGGGAAGTTAGGGTATCGATCGACGAAAAGGTAGGGGAGTGAGGGATTGATGCCGAGAAAAATGAAAAAGAGGGTGGTTGTGAACAGTAATGACAGGAAGTGGGAGGTGGGAAAGTAGGTTATGCAAAAATTTTAATTTGCACAGGACGTGCAAATTTGTGCATAAGGGGAAAATGGGTGTGCATAACTTATGCAGGTGCTTATGTAAGTTTTGGCAAGAATGGGGATTCTAAAAAGTTAGTTGTGCAAAAGTGCATAACTTATGCAAGTTTCGGCAGAAAAGAAATCCTAGTAAATTTGGTTATGCAATAGTGCATAAGCTATGCACTTGGTTATGCAGAATTCGACAAAAATGAAAATTTTAGAATTTGAAGTTATACAAGAGTGCATAAGTTATGCATACACTTATACAAGTTTCGACAGAAATGGAAATGGAAAAATTTGTGGTAAAGCAGAATTGCACAAGTTATGCATGCCCTTATGCAGATTTCAGTAAGAAATGAAATGGCAAGAATTTAGTTATGCAGGATTGCATAAGTTATGCAAGAGCTTATAAAGGTTTCGGCAGGAATGAAAATTAAGGCAAAGTGAGACCCGAAAGCTGCATAAGTTATATAGTTACTTATGCAAATTTCAATAAGATTCAGATTATAATAAAAAATGCTTTGCAAGTTTGAAAAATACATGAGAATGAAAAAATGTAACCCTATGAAGCATAAACCATGAGAAATTATCATAAAAAAATATCAATATATGTAGAATCCATTACAATTGCACCTTACAAGTTTGTAGAAGTAATTTTTGCATAAGAGACATTTGTGAATTATGCCATTTCAACTTAAACCCTGCAAATTAACATTCTAGCACATTAAAGCTCAATAAAAATCTGCACAAAGTTGCACTTATCCACAAAAGAAATTAGGCTCCTCAAGTTATGCCAATAAAATGCAGCATATGCACATTGAATCACATAACACAATTAAGTTCAAAACCACTAAAATGACCCACTTACCATCATATCAACATGATAAGCACAGATATATAAAAGATACACGCCCAACCTCAACAAAGAAGCAAATAGCATATGCTGCAGACCCTTTTTACTGAAAAATTGTTCTGCATAAACTAAGAAGGGGTCCTGCACAAGAAGTAATGAAAATAAACCAATCTTGAGAGAGTTAATGGATAAAATATCAGATTAAGAGTAACTCCCCAGCAGTGCAACAACCTTCATCCATTGAAACACATCTACAAAAGACAAAATTCAACAATGTAAAAAATTGAATTTGGGGAGATTTAAGACAAAAATAAAAGTAATGCAAATAAAAGTAAATCAACAAAAGCAAAATAAAAAAACTCGGGATGCCTCCCAATAGCGTTAATTTATAGTCCTTAGCTGGACTCTTCATGCATTTCACTAAAAATGAGTTGTGTAATGCTTCAATCTATGCCCATTGACCTTAAAATTCTCAGATTTTTCACTCCAAATTTTAATTGCTCCATAAGGGAAAACTTTAGAAACTCTATATGGACCAGTCCACCTTGATTTAAGTTTTCCTGTGAACAATTTCAATCTTGAGTTGAATAACAAAACTGAATCACCTTCTTTAAATTCCTTTTTCCTGATATGCTTATCATGCCAAACTTTAGTTCTTTCTTTATAAATACGGGCATTTTCATAGGCATCCATCCTCAATTCTTCAAGCTCATTAAGTTGCAATAGCCTCTTCTCACCAGCTTGCTTGAGATCAAAATTCAAGGTCTGAATGGCCCAATATGGTCTATGCTCTAGCTCCACAGGTAAATGACAAGACTTACCATACGCCAACCTAAAGGGAGTAGTTCCTATAGGGGTCTTGTAAGCAGTCCTATATGCCTATAAAGCATTATCTAGTTTGACAGACCAATCTTTTCGAGAATTGCTCACTGTTGTCTCTAAGATATGTTTGAGTTCCCTGTTAGAAATTTCAACTTGTTCTGAAGTTTAAGGATGGTATGGGGTAGCTATCATGTGCACTACACCATACTTCCTCATTAAGCTCTCAAATTGCTTATTACAAAAATGTGAACCCCCATCACTAATTACAGCCCTTAGAGCTCCAAATCTACTCAAGACAAATTTCTTTAAGAATTTCACTACCACCTTAGCATCATTAGTTGGAGTTGCAACAGCTTCTACCCACTTTGACACATAGTCGACTCCAACTAGAATGTATTTATTACCATATGAAGGAGGAAATAGGCCCATAAAATCTATTCCCCATACATCAAATAATTCCACCTCAAGAATATCATTTAGGGGCATTTTATGTCTTTTTGATAGATTTTCACTCCTTTGACATTTATCACACTAACAAAAATTTCCTTAAATCCTTGAAAAGGTTTGGCCAAAAGAAATCAGCCTGAAGAGTTTTACTAGCTGTTTTACAGATTCCAAAGTGTCCTCTATAATCAGAAGCATGGCAATGATGCATAACACTCTCTATCTCCTCATCAGGAATACATCTTCTTATTAAACCATCACAACATCTCCTAAAGAGTAAAGGATCATCCCATCTATAAAATTTTGCCTCATGCAAAAACTTTTTCTTTTGTTGTCATGTCATTCTTATAGGTAAAACTCCACAAGATAGATAATTCATCAAGTTTGCATACCAAGGTAGTTTAGCAACAAGAGAGAAAAGTTGTTCATCCAAGAAAAACTCATTAATAGGGACTGCATCCATTTCTTCATCATTCAATTTCAACCTACTAAGATTATCCGCAACTATATTTTCAGCTCCCTTCTTATCTCAAATTTCTAAATCAAACTCTTGTAGCATCAGAATCCACCTAATGAGCCTAGGTTTAGTCTCTTTTTTACGGAGTAAATACCTAATAGCAGCATGATCTGAAAATACAACCACCTTTGAGTCAATAATGTAAGGTCTGAACTTTTCCAATGCAAAGATAATTGCTAAGAATTCCTTTTCAGTTGTTGCATAATTTGTTTGAGCCTCATCCAGTGTTTTACTAGCATAATAAATAACATAAGCCCTTTTGTCTTTTCTTTGATCAAGAACAGCTCCAATTGCATAATTGCTAGCATCACACATAATTTCAAAAGGTAGACTCCAATCAGGCGATTGCATGATTAGTGCAGTAATAAGAGCTTGCTTCAACCTACAAAAGGCATCCAAACACTCTTGGTCAAATACAAATGGTGTATCATGGCTTAACAAATTAGACAAAGGTTTAGCTATTTTAGAAAAATCCTTGATAAAGCGTCTGTAAAACCCGTCATGCCCTAAAAAACTTCGAATTCCTTTGACATTGGTAGGAGGAGCCATCTTCTCTATCACTTCAACCTTGGCTTTATCAACCTCTATTCCTCTGTTAGACACCAAATGTCCAAGCACTATCCCTTCCTAAACCATGAAATGACACTTTTCCCAGTTTAACACAAGGTCAGTATCTGCACATCGCTGCAAATCTTTAGAAAGGTTAGCTAAGCATATGTCAAATGAAGATCCATAAATAGAAAATTCATCCATAAAAACCTCCATTATATCTTCAATGAAATCTAAGAAGATTGCCATCAGGCACCTTTAAAAAGTAGCTGGTGCATTACACAACCCAAATGGCATTCTTCTATAGGCAAAGGTTCCATATGGACAAGTAAAAGTGGTTTTCTCGTGATCATTTGGATGGATAGGGATTTGAAAAAATCCCGAATACCCATCTAAATAGCAAAAATAAGAATGCCTAGCCAGTCTTTCTAACATTTGATCAATGAAGGGAAGTGAAAAATGATCTTTTCTAGTGGCAATATTTAATTTTCTATAATCTATGCACATTCGCCAACTAGTTACTGTTTCGGTGGGAATTAATTCATTATTTTTATTTTTTACCACTGTCATTCCACCTTTTTTAGGGACAACATGTACTAGACTCACCCAAGTACTGTCTGAGATAGGATATGTGATCCTTGCATCAAGCAACTTCAAAATTTCCTTTTTAATAAATATTTGGGTTCAACCTCCTCAGATGTTCAATATATGACTTACAATTTTCTTCCAAAATAACTCTATGCATGCAAAAGTGTGGACTTATTCCCTTAATGTCATCTATGGTGTATCCTAAAACCTTCCTAAATTGCCTCAACACTCTTAACAACTTATCAACCTTTAAAGTGCTCAAGTTTGCATTTACAATTACTGGGTAAGTGTCATTGGGGCCAAAAAATTCATACCTGAGCTGAGAAGGAAGTTGCTTAAGTTCTACCTTAGGTGTATCTTCTTCCTTGAATGATGGTTGCTTAGATTCAACTTTTTCCTTCTGTGTGAGTTGAAAAATTAGAGCAGAAATGAATGATGGACTACCCTCTAAATGTTGAGCATATGCAGCCATATGAGGGTTGTCATTGTCTATGCTTCCTCCATGAGCTAAGCAATTTTCAAGTGGATCTTCCGGATATCTCTTTCTGAAGTGTTCTTCAACCAGCTCATCAATGATATCAATTCTCAAACAAGTATCAGCTTCAGAATGATGCTTCTTCATGATGTTATTAATATTGAAAACCAATTGATCTTCACCAACTCTAAGAGTCAATTTTTCTCCCTTAACATCAATCAATGCTCCTGCTGTAACTAGAAAGGGCCTTCCCAAGATAATTGGGATATTAGAATCCTCTTCCATGTCCAAGATGACAAAGTCAATAGGCATATAGAACTTCCCAACCTTTAGAGGCACATTCTCCAAAATCCCTTCAGGATACTTAATTGATCTGTCAGCTAACTGAAGAGAAATGTGGGTTGGCTTAAGATCTCCCATATTGAGCTTTTCATAAATGGAGAAGGGCATAAGGCTAACACTAGCCCCTAGATCACATAAAGCTTTTGTAGAACACGACTCCCCAATATGACATGGAATTGAAAAACTTCCGGGGTCTTTGAGCTTTGCAGGAAGTTTCTTTTGGAGTATAGCACTACATTCTTCTGTTTAAGCTACAGTTTCATGGTCTTCAAGTCTCCTTTTGTTTGAGATAATTTCTTTTAAGTATTTTGCATAAGAGGGCATTTGTGAAAGAGCATCAATGAAAGGCACATTTATATATAGCTTCTTCAAACCCTCTAAGAACTTTCCAAATTGCTTATCAAGCTTAGCTTTTTGAAATCTTTGTGGAAAGGGAAGTTGTGGCTTGTAAGGCTCTGGAGGTATATACTTCTCTTTCTTCTCTTCAATTTTCTCTTTACGTTTTTCTGCACTTTCTTTCTTACTTTCCTGTTTTTCACTCTAGTCAATTTCACTCTCGTCAATTTCTTTCTCATTTTTTTTCTTCTCATTTTTTTCGCTCTTCTCATTGTTTACAACCTTCCCACTTCTTAAAGTAATAGCTTAACACTGCTCTCTTGGGTTTTTCGGTTGACTTGGAAGTTTTCCAAAAGACTTAGTACCTGAGGAAGATGCTTATTGTGCAATCTGATTTTCCAATATTCTGTTATGAGTTTGCATCTGTTCTAGCCTTGCTTTCATCTCTTTCATCTCTTCATCATGCTTAGTTTGGTTAGCAAGAATCTATTGTAATAAAGCTTCTATGGTGGAACTTTGCTCTTGCGATTTTGGTGGAGGATTCATGTTTCTCTGCTGAAAATTAGGCAATGGTTGCCTATTTTGTTGATATGGAATTCCTTGTTGCTGTTGTGGTTGTAGATTTTGATTTGGGACTTGATTTTGCTGATTTCCCCATGAAAAGTTAGAATGATTCCTCCAAGCTGGATTATAAGTTTGAGAGTAAGGATTCACCATCTGTTTGTTTCCATAATTACCAACATATACAGCTTGCTCTCCATAGTCTACTCCACAGCTGGTAGTTCCTTCTGCATAAGCAACTTGTTATGAACTTCCAGATGATGATGATGAACTAACCAACATACTTAAATCTTCCATCTTCTTTGCCAAAACATTTGTAAGTGCATCAAACTTTGCATTAATCATGTTGAATGGATTAAGATCATACATTCCAGCAGCTTGCCTCTTTTGAGTTAGAGCTGGTCCTCTTGGCCTACTCCAAAGATGAGTATTCTTTGTAATTTTCTCCAATAGCTCATAAGCTTTATCTTCTTGTTTCATAATAAATTCTCTTCCTGTTTGAGCATCAATAATCCCTCTAATTGCAGGAGTAACATTGGTATAAAAATTCTGGTTTATCATCCATTTTGGAATGGCATGATGTTGACATTGTCTCTCTAATTCCTTCCATCTCATCCATGATTTATAGAGAGTTTCATCTTCTCTTGGTCTGAAAGCTATCATTTGATTCCTCAATTCTTGAGTTTTTTCAGGTGCAAAATATTGTGCAAGAAATGCATTAGTGAGTTGCTCCCAATTTGTAATAGAGTTGTGAGGTAAAGAATCAAGCCAATCCAATGCTCTATCCTTCAAAGAGAATGGGAATAGCTTCAATCTTACTGCATCATCAAATACTCCAGGTTGTTTTTTGCATATCACAAATCATAGCAAACTTCTTTAGATGTGTGTGTGGGTTTTCTGAAGGATGTCCCCCAAATTGTGAATTTTGAATCATTTGAAGAACCCCAAAATCCATCTTGTAGCTATTTGCATCAATTCTTAGTCTTGCTATACTCTCTCTCAAATCATCAAAATGAGGAAATGCATGATCCATCATACTTCCTCTAGGCACATTAGCATTTACAACTTCTTCACCATGGGCTGCATTTTCATTATTTCGATCATTTCTAGCATTACCACCACCAATTCTAATTCTTTCATCAGCCATGTCTGCTTCAATTTTAGTTGCTTTCAAGGCTTCTTTCCTTTTTTTTATTTCTTTCTTGTTGGCTCTACAAAATTTCTCAATTTCAGGATTAAACAATAAAGATGTGTCACTTGTGCTTCTAATTCTTCTCATAAAAGATTAAGAGTACCTATAAAGAACAAACAAACACAAAAATGAAAAGATAACAAAAGTAAAAAAAAAAAAAACTATAAACAACTAAAATAATCAAGAGTTCAATATTAAACAAACAACTCCCCGGCAACGATGCTAAAAACTTGAAGTGGCCTAACTACAAGTGCACGGGTCATACAAGTAATATAGAAAAGATATCATTCCCATAAAGAGTTGTGTTAATGATCAAATTTTTGATATAAAAATTAACTAATT
The DNA here is from genome assembly GCF_030052815.1 of Hevea brasiliensis. Lineage (NCBI taxonomy): Eukaryota > Viridiplantae > Streptophyta > Magnoliopsida > Malpighiales > Euphorbiaceae > Hevea > Hevea brasiliensis. Next base: position 50,745,413 of record NC_079510.1, read on the forward strand.
TGAACTATTTTTGAAATTAAAGCAATAAATTGATAGATATTGAAGTGTAAAATTTATATATGCAAAATTAATAATCTAATCGACAATGTAATGATTCAACTAAATTTGCGGCAAATTAAAATAAGCAAATTGAAATATAGCAAGATTTAAAATGGCAAGCAATTAAATTCGATTATAAATTAACAATGATAAAAGGGGCGATTTCAGAGTTTGGGAGTTCATATTCAAGCTATTTTGGGACTTTTAAATTGGTTATCCAATCTTATGAAATTTATGGGTTTTAAGGACATTAATCCTTAAATCCTTTGAATACTCTTTCGAGTGAGACAAAGAGTGCTTTAATCAATCTAATCCTACTTTTGTAGAGTTAAAATTAATAAAGACCCATTAAGTTCTTTAATTAATCTGTAAATCCTCTTAATCCTTAGTCTATTTCTAGATCTAAGTTAATTAAGTCCAATTTCTTGATTATCTATCACAAGATTTTCTCCTTTGGGTGCTTCAACCGTGGATTAAGAACAATATTTAATGGGATCCTACACTAAGCATGTCATTGAGCACACAAGAAATGAATAAAACTTCATTAAAACTACAAAATATGAATTACCCAATCAAAATCCATAAAATATCTCAAATATTACATCCCAACTCGAGAATCTAATGAAAACTACTCACTATCCATAATATTTACAAGAATTGCTGAGTAAATATGGAAATAAAACTTGAATCTATGCTAAGAACTAAGAAACCCAATACAAGAAGGTAGGAAACAGGGAAGAAAGGAAGAAAACTCCAAATCTGGTTTTGAAATGGAGAGATGACGTTTTTGCTTTGTTTTTATGACTCTTCCTCTGCTGCTGCTCCTTTTTTTTTCCCCTCTTTATCTTTCTAAAATGAGATAAGGACATATTTATATCTTTCTGACAAGTAGCCCTAAATTGGTGTGTTTTAGGTGAAGTTCACGTGAGGAAAATCTTCTGCCAGCTTATTATGAAGAGTTGCATAGGTTGTGCAAGTTTCTTATGCAGATTTCATGCAAAATTAGTGGTTTCAGGTGTTTCCCATGATGTTGCATAAGCTATGCAGGTTGGTTGTGTAGTTTCTTCAAGCTTTGGAGACTTCTATGAAACTGCATAAGTGGACTGCATAAGTTATGCAGGCCCTTATGCAGTTTTTAGCAGGTTTGGGCTCTCTGCGTGAAGCTGCATAAGCAGAGTGCGAGACTGCATAAGTTATACAGTTTTCTGTGAAGCTACATAAGCAGGACATGAACTTGCATAAGTCATGCAGAGTAGTTATGCAGATTTTGACAGGTTTAGGAGTTTGTTTCTTCTTCTTGTGTAGAACTGCATAACTTATATAGCAGGTTATGCACATTTCAGCCACCTTGCATTTTTCAACTTTCAAACTTTGTTTTTGATATCTTTGGTTGTAGGAATCACTCCTCATTGGAATAATTTCTTTTTAGTCCCTCAAAAATAATATTTTTCCTACAAAACAAAGTAAAATTACAAATTAATTCAAAAATTGACAATTATGAAAAACTATCTAAATAACTAATAAAATTAGCTAAAAGTGACTAACAAGTTAATGAAATGGCCATGAAATTTAACCTAATTGACTATGCAAAATGCATATATAAAAAATGAAGGCTTACATTAATGCCTTTAATTTATGGGAAGTGACTGAAATAGGTAGGCAACCAGGACCTTTGAGGGAGGATCCTACTCTTGCACAAATAAAAGCTCATAGTGAGGGTTTTAAGGCATTGTCATGCATTCATGCTTTTGTTTCTGAGGTGATTTTCACCAGAATTATGGCATGTAAGACAGCAAAGCAAGCTTGGGATTTACTTAAAGCTGAGTTTCAAGGAAGTGAGCAGACAAAGCAAATGTCAATACTCAACTTGAGAAGGAAATTTGAGGTTCTCAAGATGAAAGAGTCTGAAAGTCTAAAAGATTATATTGATAAACTAATGAATGTTGTTAACAAGATCAGGGGACTTAGTGAAGAGTTAACTGACAGGAGAATTATGGAGAAAGTCTTGGTTAGTTTACCTGAAAGTTTGAACCAAAGATCTCTTCTTTGGAGGACTCTAAAGACTTGAGGAGGATAACATTGGCTGAGCTGGTAAATGCATTGCAAGCTATTGAGCAGAGAAGAGCTATAAGACAAGAAGATGCTTCTGAGGAGGCATTTGTTGCAAAGCAAAAGGGAAAGTCAATAAAAGAAGGAAATGGAAATGGAAATGGAAATGGCAAAGAAAAGGACAGCAAAGGGAAGCAACCTGAAAGTGCAAAGGAGGGTGAAAAACAAGGGAAATAGCCACCTTGTTCTACTTGTAAAAAGACTAACCATCTTGAGAAAGACTGTTGGAAAAAGAAAGGAATCAAACTGTTGGAAAAAGAAAGGAATCAAACCTGTCCAATGTCACTATTGCAAGAAGTATGGCCATATTGCTAAAGATTGCATAATTAAGCAATATAAGGTACAAAAACAACCAACTCAATGTTACACTTAATTCATATAGGCATTTTAGGGTAGTTTTGCATCCATTTTGCCCTTATATTTTAGTATATTTTATATTTTTAGCTTTATTTTAGTTTATTTGTTAACTTTAGTTACTTTATATTTGATTTTTGTAATTTTATTATTTTTAATAGGTTTTTGCGGGAAATTGAAGGTTAATGAGTGCATTAGAAAGTGATTTGAAGAAATTTGGAGCTCCTTGAACATGGAGAAAAGTTAAAGAAATCAAGCCTTGAAAGATCAAGTTAGCTGAAATTTGCTTGAGACTTTGCTTATGATGTTGCTTAGGGTATGTCATATTGCTAACCTTAAGCCAGGTCAAGCTGAAAGTCAAGCATGAGCAGAAAAACCCATTTTATTCCAAGCCTGCCGAGATTTGCTGAGGGTCTGCTTAACCTTAAGCAGACAGTGCAACCAGAGGCTGAAATTTATTGAAAAAACTGCTTAGGGTTAAGCAGTACCCTAAGCAGACTACCAGAACGTGAATAATGCTGCTGACTTGGATAATTTTACACCTCATTTCCTATCCACTCCTTGGCTCCTATTCACTTTTAGGGCAACTTTTTGGGATCATATAAATTCATCATTTCCTAGTTTTTACCACAAGAGGAAAACGGGAAGAAACAAAAGGAAAGAAAATATAAATAGAGAGAGGAGGAGGATGTCATTTTTCTGAGGAGGAGCTGCTGCAACCATCTTTTGGAGCTCCAGAAATCAGAGTTTTGGGTTCTTCTACTTGGGTTTTTCTATTTTAGTCCTCTTATTATGTTTTTCTTTACTTTTCCATCAATCTTTCTTATAAATACCAACATGAGTGAGTAGACTCTTTGGATTTCAGAGTTGGGAAAACATGTTTTAGATTAATTTGTGGATTTGGACAGGGTATTTCCATATTTTATATAAATATGAGTTTTGATTCCTTCCTTATATGCTTGATTTACTTGCCTAATGTTGGTACCCATTGGGTATTGTGTTAATCTTTGATTGAAGGATCGAAAGGTGAAAGTCATTGATAGATAATTAGGGATTGGAACTTAAAATTACTTAGATTTAGAAATAAACTAGGGTTTTAAGAGGAATTAATGATTGGTTACAAAACTTAATGGGTTTTAAATTAATCAAATATCGTACGAAAGTAGGTTTAGTTATTTTAGAATACACTTTGGTTTACTAGAAAAAGATATAAAAGGAATTTAGAATTAATCACCTTCAAACTCTATTTTCTCTTAAAATTGGAAAATCCAAGACAAATCCCAATTAATTTATATATAAACCCCCAACTTTGGAATCATTTTAAACATAATTAGACTTTGATTTAAATTACCCATTATTAATTTAGTTCAATTGCATCTAGATTTAGAATTTATTTGCTTGCTCTTTACCCATTCCAATTAGATTAATCAATTTACTTTGCTCATTTACATTTACCATTTATTCACTAATCATTAGCCCAAATAATCGCTTCATTCATAGTTTGGCACTCAAACGACAAATCCTCGTGGGAATGATACTTGATTCATCACTCTATTACTTGAGATGACCCGTATACTTGCGGATACGCCTAATAAGTTTTTGGCGTCGTTGCCAGGGATTTGATTTTTATTTGATATTGAACGATTGTTTGTTTGGTTAATTTGGGAATTTTATTTTATTTTTAATTTCTTTTACCATTTTACTTTGAGAATTTGTTTATTTTATTTTTCAGGTACTTTATTTTATGAGAAGGACAAAAAGTGAAGAAATCAATTTATTCTTTGATCTAGAAATAGAAAAGATAGCAAGAGCTTTAAGAGCAGAATCTAAAAGGAGAAAAGCTGAATTTAAAGCTCAACAACAACAAGAAAGAGCACAAGAGCAAGAGCAATTACAAGAAGAAATAGCCAACAATAATAACAACCGCTCTGTGAAGGATCACGCCTATCATAACATTGGGGATTTCATGCTAAGTATCACAAGATCAAGAGTAGAAGCTAATAATTTTGAACTGAAACCTGCACTCTATCAGATGGTACAACAATCACAATTTGGGGGAAGTCCAAGTGAGAGTCCACATGTGCATCTAGCACACTTTCTTGAGATAAGTGATATGTTGAAGATAAATAGAGTTTCTAATGATGCAATTTGACTCAGATTATTTCCTTTTTCTTTGAAGGACCGAGCTAGAGAGTGATTACATTCTTTGCCACCGGGTTCTATCACAACATGGGATGAACTTTCTCAAGCATTTTTAGCTCAATATTTTCCACCAAGCAAGATAGCTAAGCTAAGAAATGAGCTAACTTCTTTCAAACCTAGAGATGATGAGAGCTTATATGAAGCATGGGAGAGGTACAAGGATTTGCAAAGAAAATGTCCATATCATGGGATTCCTAAGTGGATGCTTGTTCAACACTTTTACAATGGAGTTTCACCAGCTATTAGAAGTACAATTGATACATCTTCTAGAGGTGATCTTATGGAAAAATCTGAAGATGAAACTTTTTCTGCTCTTGATAAAATTGCTTATAATAACTACCAATGGAGTTGTGAGAGGAATGAGAGTAAGAAACCAGCTGGTATGTTTGAGCTTGATGCCATGAATATGATTAATGCTAAGTTTGATGCTTTGACAAGGAAAATGGACAAGCTAAGCATGAAAGTAGATTCTTCAGCTGGAGGTTCTAATAATTCAGTAGAAGTTGGAGCTGCAAACTGCAATTGTGCAACTGATTTTTCTGCACTTATTCAAGATTTTTCAAGTGAGCAAGTGGATTATATGGGGAACTACAATCAAAGACCAGGTGGTAACCCATTTTCTGCAACTTATGATCCAGCATGGAGAAACCACCCAAATTTCTCTTGGGGAGGTAGACAAGGACAACACCAAAATTTTCAACAACCTTCTGGTTATCAACAATATCAGAACTTTCAGCAGAATAAAGGTCCTCCTCCTAGAATTCCTAAACCTCAAAAATGCACCTGCTCCACCTCTACCACAACAAGCACAACCAGACAAGATAGCTAAATATGATTTCTCAATTAGCATCTAAAGTAGATCAAATGGCAACACACAAAAAGATGTTAGAGAATCAAATAGCTTAACAAGCTAGCTCTTCAAACAACAAAGCATTTGGGAAGCTTCCTAACCAACCTGAGAATCCAAGGGAGCAGTGCAATGCTATTACTTTAAGAAGTGAAAAGGTAATGGGGGAAGAACACGAAATTGAAGTAAAGTTGAAATAAAAGAAAGATGAGTATGAGAGTGAATCCACTTCAACTAAAGCTAAAGCTAGTAAGGAAGCAAATGAAGAGAAAGAAGATAAAAAGAAAATAAAAGAGAAATATGTGCCTCCTGCACCATACAAGCCACCATTGCCCTTTCCTTATAGGTTTCAAAAAGCACAATTAGATAAGCAGTTTGGGAAATTCCTTGAAGTTTTGAAGAAGTTATATATCAACATTCCATTCACCGATGTCATTTCTCAAATGCCTTCTTATGCTAAGTTTTTGAGGGAGATTTTATCAAATAAAAGAAGGTTGGAAGATTATGAAATTGTTGCACTTACTGAGTAGTGCAGTGCTATATTGCAAAACAAGCTCCCACCTAAGCTGAAAGATCCTGGAAGTTTTTCCATACCATGTCACATTGGAGAAACAAGTATTGAGAGAGCATTATGTGACTTGGGGGCTAATGTTAGCTCAATGCCGCTTTCCATATGTGAGAAGTTAAAGGTTGGAGATCTAAAGCCCACAACTATTTCTTTGCAGTTAGCTGACAGATCTATAAAGTATCCAGTTGGAATTTTAGAGAATATGCCATTAAATGTTGGGAAGTTTTTCATTCCAGTGGATTTTATTGTACTAGAGATGGAGGAGGATGTAAGAACCCCCATCATACTTGGAAGGCCATTTTTAGCCACTGCAGGAGCTAATATAGATGTAAAGAATGGGAAATTGAAGTTGACAGTGGGGGAGGAGGAAATAGAGTTTAATTTATTCCAACATTCCAAGGAACTAGCTGTGATGAATTCTTGTTACAGGGTAGATGTTATAGAGCATGATGCTGAAATTGAAGGTACTAAACTAGAGGAAAATCAAGTTATTCCAATGTAATGCAATCAGCATAAAGTGCGAAAGAAAAAGTCAGCTTCACCACCTCATTTGATTAACAATGAAGCTTTAAAAGTTAAGCTCAAGCCTCCATCAAAATCACTTAAAAGAGGAGATTCATCTAAAGTTTGTAAGAATATTCTTCAAGATATAGTTGGGATTCTGAGCAAAGCAACAGGTATCTTCACATATAATGGGAAAAAGTTGAAGTATAAATTCATTTCAGCACCTGTTGTGAAGGGATGTAATATTTTTCAATTCCAATCACCATGAGCTTTAAAAAGAAGGTCAAGCTTAAAACCTTAAACAAGCGCTTATTGGGAGGCAACCCAAGCGTATCCTTTTATAGTTTATTAATTTTCTATTTCATCTCATTTTAATTTTTACCCTCATTAAACTCAAAAGTGATATTTTTTTATCTTTTGTGGGTCATTCATGAAGATTAGGCAAATTGAGACTTATAGCAAAGAAAGGAAGAATTGAGAGGGAGCAAGTATAAAGCAAATTCATGCATTTATCTAGTCCCTGTGAACAGTAACACTTTTAAACTTGTGCTAAATTGCTGATATTGAAATCTACTTGATAGCACATGTTTGATTTTGTGTCTTGTGTAAATTTTGTGAAATGCAACTTGAATGAGGATCAATTTTGATATTTAGGACTGATGTGAGCTTTATTAAAGTGCAAAAATAGTATTTGTTAAGTTTTATCTTTTAATGTATATATTGTTTTTGTAGTTTGTTATAATTTGCATGTTTTTGTTTGAGTTACTGTTTATGTTACTGTTCACGCTACTGTTCATGCTGCTTGAGAAGTCAATTTCTATGTTTTTTCTGTAATTTTTGAATGCTTAGAACTTGTCTCAAATGCTACTGAAAATGTGCTTTGGGTATAAGCTTAGGAATAAGACCATTTCATTAAGTTTGCAAAGGGTAATTACAATTTGTGCCTAATTTGAGCTAATTACCACATGCTTGTATTATGCTTGATAAATTTATGAGAGATGATGAGCTTAAATTCTTCAATTTTGTGGTGTTAATGTGTATTTGGTAATTGCTGAGGGTCATGATAGTATTCCATAGCATTTGCACTGTTTTTGGTAAGTAAAATCATAATTTTTCCCAAAACCTACTGAAATTTGCTGATGATGCTGCTTACCCTAAGCTGTACACTATGCAAATTCTGCTTAACCCTAAGTAAATTTGTGCTTAACCCTAAGCAACACCAGAATCGTTAGTTTAGCAATTGCTGCATGCTTTCCCTAAGCTGTACCTTATGCAAATTCTGCTTAACCCAAAGCAAATTTGTGCAGACCCTAAGCATTACCCAGAATCTTTAATTTCAGCAATTGCTACATGCTTAACCTAAGCAACTACCCTATGCAAGTCATGCTTAACCTTAAATAATTTTGTGCTTAGCCCAGCAAAATGCCTTATGCCACTAGTAGACCCACCAGCAGCAAGCTGAACAATAGTAAAGCCTTGACAGCAGAGCTTGAACAGTAGCAATAGTTTAGTATTAGTTTTAGTTCTTCAATTCAGTTTTAGTTTCAGTTTTAGTTTTATTTTGTAATCTGTTTATTTTAATCTTCAAACTTTAGTAATAGTTGCAATACTTTGGTAATTAGTTTTTATGATTGTATTTTCATTCATTTCCTTTAGTTTAGTTTATTTTATTTTATCTTTTGATATGGATATAGTTATTCTATGAATGCTTTTTGGTTTAATTCTTGATTTAACTGTTAGATCTTATTTCATTACACTTTTTCATCTTTTTGCACATTATTTTTGTACTTTATCTTTTATTCAGTCCTAATTTTATTGATATTGATAAGTTGCACAATTTACTTTGAGCTACATATATTTAACATCATTTTGAGGTAATAGCTTACCCTTCTACTATTTATGCTTATGGTATGTTGCCAATGCTTATGCTTTTGCTTACCCTACGCAACAGGTTAAGCAACATCTTAAGCAGTATAAATTCATACATTTGGGATACTTTTTCACATTTTTCTCTCTAAAGCTTCATTGTTAATATCATTTTGAAACAATTTTGGAATTTTTGAGCTTATATTGATTTAATCCCCATTTGTATATATTTCATTAATTAATTAGTTCAGACAATTTTTCCCATCTTTGCAATCATTTAAGACATTGAGGACAATGTTTCATTTGAGTTTGGGGGTGAGGGCAAAATTTTTTCAAATTTTTAAAATTTTCTTTAAAATTTTCACTCATTCATTTACTGTATTTCATTCATTCATATATAGATAATCCACACACTTATACATATACCACACACATGTCTATACTCAAACACATACATTTGCATATAGTTTTCATATAGATTACACTTAGTTTTAATTTGATTTATGCATTCATTTTAGGATCATGCATATCATAAAAATAAATTTTTATCTTATCCTTAGAGGATTGAGAATTACTTTGAAGAGCAATTAAGCTTACTTTTAGAAGGGTTTGATGGATTGAAAGTTCTAGATAGGTGCAAAGTTATTAGATTCTTGCTTTAGTTTATATCTTCTTAGCCAAGGGCCACCCAATCAATTGCGTTGACTTTGAGTGCCTAAAGAAAACTCTAGGGTGAGAAATAGCTAATTGATGTCTCACCAATCCTAAAACAATCTTTCTAAACCTTTCAAGGCGAAATCATAGCATGCACTTGAAAAAGAAATGATCTAGGCATTCTTTGAATTTTAAACCCATATTTTAGCCTTAGCCAACCTCACTTCAAAATTTCCCTTTGGAACCAATTTGAGCTTACATTTATCCCTCTTATTTCTTTGGAACCCACATTAATGCCTAGCCATAAACCCAAACACTTACCTATCCTCCATGAGAATAATTCTTTGAGTGATAGATACACTTAAAAATAATAATAATAATTAGTTGGGTGAAGTGACTAAAGTAAAAAAGGCTAGCAAATTCAATTATGGTATGTAAAGTAATTCACCACCCAAGTAGATAAAGAAATGAGTTTGGGGGTGAATTGAAAGGGACAATTGTAATTCAAAGTCAATGTCAATGTTATTTATGTAGTCCCTCTAAAAGCTTCAAAATTATAAGCTAGCATTGGTGAATAGTTGTAAAGTTCCTTCTCCCATTTGATTATTAAAAAAAAAAAAGGAAAGAAAAAAAATTTTTTTTTATGTCTGGATCTTTTCATAATTTGATTATTCTCATATTTTATTACATTTATCCTTTTCTTGTTAGCCACATTATCACCCCTTTAGCCCCATTACAACCCTTAAAAGTCCTTTTGATCTTTTAATGGTGTTTTGCTACATTAGTGAAGATTGAAATAGGAGAATTGCCTATGGAGTTGGGATATCATTAATCCATTCATTTACTTCCATCATTATTTGAGACACTTTAGTTTATGGATTACTCTATAGTCTATTTAGGCATGATTATTTTTTGTGATTGATTGGTTTGGGCTTGATGATATGGATAATTGACCTAAGGCTAAGCGGTAATAACTTTGGTAAGGATTAAACTCTTTGTAACTTGAAAGTGGGTATATGATTTGTTAGTGGCTAAAGGTAAGCTTGAGAGTTTGAATAAGTAATTTTCATAAATTTAAGGTAAAGCACCCCAAATTGCATTAATTGTTTTTAATTTGCTTGAGGACAAGCAAAGGTTTAAGTTTGGAGGAATTTGTTACACTCAATTCATATAGGCATTTTAGGGCAATTTTGCATCCATTTTGTCCTTATATTTTAGTATATTTTATGTTTTTAGCTTTATTTTAGTTTATTTGTTAACTTTAATTACTTTATATTTGATTTTTGTAATTTTATTGTTTTTAAAAGGTTTTTTTGGCAAATTGAAGGTCAATGAGTGCATTAGAAAGTGATTTGAAGAAATTTGGAGCTCCTTGAGTATGGAGGAAAGTTAAAGAAATCAAGTCTTGAAAGATCAGTTAGCCAAAATTTGCTTGAGACTTTGCTGATGATGTTGCTTAGGGTATGTCATATTGCTTAACCTTAAGCCAGGTCAAGCTGGAAGTCAAGCATGAGTAGAAAAACTCATTTTATTCCAAGCCTGCAGAGATTTACTGAGGGTCTGCTTAACCTTAAGCAGACAGTGCAACCAGAGGCTGAAATTTACTAAAGAAGCTGCTTAGGGTTAAGCAGTACCATAAGCAGACTGTCAGAATGTGAATAAGGCTGCTGACTTGGATAATTTTACACCTTATTTCCTATCCACTCCTTGGCTCCTATTCACTTTTAGGGCAACTTTTTGGGACCATATAAATTCATCATTTCCTAGTTTTTGCCACAAAAGGAAAATGGGAAGAAACAAAAGGAAAGAAAATATAAATAGAGAGAGGAGGAGGACGCCATTTTTCTGAGGATGAGCTGCTGCAAACATCTTTTAGAGCTCCAGAAATCAGAGTTTTGGGTTCTTCTACCTGGGTTTTTCTATTTTAGTCCTCTTATCATATTTTTCTTTACTTTTCCATCAATCTTTCTTGTAAATACCAATATGAGTGAGTAGACTCTTTGGATTTCAGAGTTGGGAAAACTTGTTTTAGATTAATTTGTGGATTTAGACTGGGTATTTTCATATTTTATATAAATATGAGTTTTGATTCCTTCCTTGTGTGCTTGATTTACTTGCCTAATGTTGGTACCAATTGGGTATTGTGTTAATCTTTGATTGAAGGACCAAAAGGTGAAAGTCATTGATAGATAATCAAGGATTGAAATTTAAAATTATCTAGATTTAGAAATAAACTAGGGTTTTAAGAGGAATTAATGATTGGTTATAAAACTTAATGGGTTTTAAATTAATCAAATATCGTACGAAAGTAGGTTTGCTTATTTTAGAATACACTTTAGTTTGCTTGAAAAAGATATCAAAGAAATTTAGAATTAATCACCTTCAAACTCTATTTTCTCTTAAAATTGGAAAACCCAAGACAAATCCCAATTAATTTATACATAAACCCCCAACTCTTGAATCATTTTAAACATAATTAGACTTTGATTTAAATTACCCGTTATTAATTTAGTTCAATTGCATCTATATTTAGAATTTATTTGCTTGCTCTTTACCCATTCCAATTAGATTAATCAATTTACTTTGCTCATTTACATTTACCATTTATTCACCAATCATTAGCCCAAATAATCACTTCATTCATAGTTTGGTACTCAAATGACAAATCTTCATGGGAACAATACTTGATTCATCACTCTATTACTTGAGACAACCCGTATACTTGCGGATACGCCCAACACCCAACAAGCCAATTTCACTGGTGATCAGTCCAGGCAGCAAGATAATCACTTATTCATGGCTTCACAATCAATCAAACAAGCAGACAAACTCACCTGGATTATTGACAGTGGGTGTACAAGTCACATGGCAAAAAATAAAAGCTTGTTCACTCATTTAGATAACTCTTTTAGAACTAAGGTGAAGCTTGGAAATGGTGAGTTGGTTCAAGCTAAGGGAAAAGGAACAGTTGTTGTGCAATCCAAGCAAGGTATTAAATGCATTCCTGATGTTCTTTACATCCCTTTCTTAGATCAAAACCTCTTAAGTGTTGCTCAAATGATTAAAAAGGATTATTCCTTATATTTCAAATATTTATGCTGTCATATTTATGATGTTAATGGCTGTGAATTGGTCAAGGTTAACATGATTGATAATAGTTTTCCCTTAGTGTCTACTGGTGTATCTCAACATGTGAATAGTGCTAAAATTGATGATTCTTGGATGTGGCATAGAAAGTTTGGGCATTATAATATGAATTCCTTAAGGTCTATGCAAAATCAAGACATGGTTAGGGATATGCCTGAAATCTCTATCTGTAATGAAGTATGTGATAATTGTCTATTTGGAAAATTGCACAAAAAATCCTTTCCAAGTAATTAGTCTAAAAGAGCTAGAAAGAAGTTGGAGTTAATCCATACTAATGTCTGTGGTCCCATGAGCATTCCTTCCTTAAGCCAAAACAAATATTTCATTTTGTTTATTGATGATTTGACAAGGATGACTTGGGTGTATTTTTTAAGCAAAAAGAGTCAAGTGTTCAATGTTTTTAAAAAATTCAAAGCTTTTGTTGAGAAGCAAAGTGGATGTGTCATTAAAGCTTTGAGGTCTGACAACGGAAAAGAGTACACTTCGAATGAATTTGATAAATTATGTGAGGAAGCTGGAATTAAGAATCAACTTTCAGTGCCTTACTCACCACAACAGAATGGAGTTTCTGAGAGGAAGAACAAAACTATTGTTGAAATGGCTAAATGCATGTTGAAGATGAAGGGACTTCCTAAAGAGTTTTGGGCTGAAGCTGAATATACAGCTATGTATTTACTGAACAGGTTGCCCAGTAGATCAGTTGAAGGTAAGACACCCATAGAAGCTTGGCTTAAGACTAAACCTTCTACAAAACATTTGAGGCTTTTTGGTTTTATCTGTTACATTCATATTCCTGATGCCAAGAGAGTTAAATTGGATGATAAAGCAGAGTTGGGAATCTTCTTGGGTTATGCAGCAACATCCAAGGGATATAGAATTTATAATATAAAAACAAAGAAAGTTGTGATATGCTGAGATGTACAAATTGATGAAGAAGCTTCTTGGGATTGGGATAGACAAGAAGTTATATGGAGGCATCAAACTCACAACCAAAAGTCAAATTCAGATTCTAGTGATATTGAAGTTGATGATGATGAAGCTTCCAATGTTGCTTCTGATGAAGATGTTGAAGACTAAACCTCTCTCTAAAATTTATGAGAGATGCAATTTGGTAAAGGCTGAACCTGTGACCTTTCAAGAAGCAATTCAGTTGGAAGAATGGCAACAAGCCATGAAGGAGGAGATTGCTTCAATTGAAAAGAATGATACTTGGGAACTCACCACTAAGCCAAAAGGGAGAAATGCTATTGGAGTTAAATGGATTTATAGAACTAAAGTAAATCCAGATGGCTCGGTATACAAACACAAAGCAAGGCTTGTGGTAAAGGGATATGCTCAGTTACCTGGTATAGATTATGGAGACCCTTTTGCACCTGTAGCTAGGCATGACATAATCAAATTGCTGCTGTCCCTTGCAGCTCAAAATGGGTGGTCAGTTTATCATCTAGATGTCAAATCTGCATTTTTGAATGGAATTCTTACTAAGGAAATTTATGTTCAGCAACCAGAGGGATTTGAAGTTATTGGGAAAGAAGACATGGTTTATAAGCTCAAAAAAGCACTTTATGGGCTCAAGCAAGCTCCAAGAACCTGGTATGCTAGAATTGACTCACACTTGACTCGTCATGGATTCAGGAGGAGTGACAATGAGCCAACTTTGTGTATAAAATCTGACAAGAATGGAGTTCAGCTGGTGGTCTCATTGTATGTAGATGATATGCTTGTGATTGGAAGTGAACACAAGTTTGTAACTGAATTCAAGAGGGATATGCAGCTGGAATTTGAGATGTCAGATTTGGGAATCATGAAGTATTTCTTGGGTCTGGAAATCCATCAAGAGGATGAGGGAATTTTCATTACTCAAGAGAAATATGCTTTTGATGTGCTAAGAAAATTCGACATGGAGAATTGCAAGTCTGTGCCAACTCCTCTCAATTAAAATGAGAAGTTAAGCAAGGATGATGGGGCAGAAAAGGCAGATTCTTCAGTGTATAGAAGTCTTATTGGAAGTTTGCTAAATTTGACAGCTTCTAGACCAGATTTAATGTACCCTGCTAATTTATTGTCTAGGTATATGCATTCACATAGTCAAATTCACTTAGCTACTGCTAAAAGAATATTGAGATACCTTAGAGGTTCTGCAGACTATGGTGTTTGGTATTTAAAGGGAAAGGAAGTTAAGCTTGAAGGTTTTGTGGATAGTAACTGGGCAGGCTGTTTGGATGATTTAAAAAGTACATATGGTTTTGTATTTTATGTGGGATCAGGTCCTATATCATGGAATTCAAAGAAGCAAGATGTGGTGGCACAATCTACTGTTGAAGCTTAGTATATATCAGCTGCTGCTACTGCAAATCAATCCATTTGGTTTAGAAAATTGATGGTTGATTTGGAAGTTGAACAAGTTGATCCTACTGTCATTTGGTGTGATAGCAAATCTGCAATTGCTATAGCTAATAATCCTATTCAGCATGGGAGGACTAAACATATTAAAGTGAAGTATCACTTTCTGAGGGAAGTTGAGAAGAATGCTGAGATTAAGTTGCTTCATTGCAAGTCTGAAATGCAACTTGCTGATATTCTGACCAAAGCTCTTCCTAAAAGTAGATTTGAAGAGATAAGGAAGAAGCTTGGAGTATCCAGGAAAACTCTCAAGGAGGAGTGTTGATGTAATGTGATTTTTCCTAGATACTTAGAAGTTATTTTGGTTTATGTTTATGTCCTCACAGCTGTGTATTTTGTACTGATGTAACAGCTCCTTTGGTCATGTATGATTGGGCTTAATTTGCTGCCTAATTTGCTAAGAGTTGTTATTTATTTACTGCTGTAGTTGTTAGAGCAGTAGGTGGTGTGTATTGACTGATGTAACTCTCTTTTTGCATATATATGACCTGTAAAATGAACTCTCCATATGAGAGAAGTATTATCTTCAAAAAACTGGTTCTTTGCAGTTTTTTATCTACTTACTCTGCTTTGTCTTCACTTCCAGAATTGTAACAGGTTCTAAAGAAGTTACTCATACAAAGAGATAGAATCTTGGTGGTTTTGTATATATATATTTCTGTTATTCTGTTCTTAATTTGGTTTACCTGAAAAGTACAAAACGCTGAGGTACCAGGGAGATGATATTCTGTTCCAGTCAAGTACTTCTACAAGGGATTCATGGCCATGCTAAATATGTTTTACGCGTTGTGTGGTCCACAATGAAGCAAAACAAACTTTGTATGTGATGCGGAACCAGAAAGTTTTTGGCTACTTGAATTTGATGTGTTGATAGCTCAAATCAATGTATTTTTCAGATTAAGCCATTTATATTACCTATGCACTTGTCTGACAAATATTTAAATTTGAGACTTCATAATAACGAAGATGACTCTCTTATCACCAAACTAAACTCATTTTTATATCTTAAGGTTCTGGAAAATGCAATTGAACCCGCTGCCAAACGCTTTCGTTTAAGACATCTCCAAAAAAGGCTTTAACGCCCGTTTGATTTCGCTTTTTGGGAAATCAGGCATGTTCGTTAACGGTATTATCGTTCAATGCGCTGTTGGCTGTATGAGTTAACTGGAAGAAATTTGACAAAGCAAAGTTGGTTGGACTGGCATTAGAGAATATGTCTTGTTTTTGTTTGTTAAAAGATCAGCAAACTCTATTGGCTACAACATTGAGTTTTATATCTGATTCTCAGAAGTATAAGGTCCTGTCTCTCTTATGACTATTTTGTAATGTTTGAGCCTCTAATATTATTAATGAGTTTATATTTTCTGAAAACAAAAAAGAAAGGGAAGAATATGGGGATTAAACCTGATGCTATTAGTCTCAATGCTTTAATTAAAGGATTTGTTAAAGAGAACTTGGAAGAAGCCAAGGATTGCTACTGTGAAATAGGGAACAGTGATTATATGCCTGATAAATTTCACATTTGCAGCACTGATTCCTTTTGTGTGGGGTTTGCTTTTGAGCTTTCCAATGTTATTATCAGCAGGAAGTGTTTCATTGACAAGGAATTGTTTGTTAGTTTGCGGCAGATGGATCAGTGAAGGATAATATATATATTTTTTATTTTTAATTTGATTGGACTGAAATATAAAATTCGAGAAATTTCATAATATTGTAGATGACTCAAATATTAATAAGTTTAATAAAACTTATTAGCAAGATAATATAATTATCATCTTATAAATTGACACCGTCTACAAATTAGTATTCTATTATTTGAAATAATTAAAAATAAAATGAATGTATTTATATTTTTTATTTTACTCTTATTTATAAAAAAAATATAAAATTTAAGAGTATTTTGAGATTTTAATATGAGAGTTTATTAAATTAATTAAAATCTTGTAAATCACATATTTTTTATATAAATTATTTTTTTTGTAAAATGATATTTCATTGATTTTTTCTAAATATAAAATAAAATAAAATTTAATCATTTTTTTCATTTAAATTTTCTAAATACACATATAGAGAAATTTTGAGGGGAAAAAAATGCAGCTGCATTTGAATGTTTGAATAATCAATATTCCTGATAACATTTTTGCCTTTTTGTTGGAGCATGGGATGATAGGATCAAAAGAAAAAAAAATCAAGAGTTTAAAAGAAATTGAAAGCCAAAGCCACTTTGGTGAATGTGTCCCATTTAAAAATGTCATTATTGTAGACATTGTGCCGATGATAATCAACATTTTTCCAGCTCGTTGTAATTATTATTATTTTTTTAATTAGCCACATGGTGTATGAGACTAATTCATATAACTAAACTCAACTCAATAAAATTTTTATCTCAAAAATTTAAAATCGATTATATGAATTATCTTTTTTCATTCTAAATGATTGTGTTAAATCTTTAAAAATGTATAATTCTTCTAGATCATATTGTACTACTCTTTTAAACTAATTCCATCCAAATTAACTCTTTTTCTCTCATTAATTTAATTTTCATTGAACTTACCATGTATATATTCTATATGTGAGACTAATTCATATTCAACATTATAGTAATATTTAGATAAAATTTTTTTAATAAAAATAATTTTAAAATTTAAACTCTTAATCTTACTTAAAAACTAGCCACGTAGCTCATTGTACTTGTTTAAATTATGAGTTCTAATGATCAAAAGTCAAAAACAACCGCAGAATATGTAATACATGAACACACAGTTTCTACTGCGTGTTTTATTTAAGAGGTCACCATTCCAGAATTCAATGATGATGCGAAGGGCCACAAAGCAATTTCACAATTGTAGAGAAAGAACAGACGGAATGTTTATTCAGTGGCTTTCCTTCATTTTCTCAATAATATGGAAAGAATACACAGAATGTTTAGTGGCTTTCCTTTCTTTTCTCCACTTGTTTTCAAATTCCTGACGATACCTTGACGTATATTAAATGTTGTCCCTGTCCAATCCATTCGGAGAGATATAAACAGAAAATTATTGTATAATCTCTGCATTCTAATGAAATTATTTATTTATTTTTTTATTTAAATAAATATATTATTTCTTAACATACATTTAATTGAGATTTAATTAATAAAATTTTAAACTTTTAAGTTATAATGTCTTTTATCATCATATATATAAATAAGTTTCGACATCTATTTAAGTATGCTTTTTATACTTTAAAAGAAATATTATTTTATTATCATCTCTTAAATATCATCGATATCTTGAGTGTTACAGTGACTTTTATTCTTAATTTTAGACAACCCAAGATTAATTTTCAAGCATTCAATAATTTTGAATAGATTAAGTAATCTCAATTAATTCATTATTCCATGTTCGTTTGTGGCTGAGGCGATTGAGTATATTCAAGGTTCTTGACGAAATAGTCAATTATTGGTTGATTTTTTTTTTGGTATATTTTTACTTAGATGTTGCCACAGCACTATATTAAACTGAAAAGGGTCCAGAATTGATAATTTTGATTTAAGATTTATTAAAACCAAAATCGCATGACGCTATTTTGATTTTAGTTTTAATTTAATTTTGGAATTATTTTAGATTCATCAAATTTAAAGATTGAATTTTTTTAAAAAAAAAATAAAGTTATAATTAAAAAAATTAAATTAATCGATTTTAGATTAATTCAAATTTAATTTTAATTAATTTTAATCCAATTTTGAATTATGAGATTTTTAAATTCTTTTTTATTCTAATAAATTATTTTCATTCATTTTTATCTATTATTTTGTAAAAATGATTTTACTTATATTTATTTATTATTCTAATAATATAAAAGAATATTAATTGTTTTTTATAATTTATCTTTGTCATCTTCTAATCGCAATTATTGTGAAAGAGAAGAGAGAATGTATGCGGAGCGGCTTTCTTTTTCTTTTCCGCTTGTTTCCAAATTCCACTCTATTTCATTTAAAATGATGTTGTCCATTTTACTTCAGAGGGCCATATATATAGTTCAATTAGATCTCCAAAATTACAAAATTTAGTATTTTATCTTTAAATTTCAATTAGCTAAAATTATTACTTGGATTTCTTTTTCTTTGTTGTATTTCAACTCGGATGATAATCGAAATTGGTCTAAAATTTCAAGATTTAAATTTAAAAGAAATAGAATCAAAATTATAATACTCTAATTTCAGTTTTAATTTCAATTTAATTCTAATTTTGATTTCAGTTTGATTAAATTCAAATGTTGAAATTTAAACCCTTGAATTACAAATTTTTTTAAATTTCAATGGGTGAGAAAATATTTCTTATTAATTTTTTAATTTATTTGTCTTCTATTTAAATTTAAATTTAAGACTTTATCATCTTAAAAATATTTCAGCATCTCTTTCTAGATTCTTGTGGTTTAGAAAAGTAAATCATGCTACTTCACTTGCAAAAATAACTAGAAAGTTTAAACGAAGTTGATTATGGGGTTAATTTTTGTCCGTCCGTCAATTTTCGAGGTATATTTTGTACACCCAGAAGAAGGTTTTACTGGATTTTTTCCTATCCAGGATGTCCATAGATCAGTTTTGAAGTTGCAACAACAACTTAAATGGAGATTTAATGGGATTCGGGCATTTAAAATTTTTATGTAATATTTTTGAAGTTGAGTAATTTTATAATAAAAAAATAAAAATAAAAGATGAAAGTATAAAGAGACGATTGGTAGAAATTAGCCTGGTTGTTGCACAAGGAATGGTAATGGTGGAACTTGCTGTGAGAATTTTTCAGCAGCCTTCGAGTACCAGAAAATATTGTGGGATTATAGGCTTAGGAGCCCAAAAATTAAGGGGAGGGAGAGAGAAATTTTCTTTTATTTTTTTAATAGACAGCATTGCATTAAACATGATAATATGAGGAATGATACAATAGGTTCAGCAAAAAATTACAAGAAGATAATCATAAAATGTTAGGATGTGAGTCTGTGTTGGCCATTTTGATGAGAAATCATGAAGAAGGTAGAATCTAAATCTATGTAATCTAGGAATCAAAACTCGAAACCCCCCAACGGATCAATGATATTGAATACTGATAATTGATACAATTGAAAATTGGGGTACTAGATCCCAAGGAAGCAGAAGGGTTAGACGTTAGGAGTTTCGAGGGCTTTTTTTTTTTAAGTCTATAAATGATAATGAGTAAAACGTTCATAAAATTATCGATGAGTTTTAATTTAATAATACAAGTTGTAGTTTTTAGAATCGTAAAATTTTAAGTTCAAATCTTAGTTGAAAAAAATTATATTAAATTATTTTTAAAATTTAAAATAATTAAATTTAGATTCATTTAACATTTTTATTATTTATGCTCACCATTAATTTAATTAATTACTATTATCTGAATATTACTAAACTTATCCAACTAAATCTGTTTAATTTTATATTTTTAATTATTAATTGATAATTTCTATTTTAAAATTTATAAATCAGATTATAAATATTTTATATTTAATTAACAATTTATATAAATATTTTAATAAACGCTTAATATATAATCTTAAACTGTACATAAGTGCTAATTATTAAATTTAAATTTATTTTAAATTCAATAATATATTATTCGATTAAAATAAAATCAAATTAAATATTTAAAGGTTACTATAACTATAGCTAACATTTGAGCTGAAACAATAATTTTAGTCTCAATTAATTCATTATGTCATGTTTCGCATGAATTTTCCTTTTTCTTTTTTTTTTTCTCCTGATTGATTATATTTAATGTTCCTAACGAAATAGCTCTAATTATTAGTTGGATTTCTTTTTCTTTATTGTATTTCTATTAGGTGTTCGGTTTTGGTTTCAGAACGGTTCTAGATAAAAATTAGAATAGGAATCAAACCTTTAGTTCTTTTAATTTTAAGAATCAAATTTGAAACCAAACTTTAATTTCGGTTTGATGCTATATAAGTAATTTCGATATAATTCTGATTCTAGTTTTAGTTCTTTTTTATCTTGATTTTTATACCTAAAGTTACAATATTCATGTGTTAATTTTCAAATAGAAAATATAATATTAAATTTCTAATATAAAAATAACAATAAAAATAATAACACTAACATTAAAATAATAATATTAATATCAAAATTATATCTTTAATAAGAATTTTATGCTATCTTTTATGTATTTCTTAATTATATAGTTTTTAATTAAAAGATACATATATAATTAAAAATTAAAAAATATATTATACAACTAACATGTAATAATAATCATATAATTAAGGATTATAATTATAAGATGATTTAATATATATATATATATATATATATATATATATATATATATATATATAATATGCTTGATGAAAAATTATAACTGAATCAAAATAATAAATATAAATTTGGTTCAGTGTTTAAAGAAATGATAATTTTTTTTTTCATTCTAATACTATTCGATGTGGTTTTTCAATTAAATTTGAAACTTTATAAATTGTGTACAACACTAATTTCTATGCAGAATTGGCCATAAGATTGAATCCGACTGAAATTAATATGAAATTAGCGGTTCTAATTCAAAATTTTGAGAGATTAAAATCAGAACTACATGATTCTAATTTCGATGTAGTTTTAATTATATTTCTTATTTTTTTTTCTGAAGTTTTAATTAGATTTCAATTTGATCAAATGTAATGTTTGAAATATTTTTCAGATTTATTATTTTTTGAAAATTTAATTTTAACTCAAAAAAATCAAACTATAATGGATTTTAATCCATTTTAAATCTAATTTCAAATAATTAAATTTTAATTGATTACTGCCTTGGCGGGTGTATTTCCTGATTTCTGACCTTCCTTCTCATGCCCAAACTTGCGTAGTTAGAAAATGCTACAGAATGTTGTTAATTACTTTATTAAAAAAATAAATTATGGCTCTTGCTTTGTATTCTAATTGATGAAAAATTAAAAAATATATATATTTGTATTATATATTTCATAATTAAAAAATTATAGAAATTTAATTAAAAAAGAAAGTATGAGCGTCCTACACATAAATGTATAGTTAGCGGTCCAACATATAAAATCCCACTAATTAATGAGGGAAAAAAAAACAATTATAATGAAAAAAACACTAAAAATGTCATGAGATAATGACTTAATATTATAATTAATGTGCAATTCTATTTATTAATCAATACTAAAAAGATTTTGAATCTATAAATGAGTTTTAAACTAATAATATTAAAGTCAAATTTTCTAATTTTAGAATTATATAAATTCTCTATTTTAGTTTCAACTGAAATTAAATTTACGAAAACAAAAAATTAATTATCATTTTAGTAATATAACTCATTTCGGCTTCTTGTTTAATCCTAAATCGATATGGGATGACACATTCCCTCACAGATGAATGTCTAAAATGAGAAGTTTGACATGTATAAACATTTGTTGTATCGAAATTAAGTTTATTCACACATGAATATTTAGAGTAAGAAATTTACATGTACGAATATCTGTTAGGTCGAAATTAACATTTTAGATATAAACATCTGCAGATTGCTTATGGCTTTATATTTAGACATCTTGTTTAATCCTAAATCGATATAAGAAAATACATCTCTCACATATGAATATCTCTGTGAATTGCTCAAATCTTTATATTTAAATCTCTTGTCTAACCCTAAATGATATAGGACAACACACTCCTTTAGGTATGAACATGTCTATAACTTGCTTAAGTCTTTATATTTAAATTTTTTGCTTAATCCCAAACCGATATAAAACACACACTCATCATGTATAGATATAAATACACATAAATAGCTCAACATCGAAATAAGAGTTTGACTTTAATACTATGTAAAGAAAATAAATTGAAATTAACTGAACTTCAAAAGTTAATTAAATGAGAGAATTACCCAACTAGTCTTAATCAATGTGGGAAAAATTTTGCCTTGCTTAACCCAAATAAAGTAAACATGATGTTAGAATATTAATAAAATGACTTTATTTTATCGTTTTATTTGTTTTCTTGTTTTCTTTGGCATGAAAACTTAAATCACATGCAGCATAGAACATTCCTAGATTGCTTCTTTGATCCACTCAAGGTGGGCTAGGAAAATTCCATAGACGCAGATAATTTTTATGGATTCATAATTTTTTATATATATATTTCGTAAACATGCTTTATTATAGTTAAATAATTTTAAAATTTAAATTAAAAAAATAAATGATTGAGATTTTTTTTTTCACAGATAACCACATATTTCTTAAAACTTAAATTTCATACATTATGTTTATACAAAAAATGAGAGTATCCAAACCCAATTCGAATTTATTGAGAACTTGAATTTTTTTTTTTAATATATATAATTGCTATCTTCATGCCTCAAGCAGCTGGCTAGAGTTGCCTTCGCCCTAAACATTTTTAAAATTATTTTATAAATATAATGAGTTGTTTTTATATTAAAATTTATAATAACCTTTATAAATATTTATAAAAATATGAAATAAATGAAATATTTTTTTTTTATTAATTGGTCCCCTCAAAATTTTTATTTGTCTTTAATAATTTGTATTTTATTTTTAAATCAAAACATTAAAATTATTTACTTGCCATTAATAAGTACAAAGTTCAATTAAAAATTAATTAGGATTTTTTCTATTTTTATTTTTTCTCTAATAATTTCCTATAAATATTTTTTTTTATCTTTCCTCTCATTTTACTTTCTCTCATTTATTTTATTCTAATTAAAAAATTATTTTATTTACATAAATACAAGTAGAAAAAATTAGCGATATTTCAACTCTCATACAAATTTTGGATTGATCAACTTAAATATATATTTATTTTTATATAATAAATTTAATTTATTATTTTACTAAACTCTAATTTTTCATTTTCTTTTAATTTTATTAATGATTATTATTTTTTTAATCTTATGCCATCATGTCATATAATTTAGTTATTTGAGGTTTATATTTATTTTTTACTTCTGAATCTATGAATTTTATATAAGAATTTGATATAATATTTTGATGCTATTTTTTATTGTCCAAATAATATAATTTGTATTATGAAGTTATATAATAATAAAAAAATAATTTTGTAATACTTATATATATTTTAGAGATTTTATTATAATTTTTTTAATCAATAAATAATTCTTACAATTGATTATTTTGTATTATTTTTATTTATTATATATTACCCTATATGTATATATATAAATATGTAAACCCCTACCCTCAGGAAACTATGAAAGCAATTTCATGCTGAATTATGGCATTCAACCATTTATAATTCATTTCTATTCTTTTTTTTTTCAAATTGCAATTAAAAGAGATAATGGATCAAAGCTTTATATCATTTTAATTTGTTTTCATGTGTTGATTATTAGATTCATATAATTTAGTAGTTAATTATGCATCTCATTTGCTAGATGCCAAACGTTCTAAAGAAAATTTACAATATATATATATATATATATATATATATATATATATATATATATATATATATATATATATATATATATATACACCACATTTTTTAATCTTTTAAAATCTCTTGACCATGTTTTCCAATAATAATTTAATTTGTACATTTAAATGACGATTCATTTAATCATTTTGGTTATAACAACACTATAGTCACATGTAATATATATGAACACATTTTCTGTTTTTCAAATTAGAAAATGATTTTTTGAATGACATTTTCATAAAAATAATTATTAGAGTTTTAATAACTATTTTAATAATAATTTTCTATTTCAATGGAAGAAGTCACTCATATTTAGTCACATAAATCCATAAAACAGACAACAATGAATGGCCATTATTAGACTTGCTAGTAGTTCAATTATCAAGTGTATGCTTTCATACATAATGTATTTTTGATATCTATATCTATATATTTATATAAATATAATAAAGTTAAGCACTAAAATAGGTTGGTGCCACGTTTATATCAAGAAAATCACATCAAATATTAAAAAATAAAATTCTCTTCTTCTTTTGATTTCTTAGACTTTTTTATTTCTCTTGTTCATTTAAAAAATTTATAATAATTATTATAATTTAATTAATATTAAGAAAATTAAGAGTTATATGATTATAAACTATACAAACTAAAGCCACCTTTTCATTGTCCACAATAAATAAAATCATGTACTTAATTTATTGTAATAAAAAATTTATGACAATAGTTACAATTTAATTAATATTACAAAAATTAAGAATCATAATCACAAATTATATAAATCAATAACACACATCAAAAATTAAATTAAGTGGAATACAGTATTTAACCACGATTTTCTCTCAAACGTAATGAATGATATTTTAGTAACCAAGGCATTAAAATAAAACAATTTGCACAAACATTACTAAGATAATCTTCGTCTTATTAAAATTTATTTACATACATTTTATTAGCACCTTATTTTTGTTCTTTATTTTTTTTCAATTTATATTTATTTTTCATATTTACTTTCTTTATATTTTCATAGTTGCTTTTATAAATATTTCTTCAAATATTTCAAATAAATTAAATATAAATATAGAGAACATTATATAGCTATATCTTTATTATACCTGCGCAACGCGCGAGCAAAAGGCTAATTGTAGAAAATCATAAAAATTTCCATTTTTTTTTTTGAAATCTAGAGTAAAAATAATATAATTTTTTCAGAAATTGTATTTTCAAAAACATCTTGTATGGGTATTATTGTCCACAAAATTAACAAGTTGGCTGTTGTATCCAAAAACATTCTCTCTTTTGCGCATCTGGTTCTATACAGTTGCACTGAAATATCTTATATATACTAGTCGGTTCTGCCTTGTCTTCCATATAAAACATCCCTTACTTTCCTGTCCTACTTGTTCTACTGTATACTTCATTAGCTCAAGCTGTAAAGTTAATTAATTATGGGCTCGAAGGTTAACCTTATTGCTTGTAACATTTCCAAAGATCACACATCGGGTTCTGCTCCCTGCATTGAAATAAACTATCTCATTGGTTCCCTCAGCAGTAGGGTATATGTATCCTCCATTCATCTAATATATGTGTGTGTGTTTTTATAGTTTAATTAGAAAATTCAAGGATTTCGAACCTTTTTCATTTCCCTCCTTGAATTGCAGGAAGATTTTCTCATTGAGCATGAGAAAAAATTGAAGGCATTCAAGAATATGCTGAAAAAAGAAGGAGAAGATGCCGCATTTCAAGGTCTGGCTGTGGTTGATGCTATCCAACGTCTTGGCATTGAGTATCATTTCCAGGAGGAGATCAATGAAATTTTACGTAGGCATTATATGATAGTCAGCACTCATAATTATGATATTAATCTCCATGAATCTGCCCTTCGCTTTCGACTTTTGAGACAAGATCCGTTACTATGTGCCTGCAGGTTAATTCTTTTTTTTTGTTTTTTGGAACTGCATCCAGGTTAATTCTTGTTTTGTATATATTATGTACATTATTATTTGATTTGGGTTAGATCACTTAATAATAATTTTTTCGTAATGGGTACTACAGAAGTGTTCAACAGCTTTAAGGACGAGGAAGGGAAATTTAAGCAAGAACTAAGTGGTGACATCAAGGGATTAATGGGTTTATACGAAGCTTCACAGCTTAATATAGAAGGAGAAGATATGCTCCATGAAGCTGGAGGCTACAGTTACCGTCTTTTGAAATCATACGTGACATGTCTCGGCTATCCTCAAGATAGGGCAGTAGTAGAGCATACATTGAAATATCCCCACCACAAAAGTCTCCCAAAGTTCATGGCCAAAGACTTCATTATTAGAAATTTGCAACGGGCAAATGAGTGGATGAAAGAATTGCAAGAACTTGCAATGATTGATTTTGAGATGGTCCAATCTCAACACCAGCAAGAAATTCTTCGAATTTCAGAGTGAGTTGAGTTTTGCAGTTATAATCTATTCCTATTAGTTCTGTTTTCACTTTGAAAATCTTTAAAGGGGGAGATGAGGCTGTAGGAAATAAAGGAAGTTTTGAGTTAGAATCTCCTTATCAACTTATTATAAAATTAATTACTTTTATCTTAAAAATGGAGTGTTACCTCTTACTGTGTAGCATACAATTATTATTATCACTACCCATAATAAACTAAGGTCGCAATAGAACCGATCTCATTTGTTGGGGTAAATTAAACTTATTTAGGTGGTGGAAAGAGCTGGGTCTGAACAAGGAGTTGAAGTTTGCAAGAGACCAACCTCTTAAATGGTACATATGGTCAAATCAATGATAACCCTCACAGATCCAAACTTGTCAGAGCAAAGGATGGACCTCATAAAACCCATCTCTTTTATTTACATGATCGATGATATTTTTGATGTTCATGGGACTCTGGAAGATCTCACTCTCTTCACACAAGTCGTTCACAGGTAATGTTATTAGTATTCGAATTCTGATTAGAACAACTAAATAAAAGATTTTTTTGAAATTAATTCCACTTGGTAAATACCTTAATTTTTTTTTTCGTTTTTTAGATGGGACATCACTGCCACTGAACAGCCACCAGACTACATGAGGAAATGTTTCAATGCTCTTAACGACGTCATTAATGAAATCAGCTTCTCAAGGTCTATAAACGGCATGGCTGGAACCCTCTGCTCTCTCTACGAAATGGGGTAGATTTAACAATATCAGTTTGGAATTAATCATAATCACAAAGAACAACTAATAAACTATTCTTGATTGTGACAGTGGGCATGCTTGTGCAATGCATTTCTAGTCGAAGTGAAATGGTTTGCTTCTGGAGATTTGCCAAATGCTGACGAGTACTTGAAGAATGGGATTTCGAGTTCAGGTGTACATGCCGTTCTGGTTCACCTTTCTTTCTGTTAGGTCAAGGTATAACCAAGGAAAATGTGGAATTGATCGATTCCAATCCAGGCATAATATCTTCTACTGACAAGTATCAAATGAAAAGCTAGTTTATTATTAAAAAACATATTAGACTCGTCGCATATAGGGCAGGCCATTGGACTGTCTTTGGATTTCAGAGGTAAGGGGACCAGGACTCATGATTTTCGATTACAGGGATCAGGATCAGAACTGGGGTCAGATCTAATATCTCTTTAGTCTCGACTTTCGTTTGATTTGATACAATTCAGTTCATTTTAATTTTAATTAAATATAACGATGTTTAAAAAGAGGGAAAAAAAAAATTTCGCCGTAAACTTGAATTGATTGATTCATATTTAATTCAAATTCGATTTTGATAAATTTGGTTTGATCAATTTCAATCTAACTTTTAAAAGTAACCAATTTCAATTTTTATTTTAAATGGAATCATAACTACCTTTAGTTATATAAAATGAAATTGATGTTATTTATTTTTTTTCATTTAACTTTGATTTTAACTTCAACTCAAAATTTTAATCTAGCACTATATATATCTTTATTTTATTTTATGAAAATAAAAATTCACTAATTAAAAATACAGTATAAAATATTTAAAAAAAATCCAATAAATCCTTATATTTTTGGTTAAGGGCCAAATAAGTTTAAAATCAAGTTTTGAATTAAATAAAGACAGAGCTTTATAAATTTTTTTGGCAAAACAATATTTTCTCTAATTTTTTAATAAAAAATATTAAAATAATAATTTTAATATTAAATAGTATTTGTTCATCATATTCTTCAATATTTTAAATTTTATTTTAATTAAAATAGCAAATAATTTTTAATATTTGAAATTAAAAAAATAATATTTTATTAGATGAGAACTTATTTGGCTTCAATTAAAAAGTATAGTAGCCTATTTGACACAAAATTAATTTTGAACTTATTTATCCCTCGATTGAAAACGTATGAACTTTTTTTTTTATTATATTTTTACATTAATAAAATTAAGAGAAAAAAAAAAGTAAAGAAACTGAAAAGAGAGAGGAAAAAAATATAAATGCTTTATGATGACATTGTTTTTAAAGTTAATGAATATTTTCTAAAATTATTAAGGCATACATATATTAAGTGCAAACATTAAACAACAGTAGCAATAATCAATACTGAGACACAACACAACAAACAAGCCCAGAAGTTGCTCTATTTTTATCACGACCCAATCTATAGGCCAGACCGGCACTAGAATCTGGGCCAGCCTAAAGCCCCTGAGGTCCGTAGTAAGCCTAACTATTCCTCAACCCAACTCTAAGGCCATTTGGGTCCAAGTTTAAGAATTCAACTAGACAGAGTCCGGCCATAAAATGGACATTTCAACGGGGAGTTTTTGACTCACCCAACCTGTAAACACAATATATAATCAATTGGGGAGCTTAGCTCACCCTCCACATACTCAAATGTCACAAAAATAAATGGGAGCTTAGCTCCCTCATCCAGTCCAATATACATGTATATAATAAGTTTACAGGTCCAACATGATAATTATATTACAGACCCAAATCAAATAAATGTTTCTAACACAAGCGGAAATTCTAGGAGTTAATAGAATTATACAAATATTAATAAATGACCTATGAAGAAGAAAAGCAGGTTAACCACAACAAATATCCTCCTGTAGCCTGAAAAAATAATGAACAGGAGTGAGCGTTCAACTTAGACTCGTCGCATATAGGGCAGGCCATTGGACTGTCTTTGGATTTCAGAGGTAAGGGGACCAGGACTCATGATTTTCGATTACAGGGATCAGGATCAGAACTGGGGTCAAATCTAATATCTCTTTAGTCTCGACTTTCGTTTGATTTGATACAATTCAGTTCATTTTAATTTTAATTAAATATGATGATGTTTAAAAAGAGGGAAAAAAAAATTTCGCCGTAAACTTGAATTGATTGATTCATATTTAATTCAAATTCGATTTTGATAAATTTGGTTTGATCAATTTCAATCTAACTTTTAAAAGTAACCAATTTCAATTTTTATTTTAAATGGAATCATAACTACCTTTAATTATATAAAATGAAATTGATGTTATTTATTTTTTTTTCATTTAACTTTGATTTTAACTTCAACTCAAAATTTTAATCTAGCACTATATATATCTTTATTTTATTTTATGAAAATAAAAATTCACTAATTAAAAATACAGTATAAAATATTTAAAAAAAATCCAATAAATCCTTATATTTTTGGTTAAGGGTCAAATAAGTTTAAAATCAAGTTTTGAATTAAATAAAGACACAGCTTTATAAATTTTTTTGGCAAAACAATATTTTCTCTAATTTTTTAATAATAAAATATTAAAATAATAATGTTAATATTAAATAGTATTTTTTCATCATATTCTTCAATATTTTAAATTTTATTTTAATTAAAATAGCAAATAATTTTTAATATTTGAAATTAAAAAAATAATATTTTATTAGATGAGAACTTATTTGGCTTCAATTAAAAAGTATAGTAGCCTATTTGACACAAAATTAATTTTGAACTTATTTATCCCTCGATTGAAAACGTATGAACTTTTTTTTTATTATATTTTTACATTAATAAAATTAAGAGAAAAAAAAAAGTAAAGAAACTGAAAAGAGAGAGGAAAAAAATATATTGTTTTTAAAGTTAATGAATATTTTATAAAATTATTCAGGCATACATATATTAAGTGCAAACATTAAACAACAGTAGCAATAATCAATACTGAGACACAACACAACAAACAAGCCCAGAAGTTGCTCTATTTTTATCACGACCCAACCTATGGGCCAGACCGGCACTAGAACCTGGGCCAGCCTAAAGCCCCCGAGGTCCGTAGTAAGCCTAACTATTCTTCAACCCAACTCTAAGGCCATTTGGGTTCAAGTTTAAGAATTCAACTAGACAGAGTCCGGCCATAAAATGGACCTTTCAACGGGGAGTTTTTGACTCACCCGACCTGTAAATACAATATATAATCAATTGGGGAGCTCAGCTCACCCTCCACATACTCAAATGTCACAAAAATAAATGGGAGCTCAGCTCCCTCATCCAGTCCAATATACATGTATATAATAAATTTACAGGTCCAACATGGTAATTATATTACAGACCCAAATCAAATAAATGTTTCTAACAAAAGCGGAAATTCTAGGAGTTAATAGAATTATACAAATATTAATAAATGACTTATGAAGAAGAAAAGCAGGTTAACCACAACAAATATCCTCCTGTAGCCTGAAAAAATAATGAACAGGAGTGAGCGTTCAACTTAGACTCGTCGCATATAGGGCAGGCCATTGGACTGTCTTTGGATTTCAGAGGTAAGGGGACCAGGACTCATGATTTTCTATTACAGGGATCAGGATCAGAACTGGGGTCAAATCTAATATCTCTTTAGTCTCGACTTTCGTTTGATTTGATACAATTCAGTTCATTTTAATTTTAATTAAATATGATGATGTTTAAAAAGAGGGAAAAAAAAAATTTCGCCGTAAACTTGAATTGATTGATTCATATTTAATTCAAATTCGATTTTGATAAATTTGGTTTGATCAATTTCAATCTAACTTTTAAAAGTAACCAATTTCAATTTTTATTTTAAATGGAATCATAACTACCTTTAATTATATAAAATGAAATTGATGTTATTTATTTTTTTTCATTTAACTTTGATTTTAACTTCAACTCAAAATTTTAATCTAGCACTATATATATCTTTATTTTATTTTATGAAAATAAAAATTCACTAATTAAAAATAGAGTATAAAATATTTAAAAAAAATCCAATAAATCCTTATATTTTTGGTTAAGGGTCAAATAAGTTTAAAATCAAGTTTTGAATTAAATAAAGACAGAGCTTTATAAATTTTTTTGGCAAAACAATATTTTCTCTAATTTTTTAATAATAAAATATTAAAATAATAATGTTAATATTAAATAGTATTTGTTCATCATATTCTTCAATATTTTAAATTTTATTTTAATTAAAATAGCAAATAATTTTTAATATTTGAAATTAAAAAAATAATATTTTATTAGATGAGAACTTATTTGGCTTCAATAAAAAAGTATAGTAGCCTATTTGACACAAAATTAATTTTGAACTTATTTATCCCTCGATTGAAAACGTATGAACTTTTTTTTTTATTATATTTTTACATTAATAAAATTAAGAGAAAAAAAAAAGTAAAGAAACTGAAAAGAGAGAGAAAAAAAATATAAATGCTTTATGATGACATTGTTTTTAAAGTTAATGAATATTTTCTAAAATTATTAAGGCATACATATATTAAGTGCAAACATTAAACAACAGTAGCAATAATCAATACTGAGACACAGCACAACAAACAAGCCCAGAAGTTGCTTTGTTTTTGTCACGACCCAACCTATGGGCCAGACCGGCACTAGGACCTGGACCAGCCTAAAGCCCCCGAGGTCCGTAGTAAGCCTAACTATTCTTCAACCCAACTCTAAGGCCATTTGGGTCCAAGTTTAAGAATTTAACTAGACAGAGTCCGGCCATAAAATGGACCTTTCAACGGGGAGTTTTTGACTCACCCGACCTGTAAACACAATATATAATCAATTGGGGAGCTCAGCTCACCCTCCACATACTCAAATGTCACAAAAATAAATGGGAGCTCAGCTCCCTCATCCAGTCTAACATACATGTATATAATAAGTTTACAGGTCCAACATGGTAATTATATTACAGACCCAAATCAAATAAATATTTCTAACACAAGCGAAAATTCTAGGAGTTAATAGAATTATACAAATATTAATAAATGACCTATGAAGAAGAAAAGCAGGTTAACTACAACAAATATCCTCCTGTAGCCTGAAAAAATAATGAACAGGAGTGAGCGTTCAACTTAGAAAGTAAAAAATCAATTTTAACCATAATCTCTATAGCTATCTAAAGCTAATGCACCCTGTAGAGTGAAATGTAACATCGTCAATATTTTCACATCAAAACAGCAAAAAGGTACTTTAGAGCACTCACACACCCGATAATGTCAAACAATACATATATGGGAGCTGATCCCCTATACAGCTCTCTTAATCCAAATTGTGCCAACGAAGAACTCAAGCTCGAACTTTCACTTAATAAACCAAATCGGGGTCCTAGCGAAGAACTCAAGCCGTGTCTACCCCAAAGGACCGGGTCCCAGTGAAAATCTCAAGCCGTGTCTACCCATCCTGTCCATAGCCAACACCACACCACACCACACGCACGCCAACTCACGCATACTGCTCCAAATTATTACAATAACAACTATGGTACTTTAACAGTTGTGAATGCAACATAAAACGTGCCTAGAGTTTAACTACATAGATACATATTTATAAGTGATGCATGAGCATGCTTGAACATATAATAATATCGAAATTACAATTAAAATTAATATTGTACTCACAGACTCAACCGAAGTCATTATGGCGGCTAGGCGGAGGAGGAAGGCTGTCCCGACTCACCTAACAATTTTATTACAATTATTTAATACAATTGACTTAATACAAACCAAGAAAAAGACCAAAGATGTCCTAAGTTGTGCCGAAAATCCGGCAGAGTCTCCTCTATACCTAGGGCCTACCCAACCTGCAAAAGGGCTTAAAACACACTTCTATATCCACAAATCATACACCATAACCCAATCACATCACACAGCCCCTCCTGGGCCCATCCAAATAGTCATCAATCACAATATGTAAATTACAGTTTAGTCCTCATAATTTAACCCTCTTGCAAAAACTACCCAAATAAGTTCTAAAAATTCTAAAACTTTGCCCCGCGGTCCTTAGCATCATTACTAAGCTAATGCAAAAGGAATTATAATTTTCTGAGCTACCACGAATATTTCATGAATTTTTAATCCAATTCAAGTACTAGAAAATCACGAAAAAGTAAGGTTCGGGTTTATCTATGCCGATTCCGACTTCGGAAACGCTCTCGGGACGTCTGACAATGGTGGGGTAGCCAAAATCTCAATCCAATTCCAAGACTTTTTCGGCAGCCAGTCTGTCTTGCCGGAATAGACCGGGGCAACTGTCGAATTTCTGCGAATTGAAGGTACCTACATGAAGCCCACAACACGGAGGTTAGTATATAATTTTTAAGAAATTTTCTAAGCTCATTTAATGCTCGAAAAAACACTACGAAGTTTCGTGGGACCCATCGAAAAATAGTGTCAAAAAATTTTGAAATTTATATTGCCGCGAAGCTCTCGACGAGTGGAGTGCTTTGGTACTCTCGATTTTCTCGTGGGGTTCACGGTTTGCGAGAAATCTAGCCCAAAATTCGAAATGGGCTAAAACTTCCCTGACAAAAATTAGGCAAACCGCTCGATGGATTTTAGTGTTCTTGGTGTCTATGGAAAGCTCTTGAGGTGTAGATGATGTTTGACACAAGACCCATCCCAATTGGTGGCCGGATCGGCCGAAATTTGGCCTGGAAGCTGAAGCAGTGCGCACGCGCAGGTGGGTCTTCGCGCACATTTTCCGGCCACCTGGAGCGTCTGCCGGCTTTGGGGAGGCACCGAGGAGATGCACCGGCGAGGTGGGGAAGGCTGGATGGTGGCGGCGCGGCTTGGGGAGGAGGGAGGAGAGAGAAAACGGGAGAGAGAGGAAGAAAGGTCGGGACACACGAGGAAGGGAAGAAGAAGAAAAGAAAAGGATGGTCCGATTCGATCGGTCCGGTTCGATTCAATCGGTCCGATTCAGGATACAAAATTTTAAATTTTTACTCTGCCTTGGGACCGAAAACGAGGCTCAAAATTTCTGAAAAAATTCTAGAAAACTCAAAAAAATTCATAGAATCCAAATATATTTTTAGTTTTGCCATGTGGTCTTTAAATTAATTTTTAAAAATATCAAAGTTTTATATTTTTGACAAATCAAACCCGATTTCTAAAATTCGAAAAATTTCAAATAATTTTCTAAAATTCAAATAAAATAAAATATTAATATTACTCAAAAAATAATAAATTTAAAAATTTGGGGTGTTACATTCTTTCCCCCTTACAGAAAATTCATCCTCGAATTTTACACAAGGTAAAATAAGGTACAGAATTACACATTGAATAGATAAGGGTACTTGCTACGCATGTCCCACTCTAACTCCCAGGTGCACTCTTCCACTGACTGACTCCTCCACAAAACCTTAACCATAGGGATCTGTTTTGATCTTAGCTGCCTCATTTGGTAGTCTACTATGGCTACAGGTTGCTCCTCAAACGTCAAGTTTTCTTTCAGCTCTATTACATCCGGTTGTAGCACATGAGAAGGATCAGGTATGTATTTCCTGAGCATGGAGATGTGGAATACAGGATGAACGTGAGAAAGGTTGGGTGGTAACTCCAACCGGTAGGCAACTGCTCCAACTCTATCAATAACCTCAAAAGGTCCAATATACCGAGGTGCCAACTTGCCTTTCTTTCCAAATCTCATGACTCCCTTCATCGGAGAAACGTTTAGGAATACATAGTCGCCTACTGCAAACTCCACATCCCTCTGTCTGGGGTCTACATAACTCTGCTACCTACTGAAAGCTATTTTCAATCGTTCCCTGATTAAAGAAACTATCTCTGAAGTATACTACACTAAGTCTACATCATGCACCTTCGCTTCTCCCATCTCCGTCCAACATAGAGGAGACCTACACTTTCTGCCATATAGTGCCTCATAGGGTGCCATCCCTATGCTGGAATGATAACTGTTGTTGTAGACAAAGTCCACCAAAGGTAGCTAATCATCCCATTGACTTTCAAAATCCAAAACACTCATGCAAAGCATGTCTTCTAGTGTTTGGATTGTCCTTTCAGACTGTCCATCTGTCTGAAGGTGGAAAGCGGTACTAAAGTTCAACTGCGTGCCTAGTGCCTCCTGCAACTTTCTCCAAAACTGAGAAGTGAATTGGGGACCTCTGTTAGATATTATGGAAGCCGAAACTCCATGCAATCTGACTATTTCTCGAATATAGAGCCGGGCGTACTGTGCCACAGAATATGTAGTCTTCACAGGCAAGAAATGAGCAGATTTAGTTAGGCGGTCTACAATTACCCATATCGAATCATATCCCCAAGTGGTACGAGGCAACCCAGTCACAAAATCCATAGTAATCATCTCCCACTTCCATTCTAGGATAGGGATCTCTTGCAGCTTCCCTAATGGCCTCTGGTATTCAAACTTCACCTTCTGACAAGTCAAGCACTTAGACACGAAGTATGCTATGTCTCTCTTCATGCCATTCCACCAATAGCTATCTTTCACATCATGGTACATCTTGGTGGAGCCTGGGTGGATATTGTTCAGTGTATAGTGTGCCTCTCGCATGATTTCATTTCTGAGATTGTCCACGTCGGGCACACATATCCTAGAACCTTGCATAAGAGGGCCATCATTGGAAAATCCAAACTCACCACCTTCACCCTGCTGTACTCTTTCTATGATTTCATCAGTTGTTGGTCTCGGTGCTGGGAAACTTTAACTCTGTCTCGTAGGTATGGTCTCACTAAAAAATGAGCCAATAATACCCCCTCATCTGAAAGATCTAAGATCAGACCTTGATCTATCAACTCATGTATTTCCTGAATCAACGGTCTCTTCTCCGCTGATATGTGCGCCAAGCTGCCAAAAGATTTTCTGCTCAAAGCATCTGCTACTACATTGGCCTTCCCAGGGTGGTACTGGATGGTATAGTCATAGTCCTTCAGAAGCTCCATCCATCTCCTCTGTCTCAAGTTTAAATCCCTCTGTTAGAAGATGTACTTCAAACTTTTGTGGTTAGTGTATATCTCGCACACTTCTCCATACAGGTAGTGTCTCCAAATCTTTAGTGCAAAGACTACAGCCTCCATTTCTAAATCATGGGTGGAGTAGTTCTACTCATGCCTCTTTAGCTGTCTTGAAGCATAAGCCACTACTTTTCCATTCTGCATCAAAATACACCCTAAGCCAACTCTGGAGGCATCACAGTACACGGTGTATCCTTCACTACTCATCGGTAGTGTCAACACAGGGGTAGTGGTTAGACACTCCTTAAGCTTCTGGAAACTCTCCTCACAATCATCTGTCCAAATGAATGGAACTTTCTTCTGAGTTAACTTAGTTAAGGGAGCTGCTATCCTAGAAAAATCCCCCACAAAATGCCTTTAGTAGCCAGCTAGGCCCATAAAACTTCACACCTCAATGACTGTTGTAAGCCAAAGCCAATCAGTTACAGCCTCAATTTTCTTAGGATCCACTTAAATGCCTTCACTAGAAACCACATGTCCCAAGAATGAAATGCTTTCTAGCTAAAATTCACATTTTGAAAATTTGGCATATAACTGGTGCTCCCTCAAAGTCTGCAACACCATCCTCAAATGTCACACGTGTTCTTCCTCGGTCTGAGAGTATACCAAAATGTCATATATGAATACGATGACAAAACGGTCCAAGAATGGCCTGAACACCCTGTTCATCAAGTCCATGAAGGCTGCTAGTGCATTAGTGAGTCCAAAAGACATCACCAAGAACTCATAATGACCATATCTTGTCCTGAATGCTGTCTTGGACACATCCTCATTCCTGATTCTTAACTGATGGTAGCCTGATCGCAGGTCTATCTTGGAAAAGAATCTAGCTCCTTGGAGCTGATCAAACTGATCATCGATCCGAGGAAATGGATACTTATTCTTCACAGTCACCTTATTCAGCTGTCTATAGTCAATACACAACCTCAATGACCCATCTTTCTTTCTCATAAATAAAACAGGAGCACCCCAGGGTGAAGTGCTCGGACGTATGAAACCCTTGTCCAAAAGCTCCTGTAGTTGCTCCTTTAGCTCTTTCAATTCTGCTGGTGCCATCCTGTAAGGCGGCATTGATATGGGGTTTGTACCTGGTACAACATCAATGCAGAACTCTATTTCCCTTCCTAGTGGCAACGCTGGAAGCTCCTCAGGGAAGACATCCATGAATTCTCTGACAACAGAAACATTTTCCATGTTGACACCTTCTAGAGATATATCTCTCATCAATACCAAATACCCTTGACATCCACGCCTCAATATTTTTCTAGCACTAATTGCTGACACCAAATTATATGGAGCCACGCTCCTGTCACCATCAAAGCTAAACTCTTTCACACCAGGTATGTGGAAATGCACCTTTTTGTTCCTGCAGTCTAAAGTGGCATAATGAGTTGCCAACTAATCCATTCCCAGAATTATATCGAAATCCATTACTGGTAGAGGAACCAAGTCTGCTGGGAGGATTCTTCCATCCACTACTACTGGGCTATTAGGAAAAACCATATCTACATCTATGTTGTCACTAAGCAGGGTAGCTACAAACAAAGGGCATTCTAAAGTTGTAAGGTTCCTACCCAATCTCATGGCAAACACTGAGGAGATAAATGAGTGCGTAGCACCCAGATCTATTAAAACACGAGCCTCATAGGAACATGCTATAAGAATACCTATCACAACTGCATTGGAAGCCTGAGCATCCTGGTGGGTCAGGGTGAAAACCCGAGCTTGACCCCTACCCTGGGTTACAGAACACT
This sequence comes from Hevea brasiliensis, assembly GCF_030052815.1. Classification (NCBI taxonomy): domain Eukaryota; kingdom Viridiplantae; phylum Streptophyta; class Magnoliopsida; order Malpighiales; family Euphorbiaceae; genus Hevea; species Hevea brasiliensis. The sequence goes on from NC_079510.1 coordinate 50,783,553, forward strand.
GATACTAACTTCTACCTCCTGATCTGCCTCCAATCCATGTCCTCCTTGTCCTCAGCCCTATTGGCCACTGAACTGACTGCCTGCCATACTGGAAGCACCAGGATAAAACTGACGAGGAACATTTGCAACAGAACCCTGTGACCCCATCTGTGGCTCGCTGAACACGGGGCATTCCCTAGCAAAGTGACCTGGTTGGCCATGCCTGAAACATACTCCTGAAACCATCAGACAAGGTCATGAATGTCCTCTTCAATACTATGCGCAAGGTGCCAAGGAGGATCCTGAACCAGATCCAGAACTGCTGTATCCCAAATTGTAACCACTGTTGGATTCGTACCCTGGTCTGAATCCTTGAGATTTGTGTCTAAAGCCACTCCTCTTATTCCTGCTTCTTCCTCTGTAATTACTTTGGCCTCCGCTGTTCGGAGCACCCATGTGGGGAACTCCTGAAGAACCCTCTGCTCTATTTTTCTTCGCTCTTCCACTGTCATCTCCGGTGTAGCTAATTTCAATTTGTCGGGCTCGATCAACTACCACATCAAAAGACTGATCAGACATCATGGCCAGGTTTGCATACCTCTTGTCCAGCCCCTTTAGGAACCTTTTCAACTTCATACTTTCTGTAGCCACTACTGTAGGGGCCTATCTGCTCAGTTCCAAAAATTCTATAGAATATTTATCTACAGACCTGCCATTCTACCTTAAGGCCTCAAAGGCCCACTGCTTTTGATCCCTGATACTTTCTAGTACAAACCGGTTGATAAACAGCTCCACAAACTGGGTCCATGACAAACCTTCCATCTGAGGTAATATATAGTCATTCATCCATTATCTAGGCATAGGCCCCATGACATGCTGCACACACTCTATAAGCCTCCTATTAGTCAACTGCAACTCCATCCCTGCCTGTTTGCAAGAATCCAAAAATCGATAAGCATCATCTGACACATCATAAGTACCCGGCACCAATTTCTTGAAATTAATTATCTGTTTGTAAGGTTCCCCCTTTGCTGCAGTGGACTGCTGTTGTTGGGGAGGGTGGACCATATACTGTGCCATCATATCGATGGTTCTCTGCAAACCAGCTAGAGTAGCTGCCATTGGGTCCATGGGACCCAGGGCCATAAAAGACCATTCCTGAACTGGTGGTGGCTGCTCTTCTACTTGAGCAGCTCTAGGCCTCCTACCCCGCCTCCTCAGGGCAGGCGCCTCATCCTGTGCCGACACCTCATCAGGCACATCTGGTTCTGGTGCAGTGGCAGCTCTCCTGCTTCTACGCATTTTCCTGAAATTCAGCAGCATTAGCCCACAAAATTTCAAAACTGCATATTACATAGCTCTATAGACTCATATTTGCACACAATATATGAAGTAGAAACTAGAAGCAAAGATGACAATGCAAGACGAATGTAGACCTTATTTTCCACATGTGACTCCTATTAGACTCTTCCCAACACTTTAGACAAATATTCCCTATGAATCTGGAGCCTAAGCTCTGATACCACATTTGTCATGACCCAACCTATAGGCCGGACCGGCACTAGGACCTGGGCCAGCCTAAAGCCCCCGAGGCCCGTAGTAAGCCTAATTATTCCTCAACTCAACTCTAAGGCCATTTGGGTCCAAGTTCAAGAATTCAACCGGACAGAGTCCGGCCATAAAATGGACCTTTCAACAGGGAGTTTTTTACTCACCGGACCTGTAAACACAATATATAATCAATTGGGGAGCTCAGCTCACCCTTCACATACTCAAATGTCACATAAATAAAGGGGAGCTCAGCTCCCTCATCCAATCCAACATACATACATATAATAATTTTACAGGTCCAATATAGTAATTATATTACAGACCCAAATCAAATAAATGTTTCTAACACATGCGAAAATTCTAGGAGTTAATAGAATTATACAAATATTAATAAATGACCTACGAAGAAGAAAAGCATATTAACCACAACAAATATCCTCCTATAGCCTGAAAAAATAATGAACAGGAGTAAGCGTTCAACTCAGAGAGTAAAATATCAATTTTAACCATAATCTCTAGCTATCTAAAGCTAATGCACCCTATAGATTGAAATACAACATCAACAATATTTTCACATCATAACAGCAAAAAGGTAATTTGGAGCACTCACACACCCGATAATGTCAAACAATACATATATGGGAGCTGATCCCCTATACAACCCTCTTAATCCAAACTGTGCCAGCGAAGAACTCAAGCTAGGACTTTCGCTTAATAAACCAAATTGGGGTCCCAGTAAAGAACTCAAGCCGTGTCTACCACGAAGGACCGGGTCCCAGCGAAGATCTCAAGCCGTGTCTACCCGTCCTGTCCATAGCCAACACCACTCCACACGAACGCCAACTCACACACACTGCTCCAAATTACCACAATAACATCCATGGCACTTTAACAGTTGTGAATGCAACATAAAACGTGCCTAGAGTTTAACTACATAGATACATATTTATAAGTGATGCATGGGCATGCTTGAACATATAATAATATCGAAATTATAATTAAAATTAATATTTTACTCACAGACTCAACCGAAGTCACTGTGGCGGCTAGGTGGAGGAGGAAGGCTGTCCCAGCTCACCTGACAATTTTATTATAATTATTTAATACAATTGACTCAATACAAACCAAGAAAAAGACCAAAGATGTCCTAAGTCATGCCGAAAATCCGACAGAGTCTCCCCTATACCTAGGACCTACCCAACCTGCAAAAGGGCTTAAAACACACTTCTGTATCCACAAACCATACACTCACAACTCAATCACATCACACAGCCCCTCCTAAGCCCATCCAAACAGTCATCAATCACAATATGTAAAATTATAGTTTAGTCCTCATAATTTAACCCTCTTGTAAAAACTACCCAAATGAATTCTAAAAATTCTAAAACTTTGCCCCGCGGTCCTTAGCATCATTACTAAGCTAATGCAAAAGGAATTATAATTTTCTGAGCTACCACGAATATTTCATGAATTTTTAATCCAATTCAAGCACTAGAAAATCATGAAAAAGTAAGGTTCGGGTTTACCTATGCCGATTCTGACTCTGGAAACACTCTCGGGATGTCTGACAACAATGGGGTAGCTAAAATCTCAATCCAATTCCAAGACTTTTAAGATGAGTTTTATGCGGCGGAAATTCCTGATCGGCAAGCTCGTTGAATTTCCATGAATTGAAGGTACCTACATGAAGCCCACAACACAGGAGTTAGTATATAATTTTTACAAAATTTTCTAAGCTCATTTAATACTCGGAAAAACACTACAAAGTTTCATGGGACCCATTGAAAAACGGTATCAAAAAATTTTGAAATTTATATTGCCGCGAAGCTCTCGACGAGTGGAGCGCTCTAGTACTCTCGGTTTTCTCGTGGGGTTCACGATTTGCGAGAAATCTAGCCCAAAAGTCCAAATGGGCTAAAATTTCCCGAATAAAAATTGGGCAAACCGCTTGATGGATTTTGGTGTTCTTAGTGTCTATGGAAAGCTCTCTAGGTGTAGATGGTGTTTGACACAAGACCCGGCCCAATTGGTGGCCGGATCGATCGAATTTCGGCCAGGAAGCTGAAGCAACACGCGCACACAGGTGGGTCTTCGCAGGCATTTTCCGGCCGCTGGAGCATCGACCGGCTGTGGGGAGGCAACAGGGCGGTGCGCCGGTGAGGTGGGGAAGGCTGGGTGGCGGTGGCGCAGCCTGGGTAGGAGGGAGGAGAGAGAAAACGGGAGAGAGAGGAAGAGAGGTCGAGATGCGCGGGGAAGGGAAGAAGAAGAAAAGAAAAGGCCGGTACGATTCGACTGGTCTGAACCGGTTCGGTTCAATTCAGCCAGTTTGATTCAGGATATAAAATTTTAAATTTTTACTCTGCCTTGGGACCGAAAATGAGGCCAAAAAATTCTAGAAAACTCAAAAAAATTCGTAAAATCTAAATATATTTTTAGTTTTGTCACGTGGTCTTTAAATTAATTTTTAAAAATTATCAAAGTTTTATATTTTTGGGAAATCAAACCGAATTTCTAAAATCCGAAAAATTTCAAATAATTTTCTAAAATTCAAATAAAATAAAATATTAATATTACTCACAAAATAATAAATTTAAAAATTTGAGGTGTTACTGTTTTTCTAAAACATATGGCTCAAATGGGTTTTGATCTATTTGAAAATATGGACAGATGATAGTTTATAGCGGGATAGGGGGACGCCATATCTCTGAGAAAAAAAATGATACAGTAATTAATTAACAACACTTTATAGTTTGTCTTCATATATAGTCCTGTTTGATAAAAACTTTTAAGTAAATGTTTAACATTTTAATCTTAATTAAAATATTATTTTTTTATTTATATTACCCGATAATATAATGTTTATACTAATATTTAAATATTAAGAGAGTAATTCACCGAAAAGTTATCACTTTTTCTTATATAGTTATAAGTCTCAAATGTTATGTATATATCAGCTGATGAGAATGATTTGACAAGTAATTATTTATTGCAAGATTCAAAGAAACACTACAATTTCTGGTTTATCTTCTTATACTATTAGAAAATAGAGAATTCGATTCTCATTTGCAAGCCTCCTTATGTAAATATTAGTTGCTGAGGGTGATTTGTTCTAGAGGGACATAGTTTCTGTGAGTAGTAGAGACTTGACATGGTGTTCAAGGACTGGAAGACGTTGATTGTCGTCATAACTATACATCAAGGGGACCATTCTTGCAAGATTCAAACAAGCCTTGGAGAAAGTTGATGAAAATGACTTCGGAAAGAGGCATTCCTGGTTTAGTTGCTTCCATGCGTCTGAAATCATCTGTGTTACTTGCTTTCTTGCAGTTTCTACAGAACATCCTTTATATTCTTTCATGTAACATTCTACGTACGAACCATCATGCCCATCCTGTCCCTCATCCTGCATTTTATTTTGCAAAAAAAAATCCAATTAGTTACTATTGAATCAAGAACTAAAAGAAATGGCTACTTTCCGTGTCAACTTATTATTATTTAGTTTATTGAGCCTCTATTAAATAAAAAATAACTAAAAATTGAAAAAAAAAAAAAAAAGTAATGATATGTGAAGTTGGATATTTGTTACCTTGGCACTTCCCAAATCATCCCAGAGCCGAAGAATTGTAGCTGAAGAAGATATTATGCCAGGATTATTGTCAATGAACTCCACAGCTTCGCTGGATACACCATAACCCAGTAGAAAGAAAATGTGAACTAGAACTACATGTACACCTGAACTTACAATCCCATTCTCCAGGTACTCTCCAGCACTTGGCAGCCGCCCAGAAGCAAACCATCTTGCTTCCACTAGAAAAGCATCACACAAGCTTGCCCACTGCAACAATCAAGAAAGACAAAGTAATAACGCATAATTCTTATGGCAATTTAATTAATTAGTATTCAATTTCTTCCATAACTTTTAAAATACTTTTATAATTACAATACCGTTTTTCGCAGGGAGTCTACGGGGTTCCAGCCATGCTGTTTGTAGAGCTTGTAGCTTATTTCATTAGTGACTTTGTCAAGAGCATTGAAGCATGTCCTCATGTAGTCTGGTAATTGTTCAGCGGCAGCAATGTCCCATCTTTATATATGAAACAATTAATGTAGTTACTAATCAATTTAACTACTAGATTAATCAACCCCATATATATCGTAGATGAAACAATCTAAACTGAATTGAATCATACTCACACCTCAAGGTAGACTTGACTAAGGGGCTAGTTCTGATTCAAGGTTTAGCAACCGGCTCTTTAAAATTTTAGTTTGATTTTAATTTTAATTAGGTTCAGTTTTAATTTTGATCAAATCTAACTATTGAAAATTTATTTCAAAATTTTTTAAAAAAAATCTAACTTGGCGCGAAATTAAACTGACCCGTTGATTAATCCGATTTTAAATTATATTCTAATATAATTTCAGTTTTATTTTTATTTTAAAATTTATTTAAGTTATTATCCACTTTAACCATCAGGACACTTTTTTATTCTTGAAAAAGACGTTCGAAGGAGGAGTATAGATATATAATTAGACTTGTAAGGTTTAATTGTCAGAAGATATGAGATTTCTTATATATCTATATTTTTATTTCACATGTATGTAGCATATACCTTTTGACAGCTTCCGTGAATAATATGAGTTCATCGAGCGTCCCATGAACATCAAAAATATCATCTATTAGGTAAATAAAAGAGATGAGTTTTGTAAGGTCTATCCTCTGCTCAGACCAGCTTGGATCTGTGAGGATTGCCATGGACCATATGTACCATTTCAGTGGTTGGTTTCTTGCGAACTTCATATCCTGGGATAAACCGACGAATTTCCACCACCTAAAATGCTTTTCAAAATGTTAAGTGTAATTAAGTGGGATAATGGTAACTATATATGTTGAGTGTAATTAAGTGGGATAATGGTAACTATATATGACCTACATCGTGGTCAATGTAAAAATAATTATTACCTTGATATGTGAATAATTTCTTGTTGGTATTGAGATTGGACCCTCTTGAAATCCCAAATAGCAATTTGTTGCAGTTCATTCATCCACCCATTTTCCCCCTGAAAATCTATAATGAAGTGTTTTGCCATGAACCTGGCCAAGCTTTTGTGGTGTGGGTGCTCAAGTGTATTCTCTACTGCTCTAGCTTGATTATGATCAAGCTCCGTCACCCATGAATTTAGAAGCCGGTAGCTGTAGTCTTCAGCTTCATCAAGAACATCTTCTCCTGTACTCAGCTGTGAAGCTTCATATAAACTCAATAGTCCTTTGATGTCGTATTTTAGTTTCTGCTTGAATTTCCCCCCCTTGTCTTTAAAGTTTTTGAATACTCCTGTACGGTATACATATATCCATTGGTACAGTCATTTTTAGTACTGTAAAATTCGAACGTACTAAAGTCATTTTTAGTGCTGTAAAATCTTGTATTTGTATCTGAGTGTCAGTGGAAATCAAATTAAAAAAACAAAAAAGACAAGCAAATTAACTGGAGAAAAAAGAAAACAAACCTGCTGCAAGAACATGGTAACCCTCTTGTCTCAACAGTCGAAAGCGAAGGGCAGCCTCATGAAGATCATTATCATTGTAAGTTCTATGTATGGTAGAGTGCCTTTGTAAAATGGAACCAATTTCCTCCTTGAAAAGATACTCAATTCCAAGGCGTTGGATTGCATCAACCATGGACAAATCTTCGAGTGCATCATCTTCACTCACATTCCTTAGGATATGCTTCAATGCCCTCAATTTTTTCTGATGATGCTCGATGCTAAAATCATCCTGAAAGAGAATAGGAACAGTAAAACAAGAACTAAGAGTCTGGCATAAAAAAGAGAAGAGAAATGAAGTATGTGTATATATGTATACTTTAGTGCGTTCATAGATGAAACGATTTGAAGTACAATTCAATGTGTTTCCTTGCGTAATGCCCCATTTTTCTGGAGTAAGAGCAGTCTTGAAGTCTATTTGGTTGAAATACCTTGAAGTTTTTGGAGTTTGGTTTTGAGGAAATGGAATGGGAGAGGAATTAAAGGTTGCTGTTGTAGACAATGCCATTCTGAGCAATGACATTTATCAAATATCTCACTATGAGTTCAGGAGAAGCAAAAATAAAACAAATTTATAAGACTATGCAAGAGAGGTTTTTTCTATTTTTAAATTATATTTTTTCTTATTTAGATTTCTATTTATTATTAACTTAAGAAATAATATATATATATATATATATATATATATAAAAGTAAAATTTGTATATTTAATAAATAAATCTGTAATAAATTAAATCTAAATAAAATTTTTTACACTGTAAAAACATTAAGGAGATTCTTCGATGAATTGCTGTCGCATATCTAAGTGAAAAATTATGAGGATTGCTGGTTGGAAATAATTTAAATAATATTTAAAATAAAATAAAATAATTTATTTGGTTCATCTAAAATAGCTTTTAATTAAATTAATTGTTCTAAAATCTTCATATGTACAGTCTACTGATGTGACTATTTTCTTTTTAAGAGAGAAATAATTAATATTTATTGTCCAATCATTTTTATGTCATTAAACATAAATTCACATCATATCAATATATAATTGATTTTTTGAGCTAGACTTCCCAATATTTGAAGATATATTTTTTTTCCTGCTTGTGAGATTTTTTTTTCTTTTTTGATTATTTTCTTTGGAAGAAAAAATAAAAAGTTAATGTTAATATTATATATATATATATATATATATATATATATATATATATATATATATAATTAGATTTTGGTACAGTTTGTTATGATATAACTGATAAGTGGGTGCTAACGAAAAATTGTCCAAAATGTGAGGACCAGTTTGTTGGGGAGTTCTCAATGCCAACCATATTAAACTACTTTCTCTTACTCCATCCACACATTCTAAAGTATGTTAAAGCAGAAGGAGGCAACCCATGAGCATGCCTGTATTTTGCAATGAAAGATTAGCTTCATGATAATAATCCCCCTTAATAATATGGGCACCATTCGTTACGCAATTAGAGTTCCACAAGCTTTCCCATTTGTGGTAATTGATAAATATTTAGTAGATGATAATCAAAACATTGAGTGGACATGATGAATTGACAATGGCTTAATGATTCTTACTACTCACCAAATTGATAATGGCTTAATGAGTCTTACTTCTCACCGAATCACCCAGAAAACAACGACACGAGGGCAGGGTAGACTGTTTTCTGGCGGAGGATAAGGATGGGCGCTGTATCTCCTCCTTATGGGCCTTGGACTCATGTTCTATGTTTTCACGTCCTAATACAGGAATTTGAGAGAGAGAGATGTTAAATGTTTAGTGTAAATTTGCAGTGGAGAAAGGCAAGAGGACTATTTGCTTAAAGATAAACAGCATATAATACTGGAAAATGAGTCGGAGATTATCATTGAACAGCTTCCAGGAACAATAATGGAAGAACTCAAAATGATTTTGGTTGATGCAAAATGGGGAAATCAGCCCAAAATGATTTGGCAATTCCAAATGGATTTTCTAATTTCCCGTTTTGGGCTTCGTTTATTCCCAGCTAATGCTTTACTGCTTCAAGCCTTTCAAATTGCAAATCCCTCCCTTTCTTCTGAAACCATTAGCACTTAATGATAAATCTATTCTAAAATCGGAAAATACATCGGCAATTGGTCCGATTTAACTGAAAAAACTATCTTTCTAAATGTTAGGATTGATCCAATCCATCTGATCGAGTAATAAATGAATCAATTTAATTTAAATCGAGTGAAAATTAAAAAGAAAAAAAAACTTAAACACTAGAAGTTAAAGGTGTACATTTGAACTACAATATATGTTCATTATGTTTTTCTTTAATTCTTATATTATATTATATTAATATAAAACAATTAACAGTAACATTTGTGTGGCAATTAAAAAAAAATAAAAGTTTATCCATTTTATTAACTATCATAATATCTATGCTATCGATCGATAATTTATAATTTTTATTTTTTATTTAATTTTTAATTATATTTTAAATAAATAAATTATTGTTATTATTAAATTAATTCTAAATTAAATTTTCTTTTTTATTTAATTTAATTTAAATAAATTTTTACCTATCGTGATAATAAATTATTAATTAATTTATGTTATAATTGATTAAAATATATATTTAATTCTTTTTATATATTTATTAAGAGTAACTTTTATGATTATTTTGTTTAAAATGTAATTAAAGTACTTTATTTAAAAAATAATTTAAATTTCATGAAATTTTTATATTTTATCTCATAATTTATATAAATCGATATTTATTTTTTATAAATTATAGAAAATACGTTAAATTAATGAAAAAATAATATTATTTTTAAAATGTATAAATATAATATATTTTGTTATTAATGTAATAAAAATTTATCAAATTACTAATGATGAATTAAATTATTTAATTTTAATAATAATGAAAATATATAATAATATTATTATTAATTAAAAATAACATTTTATTATATTATTTTTAAAATTAAATGTAAATTTTTTTATTAATCTAAAATTTTTTTATAAAATAATTATTTGATAAAAATAGCTATCACTTTACATAAATTTATAATATAAAATAAATACATTTCATAAAAATTATAATTTTAAAATATCATAATTTTTTATTATTAAAATAAATACTATAAATACATTCTATTTTTCAAAAGATAGATTTCATGATTTTAATATTGTAACTTTAATTGTTCTTAATCATCTTTATTTATAGTTAAATTTTCAATGTTATTATATTTACAATTTATCTTTAAAATTCTACTTCTATATAAAAATATAGTTAAGAGATAATTTATGCACTAAGATATAGATATTTAATGAAAATTAATTATAATAAAATATTAATAATTAAAATATTAATTATAATTTTATTCGATATAATTATAATGAAATAAGATATTCAAAGTTTAAGAAATATTAAATAAGAAATTTTAAAAAATTAATAATTAAATAAATATTAATTAGATATATTTAAATAAATAAATTTTAAAAATTATAACTAATAACTTTGAAATAAATAATAAAATATAAAAAAGATTTAAGCACGTTTAGATTAAATAAAAATATTTGATGAAAGAAAAGTATTTGATGTGTATCAAAAAACTTTTAGGATACTATGTATTGACAAATAAATAAAAATCATTTAAATAAAAAATAATTTATAGCTAAGTATAATTTAATTGAAAATTTGTAATAAAAACATTTAAATTCAATTTTTTAAAAGTAAAATATTTCTTATTTACTTAGCCATTTCAATTAAATGGCCATAAGTTGGCCATAATAATAATAATAATAATAATAATAATAATAATAATAATAATAATTTTAGGAAAGTAAAATAAAAAGAATATAAAATTATTAATATAAAAAATAATATATACTAATTATAAATAAGTCAAATCTTTATATTCTATTTTTATAACTTTTTATATAGACTATATTTTTATCTCTCAAATTTTTTAACAAATATTTTATAATAAAAAAATATAATAATACAATAAAAATATTTATTAAATATATAAAATAATTTAAGATTGATTAAATTATATGATAATTGATTATTAGATCAAAAATTAATGATTAATTTTCTTTAAATTAATGACCATTAATTACTTATTATTATTATTATTATTATTATTATTATTATTATTATTATTATTATTATGGATAGTAATATTTGGTAAATAATATTTTTTTAAAAATAAATTTATAAAAAAAATAATATAAATAAATTAAAATTTTACATTTAATCATAAAATGTCTTCATTTTTTAAAACTCAAAATTAAAAAAAAAATAATTTAAATCATAAATATTAAAATAATATTTTAAATAATAATAATAATAATAATAATAATTATTATTATTATTATAAAATAAATAAACTAATAATAATTAGCATTTATAAAATAATATAAATAATTTTTGAATAGTATATTTAATTACTAAATACCTTAATTTTTAAAAAAATAGTAATTTGAATCATAAATATTAAGATAATATTATAAATAATAATGATAATTAAAAGAGAAATAAAAAATTAAATAATAATTAATATAAAGAAAAATATTTATTATTTATTATGAAATCATAAATTAATAGTTAATATTCCTGAAATTAATGGTCATCAATTATCTTTTATTTTTATTATTATTATTATTATTATTATTATTATTATTATTATTATTATTATTATTATTATTATTATTATTATTACCATCAAAGGTAACACGTGATAAATAATATTTTATATAAATAAATTTATAAAAAAATAATATAAATAATTTTTAAGTATTATATTTAATCAAAAAATGTATTAATTTTTTAAAAATTAAAATTTAAAAAAAATAATATTTTAACTCATAAATGTTAGAGTAGTATTATAAATAATAATAATAATAATTAAAAGAAGAATAAAAAATTAAATAATAATTAATATTTACATAATAATATAAATAATTTATAAATATTACATTTAATTATAAAATGTATTAATTTTTAAAAATTAAATTAAAAATAATAATAATTTAAATCATAATTTTTAAGTTAATATTTAAAATAATAATGATAATCAAAAGATAATTTTTAAAATTAAATAATAATTAATATATAAGAAAGTATTTATCAAAAGTGAAAATTTTTTTAAGAAAAGTGTTACATATCATTTATGTGTGAATACATTCCTACTATATATATATATAAATAAGGATTGTATTTAGAAAATTAAATTATATAATAATTATATATTATAACTTTCAATAAATATAAAAAAATTAATAACTTAATTATAATTTAAAAAAATTTATAATTAATTAATAAAAAATAAAACTTCATATATATATATATAATTTTTCTAAATAATAATAAAATAATATAATATGATTAATACTAATATTAGTTATTTATTAATTATACTATAAAAAATATAAAAAAATAATAAAAATTAAATATTAATATAAATTTCTTATTTTTCATTACTATGAAAATAAAATTTTATTTCATTATTCATTATATATATATATATAATTAAAAATATATTTTTATTAAATACGTGTTAAAATAAAATAAAATCAAGATAAATTAAAATTTATTAAATATATAAACAAGAGCAAGAGGACAAATTATTTAGCTCCATGTGATAAGAGGACAAAATATTTAATTCCATGTGATAATTTTTATGCTATAATTCTAAATTATTTTATTAATTTTAAGATATATAATTTTTAAATTTTTATAATTAAATGAAACAATAAAAAATTTAAAAATTATTAAATGAAAAAATTATAAATTTTTGAAATATATTTGCTATTTTTAATTAGTTAGCCGTAAAAATTATAGTAAAAATATTTAAAAGAAAAGTGTTACATGTCATTTTCTTGTGCATACATTTCTACTTTATATATATATATATAATAAAGTGGTGTTCCCTGGTGCTGCCACATTGGATTTCAAAGCCTTTATATTTATGTCACATGACAACATTTAAAGCAGTTAAATTTTCTTTTGGACTGCCACATAAGATTATAAAACTATTACATTTATGTCAAATGACAATATATATATATATATATATATATATATATATATATATATATATATATTTTTTTAGACTGTCACATAAGATTATAAAACTATTACATTTATGTCAAATGATATATATTTGACATAAATGTAATAGTTTTATAATCTTATGTGGCAGTCCAAAAGAAAATTTAATTGTTTTAAATGTTGTCATGTGACATAAATATAAAGGCTTTAAAATTTAATGTGGCAGCACCAGGGGAACACCACTCTATTTTATATATATATATATATATATATATATATAAAAAAAAAGTAGAAATGACATGTAATACTTTTCTTTTAAATACTTTTATTATAATTTTTACGGCTATATATATATATATATATATATAATAGAGTGGTGTTCCCCTGGTGCCGCCACATTGGATTTCAAAGCCTTTATATTTATGCCACATGACAATATTTAAAACAGTTAAATTTTCTTTTGGACTGCCACATAAGATTATAAAACTATTACATTTATATCAAATGACAATATATATATATATATAAATTTTTTTTTTGGACTGCCACATAAGATTATAAACTATTACATTTATGTCAAATGATATATATTTGACATAAATGTAATAGTTTTATAATCTTATGTGGCAGTCCAAAAGAAAATTTAATTGCTTTAAATGTTGTCATGTGGCATAAATATAAAGGCTTTAAAATTCAATGTGACAGGGGAACACCACTCTATTTTATATATATATATATATAAAGTAGAAATGACATGTAATACTTTTCTTTTAAATATTTTTACTATAATTTTTACGGCTATATATATATATATATAATAGAGTGGTGTTCCCTTAGTGCTGCCACATTGGATTTCAAAGCTTTTATATTTATGCCACATGACAACATTTAAAGCAGTTAAATTTTCTTTTGGACTGCCACATAAGATTATAAAACTATTACATTTATGTCAAATGACAATATATATATTGTCATATATATAAAGACTTTGAAGACTTTGAAGTCATGTGGCATGTGGCATAAATATAAAACTATTATAATATATATATATAAAACTATTACAATATATATATATTGTCATGTGGCATAAATATAAAGACTTTGAAGTCATATATATTGTCATTTGACATAAATGTAATAGTTTTATAATCTTATGTGTCAGTCCAAAAGAAAATTTAACTGCTTTAAATGTTGTCATGTGACATAAATATAAAGGCTTTGAAATTCAATGTGTCAGCACCAGGGGAACACCACTCTATTTTATATATATATATATATTATGACTTAAATAATTAATGGTAAATAATTTATTTTATTAATATGTTAACTTTATTAAATTATTTTCAATTTTATAATTTTTATAAAGTAAAAAGTATATAAAAATTTCTATGTTTATTGTTCTATAAATTTTAATATATCAAAATTTATTTTCTATTGATATAAATTTTTTTTAATTTTATTCTAAATACTTTTATTATAAAGTATTATTATTTAAAATTACAATTAAATTTTAAAATATTACATATTAAAATTTAATTGATTACAGAAAATCAAATTTTTTAATTCTAATAATAAATTATTATTAATTTTAAGTATTTTTAATTTATTATATAATTAATATTTATTTAATAATATATTAGTTGAAATCTTCCTCAATACTGATTCAACTTTAAATTCTTAATTTTCTATCCTCACTAAAGATAAATTTAAAATTCTTAATAAAAATGCTAATCAAATATATATATATATTTGGGTTAATTTTTTTAGTTCAAATTATGTTGAAAATGTAATATTTTCACTTCATTTATGCTTATACTGAAACATTAACAAAATAATGATATTAAAAAACATCTACTAACTTTCAACCACAAAATACTATTTTTATAAAAAAAAATATGAACTATAAACCTTAAAATATGAAAATATAAAATTACATGATATTTTTTAAAATTTTTTTAACAAGCTGCCATTAACATGACATTAATGTGATAATGACGATAGAGGCTTTAGAGACCCAGACTCCTCAGGGCCAAGAAGACCAAGATAAAGGCTTTCTTGACATTGTCACTCATAAAAGCTCCCTGCTTCCAAAAAATTGAAAACCTGGAAAAATTCACTCTCATCAAAGATGTTTTTGTTAGAAAGATGCAATGGTGATTTCAAGAATGTTGGTCTAGCCATGTTTTAAATGCTAAAATTGAATCTTCTTGCGCTAACCAGCATTTAAACCTTACTAAACTCCATGGCAATTAATGGTCACACTCTTCTAAGAAAGAAAACATACATTGGTTTTTCCCCAAACCTTGACTTCTTAACTCTGCAATTTTGCCTACTCTTATCATCACATCATTGTTTTTAGAAGAGTGCTACGAGACTAAAGCATCTGTACCATTAACTCGTGTACGTTTCATCATTTAATTCAATAGATTTTTGGATTTTTTTTATTTAGATTGAATGATTTTATAAATAAAATATATAATAAAATTTATTTATTAAATATATAAATTTTATATATTTATATTTTAAATATTTTTTTTATAAAAAAAATTTTCCCGCATCAATCACATCATTCATGACTGGTTAGCATTTTCATTTTCCTTACCAGGAAATGGAAAATATAAAAAGTTGAAAGGCATGGCCAATAATGCATTGAAATAATCAATCTGAGCAAGTGACACTAATGTTATGGTGCTTTCACCACTGTAGCATGGGGCAGTTTTGTTTTTATATTTGTCTTGTTATTACAAGGACACTCTTCTGGTTAAAAAGGAAAAAAATAGTGAAGCTTTGGTTTCGGGAACTCCATTGATTAGAGTTTAGAAATTTCTTCTCGGGGTTCTCAACTTATTGCTACAGTAATGAGCCCCGCAATGTGCGTGCTCTTCGCCGCAAAGGTCGCCCGGTGCAGTCGCCGGTGAGTAGGCTCAGAGACCGGTACGAATATTCTTTAGAAACATCTATTCATTTTCTTAAAGTCTGTCGTATTCCTTCTTTGCTACATTAATTTCTCTTGCGTGCATCAAGTGGGATACACTTGGAAAAATAAATAACCGGAAAGAGCGGATGCTTTAAGTTAAATTCCCTTTAATTCAATAGTATTAGAGTCGTATTCAAAAATTGTGACATCAATTATCAGTGAGAGTCTAATGAAAAAATAAGGGGACAATTTTCATCATCTTCAGCCAAAGAAAAAGTTATCTCCCATTTCCATTCAATTTGCAATTACATATTTACATTGATCCATTTGGTATCATGAACAGAGTTTTGGCAAGGATCTAACTTTGCCTGAATTACATAATCTTCGTTTAGTTACATTTGGCATCTGGGGCTGCATCACTGGGCAAAGCTTCTCCAGTTCTGCTACTCTACGCTGCCTTCGTTGCAAGTGCATTCCAGTTTCTCTTGAATGTTCATGCTTTCTTTCAAAAGGAAGGACTGGCTCTTTAGTGTCTTCTCCACAGCTCATATTTTTATTAGTAGAGCTGCAAAATCGAATTTCATCTACCCTTTTGAGGGAGTACAAGTAATTGCTAATTGAGCTACTGTGCTTGGATTGCTGACCTATGAAAACTTCTGATGATGTACTTGATGGAAACTTGGAGTTTTGAGCTAGGTGTTGTAAAGTTTCGGCTGAGAGTTTCTCATGATTCAGTCCACAACATAACCTCATCTTTTCCTCTTCACATAATTGAGTGTGAACCTGTGGAGAACTAGCTAGCATCAATGGTTTCGTCTCAAATTAACAAGCACATGCAGATGCTACTGCAAAGAGAAAAGCTTTATATGAAACGAACCAGCATACCTCAAGATATAGGTCAACGGCTTGGTAGAGTCTGTCACCAGATTCTCTTGCAGAATCTGGAAGCACCGATACTAATGCTCCAAATGCGGAAGGCTTCAGAAGAAAATCTGGTGCTACTTCCACAAGGTACGAATCCATCAAGCTACCAACCTTTTTCAATTGACTTGGGGTCATCCAACCTTGACGGAGATATGCTTCTGCAAGCCTCAAAACCAAATTCACGTCATACATATAGTGCTTCCTAGGTGGAGATGGAACAAGCAGATGATCCAAAGTTGCTTGATCTAACTGTGAACTTATCAGTCTCTCCAACTTGATTTTGTAGCATTTGCTTATTCTTTTCAAACTTGAGACGATTCGAAGAACATCAAATAAGCCCTTGCAAGAAAGACAGCTCCTATCAAGTAACAAAAGGAGACTGATTACCTTCTCCATGATTTGGCGCTTCTCAGCCAGTCCAGTGCTGAGAAGTCTTGCTTTCAGGTAAAAAATGAGGAACTTAAAAATGCTAGCGTGGTCTAATTTCTGGGATGCCATCATCCTTATCACTTTGTCGAGCAAAATGATATTCAAGAACAAGAGACCTTCAAACCACCAACTTGCTGGGGAGCAGTTGTTTCTCGTACTACAAGTGCTGCTTATGTCAGAGGAAAACTGACAACTGAAATTCTCTGAGGAACATCTGAATGGGCTTGCAACAGTAGGCAAAGCAACCCTTCCTATAAGGGAATCCAATAATTTATCAAGGACAAATGAAGAATTTGCTGCAGGAAATAAATCTTGGCATTGTTTTAGAGCCACTAGGAGCTCAGACCAAGTCCAATGATTAATCCCCCTAAGAGATTTTTCTGTTTGGTCTACTAAGTTGGTTGTTGCAGAGCTATTACTGCCCATTTCCATGAAATAAGCAGCACAGTTCAGTAGGACTGTATTTGAGGGAGTTATCTCAATTGCGCCATTATTGTAGCAAAACCTTGCCACGAGCTCAAAACCACTGGCACCTCCAGGAAAGTCTTGAAATACCACTTTTAGTAGTCTTGCGCGATCCGTCAATTTACCGAATAATTTCCTGAATCTTCCTGAGAAACATGCGAGGACTTTCTGCAAGAAGTTGAAAGAAAATACTCAACAAATTAATTTAATAAATAAACATTGAAAGGAATAACATCAATGATCAAAATGAAGAAGAAAAAAAAAAGCATTGAATAGCAAAATACCCAGTTCAAATAATAAATGCTTTAAATGCATCAAACATAAATATAAAATTCCATTGAAGAAAATTGGAGAATCTTGCACTCAAATAGAAAATTTGGCAAGAAGTTGCTGTCAACAATAAATTTCCGGAGGTGCTTGGAAGGAGAAAAAGAGGGGTGAGAAGAATAGTTTTTGTGAACAGGAAACATCAAGACAAGGACCACTCCATAGTACAATAGGTTCAAATTAAATGGGAGGCAGAGTAGGCATTTATTGAGCTTCAACAGAAGGTGCCCAATTAAATTAGAGGCAGAGTCGGCATTTATTGAGCATAATAATATAAGGGAAATGGTACGAAGCAGGCAAAACAGAAGTGAGGTAAGTGGCAGGGAAGGCAGTGTAAGAGTAGCACTACCTTGTCCACCACGAAAATCTCATCGCCATTGACCTCTACTTCAAGCTCACAGCCAACTTCCATTTGTTCAAATCCAAAGTTCATGCAACTGAAAAGTTTCTTTTGCCTGAAAGAGAAGAACTTTTCAGTTTTGATCCAAAAGGGGTAATCGAAAATATGAAGGGTAATAAGAGAAAAGGCAGAAAGTGGTACCTTTAAATCTGCTGTTGCTTGGTCAACGTGCACAGAGAGAAGAGGCAGTGTTTTTAAATACTTCATCAAAAGGAGATAGCAGACAATTTCAAGGAAATGGGAACTGAAATATAGAACTAAGACAGTCATGGGAAAAGCTTTTTCAACAGTCAAATACATAAAATAATGTTTGAAAGAAAAAGCTGTGTAAAGACTCTCATTAAATGCAAACTGAAAAACGATGGGAGCTGTAATGAACGATTCTTGGGACATTTCTCTTTCTTTTTTTTGGCCTTTGTTGCTGCACAAACATTTTTGCCAGTGGCATCGTAGATTGGAGAAGCTCAGAACCGGATTATTTCTCTGATTCTGACTTTCCTTATTTTATTATTATTATTTTTTTTTTTTTAAAAAGCATGTGATAATTTTACTTGACCTGATGGCTTTTCTTTGCCTTTTCCGTTACTTCTGCCGCCAATTTTTGTAGTGGCTTGACCCCAAGAAGCAATAGGCCTTGGTGGAATGGAATGCTGGATCCCACTAAAACTACGGATGGCCACGGGCTTGTCTGGGCTCGATTAGGCTGAAATCGAGCTGGAAATAGAAAGGAGGCCGATTATGATTCTTCCCCTATTAAATATGAACTGAATCAGAACTAAAATCGAGTTTAACACGATGGCTCAGTTCGAATCGTTAACATTTTTAAAAGGCAAAGATAACGGCTTAACGCTCATGAACACGAGTCGTCATTAAGAAACCACCATAAAATAGACTTCCTTGCACCATAAAGTAGTGCTACAAATGACTCAATTTTCAATTTATAAATAGGCAACACAGACCACTCTCTCTCTACTAAAAAAATGAGGAATACAGTTATCAAGAGAGATTAACAAAAAGGGCATATGGGTTTACAAAGTAAATATGTAATCAGCTGAAGCATTCTACTCGATTTCAAATGGCCATCTATTAGCTGAAGATAACTGAGGGCACACTCATTTGCTCAACAGCTTGCTTTTAACCAAAGCTTCAGTATCAGAGGCACAATCCTCTTACCACCAGATGCCTTATTGGCCACAACACCACTCAGAATTTAGTAGCCATTTATCTGAGGCCTTGGTGTTGGGCCCATTAGCCGTGAAAAAGGCACCTGGGTCTTGCCATGGAGGCCCCTTTGGCCAGAATATCGATCAGCTGTTTTTGGATCCGAGAAAGATTTTGAGAATGCTTGGGCAAGCTCCAAGGCTGAAGCTGTTTTTCCATAGCGCAAACCAGTAGCATCAGGTGAGGCTGGTTTTGGTTGCTCAACTGGCTTACGCCAGGTCTCAGGTGAAGGAGGCCTCCCCTGCTGCAATTGCGGCTGCTGCTGCCTCTCAGTCTCCCTGCTGTTCCTCCAGTTCTCATTTCGCCAATTCCTCCTCTGTTTATCAACTCTCTCAATGTCGACTTGCTGATCTTTCCTCTCAATTTTCTTTCCAGTCCTTTGATCTGGAGGAATATTGTCAGTCCTTTCACCATGTTGAATAGGAACTGCATGCTCAGGAACTCTTTCAGTCCTGGAAAGATTATGCTTGACCCTTCATGTATCATGGCAATTGACAGGGAAAAAAAATTCAAATTTCAATCATCCAATGAAAGGAAGCAACCTAAGTAAAAATATAACAAAGTTAAATAGACAACCACTACCTATCTGGATGCTGACCCATGCCATGGTTTCTAATAGCAGCATTGTCAATTCCTCGCTCCTTCAGAACCTAAGAAGTGGGATCACAACCGACATAAATCTTGGAGAAAGAGGAAGAAACATAAAATAGGGTTAACAACTACCGACCCACCACCACCACCACCCCCCCCCCCCCCCAACCCACCCCAAACCCAACCCCCTCTGCTCCTCCTACTCCCTCCCTCCCTCCCTCTTGCAAGGGGTAGAGGTTTGCGCTAAAAAAAAAATCCATTTAAATGGTCAACGAGAAGTGACAAATCTTTATTGATAGTCTGAAAATCTATCTCACAATTTGCCCATGAGCTCCGAAATATAGATAAAACAAATCTGCTTACCACTTCACGAGGCCGAGCACCACCAAATAATGCAAACCTGCATCAACCAAAGATGATGAGCAATTGCTCATACATACCAATGACAGGCATTAAATGCAACAAAGTAAAACTAAAGAAAACAAAACTTCAAGCCAATATGTCACTTATGGAAGATGAACAGGGAGGCAAAATGGCCTAAGCCATTCATAGTCCATACTGAGTAGCATTTAGCTTGGTCATATTAATGCATTTGCCAATCTTGGATCAAGTTTGAGTTAAGCTAAATAGAAGCTACTTAATTTTGGCTCAAATGACAGCTTAAGAAAAATTAAGTTGCTAAACAAGGCACACAATTGGCATCTCCTCTGTTTTCATTGGAGAGATGGCTCATCTGTATTATTGGTTTTATGAGCTGACACGCTTTTGCAGATTACTGACCACATTGCCTTGTTTGAACGTGTCACTGACTTTTGTATAAATAGGATTCAACTTTATAAAGTCATCAAATAAGGTATTGATTTGAAGTTTGAAAATTTGAAAAATTGAAAAGCTTGAAAAATATTTCCTTCACAACTTAACACTGTCCCTAAGATCAGTGTCGTTGTTGCAAAGTTCACCCGTGTTTTGAGCAGCCACCAACTTGTTGAACATTTTCACTTTGGTCTTGAATTTTTAGGACTGAAGAAAAAGGAAAAGCCAGTTTTATACAAACAGCTGCTCATGAAAAGTTGTTCATGTGCAGTCATGGACATGAAGCACAACAAAAAAACTTTGTTTTCATTTTAGAAGATAGACACAAGATTAAGCAGTCAACAGATCCTCACAAGATTAAGCAGTCAACAGATACTCAAATTATTATCTACAAGAAGGAATCAGAAGCCATGTTATCCAGTAGAACAAAACCATGGGAAACTAATTACACAATTTCCAATTGATATGGTCAGATACAGACATAGGCCATAAGAACCAATATCACTCTAAAATTAACAGTTTCTACATCCCACCAGAAGAATGGAATTATCTTCAGTTTCCAGGAGGAGGGCTTTGCATGAGAGCCTCATGGTGTCAAACTCCCCCAGTCCCTCAATTCTCTCTCACAAATATTTTCGCTTTATCACCAATTAATGCAAGATATACAAAATACAGCACAATTTTTTACTATTTCAGCATTGCTTACTTTTAGAAATTTGGTAAGAATTTCAGGCCATTTCAATTACAATCAAACCTTTCATCTGCCAAAGAACAGTATTTGAGCTTAAAGTGGATACAAAAATAAATTAACTTGGAATGGATTTCAATCAACACAAACTTTCCCTAAAACATAAACCAAGTCATTTTGCATAAGAAGCTACGAACAAGAAACATAACTTGAATAAAAGATAATTAAACAAGCAGCTTTGTACAGATTATAATATATTAGAAAGGGTGTCGCCTGATATATTGTGATATTTTACTTGTATGAGAAGGAAATGGTAGCAATAATTCAGAAGTTCCACTAATATCTAACAATTTTATGCCACTAATCCTTTAAATGCATTCATATTTTATTAAAATAAGTAAAAATTGCATAAACCATCAAAAAGTAGAAATAATTCAAAAGTTCCAAATGAAATTCCAACCTTCCCATTTCTGTGTTCCCTTCAGATTGTTCAACAGGTTGCGACCGTGACTTCAAATTCAATTTTGGACGCTCTATCACCTGATACTCACTCTCCAAATTAGCTAAACCAGAATTTGCAGCATTGACACTTCCATGCAATTCGCTAGTTTCAACATGACCATTGGCAGAGTTACTCAGCTGTTGGTATCCCTGCATTCAACCAAATAATAGGATTAAGTGTAATTATGCCAAAACGGACTTAAAAGAGAATCCTTTAGGATATTCACAATGTCAACCTGCTTGTGATCAACAGTAGGTGGTTCCAAATTTTCCAATGGCTTTGTTCTTGGAAGCAACTTCACCTTAGGCCGTTCAGATGATTCAGACTGCACCGGGGATAACAATTCAGTCCTACTAAATCTGACATCAGTATATGGTGGTTGAACCCTTTCACCATGCATTGACAGGTTCCTGTCTCTCAATTCTGAATATGAACCAACCCTGGTCTTTTCATGATCAACGTACTCCCTTTTGCCGTTTTGAACCCCATCCTGAAGAGCCATACCCCTTTCTACATGCCTTGCCAATGTCACATCAGGATATTCACTCCCACCCACTGCATCCATCCTATTGTATGCATACCCATCATGGCCTATGGAGGCTACACTCTTTTCTGTTTCCAAATGCTCAATGACCTCATCATCTGTCTGATGGTGAATAGAATGCTTTGTCTGCCATCTGCCTGAAGACACCTTTTCAAGAGCACTTGCAAGGGCTAACTTTGAGACAGCACTTGCACCTGACCACGCGGATTGCACTGGCTCATTAACACCCACCACCACCTCCTTCCTGGCTGCCCATACATTTGGGTGTGACCCTCCAACGCTGTGCCCAGTATTACCCCCTACATTCTGCAGACTCGCCCCCACATAAGCCCCATCGCTAACCCTCCCTGAGTACGAACTTGCAAACTGCACCCCTGAAGCTGAAGCTGAAACTGACACCCTCCCACTCAACACAGGCTCCGGCTTGAGCTCTATCTTACTGGGTGGAACACGAAAGCTCTCATCACCCACTGTCCGGCGTGCAGCCGAAACACCATCTAAAGGCTTGCGTTCGTCCTCATCGAAATGACGGCCTATCTGTGTTGTATGACTGAGAAAAGGGGTTTTATCATCGAAATGCCTAGTGGCAGGGGACGAATTAGGCCTGGCACGGTGATCGGGACGACCCATTGACCCTCCCCATGAATTTGGACGGTCGTAACCAGAGCACTCCGAAGACCTAACAATTCTAAACAAAAACCACGAAAATTAATTTGATTTTTGCAACTTACAGATCTAATGTTCACAGTTGGTCATGATTAATAGAATTTGAAGCAAATTGAGCATATTTTAATCATATAACTAAAGCCCAGATCTGGAATTACTCGAAACGTTATCAAATAATGAAAAAATCGAATTAAAAGAGAAAAACGTGAATAAAAAAAAAAAGGTGATAAATTGAAACAAGGGCAAGAATTGGGACTTACACACCAGGAGCAGAAGGAAGAGGGAGATCAGTTGGGATAGAACCGCCATGAAAGTCCTTGAGAGTCATAGTATTGCCACTGAAAGCCTTCTTCTTCGACATTCTCTCTGTGTTTCTATGTATATCTCTCCCTCCCCTGTATGAGTATATGCGCGTACGCAGAGATTCAAACACGTTAACGCAAAATCTGATTAGACATCTGTGCGCACAGAGAGAAAGGGAGAGAGAGAGAGAGAGAGAGAGAGAGAGAAGAAGAGAACAGCGATATCTCGAGAGAGCTGAGAAAAGCACAAGCCTTTGAAGTTTGTCCTCTTGTTCGCGTACTTTCTACTGCTTCTCTACCGTAAGGTATCGCCCTGTAGGGCTTTTGCGATTGCGATAGTGCCCCTAATTAATTTTAGAGTTTATTATATTTGTCTCTATTTTTATTTTATTACTATAAAATTTCTAAATTTAAAAAATATTATATAAAAATTTCTCATGTCTATTTATCAATTTAATACGTGATAATTTCATATTATAAAATAAAAAAGTTAAATTTATTTTATAAATTTCAGAATTTTAATTATTATAAATATAATTTTTAGACATAAAATAATAAAATTTTAATTGCTGTGATTATAATTTTTAGGCATGAAATTACAATGTTTTAATTGTTGTATGATTCTTTCTAATCCAATCAGATTATTCAACATAATTTTTTAAATTTATTTTAAGAAAAAGTTTAAAAAATAATATTAATATGATAAATATATAAAATTGACATGATAAATTTCATATTTATTATGTGCCGTCACATTAATATCATTTAATAATAATTAATAATTTGAAATATATTTATTATGGAGAAAAATATATCTTATTAAATTGATAAAATTAAACTTGTGTCAAAGCTTAAAACTTATGTTTTTTTTTTATTTTATTTTATTTATTATCTTCTTTGATTTTAGAACTCAAAAACTTGGCTCAGAATACCTATATACATAAATAAATAATAAAAGAAATTGTGAAAATGTAAAATAAATTCTAAATATTGTTGGCAAAATTGAAAATTGAAGAGATAGAACAACTTTAGTGCGATATAAAAAATTAAAGCTGAAAGTATAATTAAATTATCAAGTAATATTACAAAACTAAAATTGAAAAATATATCGTGAATAAATTATATTATGTTTAAAATACTTTATAATCTAAATTTAAATAAAAAAAATTAGATTAATTATAATAGTAATTAACTATAATAAGTGCAATATAAAATGAGATAACTTTAAGATTTTATATAATTTAAATATCATTGTTATAAAATATAATGGCAGCTCAGGTGATTTGGCGAAGCATTGTTTCATTTATTTTCTTCCATGACTTGATTATCATGTGTCCATAGCTAAGTCCTCTGAAACATTGATTTCTCGCATATGACATACTATCGATGAAGCAGCATATATCCTCTCTCTCTTGTTCTGCCTGTTTACGCCATTGAAAAATAGTTCATATAAGGAAAATATATGTTGGAGAATTTTCTGTGTCGCAAAAGGAGTAGTAATTACCACTGAAGTTCATGGATTGAGTCCATGGTGAACCAACCAATATACATTTTGTTATTGGTGCATCATGAGACAAGAAATTTACAAATCAGATAATCTGCGAATGTCCAAATCCCATGTGCAGTTAAAAAATACTCCATTAAAAAGATTTTTGGAAGTGACCGCATTCTGCAGAAAGATAAGAGATCTTGAGTCATCATGTTTAATTATAGTGCAAGAAGTGTTCAAGTTGAGACTATATAAGATCAGGTACTATTATCCAATGAGGGATGTAGATATAAAAGTGTGCACATATTGACATGAACAAAGATAAGATATAAGACAGAATTACTGGCCTAGTAAATATACTAAATAAGATATGACAAAAAGTAAAAACTGGCCTTACTAACATTCATTTCAGGGTTAGCAAATTACTACAAAGCCAGGGAGGAGGGCTTTGGGATTTAGTAGATACAGTTCCTCAATATTAGAATATTGACCAACTTTCCCAGCCAATGAGTCAAAGCCTGGTTGGCCTGCCATTTCTTGAAATTTCTCCAGAGGTTTATGAACCCTCCCAGCAATAACTCTGCATACCAACAAAGCCTTTCTTGCAGCCGAATGATTGTCTTGGCTAAGTTCAAAACACTCCATGGCTCTTCCACTGGTGGAAGCAGTAAAATACCAACACAACCTTGAAGGTCTTTCTCGGAGAACCCATGTCTCAAAATTTGGCAAACACCACATTTCTCCAATGTAAAGAGGCTAGAAGAGCCATTCAGGCCAAGAGAACAAGCAATGGCTATTCCATGGAACCTTAAGAGCTCATTTCCATCAGCAAGACAGCGTGGGTGTCTTGTGGGCAGCTTACAAGCTTTGATCTTCACCATTTCTCTACGTTCTTCAAATTGAGCAACGGTGATTTGCATGCTGTGGACCTTGAGAACCCTTTCTATATGGATAGAGTTGACCTCACATTTTAGCCATCTTGCTCTGCAGATTATTTCTGCTATCTTTCTAGATAAGTCGCCTTCTACAAGTTCAGTAACTGTGCAAGGAGAATGACATTTGAGTTTCCTTTGACCAATTTAGACTATGAAATCAAATAAAAAGAAAAATATATTAAGGGAAACGACAATAAACTGAATAATAACAATGCAGTGACAATTCATAAAACAGAATCTTTTTTGGCTTCAAATAGCTGAATATCACTAAAAGCCAGTTTGTTTAATCTCGAGAATTCAACAAAGTACTAGAAGACAATAAAGACTATTTATTTCATACATTAATTATCATAATGACTCTTACTAATCAATTATTTACTCGTTTTTTCTAAATTTTCTCATTCAATTATCTAGATCATGGATTTCTTCATACAGAACGCAAATGCAGGAGTTAAAGCCCATGGCTTTCAAGAACATTCGTTACATGTAAAGAATCTGAAAACAGACTAATTCTTGGCTATGCACAACAAAATATTGGATTTAGGAATTTTACCAGCATGTTAGGAGAGACGATGTGTTTCAACAATCTCCAATGTCTTTAACCTCTCGCAACATTTTTTGCAAATTAGAGCTGAGGAAGCGGAAAATTTTTTATCAACAGAACTCTTGTGCTTGGAAGACGTACCAATGCTAGTGCCACAGCCAAAAAAAGGAGAATCACCATGTATCTTTCTTGAAAGGCTATTTTACCTTCTGGTGTTATAATGGGAAGCCATTTCATGGCCTCCAGGGACAGGTGTTCCTGGGTTAACGGTACCCACGAAAGTAGAAGAGAACCCTTGCCACCGCTATTGCCACCGAACCCAGTAATCTTTAGTTCACATGTGGACTTGCTAAGGACTACCTCGTGGGTTATGTGGTTAATGAAATCACTGCTCTCCAGAGATCTTGGACTGCAACTTGGTGGCTTCTCTATGTGTCTCTTGCTTCCATGAATTACGTCTCTTAAATTTGACTCGGATCTCGAGCAGCCAAATCCGCATGACTTTCTTGTCTGAACGTTGTTCAGATAGCTCCTGGCCTTTGGATCGTGCACATCAGATGGCTGTGATTTGCAATGCAATGATCTCTTCAGAGAAAACCAAAAAGCAGGCATTATTTCTATTCTTTATTCTCTTTCGGCTCCCTTTTGCTTCTGATCTTTATATAATACTCGAAAGGCTCTGCATGGAGCACTCAAACTTCCAAGTCAAAATCAAGGGAAGGCAACCATTTCTATTCTCCTGGACAAGTTGTTTCTCTTTTAGTGCTCTACGCCCTATTTTTGCACCTTGTTTCCTTTGTTGAACCAACCATAGTAACAGTGGCAAGTCCAGGAAGATATGTTATCATTGAATTAGCTCATCAGTTAATTTTTCACCTTTTCACTTCTTGTTGTCTTATGCAGAGAAATTAGATTTAGTTCTTTGCCAAAGCGTGACAGGCGGCACTAGTTAAGACATGACTTACTCCTTTAACCTTTAATTTAAGTCACGTTCACAGACATGTCCATAATTTCCATATTCCATGACACTACTATAAGCCAACCTGCAGCAGAAGTTCATCATTATACACCCAATGAATTCCAGCAACACCCACCTGATCATGTTCCGATAGGGATCATGCACATGATCATGACTTTGAGAATGTGTTTACATATATTATATAACAGGTTAAAAATTAAAATAGTTTAATTACTCCTTAACCGGTGCCTAAACACACTCGTTAGAATTCTCAGTATAAAAGTCACAAAATTACAATGGCCTCACAGCCAGTTGACTTCCAACAAGGAATAAGTATCACTACAAATCAACATTGCAGAACAGAGAATATCAGGTACTTTAAGCGTTATTAGTTCAAACATCACAAAACTACAGCAGTAGCATAACCGGTTGACTTCCAACGAGGTATAGTCAGCACTCACCACAGAACGACAATTCAGTACAGAAAAAAATATTGTGAAGCAACGAAAGAAGCATTTCTTTTACTCAAGTTGTGACCCCAGAGGCACTCTAGACCAACTACTTGAGAGTGATCCACGAAGAGGTTCGCTTGAGAAAACAGGCCATTAACAATGATGTCATGAATGCACAAGGCAAGTACAGTAATGGAAGAGTATTTATATCCTGGGACCACAGCGTTTGATAAATCACTCTGCAGCGCTGGATGCTTCAAACATGGTTTTCTCGAGACCAAGTCTTCCAATCATCTTTGCAATTCCGTCTGCCCTCAGAGACTCAGTATCTTTGCAGACATCCAGACTCCAAGAATCTCTCAGCCCTTCTAATCAAGAGATCTACTTCAATGAGTTCTGTGAAAAAGCTCCTTGTTATAAGGACAGATGCAATTCTCCTCCCTCAATTATGTCACTATTAAGCAGTGATAAGCTGTCAACTATGGTTAAACCTTAAAAGACTGTTCTAATGAAGTTCGTAGCCACCTATTTACCAGCGTATCTGCTAGCCTTTCTACAAAACAGGGTTGGATTATAATATATTTTGACTTGTGGTGGTTATAGTTCATTTGCAAGGATCAGGCCAAAGTCCAAATTTCATACTGAAATGCACTTTAAGTTGGAAAAACTAAATGATTATAGCAGTAAAAAGAGGCCTTTGAATGATAGAAAAGGAGTTTCATCAACTTTACTGTGGTTATCCATTCAATGTCCTCAAGGTTTGGAAAATATTAAATACTACCATGCAAACTAATGATGTTTTTTCATGATTTATTTTCTCATTATTGAAGATCATAACGCTTGTATAATAAGTGTCACTGAGCAAATAAGGGAGTTAACACCCAACAAAAATTTAAGGGGAAAAAGAACTTGGTGTTCTAACTTAAAATAAGGTACAACTCATCTTTTGAAATTCAGGCTTACAAATTTATCAGTAGTTTGCAAAGTGAGGACAATCCATAAGTGACAATATCACAATAAACGAATGCAGGATTTCTTCAATAAAGCTTGTATAATACGTATGACTCAGCAAATAAGGGAGTTAACACCCATCAAAAATTTAAAGGGAAAAAGAACTTTTTGAATTGTGCTTCCCCACCATTTCCATCAATTCCTTAGTGATCTAACTTAAAATAAGGTATAAGTCAACTTTTGAAATTCAGGCCTACGAATTTATCAGTAGTTTGCAAAGTGAAGGCAATCCATAAGTGACAATATCACAATAACGAATGCAGGATTCCAAATGTGGCATTGCAAATTTAATTTCAGAAGGTTACTGCATTTGAAATTGTCAATTGAGTAAAATAATAGTCTCAGCACATTTTGAACTACACAACAATTTCATGGTTGATAATTGTTATATCAAAGTTCAAGGAAGCATTGCATGAAGTTTTTAATTGAGCTAGTAGAAAGGCCAATTTCAAAATATATTCTCAAGCAAACACCTAAAAATCTGTGGAATTATCCAGAATAATCATGCCCTATGTACTCCATAGAAAGGGATGCATCATCATACTAATCAGCCATTGTGCTTGGCTCGTATTTCCTTCTAAGGAAACATAGATGCTAGACAGCAAATATCTCAGCAGGAATAATTTTGTAAATAACTATATCCTAATTAGGCTCTAATTCTGATTCCTGGCACATAAGCCCCCAATGCTCTATCACCACCCGTGGAAGTATCAGACTTATTATGGCTGCAAAATTAGGCTTTGCTTTCAAGCCGCCACTCTTAATCAAGTGCACGTATCTCAAAAGGGACACGTATCTCAAAAGGGACTCTTCTGGAACTCCGAGCGACCCCACATTGAGCTTGATCCCCCATGCCTTTACATTCCCAACAGGTATCATTAGATTAAAAACTAAAATACAATCTGTACAAGACATGATAAAACTATAATACATAATCTCTCTCACATGCCATACCTCAACATATTCTTTGAAAGCGGATGGACCTTTATGAAGCAAGTGTTCAGCCCAGTCATATGTATTGACAATACATCATGTTGGTGGAGCATGTAAATCACCTCTTTGATAAAAGACCTTGGCATAAGACTGTGGGAACCTCCAGAGAACTTCAGCCGTCAACAAACTGCCCCATGGACTCTAAAATATCCTGCCAAATATTATAATAGTAGGCACACATAGTAAAGAAGATCAAGATGAATCATCTTCCTTTAGTTGTATATAGATTCTGCTTCAGTTAATTACCATGGCTACATAAAACTGCTCTCTGACCAAATTATAGCAAACAAATTGATGAAGTTCTTATTATCTGCATCAAAATCCCAATCCAGGATGGAGGAGTATTATTACATACTTCAAGTGCAAATTCAGCTAGACCTCATGAACATACAAAGAAAAATTCAGATTCGTATAAATTTGTGCATGGAAATATGAGATTCATCAATACTTTCCATTTAGCTACTGAACATATTTAAAATTCGTTGTGGGTAACGATGATAAAGTCATCATGGGCTGGTAGAATTTCTCCAGATGCCCAGCTTCCACTTTTCAAGTTCCTAAACACAATTTTTCCTCATTTTCCTCATCATTGACCCTATTACTAAAATTCTAGTTGGGATGCTTTTAAAATGCACAAATTTTAACTACCCATTCAAAGATCACAGAATTTGAACTTACTACAGTTGCAATGGCACTAGAAAAGCAAATTGTTATAACATTACAAATTGCACGAAATCACATAGCATTTCAACAGATTAGTACATCAGTTGGAATTAATTAGCAATACGATAAAATGATAAATAACATACCTGAAGGCTGAAGCATGTTCTGGCTCAAGAGATTATACTGGGGACATCGCATCTTGGTGACTCCTTATCGGCAAGGTTTCTCTGGTTTATCTTCATCGTCGTAGTCGTCGAAGGTCTTCCATCGACAATACCACGACGTCCTTTTTCCCTTGATCCTTTGTTAAATGGAATTAGTGTGATCTTTATTACTGTTTCCGGATAATGCTTATAGAAGAGAGGAAGAATATTACTCGTCTTACGTGTCATGCGCAGGGAGCGTTGGTTACGTGGGCTGGTCCAATTTCCATTCCATGTATTTATTTTATTTTATTTTAATTATGACGGTCTAATAACATCCATTTTTTTTTCTTATTTCATTTATTTTTCCTTATAGAATTCTAATCTTAGAACCCAAAAATCTCGATTATTATTTCTAGGCCATTTCTAGAAACAAAATATAAATTAACATTTTTTAATTGTAGAAAATTATATCTTACTAAAAATAGATAGATTTTTTGCCATTTTAACATATGAAATTTCATCTATTGTTATTTTAATATTATTTCGACTAATATTATTAAAAAAGTATTCAGATAGCATTCCAAATAAATAAAATCATTATTTGATTTCAAATAATTTTTTAATAATATTTATATGTAAAAAAAATCATAATTAAATTTTATCTCGAAGAGAAAGATTTATAATAGCCCGGAACAATGCAAGTTGAGAATTGAATTAAGATAACGTACTGCTCTAGCTTTGCATCGACTTATGATGTTGGTTTTTTGATGAACAGGTGAAGCATTCAAGGGCGTCGATTTTTGAGTCCAGACTGTAGAGAGACCCAAGCTTTGAAGCTTTCTGAACTCCCCACCCATGCTCCCTTGCATGTCAGAATTCAGCATGTGCCTTTTTCCACTGTAAGCCTCGGGATGAAAGAAACCATTTTGTCAAAAAAAAAAAAAAAGCAAATGTGAATGAGATCCTATTCTTTTTTCTCAAAATTGTCAAAGTACATCAAGTCAGGCAATGGTTTTGCTTGCCCACTATTGCCAAAACGTATGAGAATATTCTTTTAAAGGGCGGAAAGATTACATGAAAATCTGTGGCGGTCAACATCAGCAGGACCTTCGGGCCAGAACCAGTTCTATTAGGCAGTGACATGTGGATGTTAGGCAACACAACACCATCAGCAATGGTAACAGAACCAAGAAGTTTGGGCTCCTCGTTGTTCCTCATTGCCAGCTGAACACGCCTTGGCACAACGACTCCAAATGAACCATTCTCCTATTCCATCACAAAACAACCCTCAATTCATCAAATATAGTGTCACTTTAACCTGGTTGATATCTCTCTATCATTAACTAGTTAAAGCCCCAGCTGCTCTGGTTTAAAAACTTAACAGTGTCAATTAATTAGCATTGCATAAGAGGCCTATGCATTCACCAAGACCCTCTACTTGATATCCGCCAATATAACTACTAAAAACTAGTGTTATCTTAAAAAAAATGATGGAACTATTTCAGTAGACCAAGAGACCAAACATAACAGCAGGTAAAAAGAATGTGTCAAATTACCCACAGCAAGTGATTCACTTTTTGTGACTCATCTTGCAATTAGAAACACCTCCTCTTGAATAAGGTAACATTAGGACAGATTCTAGCATGAAATTCTTGCATTCAGAGATCCCCAAACAAGAAAAAAAAAAATTCTCTAGCACATAATGAAATGACATCTCTGAACACCCCTTTCTTATATAATATAGTGAATCACAAAGCATTATAACACAATCAACACAAACAATCAAATCACAACAAAGAATTATGGCTCAAAACAATCAAACAAAATATTCACCACCTAGAGTTAATCTTTGGCCAAGCACGTTGCTACGTCAAACAGTTTGATAGACAATTAATGACAAAAATGCCAAAGTCTAAAAAGAAAATAGATATTAGGAAGAAAAGAAATTCAGACACGTCTGGAAAGAACATAAAGGTAATAAAAAAAAAAAAAGGATTACAACATATTCCTCGAAACTATAATGTAAAGCATCCAAGCGTGGCGTCATGCAAACATTGAGAAAGGAGAGAGAGAGAAAGTAAATAACTTTGTATGACTCAAGAGTGCATAACATATTAACATGTACCCGCCTTGTCTGCTGATCAGGTTAGCAACCCAATACAAAAATAAGTTCCATACCATATGGTAAAGATATGGCAGCAAATTCTTACGTATACATGAAAATAGCTAGGATATAATATGATTTTCATTCGATAAATTAACATAAACAAATAATATAAAAACATGAGTTCTTAATTCAGCCATACACTTGAAGCAAGATTGACAAGAAACAAAGTTTATTGTATCTGGGCCATATAAATAACTTAAAATTTCCATAAACAGAAAGAAAATGAAACATAGAAAAATATATAGAATCAGCTAATACTAAAAGTTTCAGAGTCAACAAATCATAAACACAGAAACAAATAATAACCTAGTTTTACCACAAGATAAACCCAACCAAGACAGCCACAATTTATACCTTCCCAAAGCCTAACCCTGCTCAGTTTTGTAGGAAGCCAACATCAGCTTTGCCTGCTCCCTTATCAACTCATTTCGCTTCAGAAACAGCTCCAACTCACCAACATGCAACTTCCTCCATTTCTCTTCCATCTCAGCCTTTTTAGCTCCCTCCAACATATCCAGTCCCCGCTTTACCACATACTCCTCCATTCCTGCAACACTTACACTCTTATCAAACCGTACAATGTGTTTCAGAACAGAATGGCTATCCATCTCAACCTCCATCTTGTCAACCTTCTCAGTCTCCTTCTCCACATCCGCATCCAGCTCTGCCTTCATTGCAGTCACACTCTTACCTCTCTGATTATTACTGCCACTCTTCTTAGCTTTGCCATTCGATTTAACAACCAAATCCACTCCTCCCCTGATAGTTGCTTCACTACCCCATATCTTTTTTGACAAATCAAAAGACTTTTGATCATGAGCTTTAGAAAATGTCTTATCTTCACCCATTTTCCCTTTGCTCACATGGTTCTCAAACTTCTTCTTTAATCTCGAAACCTTATCTTTCAACTGGTTTAAAGAGACATCAAAGTGAAGCGATTTCTTAATGAAATCATAAAACGAGCTCATATCCTTGGCAGGGTCGACTCCTTTCTTTTCACTAAAATCAATGATGCCCTTTAGTACCGCAATCTCATCATCCTCGCTCCAGAGCCGTTGAAAAAGTTGTTTCTTCATATCCTCAGGCTTTTCAACAGCTCCATCTGATTCCGAATTCTTCTTCTTGGCCCGCTTTGAGTCCTTTGGGTCGCCATCCGTTTCACTGCCCCTCTTCACCGCCGCCGTTGATTTCCCCGCAACCTGAGTTGATGCCGATGGTTTGGATCTAGGCTTCGTTGTTTTAAGGGGAGTCTCCTCCATAAGCTTAGAAGCGATGGGCTTGACACTGGCGTCACCGGCATGATTAGCTCGGTCATCATCGGAATCGGACTCAGAATCAGACCCATCAGACTCAGACTCGGGCCCAGCTTTCTGGGTTGTAGAATCGGGCTGCTTGGGAACTGGCTTTGCCGGTTGGGTCTGTGGTGGTAGAGAAGAGGGTTTTTGTGGTTTCCCCTCTGTTTCGTCATCTTCAGATGAAGATCCCTCTGCCTCTTCTCCGTCTTCTTCTTCTTCTTCTTCTTCTTCTTCTTCTTCTCCACTGGAGCTTTCCTCTTCTTCAGAAGAAGAAGCAGCCGGTGGATCTTCGAAGGGAGTTGAACGTTTTGGGGCCATTGATTTGAACGGAGACGGAGATAGAGAAAGATAGGGATTTCAGGCAAAAAACAGTTCGAAGTTCGAACGGTTCGGAAAGGGGAGATGTCACGATGCTGAGAGAGAGAGAGAGAGAGAGAGAGAGAGAGAGAGGAATACCAAAGGGTTTAAAACAGGCCCAACTGAGAGGGCGGAAAAGAGGGGGGGCGGGGTTAGCACTCTCCGGTCGTGTAATCAATGCGTGGGCTGATATTATATGACCGCCGGATACTGAACATGCAAGACTTGCACAAGAAATACAATTAGGATCATCTAGCTTTTCGATTTTCACAGCCCAATGTACTTTCCCAGCCCTATGTAAAGCCCAGTAGGCTTCACATTTGAATTACTTGAAATATTGCTTTTTTTTTTTCAAAAAAAAAATTTTAAATCACAATGCCAAATAACTTCTTAAATATAATTATTATATATTTATTATATAAAAATATAATATATTCATTATATGTACAATAATTATGCTAAATAAATAATTATTTTATTTACATGTGTGATATACTCAAACGTGTCGAGAAATCCAAATAGAGACATCATCTTATATTACATCGTGCTGAATCTGATAAGTTGAAGTTCTCTTTGCAGAGAGAAGTGTTTTAGCAATATCACCTACGAGATACCATTCCCCTGCAACCAACAGAGCTAGCGTTGTTATATGATTCTAACCAGCTTAATGAATGTTAGCAGTATGCGACCAGGAATGTTCATTGTAATTCTTCTCTCAGAATTGTGATTATGTGGGGATTTTTCGCTACATATTGTTGTTGAAAATTAAATTACTTCATGAAAGATTGTTATGGAGTAAGAATGCATCGTTTGGCAATTAAATATACCCAAATTACTTCTTGTGTTTTGCTTCATTTGGTAATTAAATATATACACAAATTTCTGCTCCATAGAAACAACAGCAAGATGCATGTCAATTATATTCTCCTCCAACTTTACACCTTTCAAATAGCAACCGAAAGAAAGTGATTGACAAAGCTTACAATAAAATACAAGAATTCTTTTAGCCAAGCTTAGCAGGAACATCATTCAAGTTAGATAGAGTCTGAGCATAGTACTTCTCTGCCTCTGGGGTGCTCCTTTTGTTGGCTGCATGGTCCAGCTGAAAGGAGAAAAAAAAAAAAAAAAAGCCAAATTCCATCAAGAACACATGCATGACGCTACCGAAGTAACATTTAACCCAAACCCAAGAAAAACAGTTTTGTAGCTTATTTCGCTGATGGATTGAAAGAGCTTTCCAGTGAGTTCCTTGAGGGCTTTCTTCTCCCCTTTGGGTTTAGCAGAGAGAACAGTATTCAGGTCAAAACGGAGATACTCAGTTCATCACATTGGGCCAAGCCTTCTTGTCTATGAGAGGCTTCACATTCACTATGTCCTTAGCTGATTCCTTGGCCCTTGCACTATGTCCTTAGCTGATTCCTTGGCCGTTGCTGCTGCCTTAGCAGGTTCAATTGGCTGCAGGAAAAACCTCTCCTTCAATGACAGCTCCAAGTCTCTTGGCTGATCAGAATTTAAAGTCCCAGCTGCCAATGCACAAATTTTAGCCATTATAGCAGGAAATTTCGTCCAATATCTATATAGGTATAAACAACTTGTCTACACGCAGCAAGAACTGGAAATAGTGATGAACTTACGCAGTCCACCGGAGGGAGGGGGGGGTGGGCCAACCTTAATAGGTACGGCTTCAGCGAGCACAGCTTGAACAAAAGACCCAGAAGAAAAACCATCGGCAACAAGACCCAGTAGTGCCCAGCGGCTAGTTTCAGCCTCCGCCGCACAAGGCACCTGTTGTTGCTGGTGGGCTCTAATAATGAGACCAGGCCTGGAAATAGCTATCCTTGTGATGTTGCTAGGCACGTTCAATCAAGTTGAGCCATTGAATAGAAGACTGCCTTCAAGAACGGCCATTGTTTGTGCCATTTTTTTCCTCCCCCAAGTTTCAGATTTCTTTTAAGAGTTTCAAATGGTGGAATGAAGGAGATTTTGTGGAGCTATATTTTTTGTTATGTAGATTGGTCTGGGTCTGGGAAAGCACCTTATCTGCCATGTTCCCCCTGGATAAGCTGGATATGATCTTCATCAATCTTTGTTTAACACGTGTCTTCCATTTGACATGCTCGCTTCTTCTCTTTCATGGCATCTTATAACATGACACGTGGACCTGTGCGAAGATTGGTGAGGGAACCATGCACGCTAGAAAGTAATAAGGATTTCACACCAGTGCTCTCGGCCCATAGGACTGAGCCAACTTGGTTAAAACTTAAAAGTTCCAACTCATAATCCGATCCAGTTAGGTTAATTTGAGGGCCCAATTAGAAAGTATTGGCGCCCGATCTACTCCTTTCAAATCCATTCAAAATTCACTCTCCGCTGAAAGCAACGCTCCTCTCGGGATTTTTACCATACTAGTGTTAAACAGAAGAAAAAAATATTAGAATAGGTGATCAGCAGCTAATTTACCGAAAGGGAGTGAGGGAGCTGACGTGAAGAACACTGTACATCCGAACGCTTCTCATACTAGCGTGCCGAGCTCGGGACGACCATTGCTCCTGGGACGCTATTCATAATCGCGTCCTAAGGCACTTTATATTTCCCTGCTGCCTTCACCTTCATTGTCTCTCTCACTTACCTTCTGAACCCTATGATTCTCTCATTCCTCTCACCCCTCTCTTCTCCATTGTATTGTCCCTCTCCATTGTCGTGTCTGGAGTGTTGCTCGTTGAAACCAAGTGGTGGACCAGTCACCAGAAGGGAACCGTGGTAGACCAACAACCAAAAGGAGAATAAAAAAAACTTTGTGCATTACTACAAAAAGGTACATCGTATATTATTTATTGAAATATGCTAATATTTTTTAATGAAGTTGATAAAAAAATTTTTAAATGTTTTAGTGTGTTATATTTTATATGTTTTTGTTATGTTTTAGTGTGTTATATTTAGTGTCTTGTATTTTAGTATTTTAGATATGTTAATTTGTTTAAATATTTATCTGTTTTAGCATGTAATTTTTTTATGTATAATTTAGACTATAGGTAATTTTTATATGCCAAGGAGTAAAAAAGAAATATAATTTATAGGTTAGCTGAAAAATAAAAAATGATAAAAAGTAATGTTAATAATATAAAAAAATAGAAATATGTATATATATAAAAGAAATATAGTAAATAGTTTGATAATTAGTAAAAGTTATGAAAAATCTAAAATATATAATAGTAAACAATTTTGAGAAATTATAAAATGATTTCATAAAAGTTATGGACCAACGACAATAAATTTAATCAAAATTAGTAATATAAGTTTAATAAAAAAAAGTTAGTTTAATGTAAAATAATATTTAATTTTCAAAAAATTAGTAAAAGGTTAAGGAGCGAAATTACAATAAATTAAAATTAAAAAATTATAAATAAATGTTCAAAAATAAAATTTATATTAATTAAAATGGAATATTTGTCATAAAAAAGTAAATAATTTAAGGTAAAAAATAACCCTTATATATATTAATTAATTAAATTCTAAGTTTCACATAATAATTTAATAAGTTAAATAAAAATAATTAGTTACAGAAATATATATATATATATATATATATATATATATATATATATATATATATAGTAATTAATAACGCTTTGAAAAATAGTAATAGATATATTAATTAAAATGTAATATTTTGTCATAAAAAAGTTATTAAATTATGGCAAAAAATAAGTTGTATATTAATTAAATTCTAAGGATGATATAATATTTTAGTTAGTTAAATAAAAATATTTGAAAATTTAGAGTTGTGATCTGAAATCGAACTGGATATTTAGTTTTCCAACAAAAATAATTGAATGCTTTTCGTGAAGCCAATTGTTGATTTGGTAGTTGTAGCGATTCAAACCTTCTATGAAAATTTTGAGTTTTAATCTAAAATCGAATCGCATCAAACCGGATCGAACTGGATCGATTAATGTAAAATTTTTTGTTGCAACAAATATAATGTTAAACAAAACTAGATCTTAATTTCTATCCTTTTTGTTTTTTTAGATGTTTAGTGAATACTATTAATGATAATTTTTTTGGAAGGCCATTTAAGTAATTGAGCTTGTTCTTTAATAAGAAAATGTCAATTCCAGCTTTTGCTACTGCATATTGGGATGGAGCTATTATTATGGATGATGAAGGTTATGACTATTGTGGGGGTTTATCAACAGTCATTACTATTTGTAGACACATGGATTTTGGTAATTTAGGTATGAAAATAGTCAGGGGAATTGGCCTTAAAGCTGGACGTGAATTTATATTGAGTATATGTTTCAGACAACCCATTGTAGGGGATGGTTCTGTCAAGTGGGACTGCATGGGTTTGGCTAACGATGATGATGTCAACATTATGTTTAATTTTATTGATCAAATTGGAGGAATGTCATCGATTGAATTATATGTTGACATTTTTCAACCGAATGCATCCGCATGCAATGGTGATGAAGCGGGACCATCAAATGCTAGTTCCAGTGATGCATACAATTATCAAAGTCAATTGGAGAACGATTCAAAATGTACTCACACTTATTATTGTCCAAATGATGATGAGACCGAAGATGATTCTGATGGGGATTGGATTGACAGTGACAACACGAACGTAATTGATGATGTTGTTAATGAAATTGACATGGTATTTGATTTGCCTTTGTACCACAACACTCATATTGCGAACCCAATAATGCCTGTTGTCCCTCCTCCACCTTACTCTGAAATAGATTTTTCACTACTGACTGTTGATCCATGGTCAAAATCGCAATGTACATCAATGTGGGATCCATCAAAGGAGTTTAAAGTTGGAATGATATTCCCTTTTAGAGATACTGTCCAAAAAGCTGCCAAAGAATATCATTTACGGAAACAACATGAGTTTTGTACAGATGAGACAAAAGGGTAAAACATATGCCATCAGGTGCAAAGATACAAGGAGCAATTGTAAGTGGAGATTGCGTGCATCACGACGGGAAGGATGCGACATATAGAAAATTACCAGATATGATGGACCCCATACATGTGTTAATCTATCACTATCACAAGATCATGTGCAATTGGATAGTAGATTTATATCTGAGTTCATCCAAGCTATAGTATGCGAACAACCAAGTGTCAAAATAGCTGCGTTACAAGCGAAAATTAAAGATAAGGTCGGATATATGCCGAGTAATCGGAAGACGTGGAAGGCTAGACACGATGCAGTTGTTAAGATCTTTGGTGGTTGGGAGGAATCTTATGGAAGATTGCGGCAATTCATGAATGCCTTGTGCAAACATAACCCTGAGTGCTAGTTTCTGATTGAAGATGACCCTTTTTTTGTTAATAATAAGTTAAATCCCAAATATCAAATTTTTGATAGAATGTTTTGAGCATATAAACAAACAATTGAAGGATTCAAGCAATGTAGACCGGTTATTTTCATAGACTCGATAGTTTTATATGGAAAGTACAAAGGGTGTTTATTTTGTGCAACGGCACTAGATGGCAATAATCATATTTTTCCCAATTGCATGGGCAATAGTTGATTGTGAAAACATAAGAAATTGGGATTAGTTTATGTCTTGTTTGAGGGTTTTTGTGACAGATCAGAAAGGTATTTGTATTATATCAGATAGGCATATTGCTATAAAAAAGGCAATGCAGCAAAATTGGTGGCAGCCTCCTGATGGACATCATCGATACTGCTTAAGACATATTCTCAGTAATTATAACATGAAGTTTAAAAATACTTACATGAAAGAAGCTCTCCGAAAGGCAGGTTAGTTGTGTAAGATTATTACTTCTTTTCACTGACATTGAATTATCAATGTTATGTACTATAAACAATTGACATTGTTTTTTTACACAGCCCTTCAAATTCAAAAAAAGAAATTTTATGAGGCCATGGAGGCAATTAAGAGCGAGCATTCAGACACATATGAATGGGCCTTAAAGATACCTTTGGAAAAATGGACACGTTCTCATGATGGGGGAAAACGGTATGGCTCGATGACAACTAACACCGTCGAGTCGGTAAATGGAATGCTAAAAGGGATTCGTGCATTACCAATAACTAATATGGTTGAGAAAATATTTTTTCAGTGTGTCGAATATTTTGACACACGCCGCATGGCGTTCCGCGAGCAACTGCAAATTGGCTTTAAATTTACACTAGCATGTCATCAAGTTTTAATTAAAAATTTAAATGTAGCAAACTCACTTCATGTTCGGTTATTTAACCGCGATTGTGGTGAATTTGAAGTTTGGAATGGTGGACCTGGAAAGAAATATGTAGTGAAACTTGATGAAAGGACATGCACATGTGAAAAGTTTCAAGAGTATCGAATTCCATGTGGCCATGTGATTGCAGCATGCCAATCAATGTCTATTGATTATGAACAATACGTTTCAAATTATTATACATTGGAACGAATGCTTAAGTCCTATGAGTGGAAATTTCATGCACTTGGATATCATGATGATTGGCGGATAGACAATAATCTAATTCTAGTACCTGATCCAGCACATAAAAGGCCGAGAGGAAGACCGAAGTCATCAAGAAGGAAGAATGAAATGGATTGGACGGTTAGTGGAAAAGTTGGAGAGATGTCTACAATCACATGTTCGCTCTGTCTTCAACAAGGGCACAAAAAAGAGTTGTTCTGTGGGACAAACCACCAATAATTAATTTTATATAGTTTTAAAAATACTTTATATTGAACAAATCATCTCATTATTTGTAATTTCCATATTATTTTGTCACAAATTGTTTATTGTTATGTTTTCTTTGTATGTGTGTAAATGAAACAGAATTAATGCAAAGGAAGATGAATTGTGTATCATCACATGAGAGACATCCAAACACTTCAAATACAAATCATACGAAAACATTGTGGACAAATATACAGACCCTAATGGATGCACATGGTATGGTCATAAAAGAGCTTTTGTCAACCAAAAGTATTATGCATGTCTACAATAAGGATTCGCAAATCATATATTTATAGGTAAGCATTCAACGAATATTTCAGATTTTGGAAAAGTTTTATAGGTAAGCATTCAAGGAATATTTCAGATTTTGGAAAAGTTAGAATTGCTGAAAAACATGAATGGGATAGATTATGGGAGACATGTTGTGAATTGGAAGCATATTGTACATTTCATGATTTACCCATCTCAAAGGTTCGATCAACTGAGATAGAAAGAAATTCAACCGATGGTATCTAGAAAGTTAAAGCACAATTATGTGTTGAGAATGAGATAATGAATAATCTATTGAAAGTGTTTCACAAACAACGAATGATATTCATAAATATGGATGAATTTAATAGCATAGGTGAAGCTATCTTAAACATTGAGGATGATGATATTTCTAATTTCAGTGACGATAACGATAGTGATTTTGTACATTATCTCCCTCGTTGCTTACCCCCTTGTTGCTAGATATAGTACAATTCAATGTGAACTTAATCTTTATAATTTCATATTGTGACATAAATGTAAGGGATTTTTAATTATTATTTATTTACTTTTGTTGTATTTATTTTTGATTGACTATTAGTAATTTATTTATTTTTATTTACGTGTTGCAGTTGTGTTACATTAACTAATGGCTCGTATAATGCAAACTCCTAAAAGGATAGTCAGTCGAGCACAACGGGCAAGGGTGCATGTTATGATTAAGAATTTGGTTGATCTACCTATGGAAATAACAATCTCAACCATAGGGGATTACCTACTTTGCCTTTGTGATGCATAAGATAAGGGTGAACAGGCTAATTCAACAAATTATATGGGAAGAAGAACTATTAACAGATAAATCTAGATATTTGGCTTTAAGGTCAGCATTTAGTTCTGTTCAAGATAAGGGTATACTTGATCGCGTATGGCGAAAATTGGAAGCAAACCGTACCCCATCATATTTACTACTACTTAAACACTTTGTGAAAGAGTATACTACTTGGATTGCCAACAGAACTATGTGTCGGTCCACTGGTATAAAGATGCATTATAGTAACAGATATAGTCTAGTGAAGCCTATGTTACCTAAAATCGATTATAAATTAGACAAATACCTTTAAGATGAACTAATTAAATCATGTCCAGTGAAGAAAATAGTTAGGCTGACCTAGTTAGTTGTAATATCATGAACAATATGTACATATTTTCTTTATGTATGAAACTATATTTTGCATCTATGTTTGTATTACCTATGTATTGAATTGTTATAATTAAGGTATGAAGTAAAATGTTTGTTTATAAAATTCCTTTGTTAAATGTTTGAAACACTGTGCAATAGAAATATATGCATTAATATAGTTGTGAAATTCTATTATTTTAAATGTATATTTGCCACAATGAATAGGTATGGCAAGGGAACAACAAATGAGAGATTACATAATGCCAGGTCCATTGATCCACAACTTCTTCGTCTCCAGTCACAGCACCATTTTAGAGCAATTTGGAATGGTAAACTTGAGTATAAAGTGCTTACTTGTAGGAGGCAAGGGAATATCTTACATGCTAACATTGACGACAGAATAGTTCCCCATCTAACCTATTCTGGATTTATTGGAATTGCTCAATTAGGATTCTTTACTCTTGACTGGCACCTAATTAGTGCCTTTGTAGAGTGATGGCGACAAGAGACCCATACATTCATGATGCCAATTGATGAGTGTATAATCACTCTGCAAGATGTAGGCATTATTTCTGGTTTGCCGGTTGATGGTTCTCTAGTTACTGGGAGGTCAAGGGTCGACTGGCCAGCAGTTTGTGAGATGCTTTTGGGTGTTAGACCACCCCAGGCTATGATTAGAGGGCATACACTAAAATTATCATGGTTAGCTGATGAGTTTGGAGATATTCCACTGTTTGCAGATGACTTAACTGTCTTACGCCATGCACGAGCCTATATATTACGACTCATCGGTTCCATTTTTCCTCATAAAATAAATTCACGTGTGAACTTGATGTTCCTTCCTCTTTTAGAAGACTTGAGGGAAGTTACAACATACAGTTGGGGGGAAGCATGCTTAGCCTTTCTTTACTGGGAGCTATGTCGTGTTGCAGTCACTGAAACAAAGGAGATTTCAGGGGCACTTTTTCTACTGCAGATCTGAGCCTGTGAGAGATTTAAAATAATATCTCCATCATTAAGAGATCCAACAGTACCTGATGATGCACCACTAGGTGCAAGGTATGTCCCTATACTTTTATATTAATAACAATTAAGAAAGGTTTCATTTCATTTTTATTGCATTACATCTCAATTTTTCTTTTCAACTAATAGGTGGAGTTGGGCTAGACAAATTACTGAAGTTACAATCCATGTACTACCACAAATCCAGTACAACCTTGACCGGATGT
The DNA here is from genome assembly GCF_030052815.1 of Hevea brasiliensis. NCBI lineage: Eukaryota > Viridiplantae > Streptophyta > Magnoliopsida > Malpighiales > Euphorbiaceae > Hevea > Hevea brasiliensis. The sequence goes on from NC_079510.1 coordinate 50,827,815, forward strand.
GCCCTCAAGATGTAAACTACACTTCCATAATTATAGTTAAAACATTCATTTATATTTTTCTTTACATTTATCCTTACTTAATGTGTTGTGACCATTAACTTGTAGATTACATGGGAACCATATACTGATGAATTGTTGGATGACCTTCCAGACATTTTGTGTTCAAGGCCATCCCATCTGGAAGGTAATGGTGCCATTAATTTGTTTTCATATTGTTGAATGGCACCAGCCTGATAGGGTGCTTTGCCAGTTTGGATTGGTTCAACTTATTCCACGGCCACCGATGCAAACAGACGAGTTGCACGAGATTACTCTCCAATTGAGTGAGAGTAATTGGGAGTACCACCATGCCACCTACATTAATCGTTGGAATAGGCGACAATAATTTATTGTTTAGGGGCAACAAATGATACAACCACTCCACTATCATTCTGAATATATGGAGTGGTATCGCCGAGTTGCTAGACATTGGATCTCAATTAGTGGAGCTGCTATTGGTTCTGTGGTAATAATTTCGAAAACATATTACTATTATTCATTAAATAATTTGGTGCAATAAAATTTTATTTATTACATATTTTTTTTTTTTAACAGGAGGATGAAATTGAGGATTGTTTGGTAAAATTACAGAACCCATCAATTGAAAATGTGGAGGAAGTTAGGCGTACACTGAGGAATATGATGAATGCTCTAGAGCAAGAAAGTCGCCTTTGTCAGATGCCTCCTCCTCAGCCTGCCCCTCAAGCAGTAACTTTCATCGATGAATTAGAAGAGGAGCAACCAGTTGGGCAGCCTGAGCCTTCACATAGGCGACGTCAATCATGTCCTGCTCAACGTCAACAACAGCCAGTTCATCCACAATCGCCGCCTCGTGATGTTTTACCCCCACCTGTTGGATTCCACCCTTATTGCCCTGATCCTTTTGATCCTGTTCCCATGCCACTTGCATCTTCTGATCCTGGTCCGTCCACCATTTTCCAACCATATTCAGAAAGTATCGCAACACAATACAGTGGTTGGGTGTCTGGCCCATCAGTCCCTGGCCCAACAGCTACATGGATGTCATACCAATCTCACATGCACAGCAGAACCACATTTGACTTCATTGAGAGTCAACAGCCGCAAACACCATCTAGTGACTTATTTGCTCCATTTGGCAGACCATCTAGTATTGGCCCATCACATTATATTTCCCATCCATTTGGTGCATATGGTTCAAAAAAATACTTGGCACCATATCACTCTGATTCCTTAAGCTATATTCCTTTTGGTACGAGATTATTTGGAAACTATGAACAAAGTGGTTTGCATTCTTGTACAGGAGAGGAATCATCAAGACGAGAACAAGGAGAACCTGACCAATCCCAAAATGCACAAGGTGATCCATCAGATCAGGAAGAAGGGGGACAACATCGAGTTCTTCAACCGAGGCGACATATAAGGAGACTTGGCTGTGACATATGACTTATTTTTATACTTGTCTTATTTAATATATTAAATATGTTGTTACTTTTATTTTTATTTTATTATATTACGTGTTTTAAATGTTCTGCTATTTTATAAATTTCTCTTAATTTATATCTTCAATTTTCTTTTTATATCTACAATATTTGCTTCTTACTCGTACAATATCATGATGAAAATATTATAATTTAATATTTCCAACTTATACAAATGTTTTATGGGAACGCTACTAAAAGTCACGTGTAGAACATATTGTGCAATATACCTAATTTGGTTATAAAAATTTAAATATTAAAATTTTCATTTATCATACTAAAATATAAAAATTTTAAAATAAAAAATATTTTTCGTAAAAAATATACTGATTTAAATGTTATATATTTATATTTTTATTCAATAAAGGCAACATATTTTACATAATATTTAAAAATTTTTCAATATGTTAATAAGCCATTAATCTTTCTAACACAATATTTTTTTATCTGTAAATCTATTTTTTTTAACAATATATAATCATAATTATTACAGATGTTATATTACTAAGCAATTACATCTATTTTTTTTATCTATAATTTAATTTAAATTATCTATAATTTAATTTAAATTATCTATAATTTAATTTAAATTCAAATACATATATTTTACAATACTAAGCAATTAATCTAATTTTTTTTATCTATAATTTTTTTTATAATGTATACAACATTTCACAAAAATAAAATAAAAAATACAATATTTCACAAAAATAAAATAAAAAATATAATATTTTACAAAAATAAAATAAAAAATATTTTAAAATATAAATGAAGGGTGGCGGCCTGGGCCGTTACTAATAGTAGCGTCCTGGGCTTAGACACCATTATTAGAGGCGTCCTGGCAATGTGCGTGGACCTGGGATGTTACTAATAGTAGCGTCTTGGGCTTGAACACTATTTATACTAGCATTTTATTTGCGAGAACGGCCTCTAAAATGTTACTAATAGTAGCGTCTTGGGCTTGAATGCTATTTATACTAGCATTTTATGTGCGAGAACGCCATTCATACTTGCATTTTCTTGTGGCCGTTGATCAACCCCTGAAATCACCCTCTGGACGCTACTAATACCAACATTTGTATGCCCCCTTTTCACGTCACTCATTTTTACACCATTTTGATAAATAACTGAAATTGCACACTTTTCAATAATTTATTTGTTAAAATGCACTTGCATGGTCATTTCCCCTCTCCTCTCTCTCTCTCTCTCTCTCTCTCTCTCTCTCTCTCATCAGGGGAATCAATGGCTCCTATTTTATCTAGAAGACTCCGAATGCACCGTGCAGGAATCTGTAGATACCTCCAGCTTTGAGTTCAGCTTAGTGTTTTCACATTTCAGATTATGGCTTCTCGGAAGCAGAATAGACCTCCTCGCAGCCCTTCAGCTGTAAGACCTAATTTTATTTTATTTTATTTGCTTATTTCTTTCGTTTGCAGAGTTGTTTGGTTGCCGAGAAAAGAAAATAAACTTAGAATAAGGCTTTGGAACTGAAAAGTTTTTGGTGTTCTGGAATGATTTTTTTTTTTTTTTTGGGTAGAAGGATGGTGTTGGTGTTGTTGGTGGTGGTGGTGTTCCATTAGACAAGCGTAGGAGAATTGGGGCAGGAAGAATCGGGGGACCAACCAGTACTAACAGTAAGCCGTTTGGTTCAGTTAACAAAAGGCAGGATGTTACTTCATCTAGTGATGTAGGGAGCACTAAAGGTGTTAGAAGAAAGAATACAAGTAATGAAGGAAAGGATTGTGTATTTATCTGTGTCTTATTTACATAGATATTACATCTATTTATACATGAGAATATGAGCTAATTTAGACAAGAATAATAATTGTTGTAATTATGCTACACAAATCTCCTATAATCATGCTAATTGCTGTAATTATGCTACACAAATCTCCTATAATCATGCTAATTGCTATAATCATGCTAATTGCAGTAATTATGCTAACACTTCCCCCCTCAAACTCAATGTGGTAGCACAGGTGCCAACTTGAGTTTGCTTAAGAGATCCTGAAAGTGAGCAGGAGGATGCGTTTTGGTGAATATATCAGCGGTTTGGCTGACAGAGGAGACAGGAATCAAACATATGGTGCCATGAGCAACATGATGATATACAAAATGACAATCAATTTCGATGTGTTTGGTACACTCATGAAATACATCATTATGAGAAATTTGTATGGCACTTCTATTATCGCAATGAAGCATTGTTGCAGAAGAATAAGTGACACCCAAATCAGTTAATAACCACCGTAACCAAAGTAATTCAGATATAGCATCAGTAAGAGCACGATATTTAGATTCTGTGCTAGAACGTGCAACAACAGTTTGCTTTTTGCTACGCCAAGAGATAAGAGAATTATCCAAGAAGAAACAATAATCGATTGTAGAGCGACGATCTGTCAGATCACCAGCCCAATCAGCATCAGAGTAGCCAGATAATACTAGGGAGGAGGTAGCGGAAAAGTGCAAACCATGAAAAAGAGTGCCTTTGATATAACAAAGGATTCGAAGTACTGCAGAGAAATGAGTTGAGCGAGGAGCAGACATAAACTGGCTGACCAGATGAAGAGCATATGAAATATCAGGTTGTGTAACAATGAGATAAACAAGACTCCCGACAAGTTGTCGATATAAAGTAGGATCATCAAGAGGAGTGCCATCAAGAGGTTTAAGTTTGCAATTGAGCTCCAATGGGGTTGATACTGTTTTGCTATCAGTGATGCCTGCTCGAGAAAGTAAGTCGGATGCATACTTGGCTTGAGATAGATAATAGCTATCAGAATTTTGAGAAACTTCAAGACTCAAAAAATAGCTGAGAGAACCCAGGTCTTTCATTTCAAAATGCTGATTGAGATAATATTGTAACTCTGAAATACCAGATGAATCATCTCCTGTTATTATCATATCATCAACATAAAGCAACAGAAGAACAATACCACTGTCAGTTCAGCGAGTGAATAATGCAGAATCATGTGGACTAGAGAGAAAACCAAGTTGAGTAAGAGTGAAACTAAATTTGGCAAACCAGGCCCTGGGAGCTTGTTTTAATCCATATAAGGCTCGTCGAAACTTGCAAACCTTATGAGGAGAATGATAACCAGGAGGATGATGCATATAAATCTCTTCTGTTAAATCACCAAGATGAAAAGCATTTTTGACATCCATCTGGAAAAGTTTCCATTTACGAACTGCAGCAATAGCTAAGAGACTGCGAATATATGTTAATCGGGCCACTGGAGCAAAAGTTTCTTTATAGTCGATACCATACTCTTGAGTGTACCGTTTGGCTACTAAGTGAGCTTTGTAACGTTCAATAGTTCCATCAGAAAGGGTTGGTGGAAGATCAACTAAATCCCAGGTATAAGTTTTCCCTAAAGCCTGAATTTCGTCAGTCATAACTTGCTGCCAAAGAGGGTCAGTACTTGCCTCACGATAAGAACGAGGCTCATAAAGGGTTGCAATAGTAGAGTAACAGTGAAAATCAGAAAGATAATGAAGAGTTTCTCTTACACGGGTAGAACGACGAAGAGTAGTGCTAGGAGGAGATGCAGGCGCATGTACTGGATCAACAACTGGTGCAGATTCAACAGGGGCAGGTGTAGTTGGGCTAATATTGAGCACATCACAATCACCTGGATCAGGACTTGGAAACAGCTCTTTGGAGGAGTCAGTGAAAAATAGAGAGTCAGTATTGACAGAGTGATGAAATTTGAAAAGAGAAGAGAACATAGTATTGTCCCAAAAGGTAACATAACGAGAGATGCGTAACTTATTAGAAACAGAATCCCAACAAGACTAACACAATGATTCATAGTTGATATTGCCCTTTTTTCTTGCAGAGGTTCTGTTTAAAGAAATTTAATTTTTTTTCCCCTTCGCCATTACATTCTTATGATTTGCCTCCATTTGGATTGCTATATAGTTTATTATTTGCCTGAGATAGAAATCTTGTAAAAATGAATAAACAGTATTAATGTAGACTTTTTTTTGAACTAAAGTATTAAGTATGTTCATATGTGCGCTTTTAGAGGTGGAGATGAAAAACAAAGAAGAGAACTTTAATGAAGTTATTTCAGAGTTAAGGAAGGAAAATACTTCATTGCAGGAGAAACTCATTAAGGAGGAATCAGAAAAATTGGTAAGAATGCATTCATTGCTTTGTGTTATCAAATATGATTCTTCTGTTATTGCTCCTTCTTTTTAATTCTGTTTTTGTGATTTGACAAGTAGGATGCAATTGATTGTCATAAAAGAGAAAAAGAAGCTCGGATTGCTGCAGAAACCTTGCAGGCTTCTTTCTCAAAAGAGCTTGAAAAGGCTCAGCAAGATATATTAGCAGCCAATCAGAGGGTAATATCTAATTTGCTTCTTGCATCTTGAGTTTGAGTTGCCACTATTATTTAATTGGGCGAATGCTTCCTCCGAATTTGGTGGATTCCAAGCGACCAGCTTGATGAACTTATTTTCCCTTTAGGTGTATTATATTGTACTTTGCAAGTTTCTCCACTTTATCACCCATAGATTTGTCAAAATCTGCAGGCTAGTTCATGGGATGATATGTACAACCGATTGCAAGAGTACAACCTAAGTCTGCAACAGTACAATAGCAAACTGCAATGTGAACTTGAAACAGTCTGTAATTCTCTCAAACGAGTGGAAAAAGAGAAAGCTACTATAGTGAAGAACCTTAGTACTTTAAGGGGTCACTGTAATTCATTACAAGACCAGTTACCTTCGTCCAGAGTACGTTTCTTTGACGTGTTGTTCAGCTAGTAGCCTGCAATTTATGCTTGTTTGCCCTTGAGGCAATTTACTGCAACATCTTAACTGGTGTCTATCTCCTCATATTGCTGTCCAGGCTTCCCAAGATGAGGCTATGAATCAGAAAGAATCATTATATAATGAAGTTAAATGCCTTAGAGGGGAATTGCAGCAAGTCAGGGATGATCGTGATGGTCAAACAGCACAGGTGCAGTCTTTAACGGCTGAAGTATTGAAGTATAAAGGGCCTGTTTGGATTAATTGTTGAATACAACTGAAAGCTGTTACTGTTAGCTGATAACTGATAATTGATAGATGATGATAGCTGTTTTATATTAAGTATTTGGTAAATTTATTTTTAGCTGTTGCTGTTAATATGTGAAATGACTAATAAGGGTATATATCATAAAATTTATTTTATTATTTAAATAAATATAAAATTATAAATTTATTACATTATATTATTTATTTTATTATTAAATTAAATATATAATTATTAAATTAATATATTATATTATTTAAATAAATATATAATTATTAATCTTTTATATTATATTATTTATTTTATTATTGAAATAAGAAAATAATTATTTTTTAAGTTAATTAAATAATTTTAAAAATATAGATAAAATAATAAAATAATTATTATTGTTAATAGAAAAATTTATAATTAATTTTAAGTTTTTGGATATAAATAAATATTTTATATTTTATGTTATTAATAAAAAATATTTTAACAAAAGTTGAAATACATTGATTAAAATATTAAAATTACAAATAAAAAAATAAAAATATTAATAATATTAATTTTCAAGTTAAATAAAAAAAGATAATATTGTCAAAATAAAAAATAAAACCAGATCAGCGCAGTTGATGGGTATCATATCAATTGTCCATCCGCTATTAGCTCTATTTTTTTAAACTTATCAAACACCACAATTTACCTGTTTAGGTGCCTATCAGCTAGCACCCAAGTAAACCAAACACCCCTAAAGAAAGTACTGGCAAATCCTTTGCTGAGATAGATAATTTGACGGCAAAAGCAAAATCATAGGAGGTTTGACCACTTACTATATATATATATATATATATACACCAGTTTTCTGAGACTAGGTTTTGCGTTGCAGGAGACGTGTTATAAACAAAGAGACCGTATAAATTCATTAGAGCATCACGTAATTGCGTCCAATGCAAAGTTAAAGGTAATATTTTAATTTAATTGTTGAAGTCGAAGATGTATTGAATTTTCTTCTCGCATCACTGCCTCAAAGTGCAGCATCCAAAGATTTTTGAATTGTGCAGTTAAGTTTCCAAGTGTTGCTAATAAATTATTATTGATTATTTGTTTTCTTTAGATGGTTGATTTATCTGCAGCAGAAACAAGGACAGAATTTGAAGAACAAAGAAGAACCGCAGAAGCATTGCAAGAGCGCTGTAGAGAAGCAGAAAATCAATTAATTGAAGGAGAAAATTTAAGGAAAAAGTTGCATAACACTATCTTGGTAACACTTCTTTTCCCCTATTATTTATGAACTTCATATAATGCTCTAGATGGTTATAAATTAGGCTGTAAATGGTAACGAAATGTCTTGTATCCATGGAATCAAATAACGGCCGTCACGTAACATAACGGACGTTTTTTACATGTTTTAGAGGAGCCTGTTACCCGTTAGGTTATTATTTACGGACCTATTTTGATTTGCAGAATAACGGCCGTTACCATTGTTAAATAACGGTAACGGCTGTTACCAATGTGACAGAATTTGTAGGTTGGTAGAGTGTAGAAATAACATGATTTTAGCAGTTCAAAACAGTCCAAAAATTACCTAATTTCAGTCCAAAATGTCATAGAATAATTCAAAGTAATAATTCAGTTCAAACTTACTTTTTTTATTTCCAAATAATGCTCCATTCTCTAGTCTGCACCTTCATTATTCATTGTCTCTTACTTGAAAATAAAAGACAGTAGTTATAGCCTCCTATAGATGATAACGTCTAAATTTGATATATAAATGCTTAGTATATAGTTGTATATCTTAATTTTATTTATTTCTACCAATATCTACTCATTTTATGAACTTTGCAAATTTTTCAAAAAAATTTGCGTTGCGCAAGACTGTTACTATTAGGTTACGGCCTTACAGGCCCGTTTCTATTACCTGCGACCGCGATTTAAAACCATGCTTGTATCACAGGAATTAAAAGGGAATATTCGTGTGTTCTGTAGAGTGCGACCTTTGTTACCAGATGATAGTGTTGGAACAGAAGCATCGGTTATTTCTTATCCTACATCAGTAGAAACTCTTGGTTGGGGAATTGACTTGATGCAAAATGGTATGCACAGTTGTTTTTCTGTGGCTAATCCAAATCAGTTATTAACTGCATCGGTGGATCTATGTTTTGCAAACTGGCAGCAATAGTTTATCCTTTGCTAATCTAATGCTTTTTTATTTGTACACAGGGCAGAAATATTCTTTCACATTTGACAAGGTGTTTAGTCACAGCGTTTCTCAGCAAGATGTTTTTATAGAAATATCTCAACTGATACAGAGTGCCCTTGATGGTTACAAGGTGAGTCTATGAAGTGTGCAACTTAGGCTTTCTGTTTGGTTGATTTGACTCTCTATATATATGAATTGGCATTTCCTTGTTAATTGATTATGCATTACAAAACTTGAACCTCGTCAAATCTAGCGGCTGAATATGAGTTCTCTTAGGAAAAAGCGCCACGAAGTGTTGTATAGTTATTACTTCTATCAGAAAATGCAATGATGTGGAAATTAGTCATATTATTATCAATAGTTAAATGCACATGTCAAAATATTAGCCTTGTTCAGTTGTTTTGTGCTTTAAGTGTAATGGTCTCTTAGCCTCCTGTCAAAAAAGTGTATGTGGATGGTGCTTATTATGTATTGTTTGGCACTAATAGCTTTGTGCATTGAGGGGTGCTATTGTGCTGCCTTTTGCAGGTGTGTATTTTTGCTTACGGTCAAACTGGTTCTGGTAAAACTTATACAATGATGGGTAAGACCGGCTCTCCAGATCAAAAAGGGTTGATACCTCGATCTCTAGAACAAATATTTCAAGGTAGCCAGTCCCTTTTAGCACAGGGTTGGAAGCATAAAATGCAGGTAATCCAAAGAACATTTGAATTTTTCACATGTTATCTTGACTGACAATTCTGATTATTATTATTATTATTATTATTATTATTATTATTATTATTATTTTCAAATGATGATAGGTTTCAATGTTGGAGATATACAATGAAAATATTCATGATTTATTGTCTACGAATAGATCAAGTACTATAGAAAATACTGGGAAGCAGTATACTATAAAACATGATGCAAATGGCAATACCCATGTCACTGATCTCACCATTGTTGATGTTTGTAGCATCCAAGAGATTTCCTCTCTTCTACGGCAAGCTGCACAAAGCAGGTAATACCAAAATGTATTGTTCATCGTTTGTGTTGCATTTTATAGATTTACATTATAATTATATTTTATTGTTAATTTTTGTTTATATAGTAAAAATCTGAGATGAAAATGTCAATGTTGTTGCATTTATAAAGTATGTTTAATATACATAACGTTGTGAACGTTACAACTGTTTATATAATTAGATGAATTTAATTAGATGAATTTAAGTTTTATTTACTGTTTTCATTTTTCAGGTCTGTAGGTAAGACACGAATGAATGAGCAGTCATCAGGAAGCCATTTTGTGTTCACATTACAAATATCTGGGGTGAATGAGGTTTGTGATTTCGTAATGTTACTTGTGAGTTGTGATTTTTTCTATGATTTCTCTATGTATTTGTTTGTTTTTATTCTTATAATGCTAGAACACTGAACAACAAGTACAAGGTGTGTTGAATCTCATTGACCTCGCTGGAAGCGAGCGACTCTCAAGGAGTGGGGCAACTGGGAATAGGTTGAAGGAAACTCAGGTATTTGCTTTTGAACTTCTTTATTTGCAAGTTTAGTTTAGTTTTTTTTCTTTTTATTTTTGCACTTTTTTCCGTGATGTTGTTGTCCTAGCGTCATGTTTAAGTGACGTAATATTTGCCCTGGCAAAGAAGGAGGATCACGTTCCTTTCAGGAATTCAAAATTGACATACTTTCTCCAGGTAAAGCCATTTCTTTAACATTTGCAACCTTCTTGTAACTATATTCCTTCAACAAGAATTATCAGGGAAAACAAAACACGAACAGTGTCATTGCTCCTTTTAACTAGGCTAGTTGTTTTAGATTATTAGATTTTTTGATTTTGATTCCTTCTGTTAACAGCCTTGTCTAGGTGGGGATTCAAAAACATTGACGTTTGTCAATATTTCACCGGAGCCCACTTCAGTTGGTGAATCGCTGTGCTCTCTTCGATTTGCCGCTAGAGTTAATGCTTGTGAAATTGGAATTCCTAGGCGTCAGACTAATGTACGGCATGTTGATCCACGCTTGAGCTATGGCTGATTCTGATTTTTGTTGTGCGTCTTGGCACATGTAGTTTGTTTCAGAGTAACTGTTATCCATAAGGAGGGTCATTGTTTAATGAACAAGTGAGTTCAAGTTGATTGTAGATGTTGTGCCATTTGAGCAACTAATTTGCATTCTTAAATGCTTAGATTAGGTTCTTGTTTTTTTAGCTCCTTGTTGGGGGAGAGTTCACATTGTTGGCTTAGCTATGTGACCCCTGAAATGTTAAAAATGTTCATCAATTGGTGAACACAGGTGATAAAAAAGAGTTGTATTGTTCTATTAGCTTAACTTTATAAATGGCTTAATACTCAATTATATTCCATATTTAGAATGCCATTTTATTTTTAACTTTTTATCTAAATTAGTTTAGAAATTTCAATTTAATATAAAATTTTTAAAAAATTAAGTTTTTCAGTTTTTAGACTAAATTGAAAAATTTAATTTAAAAATTAAGAAGTTAAGTTTTTTGAATTTTAAATTAAATAAAAAAAAATTAGCTTATAAATTTTTTTAAGTTAAATTCAGTTTAAATTGAAAAATTTAAATTAATTTAGATATAGAATTAAAAATAAATTAAATTAAACATTAAACTCAATCTATTATAAACTCAAAACATATATATAAGTTGTTCATTGATTTAATGGATGAGTCTTAAGTTTATAGTAGATTAAATTCCGGCAAAAAAAAATCTTTGTATATGGATGAAATTGAATATTTAATTATTTATAAATTGAAGATGTATTTTCACATTAAGAATTGATTATAGATGAGATTTGCATTCTACCATTTGAAGCCACAGCATTGGAAGTGATATGATATTTGTGTTTTTAATCCGGCGTAAATTCTTAAGAAGCAAGGACACGTGTCATACTTGTGTCTGTGTTGAACAGTAACATCTCACTTCAAATTCCTTTCTCTTCGATCATTTAAAGTGTCAGTGTATTCTATTCAAATTCTTAATTATTGTGATAATATGATAAAATGCGTACCAATAATTGGCACAAAAGACAGTAATAGAATTTTATCATTATAATAATAATAATAATACTAATAATAATAATAATTATTATTATTATTATTTCTGAGTGGGACCATATGAGCTCCAGAACGTGCAGATTTGCTTAACATGCTGACCAATCCAATCTTATTGCAATAAAAGAAATTTTTAATTTTTAATTTTTAACATTGGATTAATTATTAGATGCATTGAGAGTAATAAAAAAATATTAATATCTCTTTTAAAGAAGAATAGATCCTTTCCATAATATAATATAAAGAATGAATCACACGTGATTATGAGAAATAATATATGTGCACCCAATAATTTTTCCCTCTGCGTTCATCACAACTTTCCACGGCTTTTAAATGGTCTATGGCATAGAGAAGCTTCACCGACCGGACGACACAGTGTCAGGATGAGCATCGGTCATTGATTCCATAATTAGTTTGAAACCAATAGTTCTCATGTGCTTTTACCCTGACAATGGACATATTGTCTCTACTCTTTCCAGCTAGGCTTAGATAGGTCCGGGGACACAAGTTGGTCGAATAGGAAGCCATTCATATTTTGGGTTAATCTGGTCTTCTGGTAGACCAAAGAAGCAAGAAAGATATACTAGTGTCTATAATCTAGAACAAGAATTACAAACTTCTCTAGGGAAGGAGAAAAGAAACCACCACAAGATGAAGAAGAAAGGGGAAGAGATAGAGACTCAAGACCAGCAAACTAAATCAAGAGTTGTAAAGGTGGACTCGGTAGAGTCATGGGACTTCTATGTTACCCAAGCCAACAATCAAGCCTGCCCTGTAAGTTCTTTTTCTGTGTTTTTATATGCTTCGCAATTTTCATTTTCATACTGGGAATTCTGTGTTGTATTCGTAGAGAAAAATAAACTTGTAATCACACGATACATTCAGAGTTTCGATGGCCATGTAATTGTCTATTCCTATATGCCTACAGCCTCAGATCACCCCCTTTGATTTCATGGAGTTGCAATCTAATATTGGTCTTCCAGTCACAGTAATTGGTAACCAATTAAAAGGTTTGGTTGATTGATTTCGGTGACAACTTGGAGGATTTGTATTACAGAAATCTCTCTTTTGTGCAAATATCCAGTTCATTGATATTGAATTTTTGTTTTACATATTGTAGATTGTTGTGCACTTTACTGCTTCATGGTGTATTCCCTCGGTGGCCATGAACCCTTTCTTTGAGGAATTAGCCTCAGCTTATCCAGATGTCCTGTTTCTGGCTGTTGATGTGGATGAAGTTAAGGTAATTTATTAAATTTTCAAATCAATTGCATTTGGTACAAGCTGCTTCATAATTGGAATTTATGTTGCTTTTCCAATTTATATGTTGAATCTTGTGCTAAACAACTGCAAGGTTAATGTTTATTTAATAGCTAGGCCTTGGCCCCAGCTGCTATGGAATTCCAGTCCTTCCTGGTCTGGCTTTGATTTAGAGCTTTGAAGTTGATAAGCTTACATCAGAATCAGATAGGGAACCTGTGATCTGCTCACTGCCTAGCAAGTGAGTTACAACAAACAAATTGAAAGGTCTTTAAATGCCACTAGTCAAGATAAATCTTCTCGCTACCAAAATTGACAAGTAAATTTAAAAAGCCTGTTTCAGTAAGTTGTCATAATAATAAGCTGATCAAGACAAGGCTTGCAGATTGATATTTGTCTGATGTTTCTCCTGCTAAAGTTTGGTTGTATTATGATATGCTCATGAATGCATTTTTATATGTGGGGTTTGGCTAGGAGGTGGCTTCTAAACTGGAAGTAAAGGCCATGCCTACATTTGTGTTGATGAAGGATGGTGCACAAGTTGACAGGTTGGTGGGAGCCAATCCTGAGGAGATAAGGAAACGGATTGATGAGTTTGTTCAGTCCATTCGTGCATATGTAGCCTAGTGTATGTATATGAGATCTTATACATTTCTGAACATGTAAACTTTGTGGTTATGCTGGACCAGCATTTTAAACAGATATGATGTTGGTGATGTGATTGTGGTTTTTTAGTGTGATTTCAATCTCAAATCATGTAATTAGAAGTTGTTTTACTTTTTGGTGTAACCATTTTCTGCAGGACTTCACTTGTACTTCCCTAAATTGATTTCAATTGTCTTTTGAATCCCATGTTTGGAGAATTTATGTGGTAAAATTGTTGTCTATGTTTTGATAATTGATTATGGTAGGAATTAATTATTGATCACAATAAAATGTTGTATTTTAAATTGGAAAAATTATTATTTAGTCTTATATTTTAGTAAAATTAATTAATTAGCTTATTTATTTAAAAAAAATATATTATTTAGTCTCTTTTTTTTAGTATGTGAATTATTTAATTCATATTGTATTTTTAAATAATTTTTCTGTTAATCAAGTTAATTAAAAGAGAAATAATAATTGTATTATTTGAAATTACTAATGTTTTTAAGATTACGAAGACCAAATAATTATATTATTTAAATTACTATGATTGAATAGTTGAGTTGAAAAGAAATTTTACTTTAAAATAATTATAAGGACTAAACAATTCATGAAATAAAATATAAAAAGACTAAATAATATAATTTTTAAAATAAAAAAAATAAATAATTAATTTTATTAAAATATATTTACTAAATAATAATTTTTTTCTTTCATCCATATTGGATTTTTTTTTTAACAATCCATATGAGATCTTTGATTTACTGATGACATTGTGGATCAGAAAGCAAACACTCACTGTTGAGTTATTCATTAGTTTAAATAAAAGGGCTTCAATATTCTGTTGTGCAGAGCTCAAGCTGATCTTGAATGGCCCAAATCAGTAGAAGATGGATGGAAAGTCCAAAGCTTGATGTGAAGGCCTACAAGCCCAAATGACAAATGATAGTTTCTCTAATGTTGCTTTCTGTTTTGTTATTCTTTTTCTTGCTTGTGGTGGTGGAGGAATGCGGTGGGACTCCTATTTGTTTTCAATCCCTTCACCCTTCTCTCTCTCTCTCTGCACTTTTCCCATTCATATCTTAACCAACCAAACCTAATTCACTCGCGTCGCTATCTTTTTTTCCGTAGCCACGGCGTTGCACCTGGCGCGAGGAACAATTTGGGAATCTTGAAATTGCGACGAACAAACGTAGGAGATGGGGTCACCAAATGATAATGCCAATTGGGTATTTGATTATGGCCTAATAGAGGATATTACTGTCCCTGGAGGTGACCTCCCTTCTCTTGATCCCCCTGGAGCACTCTGGTCTTCTCCTTCCTTCACTAATAATGCTTCTCTAAGGTGCTTCCGTATTTCTTTTCTTCATGTCCTTTAATTGGCAATATTCATTTCTAAAGCATTGGTGGGAGTTGTATTTGGTGTAATGCAGTGCATTTTGTGAAATTTCATTGATATTATATGATGGGTTATACGCAATTTGTTTCATTATTGGTTGTAGCAATCGTTACCATGCAGTTTTTTTACCATATTTATTTTAATTTTTCCCCTCTGTTTGTCGAATCTAAAATGGTATGCTATTTATTGACTCTAGAATGTTGGTTAGGTACACTGACTACGCCTATAGTCTATAGTCAAATGGTTCACTCAGTTGTTCCTTCTTGAACTGGGAGATGCTAATTCAATCCCCTATAATGGTGTCTAGTTATTTTTGTGACTGAAAAAAGGAACCCATTGAAATATCTAGCTAGCTTGCCCCCCAGCTATGTGGGTCATCTTTTCTTTGGGATTGTGGCAATATCATCACCTAATTCCACAATGTGAGGGAAGTTTTTAATTTTCTTTCTAGCATTATATTAGAAACATTGGAGGATTTCTGTCAAGTTATTCATGAGAGAATGGGAATTAGGATGGTGATTATATCAACGGTGCTATATCTGTCAAGTTTTGCTCATGTTCTATTTACACAAATCTTTCAAATTATCTAATTAACAATCTGGCATGTCTGTATGGTGTAAATAAATCAATTTCATTGTTCAACATAAATACTGATTTTGTTTATTTTTTTTTAGAATGGATTTTGATGGCTCGTATGCGAATTCTGATGGTCTAAAAGATAGTGGATCTCGAAAACGGTACTAGCTACTTTTACCCTTTTTACAGTTGGTGAATGAAAAATAGCTTTTATTTATTTCTTCATAGTCATGTTTTCCAGGGTGTAGGAATTACATTTCTCTGCTAAGCATTGATAGAATGGTTTCTTCAAATTATAATTGTGTCTGCTAATTCTTTGTTGGTAATTCACTAGGTTTTTGTTTCCTTTCTCCTAATTTTCTTGTCACACTAATTTTGTTTAACAGGGTGAGGCCTAGATCGTGCAATGGTCTTGGTTCCAAGGCATGTAGAGAGAAAATGCGGAGAGATAGGCTAAATGATAGGCATGCTCAAGTGCTTTAATTCTTTTTCTTTCTGTGTGTCTATGACTCTCTCCCATTATTGATTTTGACATTTGTCTCCAGATTTATGGAATTGGGTGCTCTTCTGGATCCGGGGAGGCCTCCTAAAATGGACAAATCTGTCATATTGGCTGATGCTTTGAAAATGTTGAATCAGCTAAAGGATGAAGCTCAGAAGCTGAAGGATTCAAATGAGAGTCTGCAGGATAAGATCAATGAATTAAAGGTATCCCTGATATTAAAATTATGTTAAAAAAAAAATCTGAAGAATTGCATTAAATATTATGATGGTGAGTTTTGCTGGTTATTTTGAGGAATTGGGCAAAAGTGCTTGTCAGATAATGTTGAGTGAGCTTCGTATGTGTAGGTTGAAAAGAGTGAGCTCCGCTATGAAAAGCAAAGACTAAAGACAGAGAAAGAGAACCTTGAGCAGCAAGTAAAAACCTTGAGTGCTGGAGCAGGATTCCTGCCTCATCCTCCGGCTATCCCAGTCCCATTTCCTTCCCCCAGCCAGGTTGTTGGTGGCAAGCTGGTACCTTTTGTTGGCTATCCCGGAGTTCCCATGTGGCGGCTTATGCCTCCCGCAACCGTTGATACCTCACAGGATTCTGTTCTACGCTCTCCAGCTGCGTAAGTTGGCGGGCATGAGTTTTGATTCTTCTTCCCTTCAACAGGCGGAAGACTTTTTGGCCTTTGTTTATATTTTTTTAAACCCTATTAGTTGTCATGTTTTGTGGTGGTTCATTTTTTCTTATTTTTTTAAAAATTGTACGAATTTTAGATTGCCATTTGCCCATTCAAGTAAAATGAATTTTACATAATTATTTGTTCAATATTTACGTTCACTGAAGTGCAAAACTTGGAAAACACCGTAAAAAAATCAGTTATGATATCTCTGCATGCTTGAAATTATATATATACTACACCTGCTTGTATAATAGTAGTAATAATAATATTTAGGGCATTTACCTTGACTATTTTCCATGCTCCAATGGATCTGTGGCAAAATAAGGACATCGCATATTATAACCTAAATTATAGCTAATTCACATCATTATACTTGATAAAGGGAATGAGGGAAGCTCCCGCGACAAAATGTCAGCTTTGGCTATTATCTTCCAGCCTTATGAACCACCCCCCCCAACAGGATAATTAGTATGTGAAATGCTGCTTCACATATATATGAGAGGCAGTTCTGCTCGTTTTCATATGGAGCTAGCCACTCGAGAAACCAAGTTCCTGTTTATTTTCAACAGGGAAATTTAAAGCCTATGTTTTTGCCCGATTTATACTCTCTCCACACGTCAATGGATTCAAAGCTGGTTATGAGAACCGTACGCAATGCCATCACAATACCAACTAAGAACACAATCATAGAAGCCCTGCCATATTCTTTTATAGTTCTTTTTACTACCATCAATCCGAGAAGCGAAGCAACAAAGCATATCGCTGCAAAGATAAGGACGGTGTCTGCTTGCTCCATGCTGGAAAGTAAGCATTGAAATGCAGACATGGTAGATGAAAAGAAGATCATGAAGGAACAAGTTGCTGCAGTTACCTGGAAAGTGAGATAAAGTAAAATTTTTAGGACTATTATGGTTGCTAATTACTAAACAATCTTAATTAAGAAGTAGTACGGATATAAACATAACTTAACTCCGGTGGTATTCCTACATGAAGAAGAAGTGGACTGATGAGCATTCCACCTCCAATACCAAAAACTCCACCCAGTATTCCTGCTAATAGTGCCATTATCGGGAAATGAACCTGTTTGGCATTCTGCATCTTGTTGAATCTTCCATGTCCTTCAAGCAGGAATTCTGAAGTTTGAGAAACTCTTATTTAGTATCCATTGAACACAATACATATACATCTATCTAAGATTGAAATGGTAACCAGAAGTGGCTAATTTTCTTCTTGGTTAAGTTGAGCACCTGCTTTTCAGTTTGATTTTGGCAGTTCTGTTTTCTCAGTAGAATCCATGCTGTGAAAATTATTGCAAGAGGAAGTTGAAGTGAAGAGAGAACCATATTCTACTCCACATGGCTTCATTGGTGCAATGCTCCGCGTATATTTTGAGATGTGAATGAAAATCACCAGGTAAGTTCTATTTCTTCATTTGTTTTTTGCTTTATAGAACCTGATATATATACATTTTTTTTTTGTTATATTGCTAACTATTGTGAATGAAAATGACAGTAATAAAATGAATCGATGAGACCAATATTATTTGTCTGTTATGATTGACACTTTCAATTGCTAAAGAAGTAGCCAGCATTTCTGAAAGAACTATAATTGTACTTCACCTATACCTTTGAGAAATCCAAATCCAAGTACCTTTCATTTATTCCAATTCCACATAAAGAAAGGGACATTTGTTACTTTGATGTTGCCTGGACTTATCCTGGCACCAGCATCAAGGCCCCTAGTCCTCACTTCCATCCATAGCAAAAGATTGATTTCTTACAAATAAACCTATGAGTTCTCAAGTTCAAGTTTCAATTGGAGTCAAATGAACACAAAAAATTGATTCCTTACATGATTCTGACATCAAAAGGGACGAGAGGTATATGCAAAATTCTCTCAACTTTCTCAAAAGCCAGAATCTTTAGATAGTGGTTAAAGATTGTGGTCATTTGCCATATGCTATAGCATTTTTTTAACCCACAATTCTTTCTTGGACGGTGCCACTGCTACCGGTGGTCCACAATGGATAAAGAAGGATCATAGCTAGTAGTTATCCCCTGGCTACAGGGTAAGAATTCCACTACAACTCTATTCCACTAAAACTCTAATACCCTGGTGCTTAAGCTTTTTTAGTCTTGAGGTCTTCTTCTGGTATGAGAATGTGACAGGTTTATCACTAGAATTTGTAGTATTAACCAAAGGGTTAAAAGAATTTCATGAACATCAGTTCTGCCATAAATCTGAAGGAGGCATAACAATCTAAACCACTAATCTCAACTTGTTTAGCATAAAAGAGAAAAATCATTTAATAAGGAGAACAATTATACAAGCAAGAAGCTCACACCTCTCCGTAACGATTGCCATGAAGGAGATAAAGAAAAGAGAGAGAACCAGATCAACAGTGAGACCCCCAATTTCTGCCATGGAAAACTCAATTTGTTTTCCAGTTCCATACACAAAAGAGTCTCTTTGTTACTCTCCACCACTTCACTTGTAATACTAAATCCATCCTTAACCAACAAACTTTCCAAATCTTCATAACCATTTCTCCTCACCTCTTCTGAGTCCATCCTCCAGTGCAGAACCCATTCTTACAAGTCTTGACAGTGGTCCAAACAAGAAAAACAACAAACAAAATTGTGATAAGCCACTCTGGGAAAACTCTATTACAAATTAATCCAACACTAACTCCTAGTAACAAGAAGGGCTCTGATAGAAGTGCAATATCATAGTCAATCAAAGATTTATTTGGACTTACTTTATTTGGCCAGTTAGAGTTGGAGTATTAGATATACACACATAAGATTTTACATATTATTTCAAATAATGAATAAGTAAAAAGAAATAAAACAAATAGAACACAGAAACTTGTTTGAATCTAAATAACTCACTATGTACCAAAATAGAAAATTACAAGTCAATGTAAATCAAAAAGAAAATCACGTAGTTGAACTTTGAGTGATAGAATGGTACCATTGTCTCCCTCGCACCAAAATTTTCTATTCACTCATATTATTCCTCAGTTCTATGGAAAAATAGTCTAGTAGAGATGGTCTATACTATTCTTTTTTCCCTTAATCTTTATCGAGGGTATAAATCTGTAATCGACAATCCATTTCTAGACAATGGGAGAGTTTCAATTTTCGACTGGGAGGATTGTGTGATCCTAGAGTTATGACTAACTGAAGATGTCATATCTGATACACTGTTGCTGTGCATAAAAAATGCTGGTTCTGAGGGCACTGGTAGAGTAAGAGAGTAGCTATTTAGCATGAGAACAACTGAAGCCATGGTTGGCCTATCAACCACATTCTCTTGCACACATAGCAACCCAATGTGGATGCATCTCATCATTTCTGAACTTGAACCATTCCTCAAACTAGGGTCTCTAAGATTTATGGATGTCCCTGCCTTCCAATTTCTCCAAGCCTGCAAAATTTACAGACGTGTATTGAAGATATTAAAGGGTAAATCGTTTTAGTTCTTTTTATTAAATGGCTCAAATAGTTATACTTACATAGCTCAATAGGTCCTCTATGCTCTCTTCATTGCGGAAACTATTGTTTTTTTGACCACTCACAATCTCCAAAAGTAGCACACCAAAACTAAATACATCTGATTTAACCGAAAATTGTCCATGCATTGCATATTCTGGAGCCATATAGCCACTGCATACCAGCAAAGGGCATATATAAGCCATTAAAGAAAAGATGATTCAGGGAAAAAAGGTGCTACAACTTGTTCAATACTCACTAGGTTCCCACAATTCTACTTGTATTGCCTTGAGTTTGATCCATTACAAACAATCTTGCCATGCCAAAATCTGAGATTTTAGGGTTCATATCAGCATCTAATAAAATATTACTAGCTTTGAGGTCACGATGAATGATTCGAAGCCGAGAATCTTCATGAAGATAGAGAAGCCCTCGAGCTATGCCACAGATAATCTTGTAACGTGTATCCCAATCTAATTCTTCACGATTTGTTGGATCTACATGTTGTAATCAATCATCATCATTCATACATAGTTAAAGACATCGAATATGCATTATTTGCATTTAGATGTTTTCATTTTCTGCATTAATTGCCTAGCCAAATAAATATAACATGTGTAAAGCGTTGAACAACTTGCAGAAATATGCAAAGCTTACCAAATATGAAATGGTCAAGGCTAGTGTTAGGCACAAACTCATAGATAAGAAGCCTTTCATAGCCTTCCAAGCAAAAACCAAGAAGCCTAACTAAATTTCGATGTTGAAGTTTGGCCACCAATAAGACTTCATTTTTAAATTCTAGATCTCCTTGTCCTGAATCCTTAGAAAGCCTTTTGACAGCTATTTTTTGTCCATTATATAGTGTACCCTGCAAAATCAATTAACATTTAAGTAATTTAGAAATTGATGATATTCTTAGTTTCTAGCTAATAGATTTTTACCAATTGGTAATTGATGTAACATTCAGTTATTACCTTGTAAACAGCACCAAATCCACCTTGTCCAAGCTTATTTTCCTCTGAAAAGTTATTTGTTGCAACTCTAACAGTTCCAAAATCTAATTGCAAAGAATCTGCACTTTCTATTTCATCTACGGCTTCGCAACATTAAGGAACAGTTTAGCAAAATATGCCAATGGAACATAATACACTTCTTAATAAATATTAGTTACACATTTAATAGCTTGCCAATTTACACTTACTTTCAACTTTTTCCTTTGGCTTTCGCATCCTCAAGAAAACACAAAAGCAGATGACTAATATCGCAACGCTAACAATTGGAACTACTATTATAATGATCGTTCGTGCTTTGTTGCTCTTCTTTCCTGCAGAATATTACACTAATTAAAGCATATTTAAGTTTAATGGTACTAGAAATATCTCAAGACTGAGTTCCAACCAAGCTAAACGAACCTTAAAAGAAAAATGAAAAAAAGCATGTTTAGTTACGTGCGCCTCGAATTTGTGAAACTAATTTACAGCCTACCTTTTATAAGTGGAGGAGGAGGAGATATTGGCGGTGATGGAGGTGGGGCGTTGGATGCAAGTACATAAAAGAGCCTGTTGTCAAACCTGACTTCACAGCTGGGTTTTATAATGCTGGCTCCTATCCTCCCCGCACAACAATTTGGAATTTCCTGAATAGCCCCAGCCAAGCACTCATCGCACTGCTGAGTAGATAAGTCAGGAGTGCATTGGGTAAGTGCAAATACCCTTTCAAATCCTGCACTTTCTTCTCCTGTCGCGAACTTTCGAATCGAATCCCCTGATGCAGTCGTGCTTCGAAGTCTACCCAACAAAGTTTGCAGTGCTTGAGTGTACTGGTTCACATCCGAGGCGTTGTTCAAGTTCCATACATAGAAAGTGGGTATTCCTTCTAACGCACCAAATATTGATCTGTTGGAGTATCGCAGTGTACAGAAATCATACACTCCAACTGCATCCTTCTGGTTAGGACAAACCTGTAAGATTTTGCGAGTAGAGTTACTGATGCAACCTCTGCAGTCATCCAACCCAACATCTCCTCTACAAAGTGCAATAGCATTTACTTGGTTGGGGGCTTGGCCAATGGAAAGATTGTAAAATCCGTAGTCAATTTCAGTGTTGGAGGCAAGGGAAGAAAGGACGCTGTCGAGGTTTCTCTGATAGGTGCTGTTTTCTGTGTAGTTACCTCTGTCGTTGTAACAGAACTGGTGCATAAAATCAGGCTGAGAAATGGTTGGGGAAACTAGTTGTGGAACAACATAAGAAAAGAGAAACAGCAATCTTGGAGAACCCATTGAGGCTTTGCAAACTCACCCTTAATTTCCTCCCTCAAATGGGTTTCCTTCATTTGTTTTTATTCATGGAGTTTTTACAAGCTCAAGTAATGGAAAATTTCAGCGTTGAATGTGTCATGGTCCTCAAGGATAGTGGAGAAAAAAAAAAAAAAATTGCGGCAGTCAATAAAAGGAATTGACGTTAAAGTTTGAAGATGGGGTAAACTTTCATCCGATTTACATTTACTTGCATGAATTAATTAACATCAAAACATTGAAAATGGCGTTCAAAAAATTCGGCAATATATTATGCCTAACAAGTATTAATATGGCCTTTGAGAACTTGTCAAAGCTTTCCAGAGAAGGCAAGGACTCGGGTAGAGGTAGAGGTAATCAAGGACAAGCGATCGACCATTTACCAGATCCAGCCGTCAATTTAATCAAAATGGGGAATTGATCAACAGTTATTCAAGGATCTAAACCGCGTTATGGGAAGACAAGGACCGGGAATCGCCGGTCACGAGCCTTCTCGTGGCTGGGCTATGTTTTAAAAAAATATTAGGCCATCTTGGTCCAAAACCTATTTAGAATTTTCAATGGATGGCTAATGGAACCAATGTTTGTGCGCAATTTTGCTTTTTATAATGTGAATGTTAGGATTTTTTTTTTATATAATTCTTATTTATTATGACTTCAATACAAAAATATATTATGAGATGTATCTATTAAATAAGTGATTTATGTATCTTTAATTCTAATAAATCGAATTTTGATAAAATTTTTTTATAAATATGATATCATAATCTAATTAATAAGAAATTGGCCTTATTTAGGAATATGCATTAAGTTTCAGTTTCATCAATAATATTGATTTAAGGGGTATGCATTATTTAGTTATAAATGAATAATTAAATCAATGAAATTCAAATATTTTGATAAGAAAAAGTTCTGTTTAATTTAATTTTCTGTTAATAATATTAAAAATTTTTGATTTTTGAATCAATTATCTTTGATTTGGTAACCGAACAAATCAAAATAATTAAATTTTTATTAATTAATTTATTAATTATAATTTTTTTAATATTATATTATTTATAATAAAAAATTATAAATATATTTTTATTAATATTTTATTAAATAATTAATAATATGAAATATATTTTTTATTTTTTAATTATAATCAACCGAATATTTTTAATTTCGATTAATTTTAATTTTTTTTCAATTTCAATTCAATTTGATTAATATTTTTAAAATTAATTAATAATTTAATTAATTAAAAATTTAATTCAATTGAGTTTGATTAACCAAATGCTCACCCCTAATAATAGTCTCCTTCCTCCAATAGTGGAGAAAAAATCTCACCTAAACTCAAACGTTCATATAATTAGATTGGCTTTAATATGATTACTAAGTTTTTCTTTTTTTTTTTTAATTAACGTGTATGAATTAATCTAAGAATTTAATTGTAATATTCAGTGCAATTTGTTCAAATAACTTATTAAATTCAAAATATTTAATTTTTTTAGGAAAAAAGATTTAATCTTTTTTGAAGCATCAAAATATTTAATTTAAAATCATAAATATAAATTATTTTAATAATTAAAACTTTATATTTATTTCATATCTCATTGACATACTTATAAAATATAAAATACTAAAATTTTACCTACTTAAATTTATAATATAATCTATACTGTTGTACTGTACTAAGTTAATACTGTTGTGTTTGTACTGTGTCCAATTATTTAGTCGAATCTATGTATAGATATTGTCACTATAACTTCAATGGTGACAATAAAGGCCAATGGAAAGTTAATAAAATTATATTGTTCAATTCCAGTATTATCTATTACCGACATTTAATAAAATTTGTACCAATAATGAGAATTAAGAAAGAAAATATTTTGAGTGGATAATAGATTAATATTGAAAATAAATTAAATATTTATATTAGTAGTATAAGTCAGAACAGCATTAAAATTAAAAATACAAAAAGAGTAACGTCTAAAGTTTCTAACAAGATCATTAAAAGGATCAGACTTATAAATAATTCCACTGTGTTGACTAAGCTTTTGTTAATGCAAATTATTCAAGCTTACGCTTTGATCCCAAATAGCCATTGAATGTCAAATACCCATTTTTCGAAAAAAAAAATGTCAAATGGCCATTTTAGGGATTATATAATCGAACAGGGAATACCAATAATGCCAATGTCATACTAGTTGATTTGGAAAATTTATACGAGCAAATGCAAATAATTAAGCATCTATCTATTCATTAAATAACGGTGTTGGTAAGCTTTAATTTATTAATATCATAATAATTTTTAATATCATAAAATCTTACATTTGATTCCCAAACTATATGAATAAGAAAGAAATTAATGCCACATTTGGAGATTGAATTGATGTAAGCAAGTGGGTACAGACTCACATCACTTACAAGAAACTTTTTTCTTCGCTACAAACTTAAAAATAAATTTCATTGTTCATTAACATTAATATATTTAATATTTTTCCAAAAAACAGTAAAAGAGCAACTGGTTAATTGATTATTGTTTATCATAAAGATGCAGTTTTATCCTAAAAAATATACAAAACGCAGCAAGAGACCATTAATTATTTTTGTTAATGGAAAAAAATATTGGGTTACAGAATCCAATAATGCTCTTTCTTTCATTGAAAATGGTTCATGCGAAGCAGGTTCTACGCATTGCTTAGTTTCTATTATAACGAGTTAATTAATTAGGACTACAATAAATAAAATAAATAAAAAAAAAGAACCACCCGAGGATATATATTAATATAATCAATAGCAGGCAGTATGTCTACCTCTTACTAAGCAGCAGCCTCTAGAATAAAAAAAGACGTATTACATCTTCTGATCAAACAAAACATGTAAAAGGATAATTGAAAAATTTTATCTGTTATTGTATTATCATAAAATAATTTTATTAGTTTAATTTATTATAGTAAATTTAAACTTTAATAGCATATCTCACGCGGGTTAAATACTTAAAACATATTATTAATATAAATTATCAATAAATATTCAATGATATATATAGATCTCATAATTAATAATATTTTTTACTAATTATTTAGTACTTTAACATAATGTAAAAAATTATATTAAATATTATTAATGCTTAAATTTATTGTAATGATTTAAAAATGATGTGCTAAATTAAGTTTAACTAAGAAAATTTTATTTGTAAAATATGATAAGTGAAAGAATTTTATTGATTAATTATATAAATAATGTGGTAGACCTTAGTAAACCTAAGAATTTCTCAAATATAAAATGGGTGTTGCCATGGGAAAGTAATAAGCCTTTCAAGGAAACCATAAGAGGAAGCTTTGTTTCTTTTCCAAAATTCAACTGCCAGTTCTTCTTCACTATCATGCAATGGATTCTATAAACTTCATTGCCCTTATTCTTTACATTCTTATATTATTCATCACTCTTGCCAGTGCTCAGCAGCTGTTTTGCTACGAAACAGGAAACTTCACAACCAACAGCACCTATGCCCAGAATCGTGGCCGCCTCCTCTCTGCTCTTGCTTCAAATATCACAGAAAATATTAGTTTCTACACTACCTCAGTTGGCCAAGGCAGCGATACTGTATACGGTCTTGTGCTTTGCAGGGTAGACTCTTCTTCAGAAGCTTGTTCCAACTGTGTCAATTATGGGATTCAAAATCTCATATCAAACTGTCCTAACCAGAAAGAAGCAATTTCATGGGGAGGGGGCACTGATGTTCCTCCCTGTATTATTCGGTATGCTAATCGCTATATTGTTGGAAGATTGGAGCTAGATCCTTCCAATTCTGGATACAACGTCGACAACCTGCCATCGAATATTGGACAG
This sequence comes from Hevea brasiliensis, assembly GCF_030052815.1. Lineage (NCBI taxonomy): Eukaryota > Viridiplantae > Streptophyta > Magnoliopsida > Malpighiales > Euphorbiaceae > Hevea > Hevea brasiliensis. The sequence goes on from NC_079510.1 coordinate 50,854,261, forward strand.
TTTGATGAAATCTGGAGCAGTTTGATGGAACGAGTTGGAACAAAAGCTTCCATGGGCTCATCAAAGATAAAGTTCGCAACTGGAGAAGCCAATTACACAACACTTCAAACCATATATGTAATGATGCAGTGTACACCTGATCTCTCCCAGAGTTATTGTAGTTATTGCCTGCAGCAAGCTGTGGGTGACTATAGAGCTTGTTGCCTTGGAAAGAGAGGAGGTTATGTTCTCAAACCAAGCTGCTGGTTCCGGTGGGATCTATACCCCTTCTACGAATCCACTGCTGCTGATGCTCCACAGGCATCTCTTCCACCTCCACCGACAACAACAGTTGCAAAAGGTAATATCTTGATGAAATTATTTCTCTTGCATTTTCGTGATATGTTCATCCTTAAAAATTAATCCATAGGTAACAGTAACTTTTGGCTTATAGCGGTACACAAGTCATCTCTACAACTATAAAATTTCGAATTTGAGTCATAGTTGGAGCTAAATAATAATAATAATAATAATAATAATAATAATAATAATAAAAGTATCATAGGTCTTTCTCCCATTTGAATGGAAGAATTGAGTACTGCACTGGATGCATTTTGTAGTAGCTATAAAATTTTGAGGAATATTTTGTGGAAACTATATATTAACTGAAGAAGCTTTTGACTTGACCAGGTAAAAGAGGTATTCAGTCTGGTACTGTCGTGATTACCGTTGTTCCTGCGGTCAGCTTTCTGTTGCTTGTTACATTCATGTACATCCTTTTCAGGAGAAGGAAACCAAGGCAGCGGAGGGAAAGTAAGTTAGCATTTATTATTTTAACCTTTGGTTGTTTTTACCAGCAGAGAGGCATTAATTTCCACATGCATTAACTTGTTCCTTTATGAAGATGTTTGTGAGGGAAATGATGAAAGTACTGCTGAATCCTTGCAATTCGACATTGAGGCTATAAGGGTAGCAACAAATAATTTCTCTGGTGATAATAAGCTTGGAGAAGGTGGATTTGGCACTGTTTATAAGGTAATTAAATATAAGTAAATCCAAAAATATTACCTCATTATTTCTTAAAAGTTGAACCAAAAATTTCTAATTCTTTCAATACCACTTATTATAATACAATATAATTACTTACTATTTTCTTCTTTTCAGGGTAGACTTCCTGATGGACCAGCTATCGCTGTGAAGAGGTGGTCAAGAAATTCTTCACAAGGAGAAGTTGAATTTAAAAATGAGGTCCTATTAGTGGCCATGCTTCAACACAGGAACTTGGTTAGGCTCCTAGGTTTCTGCTTGCAGGAAAGAGAAAAGCTTCTCATCTATGAGTTTGTTCCCAATTTAAGCCTTGACCATTACATATTTGGTATTAATTCCTGATATCTGCTTCAACCATACTAGTCTTATTTATTCCAATGAAAATCCAAAATGTCAGATGCACAAATATATGTACACTACACATTTTTATATTTCTATTTCTAATTAATTAGTACTCTTGGTTAATTAAACTCTAAAATTTTGTGAATCTACAGATTCAATTAGGCGATTGCTACTGGATTGGAACAAGAGATATAAAATCATAGAAGGCATAGCTCGAGGAATTCTTTACCTTCATCAAGATTCTCGAACACGGATTATTCATCGTGATCTCAAAGCTAGTAATATTCTATTAGATGAACAAATGAATCCTAAAATTTCTGATTTTGGAATAGCAAGATTGCTTCCATTGGATCAATCTCAAGATGCTACACGTAGAATTATGGGGACCTAGTAAGTATATAAGAATTAAACTAGCTGGAGCTCAAGTATTTAGCTCAAATATAATCGTAGGCATAATCATGAGCTTAATTATTGCTTATATTAACTATTGATTGTATATATTTAGTGGGTATATGCCTCCAGAGTATGCAATGCATGGGCGATTCTCTATGAAATCTGATGTATTTAGCTTTGGTGTGCTTGTTTTGGAAATAATGAGCGGTCAAAAGGTTAGCTGTTTCAGAAATGGAGAAGTGGATGAAAACCTCTTTACCTATGTGAGTAGTATTAATCTTGCAACTTTTTATAGCTATTTGTATCTTCTTATCCCATATGGTGTAGCTAGCTTACAAATTTTGAATCTAATTTTTGCAGGCGTGGAGAAGTTGGAATGAAGGAACGCCATTAAATCTGATAGATGCTATTCCATTAAGTGTTGGCTCAAGAAATGAAATGATAAGATGTATCCATGTTGGGTTACTATGTGTTCAAGAAGATGTGACAAGGAGACCTGCTATGGATTCGGTTATTCTCATGCTTAGCAGTCACTCTGTCTCCCTCCCACTACCCTCAAGACCTGCATATTTTATGCACAGTATCGTTGAGGAAGAGCCACAAGCATCACCACCTAATCCAGAAATGAATGCGGTAGATAAATCAAGAAACGAGGTTTCACTTAGCGAACAAGTTCCCCGATGATACTTGAAGATGATAAAGATCGTAACATATAATCATGTTTTGATTTTTAATTTCATCATAACACTGAATTTTTGGTGAATTTCAGCATTTTTCTGTCCTTGGCTTGAAACTGATTTATGTATATACAATCATTATAATCATTAATTATAATAATATGAAATTCACCACAATCAATAATTAAAATTAATTCATTATAAGTAAAACGGATTTACTTAAGAATTTTTTATTAATTACTTTATATCTGGGTCGAGTCTGGTCTCTTTAAATCAATAAACTGCCATGCCTCTAAAAGGCACCACCAATGGAGCCAATTAAACGTCAGACTTTACAGGGTTTAGGAACCACTTAAACGTCAACACCAATAATATTAGCAAGTTAAAAAGGGTAAAATTCCATAATTCTTCCAGACTGCATAAATTTTGTTTTTAATTTCTTATAAAAATATAGATACTCCCCATTATATGAATGATGAATCTCATATGATTATGAAATAAGATACATATACACCAAGTACACTTATACACCAAGTACACTTTATAATTCCTGTTTAAAAGGGAAAAGATAAAGTATCAACAGTTCACATAACCATACAAATTTTTATGAACGTTTTGTGAAGTCATTGCAAGAGTTTTTTTTTTTTCCCCCTTTGTTTTTATCTTGTAACATATTTGACCAATCAATTTTCTTTGTTTTTAAAGTCTGTACATGCATCATATAATTAAATCAGGCCTAATCGAATCTCAAAAATATAAATGTTATATATATTGGCACGAATTGGATATTAGAGATTGATTCAAAGTGACAGTTGTTTTATTTTCTGACTTTATCTTAGGCACGTTTTGTTTTTCTTCCTAAAATTCTGGTTGTTTGTTAGTAGTGGGAGCATTTTTTATTTAGTGCCAATTAATTCTGCTATTTTATTGTTTTCAGTTATTGTGTCAAGCCTATTTAAAGGCCACTTTGGTTCATGAATAAAATGTCTTTGTATGTCAAAGCTTTCTGCAGATTTGTGCCCACCATATGTTTGATGAAATTTCTCTTTGAGAACTAGTTATCTCTTTGCTGTCCTCACTTTATTGCTTGCTGTGATTACTTTATTTTGCAGCATTTGTGAGTTCTAGGGAGCCGTCTTACGTTCCTTTCACAACAGAAGTGGTATCAGAGCATCGTTCGATTGTAACCGGGCGTACGACTCATGGCATCTAACGGCAATGCAATGAATATTTCTCAACCATCAATTCCAATCTTCAAAGGTGAATGCTATGAATTCTGGAGCATCAAAATGAAGACATTGTTCAAGTCTCAAGATTTGTGGGACTTGGTTGAGAACGGGTATCCTGAACGAGATGAAGAGGCTAGACTTAAAGAAAACAAGAAAAGGGACTCCAAAGCACTGTTCTTCATCCAAAGAAGTGGATGAGTCAATTTTTTCAAAAATAGCGCAAAGAAATACCGCCAAAGAAGCATGGATGACCTTGCAGACGGCGTTCCAAGGTTCCTCAAAGGTAATCACAGTAAAACTCCAATCACTTCGCCGTGATTTTGAAACCTTGCAAATGAAAAGCAGAGAATCAGTGCAGGATTTTCTGTCTAGAGTATCTGTAATAGTTAATCAAATGAGGTCTTATGGAGAAGTAGTTACTGATGTGACTGTTGTTGCAAAAGTGTTGCGCAGTTTAACTCCAAAGTTTGATCATGTAGTGGCAGCTATTGAGGAGTCGAAAGACTTGGCTACTTACTCGTTTGATGAACTAATGGGATCTTTACAATCCCATGAGGCAAGGTTGAACAGGGCAAATGAAAAGAATGATGAAAAGGCTTTTCAAGTGATGGGGGAGTCATTTAAACAACAAGATGACTCAAGGAAGGCATTAACCAGAGGACGTGGTAGAGGAGGATATCGCGGCAGAGGTGGTGGCAGAGGTGGTAGAGGTAGAGGCAAAATTGGTGGACAAGATGAGCAAGGGCCAATAACAGAGAGGTAGAAAAATTACAAGAGCAATATCCAGTGCTATAATTGCAAGCAGTATGGGCATGTGAAGGCAGAATGCTGGAGGAAAGAAAAGCAAGCAAATTTTGCAGAAGATGAGGAAGAGCTCAAGCTATTTATGGCCTCTCAAGATGACAACAAAGCCTCAAGTGACATCTGGTTTCTGGACAGCGGGTGTTCCAATCATATGACTGGAATAAAATCTTTATTTAAGGAGCTTGACGAGTCATACAAACTGAAAGTGAGACTTGGTGATGACAAACAAGTGCAAGTTGAAGGCAAAGGCACGGTGGCAATAAGCAAAGGCCACGGTAATGTGAAGCTCCTTTACAATGTTTATTTTATTCCTTGTCTATCACAAAATTTGTTAAGTGTCGGACAACTTGTGTCGAGTGGATATTCAATTATGTTTGATGATGGCTCATGTGTGATTAGAGATAAAAAATCAGAATAGATTATTGTAGATGTTCACATGGCACCAAATAAGCTTTTTCCATTTGAAATTTCTAGTGTTGAAAAACATGCTCTTATTATCAATGAAAATAGAGAGTCTAGATTATGGCATTTACGGTATGGGCATTTGAATGTAAAGGGTCTGAAATTATTGAGTCAAAAGGAAATGGTTTTTGGGTTACCTAGAATTGAGTCATTAGATTTGTGTGAAGGGTGTGTATATGGGAAACAATGTAAAAAACCATTTCCTATAGGAAAGTCTAGAAGAGCATCTGAATGTCTTGAGCTTGTACATGCTGATTTATGCGGCCCCATGAAAACACAATCGTTGGGTGGGAGTCGTTATTTTCTATTGTTCACAGATGACTATAGTCGCATGAGCTTGGTTTACTTCTTGCAATTCAAATCAGAAACTTTTGACACTTTCAAGAAGTTCAAGGCACTTGTTGAGAAGCAAAGTGGAAAAAGCATAAAGGTCCTTCGCACCGATAGAGGAGGAGAGTTTGTGTCTCAAGAATTCAATCAATTTTGTGATGAACAAGGCCTGCACAGAGAACTAACAGCACCATATACACCGGAGCAAAACGGAGTGGCTGAGCGCAAAAATCGCACTGTTGTTGAAATGGCAAGAAGTTTGTTAAAGGCTAAGGGAATGCCTGATCATTTTTGGGCTGAAGGTGTTGCAGTTGCTGTATATTTGTTGAATTTGTCACCAACAAAGGCTGTCCAAAACCAAACACCGTATGAAGCATGGAGTGGAAGAAGGCCTTGGGTAAGCCACTTAAAAATATTTGGTTGTATTGCCTATTCATTGGTAGATTCACATAATCGCAGCAAACTTGATGAAAAATCTGTGAAATGTGTTTTTGTTGGTTATTGTACTCAATCCAAAGCATATAGGCTTTACAATCCTGTGAGTGGCAAGGTGATTGTTAGCAGGAATGTTGTGTTTGATGAAGAGGCAAGCTGGTGTTGGCAGGAGAAATCAGATGACATTCAGTTCAAGATTCCAGCAGAAAATGAAGGATCACCAACCATTAGACAGCAAGCAACCCCTCCAAACACTCCTAGTCCATTCTCATCAACCTCACCAAGCACTACTTCTTCAAGTTCCAGCAACAGTAGTGCATCTGAAGGTGAAACTCCTCCAAGAAAATTCAGATCATTGGCTGAAATTTATGAAGGCACACAAGCCTTGTTTGTAGCTGATCCAACAACATTTGAAGAAGCAGCAGAAAAAGAAGAATGGCGCAATGCAATGTTAGATGAGCTTGAAGCAATCCAGAAGAATGAAACATGGGAATTGGTAGATCTTCCTCAAGATAAGAAAGCCATTGGAGTTAAATGGGTCTTTAGAACAAAGTTTCATGCAGATGGCAGCATTCAAAAATACAAGGCACGACTCGTAGTGAAAGGCTATTCACAACAACAAGGTGTAGATTATGACGACACCTTCTCTCCGGTTGCACGGTTTGAAACGGTGAGAATTGTAATAGCCTTGGTTGCTCAATTAAATTGGCCCATCTACCAATTTGATGTTAAATCATGCTTCCTAAATGGGGAATTAGAAGAAGAGGTGTATGTTTCTCACCTGAAGGTTTTGTTGTTCGTGGAAAAGAAGACCAAGTCTACAAGTCGCGAAAGGCACTTTACGGATTGAAGCAGGCTCCACGGCATGGTACAAAAAATCGACTCTTATTTCCATCGATGGCTTTGAGAGAAGTAAGAATGAGCCCACTCTCTATACAAAAAGGCAAGGTAAAAATGATCTTCTAATTATTTGACTTTTTGTTGATGATATGATTTATATGGGCTCTTCTCCTTCTCTTATTGATGAATTCAAAGTCTGCATGAAAAAGAAGTTTGAGATGTCAGATTTGGGTGTGTTGCATTATTTTCTTGGGTTAGAGGTTAAGCAAGTTGAAGATGGTATTTTTGTGTCACAAAGGAAATATGCAACTAATTTACTTAAAAGATTCAGCATGTTAAACTGCAAAGTTGCACCACTCCTATGAACTTAAATGATAAGTTACAGTTGATGATGGGGTGAACAAGCCAATGCAAGTCACTTTAGAAGCTTGGTTGGTGGCTTGATTTACTTAACACTCACGGCGGACATTGCATTTTCGGTTGGTGTACTTTCCGTGTTCATGCATAATCCTTCAAAGCATCATCTTGGAGCAAAGAAAAGAATTACGCATTATGTATTGGAACCATTGATTATGGGCTGTGGTATGAAAAAGTATCATTTTTCAAGTTAAGTGGGTTCACTGACAGCGATTGGGCTGGATGCTTGGAAGATAGAAGGAGCACTTCAGGATTTGGGTCTGGTGCTATTTCTTGGAGTTCAAAGAAACAGAGCACGACAGCCTTGTCTTCATCAGAAGCGGAATACGCAGCGGCAACATCGTCAGCATGTCAAGGAGTATGGCTAAGGAGAATTCTTGCTGATCTCTGTCAAGAACAATCTAGAGCAACTGAAATTTTTTGTGACAATCAAGCAGCAATTGCCATGACAAAAAATCCAGTGTACCATGGAAGAACAAAGCATGTGGACATTCGTGTTCATTTTATTAGAGATCTTGTGGCAGATGGAGAAATCAAATTACAGTATTGTAGCACAAATGAACAAGTTGCTGATATCTTCACAAAATCACTTCCACGGGACAAGCATGTCTACTTTAGAAATCAGCTTGGAGTTTGCAACTTTGAATTAAGGGGGAGTATTAGAGATTGATTCAAAGTGACAGTTGTTTTATTTTCTGACTTTGTCTTAGGCGCGTTTTGTTTTTCTTCCTAAAATTCTGGTTGTTTGTTAGTAGTGGGAGCATTTTTGATTTAGTGCCAATTAATTCTGTTATTTTATTGTTTTCAGTTATTGTGTCAAGCCTATTTAAAGGCCACTTTAGTTCATGAATAAAATGTATTTGTATGTCAAAGCTTTCTGCAGATTTGTGCCCACCATATATTTGATGAAATTTCTCTTTGAGAACTAGTTATCTCTTTGCTGTCCTCACTTTATTACTTGCTGTGATTACTTTATTTTGCAGCATTTGTGAGTTCTAGGGAGCCGTCTTACGTTCCTTTCACAACATTGGATGCACAGATTTCCATTTATTTGTTTCTTTCTCTTTTTTTTCATCAAAATTCTAAAATTCTGAAAAAGATTTTGGAGATCCTTTATTCCAGAAATCTTAGTACATGCCTTGACATAGCAAAGTTTCCAAGTTGATGGGTGTTTACGGGTAACACCAATTATTAACACATCATATAGCTTATTTTTCTGGAGAAATCTCATTTTGTGACTACCGAGGATATACTCCAGTAATTGATGCTTCATCGACAGACAATTGCGCTGACTTGCTAGCAGATTGATCTGACTCTAACCCTTTCAATGTGTTGTTCTGCCCTGATCTAGTCCAGGAACAAAATGCAGGTTTTTGAGGTGCTTGTAGAGTAACAGAATAAGTGCTGAGCATGAGAACTACTGTTGCCATTGTTGGTCTATCAGCTGGATCTTCCTGAACACATAACAACCCTATTTGTGTGCATCTCAAGAATTCATTTGTTGAACATGAACCTTTCAAAGTTGGATCTAACACTTCCGAAGGTGTCTCATTTCTCCAATGATTCCAAACCTGCAAAAGTTCCAAGTAATTATGTTCCATGTAGTTTCAGCTATAATTAGGATTATGCATCTCCTGTTGATGATGAGGAGACATTGGATACAAGTTATGAGAGGAAAACTCTACACTTACATAGCTCACAAGGTCTTCAGCACCATCTGTTTGACAGAAAGAACTATTCTTCCTTCCACTTATAATTTCTAGAACCAAGACACCGAAGCTGTACATATCAGACTTGACCGAGAACTGTCCATGCATTGCATATTCGGGAGCCATATATCCACTGGAAGGGAAACCAGTAACAAATACACAACAAAATTTCTTTAATTAACCTTGCAAGAACTATCCAAACTCAGCAGTTTTCCTTAATGTCACAGTAAACAGAGCATCTCTGATAACACATAAAATTAAAGCACACGTTTATGATCTGTAGAAGCTAACCTTGAATTCTCTAGATTGAAGTATGAAAACACAAGCGTGGGTATGATCCTTTCTTTCTTTTCATTTCTATATTTTGGTTCAACAATTAGTTAATTCTACTTGTACTTGTCCCAACAATTAGTAATCAGATCAAATATGAAAACTGCAAACTTATTATTTTCTAATAATTAGCCCAGTCCAAGGGCAGATTCTGGTCCGTAGAACGGAGGGTTAGAGACAGGACAGCAGGGTTCCTTCTAGTTTCAGTTTGGGTTCAATACGGTTTGAGTCAATCTAACAACTTAAATTTTGTAAAAACATTAATTTGAACCATATCGATTTGGACCTGTGGAGCTTCAATCCGGTTCCAGTTTCGAACCAGACGGTCGCCAAGTTGGCCAAAATTAGCACGTGTGCATTTGCTTTTCTTCATTTTTTAAATACAGTTTATGCAATACAGAGATAAGTACGAAACTTACAATGTCCCAATGACTCTATCTGTTTTGTCTTGGCTTTGATCAACACCAAAAATCCTTGCCATGCCAAAATCTGATATTTTGGGGTTCATTTCCTCATCTAGCAGAACATTATTAGCTTTGAGATCACGGTGTATGACTTTAAGTCTAGAATCCTCATGAAGATATTGAATCCCTCGAGCTATTCCTTCAATTATCTTGTAACGTCTTAACCAATCCAACTTTCTTTGTTTTTCAGAGTCTGTGCGTGCACCATATAACAATCAAGTTAGGCTTGGAATGTCAAATATATATCAAAATTACTGACCTAACAGTCTTTTTTTCACTTCTCTTTTGGTAATTAATATTGAAGGCGTTCATTTTTTGTAATCAATAGCACTATGTTTGCCAAGAGAGGCCATACCAAATATAAAGTAGTCAAGGCTCTTGTTGGGGAAAAATTCATAAATGAGTATCTTCTCTTCCCCTTCAAAGCAAAATCCTAATAGCCTTACTAGATTTCTGTGTTGAAGCTTAGCTAAAGTAGCAGCCTCATTCTTAAATTCCTTTGCACCCTGTCCGGAGCTTGTTATTGATAATCTCTTCACAGCGATCTCTTGTCCATTGGGCAGTATACCCTGTGAATGTCCTTTAAATTATAGTTTGAATTACAACAGAACTATCAAAATTCCCAAATGGCACAAAATTCCAAATATTTCAATCAATCCTGGTTTGACATATACATCCACAACAATCAAACAATTATACTAGTTTCTTGATTACCTTATAAACCTTTCCATATCCACCTTCACCTAACTTGTTATCAGCACAGAAGTTGTTTGTTGCAGTTTCAATGGTGGCCAAGTCCAATTGCAGGGGCTGTGAGGTTGTAATTTCATTCCCACCTACACAACCAAGAAATATATTTTATATATTAAAATCGTTTATTTTACTCATAAGAACACAAAGATTGCTTACAATTTTCAAGTAATTTCAATTTTGTTTACCGCTTTTATCTGGCACTCCAGCATACTTGAGGCTTCCCTTTCTGGTTCTAGTTAGATAACAGATGCCTATGGCAAAAAGCATCACAGAGACTACGATTGGAAGAACGATGGCAATAATAATTACAGTTGAGACTTGCCTTTTGCCTACAGAGAAAGGAAAGGGGAAAACTTCATTAGAAAATGAACAGTATAATAATTCAAGATGGGAATAGCCTCTGAAATATTGCGTATACGTTTAGTCTTTTTCTATGTTTGGAGTTAAGTTCAATGGTTCTAACTTACCCTTCCGCCCTGGTGAAGGGGATGGCAGAAGCATCGATGGCGGTGGAGCTACAGCCCTGTAAAATGGGTATAGCTCGTACCTAACATTACAGCTTGGAAATATAACCCTTCCTCCTTGCTTCCCGTTGCAGCAACCCGGAAGGTAATCCACGGCCGCCTGAAGACATTCAGTGCAACTACCCACAGATAAATCCTGCGTGCACTGTGCAAGGGTGTACAGCTTTTGGAAACTTGAGAAATTAGCTTCCGCTGTAGCAAACCTCTTTCCAGAGGGATCATTCGCGGCTTGTGCAGTAACATTATCCATCGTTTTCCCCAGCAAGTCCATGAATCGCCCGGGCTCTGAAACTTGCTGCGTATTCAACAGCTGTAAATCGGGCTCTCTTTGCACCGAAGAAAAGAAATATTGGTTCGAGTAACGCAGCATACACTCATCGTAAGTGATTAAAGCGACGTTCTCTCGTGGGCAACGTTGAACTATCTCTTTAGCAGCGGTTGTGACGCATTCTTGACAGATGTCCTTGGTGTCATCACCACGGCAGAGGAAGAGGCCGTACACGATCTCTGTAGAGCCATGATCACCAACGGTGAGGTTGTAAAATCCATTGTCGCGGGTAGCATTAGAAGAGAAAGAAGAAAGGAGGGAATTGAGATTATGGTGGTAAGTCCCATTCGGAGTGAAAGTAGTTGTGTTCGGACAGTTGTAATACAAGAACGTTACTGCTGCTTCGCCGGTGACGCTAAGCAAGCTAAGCACAAAGGAAAACACAAAGGTTTTGGAAATGTTCATTGCAGAAATGATAATAATAATTAAATTCTGGAGATAAGATTTAAAACTTGAAGGAGCAGACCTGAGTCAATTTGGTGGTCCTTCAGGTAAGTGATCTCTATTAAAATTCCACAGATTTAGACCTGATTAGAGGTCGGATTAGAATCGAATAAGTTAAAATATATCACAATCGGTCAATTCCATAATTAATTTGAACTGTGACTAAACAAGCCCAAAATAGACAAATTTAATTTCGAGCGAAAATTAAATTTTTTTTATTAAAAAAACAAAAAAAATTAGAGAAATGGACCGTTAAATTGGATAAAACCAAATAAAATCAAATTAAATGAAAACAAAAATTGTGGGAACACTTCAAATGTCCATTCAGATTTATGGTCCGGATGCACCAAAGTCAGAGATTCCAAATTGATTTCAAACAAAAAATGGCCCGGCCTACACGGCGTGTATGAGGTACAAAGGTTTGTTGACCAAATGGGTGGACTTGGATATTTCTTCTGTTCTGCGTCCTTTTCCATAGACTAATAGAAAGCCAAGGTTTATGGAAATGTAAAGTCGTATAAATTATGATAGATTTGACAGTTTAGACACAGAATCAAGTGATGTAAACAGTAAATTATTATTTAGATTTGTCTGCTTATTTCTAATTTTTTATTTAAATATATTTTTTAATTTATAAATTAAATTAAAAATAAATAATTAATTATTTAATAAAATTATTTAAAAATAATTTTTAAATAATTTAAAGATTTGATTAAAATATACTTAAAATAATTTTATTTACTAAAATTACCAATAAGGATATGAAATTAGAAATTATAATTGTTAAAATTAGCATAATGTTCATATTTTTTTTTAAATTATTAGAGTAATATAGTTTTTTATTTCATTAAAAAATAATTTTAGAATAAGTTATAAGTAAAATATTTTAATTTCTGATTTTTCACTTATTTTAAATAATTTTTTTAACTTATAAATCAAAACCAAACACTAATTTACTTTAACTTTCTACTTATAAATAGATTTAATCAATTTATAAATCAAACCAAACACTTTCATAATCAATGTGATAAAAAAATGTTGTAAACCAATATTCTCGATCAACAAGCTTTTACAGAAACCTTATTATCGGCTAATTACTTGCTCTAACGAGGGTATAATTCAGTAACTGACATTTCATTGACAGATAATTGTATAGACCTACTAGCAGATTGATTAGATTCCAGCTCCTTTGATTGGGTATTCATGTCTGTTCCACCGTGAAGGAAAAATCCAGGTTGTTCTGGCAGTGGCAAAGCAATGGAGGAACTGCTAAGCATGATAATTATTGATTTCATGGTAGGCCTATCACCTGGATTTTCCTGAACACACAACAAACCAAGATGCATGCATCTAATGATCTCATTTCTTTTATAAGAATCTCTGAGAACTGGATCCATAAATTGCAGTGGTGTCTCATTGCACCAATGTTTCCATGCCTGCAACACATTGTTAAGCAATGTTAATGATTATGCATATATAGAAAAGCTAAGAGTAACTGGTTAACACTCACGTAGGAAAGTTGCAGAAGGTTAAAGAATAGTGATAGATTGTAGAACGGTTGGCTTGATTTTGGAATTGGTGTGACTTTTGGAAGGTTATTAGTAATTCTACCAGGTTTTTTTAACTTGCGGTACTTAGTTTTGGGTGTAATAGGATGGTCTAATAATCTAGGTTTAGTTTCAACATCTCTAAGATGAGTTTTTTTTCTAGATTTTATTAATAAAGTTCCATAATTTATAAAAATAAAAAAGTATATGTATGGTTAATACTCACATAGCTCAAGAGGTCCTCAGCTCCATCTGATTGACAAAAAGAACTGTTCTTTTTGCCGCTTATTATCTCAAGAATTAAGACTCCAAAACTATATACATCTGACTTCACAGAGTAATGTCCAAGCATTGCATACTCTGGAGCCATATACCCACTACAAAACAGCAACAATACTCAGGAGCATTACTCCAAATTATCAATCCTTTAGCCATCGGTAAAAGTTTAAAGAACTAATTGAATCGAATTTTGCATGTAGAAATGTGAACTTACAAGGTACCAACAATTCTTCTTGTATTTGCTTGCGTTTGATCCACCCCAAAAATTCTTGCCATGCCAAAATCTGAAATTTTCGCATTTGTATCCTCATCTAATAAAATATTACTAGTTTTGAGATCACGATGGATAATTCTCACCCTCGAGTCTTCTTGAAGGTAAAACAAACCCCGAGCAATTCCTTCAATAATCTTGTAGCGTCTTGGCCAATTCAGCTTTCCTTGTTTTTCAGTGTCTAAACAATCATCAAAACCAACCAATTCAAGTGAAAATAAGGAAGAAGATCCACTAGCCAAGAAACTGAAGAAAATTTAAGAATTAGATGTGTTTAGAAGATCCAAACCAAATAGAAAGCGGTCAAGGCTTCCATTAGGCACATATTCGTATACAAGTATCTTTTCTTTTCTATCTGCGCAAAATCCCTGTAGCCGCACCAGATTTTTGTGCTGAAGCTTAGCGACCAACATCACCTCATTCTTAAACTCTGTTAGACCTTGCCCAGAGTCCCTTGATAGCCTCTTCACGGCTATTTCTTGCCCATTATACAGTTTACCCTGAAATCATTCCATGATTATTGATTAGTCATTATATTGCTTAGAAAATAGGAGTGCCAATTCAAGAATTCTGAGTATTCAAACTGATCATTTTACATATTATAGCAAATTGTGCTACATAAAAGAAAAAAGAAGCAATATCTTACCTTGTACACTGTACCAAATCCACCTTCACCTATCTTGTTGTCAGCAGAGAAGTTGTTTGTGGCAGACTGGATTATGGCCAAATCAAATTGCAAGGAGTTAACATCTGTAATTTCATCCCCAACTATACAACCAAATAAAGAGTTGAACAGCTCAGTCCTCTCAGACATCCACGAACATGAAAAAAATCTGAAAGATTCTAAGATTGGTACTAAACTGAAATTACCATTTTGTTCTCTTAAGGCATTGTATTTCTTCATTGCTCTCCTCCTTAGAAAACAAATGCCCAGGGCCAGTAGCACCAAGGATATAACTACGGGAATAATAATGGCAGCAACTATCTGTACTGAGATCTGTCTTTTTCCTGCATACAGTATAAAAGAAAGATTGAAAATTACCCATTTTGAAACAATATTTGTTTTACTAAAGCCAATTCAAACGACCTAATTGTTCCTTCAATTCTTATTTGTTTTAGGTGGGCTTCCTAATCTAATCCAGAAGTCTTCAAGAACCAGATAATGGTTCTCATATTTTTAACAAAAAGGGAAAAAACTTGAAGAAAAAGAAGTACCTTTACCTTTTGTTGTTGAAGGTGAGGGTACTGGAACAGTGGTATTGACTCGGTAGAACGGAAACAGTTCGTACCTAATAACACAGCTTGGAAGCAGAATCTTTCCACCTCGTTTCCCAATGCAGCACATGGGAAGACCAGCTATTGCAGATTGAAAACATCTATTGCAAAGGTACTCAGAGAGATCTGGCGTGCACTGCACTAGACTGTAAAGTGTTTCAGAACTCGTAAACTTTTCTTCATCAGTTGCAAACTTTTTAACGGATTGTTCAGATGCTGCTTTTGAAGCTAAACTGTTCATTGTACTGGCTAACAACTGATTGAAGCGCTCTGGTTCCGTAACATTCTGTGGATCAGGCAAATCAAAGCCAGGCACTTCTCTGATGATGGAGAAGATAGACTGGTTATTATAACGTAATAAACATTCTTCATACCAAATATAAGATTCCTTTTCTTTGGGGCAGCGGCGGATTATCTCTTTGGCTGCTGTGTCCACGCATTCTTTACAGGCAACTGGAGAGAGGTCGCCACGGCAGAGAAAGAGACCGTACACAACATCAGGGGGTTCTCTGCCAGCAGAAAAGTTGTAGAATCCATTGCTGCTTGTGGCGTTGGAGGCAAGAGCGGAGAGAACGGAGTTGAGATTGGCCTGGTAAGTGCTATTGGGGGTGAAAATAGTTGTATTTGTGCAATAGTGGACGCTGTAAGTAGGGGCTGCTGCACTGGTTGGGCAAAGCAAGTAAAGCATGAAAATCAACACAAGGATCGTGAAGAGCAAGCGAAGCATTTCGGATGATTATTGATTAATGTCAATTTTCTTTCAGAAGTAATGTAAATCCAGTTTTTTCTTTGTTCTAATTCCTTAATTCATGGTTCCCTATTTTTGTATTTTGCGGTGAGAGAGAGAGAGAGAGGGAAGGGATCAGGAAAGGACTGAAGCAAACTTGCAAGTGGAACCCAAATTGTCTTGACCTGTGACCTGACCTGACCTGACGTTGAAGGTGATAGTTTCTACGACGTTTTGAATCTTCTGGAGGCAAGTGGAGGGTGCGGTTTGAATTTTCTCGACGCAAGTGGAGGGTGCGGCCCACGCTATAAAGTGAAACCTTGCTATGCTGTTGCAATCATGGAGGTTGACGAGATACACAACCTTGATAAAAGGAATCTTCCGATTGGTCGATTAAGAACCCAAATCTCAAGCCAAGCCATAGTGCCAGATATTTCATCAAGAAAATTGTTTGTGGGGCCAAAAATCTTGACTATTGCTCCTTGAGAAAGGTTAGCTGCTGGTCGGGTTGGCCACGGAACTGTCCTCTATGACTTTTGAATCGTCAATTCAAGTTTAATAAAATTATAAATTTAAATCAAATAATTATAGGATGAGTTGAAAGACGACCCGTGAATTATCAATTTCAATTCAAGTACTGATTTAAAATAATTTGAAAGAAAATTAAAAAAAAAGATGGTTTGATATGATTTTGAGGATAAAAGTGATTTAAGAATGGTTTAAGAGTGATTTAGATAAAAAAATTTTATTGATTTAAAATTTAAGTTATATTTATAAAATTATTTTAATTTGTTTTAGAAATTTTTTAATTAAAATAAGAGGAGAAAAAAATAAAAATAACTTATTTTTAAGAAAAATTTAATAAGTAAAGACTTGAATTTATATAAAAATTGAAAATAAAATTAATTTTTTTAAAAAAATTAAAAATAAGTGCTTAAATTTAATTTTATCTATGTATTCCTTTAAAATTTAGAGGAATCAAAATTTTTCGTTGCCATGTTTTTAAAAATTTTATGATAATTGATAATTAAAACAGTGTAAAAGAGAAAAAAATTAAAATAGATGATATTGAAAATTTTATTAAAGATATAAAATAATAATAGAGTAATTGAGATAGTATTAAAAATTTCATTAATTATATAAATTAATAAAGTAGGAGAATTATAAGAGTACTAAGAATTAAAAGGAGTGTAAAAAATAATTATTTAGAAAATTTGAGAGAAATTAAAAGAGTATTAAGAATTAAAGAGAATATAGAAAATAATTGTGTAAATAATTAATGATATATATAAATGAATTAGGAGTGGAGTGAGGTATTTATTGAATTTTTTTGTATTTACCGATTTGATCCAGTTTAGAATCGTCAATTCAATCTCATTCGAAACCGTCAATTCACAATCTTTAAAAAATATGAACCTGAATCAAACAACAAAATGATAATTTCAATCCAATTTAAAATTCATTCTGATTTTAATTGAATTAATTTCAATTCAATTCTGATTGAAATCGGGCAGTGACCACCCTTAGCTGCTGGTGTGACGTTTTCCACACGGTGGTTTCTTGATTTCAACGAAGCTGGTGAAATCCAGTGGATTTTGTATACGCGCAGGAATATACTGAAATTTATGTAAAAAGATAATAATAATAATAATAATTTTCTTGCTCAAATGTGCTAAACCAATAGCTCATTCAAGACACCGAATTAAAATATACAAGTTCTCATTTTTGTGGGTTAAAATATACCATTCTAAACTGTAGGAGTAGTTTGATGTCTATCCTCAATTTCATATTTTTTTTAATAAAATCCCATAGTTTTAATTTTATTATAGAAAATTTACATTAAAAAAATTGTCCATCTTACTTGTAAGAATTGTCCATCTAGAGAGAACTGAGACCCTGAGAGTTCTTTCTGATCTAGCCGCCGGACGCTGAAAAAGCAAGACCCGCCTCCACTCACAAGCCCTCGTCCATCAAAATTAAATTTTTTTTTTTTTAAAGAGAGTTAAAATAATAAATTTTTTTCTTTATTATAAGGCAGACGGATATTTCTAAATCAAAATTAAAGTAAGAGATTTTAAACAACAAAATGAAGTTAAACAACTTAAAACTACCTCAAAAGTTAAATAACATATGATATAATTTACCCCAATTTTGTGCCTAATCTGCGTCTCTATTGAGAACTTTTCCCTTTTCAAGACCTGAGATAACAGCGTTACATTTCATCTCATTATATGGGAAAGGCATAATATCACATACATTTTCCAATTCTGTTGCGACAAAAACCATATATGGTTTTTCCAAATAAAAGTTTTCAGAAAATAGTACAATTCAAAAGCTTATTAATTCTGTGTGAGCCTATATTTGCTCATTTCTACCGAGGGTATACCTCAGTGATGGAGGCCTCATCCACGGAACATGGCATTGACTTGCTTGCGGTTTGATTGGGTCCCAATTCTTTCCACTGATTTGTTCCACTGTGAAGAAAAAATGCTGGTTTCTGAGGCATTGGAAGAGCAACAGAGTAACTATCCAGCATAAGAACTATTGTTCCCATTGTAGGCCTCTTAGCTGGATTTTCTTGAACACATAATAAACCAAGTTGTAAGCATCTGATCACTTCATTTTTCGAATATGAATCCATTAAAGCCTCATCCATAAATTGCAAGGCTGTTCCTTTGCTCCAGTGTTTCCATGCCTGCAAAAATCATGAAACAATGTTCAATAATAATAATAATAATCCACTAGCTAGTGAAAGTAAGATTGCAAATTTGGGTTGTGCTCACATAGCTCAAGAGATCCTCAGCATCGTCTGATTGATCAAAAGAACTAATCTTCTTGCCACTTATAATCTCCAGAACAATAACACCGAAACTATAGATATCAGACTTCAAAGAATATTGACCGTGCATAGCGTACTCAGGAGATAAATAACCACTGCAGAGAAGCAGCATCCAATATAGTTATATCAGTAAAGCTTCATAAGAAGCTTATAATAATCTGTGAGACGTGGGAGAAGAAAATGAAAACTGTAAATAACTTACTATGTTCCGACAATCCTGTTTGTATTGTCCTGAGTTTGATCTACTCCTAAAATCTTCGCCATTCCAAAATCTGAAATTTTGGAGTTCAAATCTGCATCTAGCAATATATTGCTAGTTTTGAGATCACGATGTATAATTCTAAGCCGAGAATCTTCATGGAGATAAAGAATTCCTCGAGCTATCCCTCCTAAAATCTTGTAACGTCTTGACCAATCTAACAGTCCTTGTTTTTCAGGATCTAGGCACACAAAAATTATTGCAAGTTAAATTTAGAACATAGGCATAGTTGAGAACATATTTGACATAAAAAATAAGAAAGAAGAAATGTATGGATGGAGCAAGACCGAATAGGAAGTAGTCAAGACTTTTGTTGGGCACAAATTCATAGATGAGTATCTTTTCTTCTCCTTCCACGCAAAATCCCAATAGCCTCACAAGATTTCTGTGTTGTAGCTTGGACACCAATACAACCTCATTCTTAAATTGTTCTAGACCTTGCCCTGAGTATAAAGACAGCCTTTTCACAGCAATTTCCTGTCCATTAGGAAGTATGCCCTGAAAAAGAATCCCACCGAATTGTTATAGTCCATCTAATTAATAGATCATTAGATCATTTACCTCAACAGAAAGAGAGCTTCTAGCAAAAATTGTATAGTCATGCACACATAGAAAAAATTTCTCACCTTGTAAACCACTCCAAATCCACCTTCACCTAACTTGTTATCGTAAGAAAACTTGTTTGTGGCAGCTTCTATGACACCAAAATCAAATTGCAAGGACTCTATAGTTGAAATATCACCCCCAACTATACAACCAAATAAAATATCCAATGAATAAAGCGGTCAAATCCTTCAAATAAAATTGTGTAGTTACAAATTTTTACCACTTTGATCTTCTAGAGTTGTATTGAATTTCTTCCGTGATTTTCTTACTAGTAAACAGCAGCCAATGGCAAAAGCCAGAACAGAGATGACAGTTGGAACAACAATAGCAATTATGGTTCCCGTAGAAATCTGACTTTTCCCTGCATAGCCAAAACTCAACAGTAGTTAGTAATATTAAGTTTAGCTAAGTAGAATTGAAGTTATTTCCGATGTTGTAGGGATGATTCGAGTTCCACATCTGAGCCAAATTAACAAAAAGGGAAAAAATTACAGACACTTTCATCGCACCTCTAGACCTTGGAGCTGGAGGGAGAAGCACTGGTACCGGAGACGGCGCTGGGGCGGTCGCCTCAACTCGATAAAACTGGTACAGTTCATATATAACGTTACAGCTAGGGAATATAGACCTGCCCCCTCTCTTTCCCTCACAGCAACTGGGAAGCCTAGCGATGGCCTCGTGAAGACAAGAATTACACGCCTGAGCTGACAAATCCGGCGTACACTGCACAAGTGTGTACAGAGACTGAAAGCTTGTGAAATTCACTTCTCCGGTGGCAAACTTCTTGCCGGAGCCGGACTGATCATTTGCTGCCCTTGCGGCTGTATCATTCATTGTTTTCTCCAACAACCTCATGAATCTCTCTACCTCACTTACATTCTGGGTGTTCAAAATTGGTAACCAGGGACGATACTGCACTTGAGAGAAGAAAGATTTGTTGGAATAACGCAACATACACTCGTCATAGTATATGACGGATTCGTTGTTTCTGGGGCATTTTCGAACGATCTCTTTGCTTGCAGTCACTACACAATCTTGGCAGACGTCCATGGCAACATCCCCACGACAGAGGTAGAGGCCGTAGGCCGTGTTGGATGGGTCTTGACCAGCGGTGGTATTGTAGAATCCATTCTTTTGCGTGGAATTGGAGGAAAGTGAAGAGAGCAGGGAATTGAGATTTCTATCATAGATACTGTTTACTGGGTAAGTGGTTGAGTTTGGACAATACGTGTACAGATAGACAATTTGTGCTCCGGCAGGGAGGGTGAAGAAGCAAAGTGTGATGGTTAACAAAAGGTTTATGAAGATATTGCAAGAATCCATTTCTTGATTACTGGTTTCCTCTTCCTCTCGCTCCCTTTTATGTTAGCTCGTGTCAAGGGATACAATTTTTTTTTTTTTTTAACCTTTCTTAAAATTAATTATTCTTCTGTGAGTGAAGACGTATACATACTGTGATTTAGTTAGTGTTAGGGGTATGATGCATATATTTTGCATAGTCATTTAGGTCTAATTTCACAATCATTTTATTTGGTTATTAGTCATTTTTAGCTAATTTCATTAGTTATTTAGTTAGTTTTCCATAATTGTCAACTTTGGATTAATTTGTAATTTTTGCTTTGTTTTGTAGGAAAAATGGTGTTTTTGAAGGACTAAAGAGAATTTTGCCATTGAGGAGTGTCTTCTACAGCAAAAAGATGTCAAAAGCAAGTTTTCAAGCTAAAATATGCATAGACCAAATCATGCATAACTTGCATGATAAGCTATGCTGCATAAGGAGGAAGAACATCGCTCAGAATCCAAATTAAATGTGCATAAGGAGATCGCATAGCTTATGCACATTCTCACCTCCCTTATGCAGATTCACGAAATTGTGCATAACCTATGCACTAAGTCATGCAAACCGCATAAGTGACCCAGTAATCATGAATCGCATAAGGGATCAGATAACTTATGCGATCCACTTATGCAAATCCCATAAAGAGTTCATTAATGAGTGAGAAGATTCCCTTAATGTATTCCTCCTAGAACATACTATTTTAGGGCTCCATGTCGAAAAATGCTATATATAGTCCCATTTTCTCATTTTAGAAAAAGGCAAGGAGCAAAGAAAGAAAGGAGGAGGCTAAGCGTAATTTGAGGAGTCATTTTCACCTTCCACACCATTTTTAACCAAGATTTGCATTTCTTCCTTCCTTTACATTTTTCCACATTTCTAGTGTTTAATTTCTTACTTCTTAGCTTAGATTAAAGCTTTATTTCCATTTAAACTCATCATAGCTTGTAAGCATTATGGATAGTGAGTAGTTTACTTTTGATTCGGAGTAAGGGTTGTAATATTTGAGATATTTTGTGGATTTTGATTGGGTAATCCATATTTTGTGGTCTTAATGAGTTTTATTCATTTCTTGTATGCTTAATGACATGCTTAATGTAGGATCCCATTGAGTAATGTTCTTAATCCATGGTTGAAGCAATCGAAAGGAGAAGGCCTTGTGATAGATAATCAGAAATTGAACTTAATTAACTTAGACCTAGAAATAGGCTAAGGATTAAGAGGATTCACAGATTAATTAAGGAACTTAATGGGTCTTAATTAATTCTAACTCCACGAAAGTAGGATTAGTTTGATTAAGGCACTCTTTGTCTCACTCGAAAGGGAATTCAAAGGATTTAAGAATTAATCTCCTTAAAACTCATAAGTTTCATAAGATTGGACAACCAATTTAAAATCCCAAAATAGCTCGAATATGAAACCGAACTCCTAATCATCTTTTTACCATTGTTAATTTCTAATCGAATTTAATCATTTGCCAATTTAAATATTGCCATATCTGAACTTGCTTATTTCTATTTGATGCAATTTTAGTTTAATTAATACATTTTTGAATAGAATATTAATTTTGCACATTTAGATTTCATACTCCATTACCCATTAATTCATCATTTTAATCTCATAAATACTTCAATTTAGTCAACTTTTATATCGAAAATTCAATCATTAACACAACTCCTCGTGGAATCGATATTTTTCTATACTACTTGTACGACCCGTGCACTTGCGGTTGGGACGCATCAAGTTTTTGGCGCCGTTGCCGGGGAGTTGTTTGTTTAAGATTGAATTCTTGATTATTTTAGTTGTTTTTAGTTTTATCTTTTCTATCTTTTCATTTTGTGTTTGTTTGTTCTTTTTCAGGTACTTTAATCTTTTATGAGAAGAGCTAGAAGCTCAAGTGACACAACCTTACTGTTTAATCCTGAAATTGAGAAATTTTATAAGGCCAACAAGAAAGAAACCAGAAGAAGGAAGGAAGCTTCGAGAGAAACTGAATTAGAAGCAGATATGGCTGATGAAAGAATTAGAATTGGTGTTGGTAATGCTGGAAATGGTCAAAACAATGAAAATGAAGCCCAAGGGGAAGAAGTTGTTAATGCAAACGTGCCTAGGGGGAGTATGATGGATCATGCTTTTCCTCGTTTTGATGACTTGAGAGAGAGCATAGCAAGACCAAGGATTGATGCGAACAGTTACAAAATAGATTTTGGAGTTCTTCAAATGATCCAAAACTCTCAATTTGGAGGACATCCTTCTGAAAATCCACACACACACCTGAAGAAGTTTGCTATGATTTGCGACATGCAAAAACAACCTGGAGTGTCTGATGATGCAGCAAGATTGAAGCTATTCCCATTCTCTTTGAAAGATAGAGCATTGGATTGGCTTGATTCTTTACCTCACAACTCCATTACAAATTGGGAGCAACTAACTGATGCATTTCTTGCACAATATTTTCCACTGAAAACTCAAGAGCCGAGGAATCAAATGACGACTTTTCGGACCAAGAGAAGATGAAACTCTCTATGAATCATGGATGAGATGGAAGGAATTAGAGAGATTATGCCCACATCATGCCATTCCAAAATGGATGATAAATCAGAATTTCTACACAAATGTCACTCCTGCAATCAGAGGAATTATTGATGCTCAAATAGGAGGAGAATTTATTATAAAGCATGAAGATGAAGCTTATGAGTTATTAGAGAAAATTGCAAAGAATACTCATCTTTGGAGTAGTCCAAGAGGACCACCCAACTCGTAAAAGGCAAGTCACTGGAATGTATGATCTTGATCCATTCAACATGATTAATGCAAAGTTTGATGCACTTACAAATGTCCTTGCTAAGAAGATGGAAGATTTGAGTATGTTGGTTAGTTCAACATCATCACCGGAAGTTCACAACAAGTGGCTTATGCAGAGGAAACTACCACCGTGGAGTAGATTATGGAGAACAAGCGGATATGTTGGTAATTATGAAAACAAGCAAATGGGGAATCCTTATTCTCAAACTTACAATCCAAATTGGAGGAATCATCCCAACTTTTCATGGGGCAATCAGCAAAATCAAGTTCAAAATCGAATTTTCAACCACAACAAAGAGTCAAGTACCATATCAGCAAAATAGGCAACCATTGCCCAATTTTCACAGAAAAATATGAACCCTCCACCAAAACAAAGAAGAACGAAATTCCACCATCAAGCTTTATTGCAACAGATTCTTGCCAACCAAAATAAGCATGATGAGGAGATGAGAGAGGTGAAAGCAAGGCTGGAACAAATGCAAACACACAGAATCTTTGGAAAACCAGATTGCACAACAAGCATCTTCCTCAAGTGCCAAATCTTTTGGAAAGCTTCCAAGTCAACCAGAAAATCCAAGAGAGCATTGTCAAGCTATTACTTTAAGAAGTGGTAAAGTTATAAATGATGAGAAGAGTGAAACAAGTG
Source organism: Hevea brasiliensis (assembly GCF_030052815.1). Lineage (NCBI taxonomy): Eukaryota > Viridiplantae > Streptophyta > Magnoliopsida > Malpighiales > Euphorbiaceae > Hevea > Hevea brasiliensis. The sequence goes on from NC_079510.1 coordinate 50,878,358, forward strand.
AGAAGAGAGAAATGAAAAAGGAACGATGAGAGTGAAAAACAAGAAAGTGCGAGAAAAATGTAAGGAGAAATTTGAAGAAAAGAAGAGAAATATATACCTCCCGAGCCCTACAAGCCACAACTTCCCTTTCCACAAAGATTTCACAAAGCCAAGCTTGATAGGCAATTTGGGAAGTTCTTAGAGGTTTTGAAGAAGCTTTACATAAATGTGCCTTTGTTGATGCTCTTTCACAAATGCCCTCTTATGCAAAATTCTTGAAAGAAATTCTCTCAAACAAGAGAAAACTTGAAGATGATGAAACCGTAGCTTTGATGTAAGAATGTAGTGCTATCCTCCAAAGGAAACTTCCTCCAAAGCTTAAGGATCCAGGAGTTTTTCAATTCCATGCCACATTGGAGAGTCTTGTTCTACAAAAGCTCTATGTGATTTAGGGGCAGTGTTAGCCTTATGCCCCTTTCTATCTATGAGAAGCTCAACATGGGAGATCTAAAGCCAACCCACATTTCTCTTGATTAATGACAGAACAATCAAGTATCTGAAGGGATTTTGGAGAATGTGCCCTCAAGGTTGGAAAGTTCTATATACTGCTGACTTTGTCATCTTGGACATGGAGGAAGATTCCAATATTCCAATTATATTAGGGAGACCCTTTCTAGCTACAGCAGGAGAATTGATTGATGTGAAAGGAGAAAAGCTTACTCTTAGGGTTGGTGAAGAGCAATTAATTTTCAATATTAATAACTCTATGAAGAAGCATCATTCTGAAGCTGATACTTGCTTGAGAGTTGATATTATTGATAAGCTGGTTGAAGAACACTTCAGGAAGAAATATCCGTAAGATCCACTTGAAAATTGTTTGGTTCATGGAGGAGGCATAGACTATGACAACCCTCATGAAGTCGCATATACTCAACACTTAGAGGGAAGTCCACCATTCATTTCTCGCTCCAGCTTTTCAACTCATACAAAAGGAAAAAGCAGAATTAAGCAATCATCATTCAAGGAAGAAGATGCACCTAAGGTAGAACTTAAGCAACTTCCTTCTCACTGTGTATGAATTTCTTGGCACTAATAACACTTATCCAAAGAATTGTAAATGCAAACTTGAGTACTTTAGAAGTTGATAAGTTGTTAAGAGTGTTGAGACAATTTAGGAAAGTTTTGGGATACACCATAGATGACATTAAGGAATAAGCCCACACTTTTGCATGCATAGAATCAGTTTGGAAGAAAATTGTAAACCATCTATTGAACATCAAAGGAGGTTAAACCCAAATATGAAAGAAGTTGTTAAAAGGAAATTTTGAAGTTGCTTGATGCAGGATCATATATCCCATCTCGCATAAGACTTGGGTGAGCCAGGTACATGTTGTCCCAAAAAGGGTGGAATGACGGTGGTAAAAATGAAAATAATGAATTAATTCCCACTAGAACGGTGACTAGTTGGCGAATGTGCATAGATTACAGAAAATTAAATGTTGCCACTAGAAAAGATCATTTTCCACTTCCTTCATTGATCAAATGTTGGAAAGACTAGCTAGGCATTCTTACTTTTGCTATTTAGATGGATATTCAGTTTTTTTCAAATCCCTATCCATCCAAATGATCAAGAGAAACCACTTTTACTTGTCCATATGGAACCTTTGCTTATAGAAGGATGCCATTTGGGTTGTGTAATGCACCACCACTTTTCAGAGGTGCATGATGGCAATCTTCTCGATTTCATTGAAGACATAATGGAGGTTTTTATGGACGATTTTTCATTTATGGATCTTCATTTGATATATGCTTGGCTAACCTTTCTAAAATTTTGCAATGATGTGCGAATCGACCTTGTGTTAAATCTGGGAAAAGTGTCATTTCATGGTTCAGAAGGGATAGTGCTTGGACATTTGGTGTCTAACAGAGGAATAGAGGTTGATAAAGCCAAAGTTGAAGTGATAGAGAAGATGGCTCCTCCTACCAATGTCAAGGGAATTCAAGTTTCCTAGGACATGCCGGGTTCTCTGACGCTTTATTAAGGATTTTTCTAAAATAGCTAAACCTTTGTCTAATTTGTTAAGTAATGACACACCATTTGAATTTGACCAAGAGTGTTTGGATGCCTTTTGCGAGTTGAAGCAAGCTCATCATCTTGCACCAATCATGCAACCACCGATTGGAGCCTACCTTTTGAAATTATGTGTGATGCTAGCAACTATGCAATTGGGGCGTTTCTTGGTCAAAGAAAGGACAAAAGGCTTATGCTATTTATTATGCTAGTAGAACAACGGATGAGGCTCAAATAAATTATGCAACAACCGAAAAGGAATTTTTGGCAATTGTCTTTGCATTGGAAAAGTTCGACCTTACATTATTGACTCAAAGGTAGTTATATTTTCAGATCATGCAGCCATCGTGTATTTGCTCAGAAAAGGAGGCCAAACCGAGGCTCATTAGGTGGATTCGATGCTACAAGAGTTTGATTTGGAGATTAGAGATAAGAAGGAGCTGAAAATGTAATTCTTGATAATCTTAGTAGGTTGAAATTGGATGGTGAAGAATTGGATGAAATCCCTATTGATGAGTTTTTCTTGGATGACCAACTTTTCTCTCTTGTTGCTAAACTACCTTGGTATGCAGACTTTGTGAATTATCTATCTTGTGGAGTTTTACCTCTAGGTATGACATGGCAACAAAAGAAAAAGTTCTTGCATGAGGTGAAGTTTTATAGATGGGATGACCCTTTACTCTTTAGGAGATGTTGTGATGGTCTAATTAGAAGATGTATTCCTGAAGAGGAAATCCAGTATTTTGCATCATTGTCATGCTTCGATTATGGAGGACATTTTGGCATCTCTAAGACAGCTAGTAAAATTTTGCAAGCTGGTTTCTTTTGGCCAAATCTTTTAAGGATGTGAGGAAATTTGTGTTGGATTGTGATAAATGTCAAAGGAGTGGAAATTTGTCAAAAGAGATCAAATGCCCTGAATAATATTCTTGAAGTGGAATTATTTGATGTTTGGGAATAGATTTTATGGTGCCATTCCCTCCTTCATATAGTAATAGATACATCTTAGTTGGGGTTGACTATGTGTCAAAGTGGGTGGAAGCTATTGCAACTCCAACTAATGATGCTAGAGTGGTAGTAAAGTTTTTGAAAAAATTTGTCTTGAGCAGATTTGGAGCTCCTAGGGCTATAATTAGTGATGGGGGTTCCCATTTTTGTAATAAGCAATTTGAGAGCTTAATGAGGAAGTATGGTGTAGTGCACAAGATAGCTACTCCATACCATCCTCAAACTTCAGGACAAGTTGAATTTTCTAACAGAGAGATCAAGCATATTTTGGAGAAAGCAAAGGAACAATTCTAGGAAAGATTGGTCTATCAAACTAGATGATGCTTTATGGGCATATAGGATCGCCTACAAAACCCTATAGGAACTACTCCTTTAGGTTGGTGTATGGTAAGTCTTGTCATTTACCCGTGGAGCTAGAACACAGAGCATATTGGGCCATTCAAACCTTGAATTTTGATCTTAAGCAATTTGGTGAGAAAAGGTTGTTACAACTTAATGAGCTTGAGGAATTGAGGATGGATGCTTATGAAAGTGCAGTATTTATAAAGAAAGAACTAAAGTTTGGCATGATAAGCATCTGAGGAAAAAGGAATTCAAAGAAGGTGATTCAGTTTTGTTGTTCAACTCAAGATTGAAATTGTTCCCTGGAAAACTCAAGTCAAGGTGGACTGGTCCATATAGAGTTTCTAAGGTTTTCCCTTATGGAGCAATAGAAATTTGGAGTGAAAAATCTGGGAATTTTAAGGTCAATGGGCATAGATTGAAACATTACATAACTGGAGACCCAATACTAGGAGCAAGCTGTTACAAGCTCTCCAATCCCTCACCTCTTTTCAGTAAAATTCATGAAGAGTCCAGCTAAGGACTATAAATTAGCTCTCTTGGGAGGCATCCCAAGTCCTTTTATTTTGCTTTTGTTGATTTACTTTCATTTTCATTAATTTTGTTTTTATCTTAAATCTCCCCAAATTCAATTTTTGACATTGTTAAATTTTGTCTCTTGTAGATGTAATTCACTGAAGAAAGGCTGGTGAACTGTTGGGAAAGTAATTCTTAACTTGAAAAAAATTTTGTCCTTCAAAAGAACTGATAAGTTTTTGCTGCATAACCTGTGCAGGAGCTGCAGTCTGGTTTATGCAGAGGAATGTACATTCTGCAGCAAAAAGGGTGTCTGCAGCAAAATGGCTTATGTTTTTGATGAGGCTGGATGTATTTAAATGGAGGAAGGTTGGTGAACTGCTGAAAGCTGCAATCTGGTTATTGCAAAGGAAAACTAAGTACATTCTGCAGAGCAGAAAAATAGAATCTGCAGCAGATCACTTGTGTTTTTGGTGAGGTTGGGTGAATAATTTTCTAATATTTGTGCTTCAAATGATATTATGGTGGTAAGTGAGTCATTTTTTGCAGTTTCGAGCTCCTTTGGGGTTGTAGGATTCAAGGTAGAAATGTTGCATTTTTCTTGGCAAATCTTGGAGACTTCATTTCATCATGTGTGGTTAGATGCAACTTCATACAGATTTTTTTTATGGAGTTTTATGTACTGAATGTTGATTTGCAGAATTTGAGTCAAAATGGCATAGCTCTCAAAGGTCTTTTACGTAAAATCCATTTTTACATGCTTGTGTGATGCACTTTTGATGAACTTTGAATATATTGATGTGTTTTTGATGAAAATTTCTCATGGTATGTGTTTCCTAGAATTATATTTCATCATTCTCGGGTATTTTTCACACTTGCAATTCATGTTCTATTGCATTCTTGATTTTGTTGAATTGCGCATAAGCAACTGCATAGCTTATGCAATCCTGCATAACCAAAATTCTTGCCATTTTTCACCTTTATTGCAAGTGCATAAGGAGAGTGCATAGCTTATGCAACTCTGCATAACCTCATTTTGTCAAATTTCATATCTGTTAAAACTTGCATAAGGTGAGTGCATGACTTATGCACTTCTGCATAACTTCAAATCCTTCATTTTCTCTCTCTGCCGAAACTTGCATAAGGTGAGTGCATGACTTATGCACTTCTGCATAACCAAAAATCCAAAACTCCAATTCTGCCGAAGGGTGCATAAGCAGAGTGCATAACCTATGCACTTCTGCATGACCAGAAACCCAGAAAAATCATTCTTGCCGAGGGGTGCATAAGGAAGGTGCATAAGTTATGCACTTCCGCATAACCAAGAACTCCAAAAATACAACCTTGCCGAGACCTGCATAAGCAATGTGCATAACCTATGCACATCTGCATAACCAGAAATCAGAAAATCCCAAAAGTTGCCGAGACCTGCATAAGCAATGTGCATAGCCTATGCACTTCTGCATAACCAAAATTCTGAATTTCAAAACCTGCCGCAGAGTGCATAAGCAGAGTGCATAGCTTATGCACATCTGCATGACCCAATTTTCTGAAAAAACCATTTTTGCCGAGAGATGCATAAGGGGAGTGCATAACTTATGCACTCCCGCATGACTTCGCTCTTCACCATTTCAGGGTCACCGAAACATGCATAAGGACAGTGCATAACCTATGCACTTGTGCATAAGCATTTCTCTGAAATTTAAATCCTTTTGAAACATGTACAAAAGAGTGCACAGGTTATGCATAAATCATTTTCCCCTTATGCGCTCCTACAACCCGATTCAAATTCATTTTCAGAAAGAACATTCCCACCATCTCCACTTCCCGACTCTTGAACCCCACGACCGCCTTCAACCTTCATTCTTTCGGCATTCCCGCCGCCTCTCTCCCATCTTCTCCACCAGCTCTCATCACGAAAACCCTAAATCCCCTACATTTCCATTTCCCCTATCTCTTCTCAAATCGACCCTGGATTCCAATCCACATTCCCGCACCGCATCTCCTCTCGAAGTCTATCAATTGTCTTAGATACACCCCCCCTCCAATCCTACACCACAAACGACACCTCCACCAACCACATACAGACGCAAAATCCGATCCAAATCCGTGCGACCCATGTCCTCTGCTCCTCCTCTGTCCAAACGCAAAGAACCACCCACCCCATTTTCGGAACCACCTCCTAAAAAGCCAAAAGCTCCAGCCTCTACACCTTCTTCCAGCAAAAAGCCAATTTCAGCAACCCCATTTGTATCAAAGCTACCCTGGCCTCTCCCTGATACTATTCAAAAAGCTGCTTTCAAAAGACTCAAAGATAGAAGGGTACAACCTACTAGGTATATATCTGCTGATGCTCTACAATCTTTGGGTTTATTTGACAATGTAGTTGCATTTCTTGACGGTATGGGTTGGACAGAATTTGTGTATAAGCAAGAGGTAGTTTATCCGATTCTAGTCTTGGAGTTTATTTCTTCATTCTCTGCTACCCTCAACTTGCATGATGTAGACCATAAGCCAATTATGACATTTAGATGCTTGGGGCAAAATAGAGAACTATCATTAGACCAATTTCATGGCATTTTTGGTTTTGCAATTGATGGGTTCTTTAGAGTACCACACACTGGAGTAGAGGTAGCCAATAAGGGCATCTGGAATCCTGCCCAATTTTGGAGAATCATAACAAACCAACCTCAAACCTTCTCTGCTGGTAGGTCCAAAACATCCCAAATCCTTGACCCTGCACTTAGGTTTATTCATAGGCTGATGGCTAGCACCATATTGGGCAGAGGGACTAGTTCTGGTGTCAGGCAAATCAACTATTTATGTTATGGTGTGCATTTCACAAAGTTAGGGTGTCTCCAGGTTACTTCTTTTGCGAACATGTGCTGCATATTGCCACCAAATCCATTGGTGACATTGTTTTGGGTGGACTCATTACTGTCATAGCCAAGCATTTTGGCTTTAATCCTGCAGAGCACTCAATCCCAGCACTTGAGGACACTTCCTATTTTGATGCTGCACACTTAACCAAAACAGGGTTCCATTTATCATATTTTGATACTGGCCACCCTGCAGCAGAAACTGAGCCTATTGCACAACCAGAAACCCAACCTTTCACACCAGTCCCACAGCACCCTACTACACCTACCCCACCCCCTCAGCCTACTCAGGACACTCCAGCTACCTCTGCTCAGCCCATTCCTCCTACAGCTGAACCTACCTCATCCACAGCACCTCCTCCATTCAACACTAAAGCCTTATTCACCTACCTTGACAGGCTTAGTGATGATATCTACTTTGTGGATAGGAAGCTTGACAGTGGTCTTGATACACTAAAGGATCGTCATGATCAACTATTTGACCTTGTCATGGAAACCAGGGACAAACAGAAAGAACTGAAGGAGATGGTGAAGCAACTCATGATCTTTCTGGGCATGCCACCCCCACCTCCATCACCTCCTCCTGCACCATCATTTCGATTGAAGACCACCACTTCCTTAGCAACATCCTTGGACAAAGGAAAAACAATAGACATAGATTAGTGTTTAGTTTACTTTTGTTCAATCTTGTAGGACCTTTTCTTTGTAAATATGTTCAAACATTTATAGTTTGTTTTGGATTTTGTTGATTTGTTCTAAATTAGTTTCTTTTAAATCCTGTTTCTTTTGAAGTTTTATTGAATAGCTATTACATTAGTCTTCTTTGATTTTTATTGCACTTATTGCCTTTTTGTACATATTTGCCCATACTCTGTCTATATTTCCATACTTTTACTGGTTGTACATTTCACCTTGCAAATTCCCATGCAATGACTTTTGTATACACTGCACAGCTATGAATTTCCTCATGCATAACCTTTGCATAGCCTGTGCAACCCTTTCTGCTATTTCTGCAGAACTGCACAGGTTGTATTTCCCTTATGCAACTGTCCTGCATAGCCTATGCAACATCTATTGCCTCTTATGCAGCACCGCATGGCTTATGCACCTTACCTATGCACATGTTCTGGACAGCACTTAACTCTGCATAACCTGTGCAGCTTTTTATGCATCCCTTTAACTTGAATTCTCATACCAGGTAACTCTTTCTTTTTGTTCTTATTTTTACAATTCCTGGTCAATATTATTTGCTTTGAGTTTTGGATATCTACTGTTTGAGACATTGAGGACAATGTCTAATTTTGAGTTTGGGGGTGCACATTTTGATTTTTAGCTTTATTTTTCACATTTTGAGTATAAGAGCATCTCATCCCATTTCATTTACATATATTGTAAATATTTTACATATACATCCATACATACATATTCATTACACATTTACACACACATTATACATCACTTAGAAATTGTACAAATTGCATACAAATAGGCTTACTCCATTTAGTTCATGCATTACTCATTTTAGGAATCATACACCATGCATTAAAATCTTTTGCCAAATCCCTTGAGTATTGAAAATGTGCCTATGAGAGTGATTTGACTCACCTTTTAGTTGGGTTTGTGGATTGAAAGTTCCTAAAAGGTGCAAGGTTTTGAAGTGTCTATCCCTTGCCTATATCTTCTTAGCCAAAAAGCCACCCAACTAGTCATTTGGAGATGGAAGTGTTAGAGGGAATTATTGGATATAAGGTAGTCAAATGATGTCTCACCAATCCTAGAACAAATTTTCTAAACCTTTCAAGGCGAAATACCAGCTTGTACTTGAAAAGAGAGATGATTAGGCATTCTTTGATTTAAACCTTCTCATTTTAAACCTTTGGCCCTTTTCCTAATTAAAATTACCCTTGCAAACCCCTTTTGAGCCTTTTTATCCCTAATTTTTCTTGAATCCCTTATTGCTACCTAGCTAATGAACCAAACACTACAACCCTTTTCATGAGAATAATTATTTACAATATTAGGTACATAAAAAAAAAGAGAAAAAGAAAAAGAAAAAAATATATACAATAAAAGGGAGAAGAAATGCTTGTCATCTTGTAAAAGTGCTAGTATATGTGCTTTTCACTATTGCCATTCAAAATGAAAGAAATCCACCCAAAGTATTAAAAGAAATGAGTTTGGGGGTGGCAATTTTAGGGACAATCATCAAAAGAAAATGCAAAATACAAGTTAAAGTATCAAAAATGTCCCTCTATTTTTTATGTGTTTTGTAAACTATGCTAGCACTTGACAATCCTCATTGTGTATTCTTCTCTCCCACATATAAAAAAAAAAGAGAAAAAGAAAAAAATATATAATAAAGTGTACCTTATGTTTCAAAATTGAAAATATTCTCATGCTTTGAATCCTTTTACCCATCTTTCTTCTTAGCCTCATTTTGAACCTGATGCATGCATTTTATATCATCATTTAGGAGTAATTTTTGCACATAATTTACCCTTATTCATAGCTATTATTTTAGATATTAGTATATATTTAGTCAATTTTACAATTTTCACATTTCTTAGTTTAATTTTTGGAATTTATTTGTTTTGTAGGTTAAATCTGGAGAAATTTGATGTATTTTGATCAGAGTAGCCATTTGGAGGAGATTAAAATCGAATTGCAAAAATTTTGAAGTTGAAAAAAAAAAAACAAAAAGGCCGAGAGCGACACAACCTGCAGCACAACCGAATTAGCTCATGTCGCAGGTTGTGTCGATCGTCATATATTCGCGCCGAGCGACACACAACCCGCGACACAACTGACTCGGCTTATGTCGTTTTTACTGGAAAATTTTTGACGTGGCATTTCCGTTACTCCACCTTTTACCTCACTTTCTCGGATCCTTCCCCTTTACCCATTCTAGAACAGTCCCCTTGCCTATATACAGTGCCCTTTATCACTTTCTTTCCATAGAGAGCAAGGGAGGCATTTTTGGCAAGATTAGAAAGAGAGAAGGGAGCACTTTCTGCATCTTCTTCCAGCAGCAGCAAGGATCAAGTTTCTGCACTTTTCTGCAGAGATCCTGCTGCAGATTTGCTGGGTTTTTCTACCCCTTTTAGTTTACATTTCCATTATTTATTCATTTCTTCATTTGGATTTGTCTTTAAACAATGATTTGTGAGTAGTTTATTGAGATTCTAGAGATGGGTTTGTAAATATTGATTTGTTTTGTGGTTTTGAACTGATTTAGCCATTTAAATGAAGATTGTTATATTTTGATTTATTGCTTGTGTGCTTATTTCCTTGCTTGATGAATGGGCCCTCATTAAGTTAAGTTTTAATCCTTAATAGATGGACTGAAAAGTGAATATTGGGGATGGATAATCTTGCAATAAACTTTATTTTCTTGGTGTTAGAAATAAGCTAAGAAGATTAAGGGGAACTTTCCAAAAATCAATTAGAGCATTAATTGGGTTTTTGTTAGATTTGAAATACCGTGAAAACAGGGTTTGATTTAATGAAAACCAATTTTGAGATGCTTGAAAAAGGTTTCAAAAATTTAAGAATTGATTTCCCTCAAAATTGCAATTCTCATGTGTTTGGCTAAATTAGGGAAAAATCACATGCAAACAATATTGAAAATCCAATCTCTAGAATCAATTTATTTTTCATTGAAATTAGATATAAATCCTCCAAACCTCATAAATAGCAATTTAAATTTAAATCCAATTTAAATCCAATTTCTATAATCACTTTATTTTTATTTTTATTGAATTTAGATTTAATTCCTCTCAATTTCATAAATAGATATTTCAAATTAATTTTTGGGTAATCTAGTTTAATTAATTTTAGTTAATTGATTGATCTAGTTTTAATTCCTCAAATACCAATTTTAATTCCAAATTTCATTTTACATCTTTAATTTTTGTCTTAATTTTAATTTTTAGATTTTATTTTTAATATCTTTTAATTTTTGTCATTCTAATTTGCTTATACTTTTATTTTCAATTTAAGCACAATTCCCTGTGGGATCGATATCAATTTTTAAAACTATACTACTGTGACCCGTGCACTTGCGGACACCGTATCAAGTTTTTGGCGCCGGGGCCGGGGAATTGTTTGTTTTTAAGTTGGATTTTAATTGTTTTAAGCTAATTAGAATTTTTATTTTCTTTTATTTTCACTATTGTTCCTTGTGTTTTTCAGGTACTTTTCTTGTTTATGAGACGATCGAAAAGCACAAGTGACACTGAATTGTTGTTCAACCCAGAAATTGAAAAATTCTGTCGAGCCAACAAAAAGGAATTCAAGAGAAGAAAAGAAGCAGAAAAAGAAGAACAACAAATATTTGAGCAAGAGGAGACAATAGAAAATATGGAGAATCAAAATAGAGCTATTGGAGGAGATAATGGAGGAAATGAGCAAAATGGGCAAAATGCTGTGGTTAATCAAAATGATCCTCAAAGAAGATCCATGTTAGACTATGCTTTTCCTAGATGTACTGATGTGAGAGATAACAGACCTATTATTGGAGCTAATCAATTTGAATTAAAAACTGGTCTTATTCAAATGGTTCAGAATTCACAATTTGGAGGTACCCCACTTGAAAATCCTCATTCTCATTTGAAGAAATTTTTAATGATATGTGGCACACAAAGGCAGCCTGGAGTTTCTGATGAAGTGATTCGACTCACTTTATTTCCATTTTCTCTTCTGATTCAAAGATTGGAGTGGTATGACTCACTCCCACAAGCTATTATAGCTACTTGGGAGCAGCTATCTCAAGCTTTTCTATCTCAATTTTTCCCACCTGGGAAAACTACTCATTTGAGGAATTTGATGGTAGCTTTTAAACCAAGAGATGATGAAACTTTGTATGAATCTTGGATGAGATTTAAGGAGCTTGAAAGGCAATGTCCTCATCATGAAATACCGAAATGGATGATTGTTCAAAATTTCTACACCAGAGTTACTCCAGCCATAAGAAACACAATTGATTCACAAGCAGGAGGAGATTTCATGAGAATGACAAGTGAAGAATGCTATGATCTATTAGAGAAGATTGCTCATAATACCCATTTATGGGGAAATCCTAGAGCACTTGAGCCAAAGAAAGCTGGGATCTATGAACTTGACTCAGTTAACTACATGAATGCAAAATTTGATCAGTTGACTCAGCTTCTTAGTGATTTTTGCACAAAGGCAACAACCTCAACTCCTACAACTATGCAACAAGTTGCCTTCACAAATGGAACTCAAAGTTGTGGAGTTGATTATTCTTCTTATGGTGATGATTATTTGCAAGAGCAAGCTGCTTATGCAGGAGGTTATCAACAAAAACCTATGGGAAATTCTTATTTTAATATGAACAACTCAACATGGAGACCACAAGCAACTTTTGCTCAACAAGGCCAAAGCTCAAATCATGCTCATAACCAGCAGTTTATGCAGCAGAACAAGCCTCAATTTCAGCCTCAATTTCAGCCCACAAGACAACCACCACCTGGATATCAAGCAAGAGCACAACAATCCCTTCCATCCCATGAACCGAAGCCATCTTTGGAGAACATGATGGAGAAATTTTTTGCTGAACAAAGCAAGATGAATAGCAAATTGGAGGAAGAAATGCAACACATGAGACAAACCATGGATCAATTACAAGTCCACAACCGCATGTTGGAGACTCAATTGGCGCAACAAGCAAGCTCATCAGGAAGCAATTCCTATGGGAAACTACCTAGCCAACCACAAAACCCTCATGAACAATGTAAGTTGGTGACCTTGAGAAGTGGTAAAAAAGTTGGTCAAGAAAGTGAAAACAAGAGAGAAGAAAAAGAGAGCACAAAAGAAGAAAATTCAGTTGAGAGCAAGAAAAATGAAAAAGAAGAAGAAAGCAAAAGTGAGCAAGATGAAGGAGAGAAATCATACATCCCACCTGAACCTTACAAACCCACCCTTCCCTACCCTCAAAGATTCATCAAGCATAAACTAGACAAACAATTTGGCAAATTCCTTGAAGTGCTAAAGAAGTTGTATATCAATGTGCCATTCACTGAGGCACTATCCCAAATGCCAAGTTATGCCAAGTTTTTGAAGGAGATTCTTTCCAACAAGAGAAGGCTAGAAGATTATGACACCATCAACTTGGGAGAGCAATGCAGTGCTATAATCCAGAAGAAGTTACCTCCCAAACTCAAAGATCCGGGTGTGTTTTCCATTCCTTGTCATATTGGTGATAATTGTGTGGCAAATGCCTTATGTGACCTTGGAGCTAGCGTCAGCCTAATGCCTCTTTCAATATATGAGAAGTTGAATATGGGAGAATTGAAGCCCACAAACATGTATCTTTCATTAGCTGACCGTTCAATTAAGTATCCGGAAGGCATTCTTGAAAATGTGCCTATCAAGGTTGGGAAATTCTACATTCCGGTGGATTTTATCATTTTAGATATGGAAGAAGACACAAAAGTTCCTATCTTATTGGGAAGACCCTTTTTGGCAACAGCTGGTGCATTAATTGATGTAAAGGGTGAGCAATTGACACTTAGAGTGGGAGATGATCAAATGATATTCAACATCAATCCAGCCATGAAAAGGAAACATGAAGAAGTTGAGTCTTGTTTGCGGGTAGACATTATTGATGAGATTGTTCAAGAGCATTTCAGACAAAGCTATCCACAAGACCCACTTGAAAATTGCTTAGTCCATGGTGGGAGCATTGATGATGATAATCACAACATGGCTATTTTTGCACAACACTTGGAGAGCTCTCCACCACATCCTGAAGCCACAATTTTTCAACTTGAAGGAGTGCAAAATTTGGAGATCAAACCACCATCATTAAAGGTAGAGGATGCCCCAAAGGTAGATCTTAAACCTCTTCCTTCCAACCTCAGGTATGCTTTTCTTGGACCCAATGAAACATATCCTGTTATAATTAATGCATGTTTGACTGATATTGAGATTGACAAATTGTTGAGAGTTTTGAGAGAATATAGAAGAGTTTTGGGTTATGCAATTGATGATATAAAGGGAATTAGTCCAACAGTTTGTATGCATAGGATTTTTCTTGAGCCAAATAGTAAACCTTCCATTGAACACCAAAGAAGATTGAATCCTACAATGAAGGATGTTGTGAAAAAGGAAATCCTAAAATTACTAGCTGCTGGAATTATTTACCCTATTTCTGACAGTGAGTGGGTTAGTCCTGTGCATGTTGTACCAAAAAAAGGTGGGGTGACAGTTGTTAAAAATGAGAATAATGAATTGATACCCACTAGAATCATTACGAGTTGGAGAATGTGCATAGACTATAGGAAGTTGAACAATGCCACAAGAAAAGACCATTTTCCCCTTCCTTTTATGGATCAAATGTTAGAGAGATTAGCCAAGCATTCATTCTTTTGTTACTTAGATGGATATTCTGGTTTCTTTCAAATTCCAATACATCCTGATGACCAAGAAAAAACTACCTTTACCTGTCCCTATGGCACCTTTGCCTATCGAAGGATGCCATTCGGATTGTGTAATGCGCCTGGCACATTTCAAAGGTGCATGATGGCCATTTTTTCTGATTTTATTGAAGAAATTATGGAGGTCTTCATGGATGACTTTTCAGTTTATGGTACTAATTTTGATTCATGCTTGACTAATTTGTCTAAAATTTTGCAGAGGTGTGCTGATAATGATTTGGTATTGAATTGGGAGAAATGCCACTTTATGGTCCAAGAAGGAATCGTTTTAGGGCATTTGATCTCAAAAAGGGGAATTGAAGTGGATAGAGCCAAAATAGAAATTATTGAAAAAATGCCCCCTCCAACTACTGTTAAAGGAGTGCGGAGTTTTCTTGGACATGCCGGGTTTTACCGGCGATTTATTCAGGATTTTTCTAAACTTGCTAAACCCTTAACAAATCTTTTGAATCATAATGTTAAATTTGATTTTAATCAAGATTGTATGGTTGCTTTTTGCAGGTTAAAGACGGCATTAACAAGGCTCTATCATGCAACCCCGATTGGACTTTGCCATTCGAAATCATGTGTGATGCAAGCGAGTTTCTTGTTGAGCCGCCTTGGCGAAAAGATAGAAAATCTTATGCCATTTACTATGCAAGCCGAACCCTTGATGAAGCCCAAGTTAATTATGCCACAACTGAAAAGGAGTTCCTTGCGGTAGTATTTGCACTCAATAAATTTCGTTCTTATTTGGTCAACTCAAAGGTAATTGTTTTCACTGATCATGCAGCAATAAAGTATTTAATGAGCAAGAAAGAAGCTAAATCTAGGTTGATTAGATGGATATTGTTACTTCAAGAATTTGATTTGGAAATAAGAGATAAAAAGGGTGTTGAGAATGTGGTGGCTGATCACCTTTCTAGGATAAAAACTGAAAATAAAGATGATGAAATTGTGCCAATTGATGAATTTTTCATGAATGAGCAGTTGTATATGTTGAATTCTGCACTTCCATGGTTTGCTGATATTGTGAATTTCTTGTCTTGTGGTGTCTTGCCACCTGATTTGTCTTGGCAGCAAAAGAAAAGATTCTTGCATGATGTTAAATTTTATTCTTGGGAAGAACCTCTTTTGTTTAGGAGATGTAATGATGGAATAATTAGGAGATGTATACCAGAGGAAGAAATAAATGATGTTATTTACCATTGTCATTCCTCTGAATATGGTGGTCATTTTAGTATCTCAAAAACTGTTGAAAAGGTCTTGACATCAGGTTTCTATTGGCTTAATATGTTTAAACATGTGAGAAACTTTGTAAGCAGGTGTGATAGGTGCCAAAGGGTAGGCAACATTTCCAAGAGAGATGAGATGCCCCAACAATCCATATTAGAAGTTGAATTGTTTGATGTGTGGGGAATTGATTTTATGGGGCCATTTCCATCTTCTTATGGAAATAAATATATCTTGGTAGGGGTGGACTATGTATCTAAATGGGTAGAAGCTATTGCTACACCTACCAATGATGCAAAAGTTGTGGTGAAATTTCTAAAAAAATTTGTTTTAACCAGGTTTGGTGCCCCACGTGCCATAATTAGTGATGGTGGTAGCCATTTTTGTAACCACCAATTTGAAAAATTGATGAGAAAATATGGGGTAAAGCATAGGATTGCCACACCATATCACCCTCAAACAAATGGCCAAGTAGAAATCACAAATAGAGAAATCAAGCAAATCTTGGAGAAAATCACAATAAGTCCAGAATAGATTGGTCCCTTAAATTAGATGACACTCTTTGGGCATATAGAACAGCATTTAAAACCCCCATAGGAACTACACCTTATAGGTTAGTTTTTGGGAAATCATGCCATTTGCCCGTAGAGTTAGAACACAAAGCTTATTGGGCCATTAGAGCAATCAATTTTGATTTACAAGCTGCTGGACATAAAAGACTTTTGCAACTTGATGAGTTAGAAGAATTGAGACTTGATGCTTATGAAAATGCTAGGATCTATAAAGAAAGAACTAAAAAATGGCATGATAAGCATATCAAGAAAAAGGACTTTAAAGAAGGAGATTTGGTTCTCTTATTCAATTCAAGGTTAAAATTTTTTCCAGGAAAATTAAAATCAAGGTGGTCAGGTCCATTCAAAATTGTGAAAGTTTTACCTCATGGTGCTGTGGAAATTTTTGGTGAAAAATCTGGTAATTTCAAGGTAAATGGACAAAGGTTGAGGCATTATTTAGCTGGTGAGCCAATTGAGAAAATAGCAACTTGCTATCTTTCTCATTCTCCATAAAATTTTGAGTAAGTATGGTCAAGCTAAAGACCTAAACTTAGCATTTTTGTGCATAACTCCCAATTTTTCTTTCATTTGTTTTAAGTTTTTTTTCTATACTCCTTATTCAGAGTTTAACATTGTTCTAATTTCCTTGTGCAGATGGGATACAATGCATTGCAAGCAAATGAGCATTAAAAAAAAAAAAAAAAAAAAAAAAAAACATTTCATGTCTTTATTTTAGTTGCTTAATTCATTAGTGTTTTTAACTTGTTTAGTTAATATTCTGCTTGTGTTGTTTTTCCTTTACTTGAACCATTTACTTATTCAGTTTTTTTTTCCTCATAAAATACATTTTTCTTTTATGTCTTTAGTACATTGCTCACTTGCTTTGATATGCTCCTTCGGAATTTACACTTGATGGCTATATTTTTGCGCTTAACTTCCTATTTCAACTTTTTGAGTTTAATTGATTTAATGGATTCCATTGCACTGTTTCTTTTGCAATGAGTGCAGCAGCTGTCCAAATTTTATCTAATTAAATTGGCTGCACTTCAATGAGGTAACACTTCTTATCTCAGCTTGTGTCACTTTCAACACAAGTTGTGCTATCGCTTATGCAACAGGGTAATAATTCTTTATGCACATATAGCCAAATTATCTCATTCCTTGCAATCTTTTAACATTGAGGACAATGTTCATTCTGAGTATGGGGGAGAGGGTAAATTTTTTGCAAAAATTATTTTTTCTTGCAAAAATTATTTTTCCTTTTTCATTTGCATATAGTGACACACTCATTACTTCATACTTGTACATATTCACATATATACACTGCATATAGCTTCATATATACTTAGTACTTAGTTGCATATAGGTTGACTATACATTTATACACTCATGCATTTCATTCATTCATTCACAATTTTTGGATTTTTAAACCAGTCTTTGAATTCCATAAGCCACTTATTCAAGCAATCCAACTTGCCTTTAGATGGTTAGTGGAATGAAAGTTCCAGCTGGGTACAAAGTCTTAAGCATTATTCTTTCTCTTACTTAATAGCTGAAAATTAATACATTCATCTAGGTATGCAGATTCTGATTAGTTATTTTGAATTTTGAGTGTCTGGATAAGCCTTTAAGGAAGAAAATGGTCCTTGTCGTCTCACCATTCCTAGAACAAGCATCTTAGATCTTTCAAAGCGAAATTTTTAACTTGCATTTGATAAGAATATGATTTAGGCATTTCTTCATATTTTAAACCTCGCATTTAGCCTTAACCTACCTTAATTTCATTTTAACCCTTGCAAACCCCCTTGAACCTTAATTCCCTAATTTCTTTGGAACCCAAATCATTTACCTAGCCATAAAACCTAAACACTACCACCTATCTATGAGAATAATATTTTAGCAATTAAGTGCATAAAATAAAAAATAAAAAAAAAATAAAAAAAAAAAAAATTCGGAGGATTGAAACATCTTGAAAAGTGCTAGAGTAATTGTGAAAAGTTGAAAAGGTCACCAAAATATCCCAAAGATAATTTTGGGTGTGACATGAAACAGGGACACATACAAAATCAAAATAAAATAAAATAAATAAGCATCAAAAGTAGTCCCTTTGTATAATCATTGTGATAAGCACTTGAGATTCATTGTGAATTTCTTTCCTCTTGACTTCATAAAAAAAATAAAAAATAAAAAAAAAAAAAAAAAATGGATGCACTTTGAGTTTCATGATTAATATTATTCTCATATTTTGTTTACCTTATTCCCTTTCTTTGTTAACCACAATCTTACCCTATTAGACCCCATTACAACCCTTAAAAAGACCTAATGATTCTTTGAAAAATGCTTGTTACATTAGTAGAGTTAGATCTTTTATGCTTGCATATGGGTTTGGCAATATAATCTTCCATACATTACTCACTATCTATTTGAGACACATTGGCTATTTATTTCATTTAGGTTTGTTTTGGCACAATTGACTCTTGTAGCTGGTTGGTATTTGTTGCTTGGGTTGATTGGTTAATTCTTAGCTATTCTGTAATAGTTGAGAGTGCTTGCTTCATTCTTTGTGCTTTTGCTGGTGGGAATTTGGAATGTTGGTGGCTAGAGGTAAGTTGGTAGTTTGGATTTGTGATTTTTGTGTTTTCAAAGACTGATTCTATTCCCTTCCAAATGAGTTTTAATGAAATTTTGCTTGAGGACAAGCAAGAGTTTGAGTATGGGGGAATTTGATGCATGCATTTTATATCATCATTTAGGAGTAATTTTTGCACATAATTTACCCTTATTCATAGCTATTATTTTAGATATTAGTATATATTTAGTCAATTTTACAATTTTCACATTTCTTAGTTTAATTTTTGGAATTTATTTGTTTTGTAGGTTAAATCTGGAGAAATTTGATGTATTTTGATCAGAGTAGCCATTTGGAGGAGATTAAAATCGAATTGCAAAAATTTTGAAGTTGAAAAAAAAAAAAAAAAAATGGCCGAGAGCGACACAACCTGCAGCACAACCGAATTAGCTCATGTCGCAGGTTGTGTCGATCGTCAGATATTCACGCCGAGAGCGACACAACCCGCGACACAACTGACTCGGCTTATGTCGTTTTTACTGGAAAATTTTTGACGTGGCATTTCCGTTACTCGACCTTTTACCTCACTTTCTCTGGATCCGTCCCCCTTTTACCCATTCTAGAACAGTCCCCTTGCCTATATACAGTGCCCTTTATCACTTTCTTTCCATAGAGAGCAAGGGAGGCATTTTTGGCAAGATTAGAAAGAGAGAAGGGAGCACTTTCTGCATCTTCTTCCAAAGACAAGGATCAAGTTTACGCACTTTTCTCGCAGAGATCCTGCAGATTTCTTGGGTTTTCTACCCTTTAGTTTACATTTCCATTATTTATTCATTTCTTCATTTGGATTTGTCTTTAAACAATGATTTGTGAGTAGTTTATTGAGATTCTAGAGATGGGTTTGTAAATATTGATTTGTTTTGTGGTTTTGAACTGATTTAGCCATTTAAATGAAGATTGTTATATTTTGATTTATTGCTTGTGTGCTTATTTCCTTGCTTGATGAATGGGCCCTCATTAAGTTAAGTTTTAATCCTTAATAGATGGACTGAAAAGTGAATATTGGGGATGGATAATCTTGCAATAAACTTTATTTTCTTGGTGTTAGAAATAAGCTAAGAAGATTAAGGGGAACTTTCCAAAAATCAATTAGAGCATTAATTGGGTTTTTGTTAGATTTGAAATACCGTGAAAACAGGGTTTGATTTAATGAAAACCAATTTTGAGATGCTTGAAAAAGGTTTCAAAAATTTAAGAATTGATTTCCCTCAAAATTGCAATTCTCATGTGTTTGGCTAAATTAGGGAAAAATCACATGCAAACAATATTGAAAATCCAATCTCTAGAATCAATTTATTTTTCATTGAAATTAGATATAAATCCTCCAAACCTCATAAATAGCAATTTAAATTTAAATCCAATTTAAATCCAATTTCTATAATCACTTTATTTTTATTTTTATTGAATTTAGATTTAATTCCTCTCAATTTCATAAATAGATATTTCAAATTAATTTTTGGGTAATCTAGTTTAATTAATTTTAGTTAATTGATTGATCTAGTTTTAATTCCTCAAATACCAATTTTAATTCCAAATTTCATTTTACATCTTTAATTTTTGTCTTAATTTTAATTTTTAGATTTTATTTTTAATATCTTTTAATTTTTGTCATTCTAATTTGCTTATACTTTTATTTTCAATTTAAGCACAATTCCCTGTGGGATCGATATCAATTTTTAAAACTATACTACTGTGACCCGTGCACTTGCGGACACACCATATCAGAACCCCATGGCCCCATTACATCCCTAAAAAGACCTTTGATCTCTTGATGGTACTAGCCACATTAGTGGAGATAGGAGTAGGGA
Source organism: Hevea brasiliensis (assembly GCF_030052815.1). NCBI lineage: Eukaryota > Viridiplantae > Streptophyta > Magnoliopsida > Malpighiales > Euphorbiaceae > Hevea > Hevea brasiliensis. The sequence goes on from NC_079510.1 coordinate 50,898,813, forward strand.
ATTTGCCTATGGGATTGGGAAATTAGTCATTCATTCATTCAATTCCATCATTCCATATGGAGACACTTTGACTATTGATTGTTCTAGAATTCCTTTTGAGCATGACTCTCTATTTTGATTAGTTGGTTTGGGGATTTTGAATGATAATTGACTTGATGGCTAAGCGGTGAAAGCTTGGATAAGCATTAGATTCTTTGCATTTTGAGGGATGGGTATATGGATTGTTGGTATGGCTAAAGGTGTGTTAAGTTACTTTAATTGGTAATTTTCATAACTCTTTGGATAAGGCACCCCTAAAAACTTTGCATCACATTTTAAAGTTTGCTTGAGGACAAGCAAAAGCTTGAGTTTGGGGGTATTTGATGCACATATTTTGCATAGTCATTTAGGTCTAATTTCACAATCATTTTATTTGGTTATTAGTCATTTTTAGCTAATTTCATTAGTTATTTAGTTAGTTTTCCATAATTGTCAACTTTGGATTAATTTGTAATTTTTGCTTTGTTTTGTAGGAAAAATGGTGTTTTTGAAGGACTAAAGAGAATTTTGCCATTGAGGAGTGTCTTCTACAGCAAAAAGATGCCAAAAGCAAGTTTTCAAGCTAAAATATGCATAGACCAAACTGTGCATAACTTGCCGCATAAGCTATGCAGTTCTGCATAAGGAGGAAGAACACTGTTCCAGAACCAGCCGAAATGTGCATAAGGAGACTGCATAGCTTATGCACATTCTCACCTCCCTTATGCAGATTCACGAAATTGTGCATAACCTATGCACCAAGTCATGCAGCTTCGCATAAGTGACCCAGAACAGTAAAATCGCATAAGGGATCGATAACTTATGCACCCACTTATGCGATCCCATAAAGAGTTCATTAATGAGTCAGAAGATTCCCTTAATGTATTCCTCCTAGAACATACTATTTTAGGGCTCCATGTCAGAAAAATGCTATATATAGTCCCATTTTCTCATTTTAGAAAAAAGGCAAGGAGCAAAGAAAGAAAGGAGGAGGCTAAGCAGAATTTGAGGAGTCATTTTCACCTTCCACACCATTTTTAACCAAGATTTGCAGATTTCTTCCTTCCTTTACATTTTTCCACATTTCTAGTGTTTAATTTCTTACTTCTTAGCTTAGATTAAAGCTTTATTTCCATTTAAACTCATCATAGCTTGTAAGCATTATGGATAGTGAGTAGTTTACTTTTGATTCTGGAGTAAGGGTTGTAATATTTGAGATATTTTGTGGATTTTGATTGGGTAATCCATATTTTGTGGTCTTAATGAGTTTTATTCATTTCTTGTATGCTTAATGACATGCTTAATGTAGGATCCCATTGAGTAATGTTCTTAATCCATGGTTGAAGCACCGAAAGGAGAAGGCCTTGTGATAGATAATCATGAAAATGAACATAAGTAACTTAGACCTAGAAATAGGCTAAGGATTAAGAGGATTCACAGATTAATTAAGGAACTTAATGGGTCTTAATTAATTCTAACTCCACGAAAGTAGGATTAGTTTGATTAAGGCACTCTTTGTCTCACTCGAAAGGGAATTCAAAGGATTTAAGAATTAATCTCCTTAAAACTCATAAGTTTCATAAGATTGGACAACCAATTTAAAATCCCAAAATAGCTCGAATATGAAACCCCGAACTCCGGAATCATCTTTTTACCATTGTTAATTTCTAATCGAATTTAATCATTTGCCAATTTAAATATTGCCATATCTGAACTTGCTTATTTCTATTTGATGCAATTTTAGTTTAATTAATACATTTTTGAATAGAATATTAATTTTGCACATTTAGATTTCATACTCCATTACCCATTAATTCATCATTTTAATCTCATAAATACTTCAATTTAGTCAACTTTTATATCGAAAATTCAATCATTAACACAACTCCTCGTGGGATCGATATTTTTCTATACTACTTGTACGACCCGTGCACTTGCGGTTGGGACGCATCAGGGTATTATCGTGGATGAATTGTGAGTTTATAAACATTTTTTTTTTTTTTTAAGATATTGAATTCCAACTTCACACTTTCCTCATTATTTACTTAAGGTCAAGATATTGGTTAATTAGAATATACTAATTGATTAATTACTATAAATTATTTGATACACTTAAAGTGATATTATTTTATTTACATAAATACAAAATTTATTTATCTTTATAATTTGTAAAAGACCTCACTATAATCTTATTAGTAGATGTACTTATAAGATGTTTAACTTACCTTATTAAAATTAGTTTAGTGTTTAAATTAATTTAAATTTATAAATATTTAATATTTAAAGAAATTACTTATTTAATAAAAATACTTACACATAAGTGATTAATAAGTGGTTGATATGTTTGATATACTTATTTATAATTATAGTAATTATAAATATTAAAATGAGAAGTTGGTTTTTCTAACTTTTATGTATAATTAAAAATTGTTATAAATAAATAAGTTAATTTAATTTTTTTTTTAATTTATATGTTAATTTGATTAGTTTCTATACTAGGATGAACACCCTCTTAAGCATAGTTATAGTTAATGCTTGAAATCAAATTGTAACAAAATTGAATCAATAGAATCGATCAAAATTCTTACTTAATCAAAATCATTTTGAATTGGATTGAGAACAAATTGGATTGATTTTGATTGGTTTGATTTGATCTCAAATCAAAAAATAAAATTTCCATTTTTTAAAAGTAATTTGTTAAAAAAAAAAATCTGATCAAAATTGATTAAATGAAGTAAAACTGAATCAATATTAAAATCAAGATCAGAACCGAGAAAACCTTTCTATTGGATCCCAAATCTCCAACTTCTAAGATCAAAACTGTCCGTTTGGTTTCAATTAACGCTTAATCTGACAGCGTCCCTAGGTGCACCCAACAATTTATTGTTGGCATTGTTGCGTATGGAATGGAAGTAATAACGCCAACAACGTCCGTCACTCTGCTACGTGCAAGACTTGAGCTAAATAAAGGATACTTCCAATTTTGCTTTCCTTCGTGCAAAGGTAATAATAGAAAGAGTTTTTCTTTTTTTTTTTAAATCCCTCTTTTGACCAAGGGTCAAAGTGCCAATTTATATTATATGAATAATAATAATTGTATAAAATTGTATTTATATATTTTTAAATTTTAAGAAATTTTCTAGAAATAATTGAATAAAGCAAGTGAAGCCACTTCAATTTAGTTGTAGTCGTGAGAATGCATAGTCTTTGTATTGATGACCGTTCTGACCTCTGAATCCTTTTTAATGAAGTATTCAAAATTTCTAAATAAAATTATAATTCCATAAGCATGGGTAGAAAATTAAGGCAGGCAAAAAGAAAAAGACGTGAAAGAAGGATTAAGTTTTGTCAAGAAAAAATGAGGGCCTTCCGAATATAACGGTTATAGCTTCTTTAGGTTCGAGGTCCAAAGTTACAGGTTGATCGTCCTCGATTTAATCTAACTTTATAAGAAGAGACTTATTATTGAGTTCGAAATGATATCTAATAGGCTGAATAATAGGACAATTCATTGTCGCCTCTCATTACAATTCTAAACAGAGATAATATTTAGTCATCATACTAGTACAAGACTTCAAATCAGAATTAGAACAAGATTATCCTACTTGATTAACCACCAGGCTACCATGCTTTATAGAAAATAAAGATTAAGTTATGACACTAATCAGATATTAAAGTATGCATAGATGAGTCATAATTCAACAGATTTACTTTGAGTTGATAAGAATGAGAATTTTCTTATTGTATTAATTAAGATTTGATTTTATTGAATAATATTTTTAAAATTATTTATATTAAATACACTGAATCCAGAATATACTTTTAATCCTTTACCCAGTTGGCTTAGGGTTCACGGTGGTTTGGGTTTGGCTTTACTTTGTCTTAGTTTGGGCCTTGGTTTGCATTGGTCTAAACTTTGAAACTTTCTCTGTGTAGTGAGCTTTGAACCGTGGAATTGTCCTTGTTTATTTCAATTACATAACCTCTGTTTCGGTTTAAAAAAAAAATTATAATACCTGTAGTACATTATAAATATTCATTAATCAAATATATAATACTTAAAATATTTTGTAATAAAGAATAAAATTATCCGATTAATACCAAAAAAAAAAAAAAAAAAGCGAATGTTGAGAGTTAAAGTCAAGCTTTTGGCTAAATAGTCAATCCAAGTCAGATAAAAAAAAGAGAAATAATTTAAAATTCTTGATTCATGGGTGGAAAATTCTTATCTGGCGGATGGCAGGGTCTACCGGGTGGCTCATTTACTAATCGGCGTAGCTTAGTGCAACAGTTTATGGGTATGGTGGGCCTGTCTGCTTGATTTGTTGACTCATAAAACAGCCCATCGAAAGTAAAGAGAGAGCCTGTTAACTAAGGGAGCTTCCAAGTTAAGGTCACCGTTGGTCAATGCGGGTCCAGGCTGGGCAGGTTTTGTTTATTTTCCTTTTTCAAGTAGGTCTGGTTTCCCCACTTGCCATATCTGTTTTGCTTCGCAAATACAGTCAGTTCCACGTATTTTCTTGTCAATCCTTTCAATTCTTCAAGATTTTCCTATTTTTGTAAAGGTTTTGCTTCCTTGTAAAATTTTCTTCCATGTTTGGTTGCACATCAATTTGTCTCTAGTTTTTTAAAAATAGGGTACTTTCTCTGGGGTGTAAAACTCAAAATCTCCAAAGAATGGATGGTTCTTCGCGAGGAAATAGCAGTGATGATATGTTTCTTACGAATTACAAGATTAGTAAGACTCTTGGAATTGGGTCCTTCGGCAAGGTGAAACTTGCAGAGCATGTACCGACTCGTCAAGAAGTTGCCATCAAAATATTTAAGCGTGACAAGATAAAAGAAATGGGTATGGAAGAAAAAGTAACAAGAGTAATTAATATCATGAGATTGCTTGTGCATCCTCACACTATACGACTTTACAAGGTCATGGAAACGCCAACTTCTATATATGTTGTCATGAAGTTTGCAAAATCTGGGGATCTTTTTAAACATATTGTGCAGAAGGTTAAGCTAGAAGAAGGCGAGGCACGTAAATTTTTTCAATAGATTATTTCTGCCGTTGGGTACTGTCACCAGAACAACATTGTTCATAGAGAACTTAAGCCTGACAATCTGCTTTTGGATTCTGAGTGCAATGTGAAGATTGCTGATTTTGGATTGAGCAATATAACTGAACATGGTCAGTTACTAAAGACAAGTTGTGGTAGCCCGAGCTATGCTGCTCCTGAGGTTGATTCTGGGAAACCGTATGGCCTTGAAGTGGATGTATAGAGCTGTGGTATTGTATTGTATGCTATTCTCTGTTGCAGACTTCCTTTTGAAGGTGACTTTGGCGATCTTCGCAGGAAAGTTAAAATTGGGAAATACGTCCTTCCAAGCAATTTATCACCTGGACCAAGAGATCTGATCTCAAAGATAATTGTGGTTGATCCAACAAAGAGAATCACCACTCCTGAAATTCGTCAGCACTTATGGTTCCAAGCATGTATCCCATGTTATATAGCTGCATCCGTTCCGTTTACTATGCCTGGAGCTGGAAACATTGATGAAGAAATTCTTAATAAGGTGGTCATAATGGGATTCGAGCGGAATCAGCTAATTGAATCTCTTTGCAGCAAGATAGAAAACGATGCTACTTTGCGTACCACTTGCTCTTGGATAACCAATTTTCCAGGATTGGGTTTAAAGTTACTGGCTCCAGATAGGAATAAATGCGGCGTGAAATTTCAATCTGAAGCCAACCCTGATGAAGTAATGAAAGAAGTTCTTAAAGTTCTGCAAGAACTGAACCTGTGTTGGGAGAAAATTAGACAATACAATATACATTGCAGGTGGATTGCCAGGATTCCTGTTAAACACAAACAAATGGATAATAATCCTTTGCTTTTTCTAATTAATAATGTCATAAAGTCATCGATTATGGTGAAGTTTGAAGTTCAGCTTTGCAGAATTTCTAAGAAAGGCCACTTGCTTGCTGCGCCAAGGTTAAACGGATCACAATTTCGCTTTTTTGGACCTTGTGCAACTTTCTTTTCACTGTTTCGAGTTGTTTAGGAGGAGAAAAGAAAAGAAACGTTTGCTTCTGCAGTCCAATTCCAATTTAATTTTAATTATTTTAAATTTAATTAATTTCGATTAGATTTTAATGTTGAACTATAAGCGGTCCAATTTCAAACAGGATGATGTAGTTTTATGTGTGATTTGAGAAATATGTAGTCAATACACTTCTATTAGGATCCAAAGATCATTGTCTTTCAATAGCTCGAAATTGAATTCGATTAATTTTTTTCAATTCCACCCTGACACTGATTTGTGGGAAGTGAGAATGGAAAGACCTTTTCCTTGCCCCAAAACTCCATAACTCGTCTGCACGATGATATATTATTATTTTTTATTAAAAAATAATTTATTTTTATATTTTATATATTTAAATATTATAATTTTCACAAAATATATAAATATATTATTAAAATTTACATTTCTAATTATATTTTATTTTTTAATAAATAAATTTATATTACATACTAATAAATTAAAACAAAAAAATAAAAAGAAAAAATTCTCCACTTAGAAATCCACCTCGCCTCGCACTGCACCCCGGCCGAAAATGCCTGTCCCAATCCTGAATTCCTGTGAGGCGGAGATGGAAGGAGCGATCCTCGCCCCTAATCCGCTCCATTGCCGTTCCTATCTTTGAATTTGACCTTTTCGTCCCGCTAGGACTCCAAAGTATGAGCCGTACAGTAAGCCCAACCAAAGCATAGTTCATGAATAATCCAACTTCAAATGAAACCCCTCGTTTGTAAAAGTGCTCTTAGGATGGATCATGTAAAATTTCAAGTCCACAAGCCCCTGCTTGCTTGTGAGAAGAGAGATCATGGATCATGTGTTCCATGAACCAAAGGAAATCTATATGTTCTTATTATTGATAACTGAGAAACAGAACTGGGATAAAAATTTAATAGCATCTATAGAATTACATCACAATCACACCATCATCGTGGGGATATATTTGAAAGAGTTACTTGATTAACAGAGCAAACTTTCTGATTTGAGGAAGCTAATCTTGCCGCAATTCGACCTACAGAAAATGCAGGTTGTGTGGGTTGAGGAAGCGTAATATGATCACTTGCCAACATAACAACAACAGATGACATAGTGGGTCTGTCTGCTGGATCTTCTTGCACACACAACAATCCAATGTGAATGCATTTCAGCACCTCGGACGCAACACTTGACCCCTCAATTAATGGGTCCATCAGCTCCAATCCTTGATTCTTGGACCAAAGTTTCCATGCCTGAAATGATATATAAGTCCTAAATTAGAATCAGACAATTCTTTGCTCCAACTCTACCTTCAAAAACATATAAGTGAAGGGACAAAATACGTACAAAAGTTAGGAGGCTTTCACCCTTTTCTGAAAAATGAAAGCCGTTGTTCTTTTTTCCACTGATTATCTCTAATAGGATGACTTCAAAACTGAAAACATCAGATTTTATAGAAAATAATCATTCCATTGCGTACTCTGGAGCCATATATCCACTGTTTAAATTTATATATATAAAAAAATGGCAGTGTTATCATATGGATATAATTTAACACCTTGTCCCACATCAATGGGATAAGGAGGATAATTAGTCCAAGCCCAACATCCTGTATCAAAAGAGGTCATTGGATAGGAGAGAAGGATAACATCTAATGGGTAATGTAGAATGGAATATATTTAAAGAATAGTGTTTATGATTGCAGCAGTAAGATAGGTAATCACACTTACTATGTTCCAACAACTCTATTTGTATTAGCTTCACTTTGATTTTCACCAAAAATCCTTGCCATTCCAAAGTCTGAAATCTTTGGATTCATATCATAGTCGAGCAAAATATTGCTGGTTTTTAGGTCTCTGTGAATAATCCTAAGACGAGAATCTTCGTGTAGATACAAGAGGCCTCTGGCAACTCCATTAATAGTGCTAAGACGTCTTTGCCAATCAAGTTGAACATCCTTGTTTGAATCTGCAAAAGATCAATAAGAAAAGGTTCAAACTAGTTCCATTTTTTGCCCCCTCACCTCAATATAAATTAGTAGGTAGTTTGAGTCTAAGAGTGCTACCAAAGAGAAAGAAATCAAGGCTTTTGTTGGGCATGTACTCATAGACGAGTAACTTCTCACATTTTTCCAGGCAGCATCCTACGAGTCTAACAAGATTTCTATGTTGCAATTTTGCAATTAAAGTAACTTCATTCATGAATTCCTGAAGTCCCTGACCAGAAGTTCTTGAGAGCCTTTTGACTGCAATTTCTTTGCCATCTTCTAATGTACCCTGGAAGTATCTCTAAAGTTATGAAATATACAAGTACAGAAAACAAAATATGTATTGAATGGTTATTTATCCTTTGAGAATTGTTTAATTTTCCTATTATTGTAGCTAGCAATCACATGGTCTCTGCATCATTGGAGGTATTAAGCTCAAAACTATGATTACCTTGTAGACTGGGCCATACCCGCCTTGTCCAAGTTTATTTTCTTCAGAAAAATGTTCTGTAGCTTTATGCAAGATATCTAAGCGGATCAAATGGAAATCATTTGATTGAACCTTCTGGTCATCATCTCCAATGGTTTCTCGACCAAAGACAAGTGATTGAAGCTCTTGGATATTTTCCTTCCACTCTAGTACATTTTTCAACAGACCTCAGAACATGCATTATAATTATTGATTAGTTGCAATATCAGGAATTATATATGCACCTTTTTTCTTACTCTTCCTTTTCCACAGCGTATAAGTGCAACAACTGAACAGCAATATCCCTAAAATTGCAGATAGACTTGACCCGACTTTAATCAACGTTGCTTTCTTTCTTCCCCCTGCTCCTCAAACACAATATTGAATTTGTTTTTATGTAAAAATGCAAAAAGTCTTTTTTTTTTTTTAATTTGCATAGAAACATGAAAGCTTATGGTTTTGTCAAGTTCTTTACAATCGAAAAATGAAAAATTCGGGGCAAATTATAATATATAGCCAGTGTATTAAAATATGGTGTATCACATACTCCTAGAAAAAATAATTTTTCCATGAATTATAAAATGTGCCACTCATGTTATTGTGGGTTATAGTGCATATGCATGTAGTGCACTAAATAATTTCTCAAAATTTAGTATTCTTTCTGAAATAACGGTTAATGATTCATATATTCACATAAATGTGGAGCCTTCCACCAATCATGAGGAATGGATCCACAATTATAAGTGAATGAGTATTTCGGTTGCATCTTATAATTTCCTTGCCCTGCCATTGAGTGTCAAATTCAGATACTAACCATCAGCCCCTCCTGTCTTGTTGTCTTTGGATGGTGAAGGTGACTGTCTTGGAGCTCTAGGGTCTGCATAAAATGGGAAGAGTTATATAAGTGAGCTAGCAATTGAGATTCTTAGTGCTTAGATACACTTTGGCTTGTGTATTAGAAGTATAAACTTTATTGAATCAACAATTAAATAAGAAAATAGAAAGCAACATAGGCATAAGATATCGAACAACTAATCCTATTTTCTGTATTGACTCGTGACCAAGTTGTACAAATATACTTGCCTTTTGGAGAAGGAATTACAGGCGTCTTATTATAGAATTGGTAAAATTCATAACGAATATTACAGCTTGGAAAGAGGACTCTTGCTCCTCTCCTTCCAGTGCTAAAACCCGGCAATCGCCCGATGCCTTGTTGAAGACATTGATAACAATCATAGCTAGAGAGATCTGGTGTGCATTGTGAAAGACTGTAAAGTATTTCAGAAGATGGACTGGCTTGATATTCTCCGATTGCATACTTTAGTTTAGAACTTGGCGAGGCAAATGCGGCCTTAGAAGCTGTGTCACTAATAGTGGCCACCAATCGGCTATCATTGTATAAACGATCTGTTGTATTCTGCGAATTCCACATGAATATAATAGGTGTTGTAGCCAGAATAGAGAAGATGGACTGGTTTGAGTAACGTAGGAAACATTCGTCGTACCATACTACCGCCACTTTGTTGGTGGGACAAAGTTGAATGATCTCTTGAACTGCAAAAGTCACACAATTTTGACAGACGTCAGAGCTTAAATCACCTCGGCAAAGAAAGAGGCCATAGACGTCATTGGGGTCCTGCCCAATAGAAGCGTTATAGAAGCCATTGCTGCGGATCGCGTTTGAAGAAAGAGAAGAGAGGAGTTGCTCTAGATTGGACCGGTAGATGCTACTTTTGGTGAAAGTGGATGTGTTTGGGCACCAATGATAGAGGGAAGTGATCTGTGCCTCGATGTTAATTATAATGTTTAGCAAGACGAGCAGAATTATAGTCATGGATAATGCGAAAGATTGCATTTATTCTGGTGAACAAATCGCCTATTATTGCTCTTTCAATAATGAATGTTTTCCAACGTCTTACGAGTGAGGGCTGCAATGAATTCTCTTCTTGCAGTTGCCATATCATTTTATAACTAAGATTCTACACCACGTAACCTAGTAGAGGAAAGTTTCCAAATTGGAAAATTGACTAAGATATCCCATCATCACTCTTCATTCATCAGGCAAAAGTCCAAATCAACGGGAAAAAAAATGTAACCTCTGAATAATCAATGGAAAGAAATATGAGCGTGATAGTTGTTAGGATTCGAGAAAGAATACAATGACATAGCAAATCTTTTCTCTTTCTAATTGAAATTTCTAAGCAACTAGAAAAAATTGAAATATTATTACATATTCGGAAATAATTTTTTTTTTCATTCACATAAATAGAAATTTTATTTTTTATAATTTATTAAAAAATATACCTGTGTATATATGAGTGTAAAAAATATTAAAATTTTATATAATGGACATACAAAGGAAATTTAATGCAAGAAGTAAAATATCTACTCTCTTACTAAATTAATTTTCAAGTCATCATATTCTCTCTGGCAGCAGCAGCTCACCAGCAACATGTATAAATTATATAATCTTAAACAATTTTTTATATAATCTTAAACAATTTTTACTTTTTTTTATTATTTAATTTTCAATAAATCAATTATTGGCTTTAATTATATATATGATTAAGAATTTCAATTTTATTCTAAAATTTTCTTTTGAGAAGGAGAAAGTTGATTTTTTTTTTCTTAAGCTCTTTTTATTTGAAGAAACATAGTTTCCTTATTTTTTTGTGTTTGGGAACGTTTAAGAAATTTAATCAAAGAAAAATAAGTTATTAGTCGAAAGAAAATAAATTATTGAATAAAGAAACATAACTTAAAAATAAAGGAAAATGACTTCTAATTTTCACAATACTTGACTTGATAGATTTTGTAAATAATGACATAAAGCATTAGGCATACGTCAAACAATAGAAAATATTTTTATCTTAAAAAATATTATTTATAAAAATATTTTTCACATATAAATTATATTTTATGAAATAAACAGAGCCTTAAATATGATAATTACATATCTTTAAAATTTGTATATTAATTCAAATTTCGATACATATTAATATATTTATCATGAAATAATTTGATTAGACATATCAATAATGATATTATATATTTTTCTTTTCTTTAAAAATTCAAAATTTTTCACTATAACATTAAACATTATAACTAATTCTTTGATTTCCTAAAAAATATTAAAAAGATGTCAAGAAAATATACCCATACAAAATTTTAAATTCTAAATTAAATTATATTTTTTTTTTATCTCATTATAGATGAACTTTTTTGTCATTAACATAAGGTTTTATATAAATTTTTGGAAATATCATAATTTATAGAGCAAAGCCTTTTTAAATTAATTTATGGATATTTTAAAAATATTTTTATTACTTTCACAAGTTTGCTTCATTCATGATGCTATATATATATTATTAATTATACATTATTATAGATATAAATTATGGAGTTATAATTTATATTTTAGACCTATTTTTGAAGAATGTATTGTTATTTTTATTTTTATTATTTTATTTATAATTTTTTGGTAAGAATCTTAAATTAATAATTTATAATACACATAATTTTAAATATTTTTTATTTTTAATATAATAAAATAATTATTATTTACAAAACTTTGATTTTCTCGATGTTTTATTTGTATATATTAACTCTGTAGTATTAGAAAATTTAACATGATTTTTTTTTAATAATATTAAATTTCTATATTATAAATAAACATTGAAATACTTGAATTGATTGAGAAGAAGAAAGTTTTACATATATATATATATATATATATATATATATATATATATATATATATATATATATGAACTAATACTCTCCACCACGCAACCTAGTTGAGGAAAGTAATTTTCCAAGTTGGAAAATTGACTATGGCATCCCATCATCATTTCTTTATTATTCATCAGGCAAAAAGGTCCAAATCAATGGAAAGAAATATGAGAGTGATAGAAAGAGGACAATGAAACATAGCAAATCTTTTCCAAACTTGGGGAACCTCCCTCTTATTGAAATTTCTAAGCAACTAGAAAAAAATTTGAAATTTTATTAGATAATTCAGTAATAATATATTTTTTTATAATTTATTAAAAAATATACATGAGTACATATGAGTATAAAGAAAATTAAAATTTTATATAATGGATCCACATAAAAATCTCTTGAAAAAAAAAATTAATGCGAGAATTAAAATATCTAGCCAAATTTGCGACTCATTATATAATCTTAAACAATTTTTACTCTTTTTTTTATACATATTATGATTAAATAAAATTTCAAATTTATTCTTAATTTGAAATGTATAATTTGCTTGAATAGGTCAATAACGTTAAGGAATAATTTATTGAATTTAAAATTCATATTACTCTTTTGAAAGATTATTAGTTTTTAGGTTAAAAAAGAAAATAAAAATATTATTAGGTTAAATATATTCATGATCCAAAATACTATCTCATTATGGATGAACTTTGTCGTCCATTATCATTGATATAAGGTTTTGTACAAGTTTTTTGAAATATCGTAATTTATAGAGAAAGGCTTTTTTTTTTTAAATTAAATTATGGCGGCCTTTCTTTTTATATAAGTAATATGATATATTAACAATATTTTTATTACTTCAAAAGTTTGCTCCATTCATATATGTATTATATATTATTATAGATATAAATTGTAGAATTATAATTTATATTTTAGACTAATTTTTGAAGCATGTATAATTATTTTTATTTCTTAATTATTTCATTTATAGTTATTTTATAAAATTATTAAATTTATAATTCATAATACACATAAACTTTATATAGTTTTAATTTTTATTTCTAATATATTAAAATAATTATTATTTACAAAACTTCCATTAATAGTAATATGATTTCATTCTCGATGTTTTATTTGTATCCAGTAACTCAGTAATATTACAAAAACTAACATGATCTTTTATTTTTTAATAATATTAAATTTCTAGTATTATAAATAAACATTGAAATAATTAAATTGGTTGAGCAGAAAAAAGGGTTTTTTTTTTATTAATTTTATTATAATAGCCTAAATAATTTTTAATGAATTTAGAATATTTACATTATTAAAATTATAAAATTTCAAAATTAGAAATTATAATAGAATTTTTAATGTAATTAAAATTATTATTAAAATAATATAAAATTTTTAATTTATCTTGATTACGAAATGAATTTATTAAGCCATAGATTTTGGTTTATATCATAAACTATTGTTGTTCAAAGATATCAGCTACAAATTAGCAATAAATCAGCAGCAAAGATTGGTCGCTAATCTTCACATGTCATATCACAATTAGCGACAATTTTAGTATAAAAATATTTAATTAATCTTAATTAGAAATTAAATTCATTTTGCGACAAATTTAGTTTTTAGCATAAACTCTTATTGTTAAAAGATATTAACAAATGATTAACAACAAATCAACGAGAAATATTCATTGCCAATTTTTTATGTCATATTAATTAATTTAAATTTTTAGACATATTAATTTATTTGGTATTAAATAATTAAATGAGATGTATAATCAATAATAAGATTGATAATTTATTAAAAAATAATGAGACACCATCGTATTCATTATGAATTGTGAGAAATCTTGATAATAAATATCAAAATTATAATTTATTAAAAAAGAAAATAATGAGTAATCTATCAAATCATAAAAATTTAAAATATTAAAAAAATTATAAAATATTTTCAGTATACTAATTTATAACATATCATACTCTTACAAAAATTTAATTATTTCATAAATTATGAAATATGAGTTTTATATATAAAAAAAAAGGAGCAAATGCTCTTTAAATCACCTAATAAAACCTCATAGAAAAATATGAAGGTTGGAAAATTGAGTACGATATCGTATCAGCATTCTTCGAAAATCAGGGAAAAAATAAATTAAAATGCAAAGGACCAAGTCAATGGAGAGAAATATGGGTGTGGCAGTCGAGAAGGAAGACCATTAAACGTAGCAAAAATTTTCCAAATTGTGGGATCTACCTCTAATTGAAATTTCTAAGCAACTAGGAAAAAATTGAAAATGATTAGATATTTGAAAATAATATTATTTTTTTCATTCTCATAAATATAAAATTTACTTTTTATAATTTATCAAAATATATATATATATACATATATTTATATACATTACTTTTGATTATAATTAAATTAATCTCATATATGAAAGTATCACGTAATTAATTTAAAATTTTAATTTAATAATATATTAAATATATAAATATATATTATATAATTTATTAAATTTAAATTTCATATTATTCCTTTGAAAGATTATTAGTTTTTTTAATTAAAAAAGAAAATAAAAATATTATTATGTTAAATAAGCATGATTTAATATTATTATTATGTTAAATAATTTAAAGTTTCGATCGCCACTGTCTGCAGGCTGATTTCTTCAATCCTCCTTGTATGTTGTTTGTTGGCCATTGTATATTGTATAGATTCTGTCCGTTCAAAACAAAGGAAACGAGGATACTCCCTTCAAAGCCCTACTCCGGCTTCTGCTAATCACGTTGGCAATGGCTGTTTCTGCCAACAGAATTCCTCTATCGTCACCTCCAATCTCATTTCCTATCTCACTCCAGTGAACCCATTTGTCGAACATGTTCGCGGTTCATGTGTATTGATCGGCGCTATCCGTTACCAGTGCTTGGTGCCTTCGGTTACTCAAAATGGTAAGTCTGTGAATGAATGTTTTTCCTTGAGGCTTGAGGTCCTCACTCTCATTCGGGAAAGGTGTTCATCAAAATGTGTTTGAGATAGAGCCTATTGACACTAGCTCTCGCTTGCTGTGCGTGATTTTAAGATTGGCGATGGTGCTCGAACAAATCACCATGAATTTTCAAGATGGGGTAATGGTGATGGAACTTTCCACAAATAAGCTTGTGTTGAACCTATTAAATTTGTAGAGAGTGCTGGTGAAATTACAATTTAATTCATTTTAATTCGGGTTTATATAAGTGATTAGATTGCTTCACACATCAAAATGATTAGCCAAGTCAATATTGCAATCAACCACTTGTATATTGCCCTTTTACTTCATATTATTTCAAAGTGGAATTCCAACACTCCCCCCTCAAGTACAACCACATGGTTGTCACTTGATAATTAGTTTGTATTTTTATTTTTAACCCAATACGGGCTCAATTATACACTCTTATGGGTGGCTAAAACTCACAATCCAGTCCGGGCTCTGATATCATGTTAAATTCAGGGAGAGTGCTGGTAAAATTATAATTTAATTCATTTTAATTCGAGCTTATATAAGTGATTAGATTGCTTTACATATCAAAATGACTAGCCAAGTCAATATTGTAACCCAACCACTTATATATTACCCTTTTACTTCATATTATTTCAATGTGAGATTCCAACACATGTCCCAGCTGTCGATGCCATAGCCAAATATCAAATTTCCTTGTTTGATCCTCAGAACTGTCCACCGATAATGCTTGACGAAATTGATTTGAGCTTTGTGATTCCCAAGTCCATGTAATACAACTTCCCTCGTCTAGTACCATAACCAATCGTCCACCTTGTTTGGATGTCCTTAAACACACAACATTCAGGCCAAAAAAATCACAACACAAGATAAAACAGTGGTGATTTGAGAAACAGACAAAAGATTATAATCCAAAAATGGGACAACTAGTACAAAGTCTAAGTTCAAATTATTCATGAGAGACAAGGACCCTTCTCCAATGACAGGTGCTGAGGAACCATTAGTGATAAACCCATTTTATATAGATATTTTAGGATAATTTTGCATTTATTTTGCCTTTCTAGTTTAGTAATTTTATGTTTTTAATGCTTATTTTAGTTAATTTGTTAATTTTAATTTCATTATATTTGATTTTCGGAATTTTAATGTTTTTTATAGGTTTTAACAAGGTTTAAAGGCAAAAAGGTCCATATAGAAGAAATTCAAAGTGATTTGGAAGCTTAAAGTAGAGTGAAAAGTGAAGAAAATTTGCTTAAAGGAGAAGACTAGCCGAGACTTTCAAGGACCTCCACATGCCCCATGTTGAAGGTCATGTGAAGATAAGAGTTACCCAACATAAATCAACATGAGGCATGTAAATTCACACTGGGTCGTGTAAACAGAGACTTTGGAACAAAACACGCCGAAAGTTTCATGAGCTTCCACATGCCCCGTGTGACGGGTCGTGTAAATAGAGATTTTGGAAAAAACACGCCGAGACTTTCAGGGACTCCCACATGCCCCGTGTAGCTGGTCATGCAGATCTAAAGACTCCTCCTCTGAATCAACATGAGGCATGTGAAAAAACAACTTCAATCAACATGAGGCATGTGGGATGGTGCTGGCAGATTTGCTAACATGGAAAAATTTTCTCTTTTCACACCTTTTACATCTTTTGTCCTTATCCCTTTAGAGACTATTTTTAGGGCAACCCTTGAGGGGATATAAAAGCATCATATTCTCATTTTTACCATAAGGAGAAAGAGAGAGAAAAATCAAAAAGAGAGAGGAAAGAGGAAATCACGCTATTTTTGGAGGAGAACATCTACAGAGTGACATTTTTCAGCTTACATTTTCAGAGATTTGGATCTTCTTCTTCTGGGTTCTTTTATTTTTAGTCTTATTTTCATGTTTTCTTGCTCTATTTCATATTTTCTACTTGTAAATACAAGCATGAATGAGTAGATACTTAAGATTTCAGAGTTGGGTGTAATGATTTAAGTTTTATTTGTGGATTTGGACTAGTTTTAACCAGATTTTAGTATATATAAGTTTTGATTCTTATCTTATGTGCTTATTTACATACCAATTGTTGATACCCCTTTGGGTTTTATTTTTAATCTTAGATTGATGGACCGAGAGGTGAAAATCTATGATAGATAATTAAGATAATTAACTTAATCACCTAGTGTTAGAAATAAACAAGTAGGTTAAGAGGAATTTCAAGTTGATTAAAATGCTTAAAGGGTTTTGGGTAATTAAACATCGCATGAGAATGGGGTTTAGTCTCATTTAAAACACTCTTTAGTTTGCTTGAAAGAGAAATTAAAGGAAATCAGAATCAACTTCCTTCAAACTTATATTTCCCTTAATCTTGGCTTTGCCTATCCAAATCCCAATAAAATTTACTTCATGAACCTCAACTCTGGAATCAATTTTTTGTAAATTAGTATAGTATTTAGAATTTTAATTGCTTAATTCATTATAATTTCCTTATTTTTCCAATTTAATTTACTGCATCTCTTACTCTATTTTTGGCACAAATTATCGATAGCTCAAATAATCGTGACTTTTATAGTTTGGTACTTAAACAATAAATCTCTGTGGGACGATATCTTTACTTTACTACTTGAAAGACTCGTATACTTGCGGAATACGCAACCAACTTTTTGGCGCCGTTGCCAGGGATTTGTTTTGTTTGATATTAGACGATTGATTGTTTGGTTAATTTGGGCATTTTATTTTTTATTTTAATTTCTCTTTTTTATCATTTTACTTTGAGATTTTCTTATTTTGATTTTTCAGGTACATATCTTTTATATGAAAAGAACAAAGAGTGCAGAAATTGATTTAATTTTTGATCCTGAGATTCAGAAGACAGCTAAAGCTTTAAGAGCAGAATCTAAAAGAAGAAAAACTGAACTCAGAATTCAAAGACAGCAAGAGCAACATCAAGAGCAACAAGTGATAAAAACTATGGCAAACAACAATCGATCAATTAAGGATCATGCTTTTCCTAATTTTGGAGATTTTAGACCGAGTATTACAAGGCCTAAAGTGGAAGCAAACAACTTTGAGTTGAAGCCCTCACTTTGTCAAATGGTTCAACAATCACAATTTGGCGGAGGTCCTACTGAGAGTTCACATGTGCACCTTGCACATTTTCTTGAAATTAGTGACATGCTAAAGATAAATGGAGTGTTGGATGATGCCATCCAACTGAGATTATTTCCTTTTTCTTTGAAGGATCGTGCTAGGGAGTGGTTACATTCATTACCTCCGGGTTCAATAACTACTTGGGATGAGTTGTCACAAGCTTTCTTGACTCAATACTTTCCTCCTAGCAAGACTACAAAATTGAGAAATGAATTAACTTCTTTTAGACCAAGGGATGATGAGAGTCTCTATGAAGCTTGAGAGAGATATAAGGATCTTCAAAGGAGATGTCCAGATCATGGAATCCCTAGATGGATGCTAGTTCAACTTTTCTACAATGGTGTTTCTCTAGTAATTAGAAGTATAATTGATGCATCTTCAGGAGGTGATCTTATGGAAAAGTCAGAAGATGAAGCTTATTCAGCATTGGATAAAATTGCTTACAACAATTATCAATGGAGCTGTGAAAGAAATGAAATGAAGAAACCACTAGTTGGTGTATATGAATTAGATGCCATGAGTATGTTCAATGCCAAATTTGATGCTTTGACGAGAAAAATGGATAAGTTAAGCATGAAGGTTGACTCATCAATTGGAGGATCTAGTCATACAGAAGATGTTGGTACAGGAAATATACATTGTATCAATGGTTTTCCTTCCTATGGGCAAGAGTTTGGAAATGAGCAAGTTGATTTTGTTGGGAATTACAATCAGAAATCAGTTGGTAATCCTTTTTCTGCTACATATAATCTAGCATGGAGGAACCACCCTAACTTTTCTTGGCGAGGTCGACAAGAACAGCAATAGAATTGTTAACAACCTCCTAATTTTCAGCAACAACAGCAGAATTTTCAGCAAAATAGAGTACCACCTGGATTTACACCACAAAGGAATCAAAATGCACCTATTCCATAACCACCAATTCAGTCTTCAGACCAAGATTCAATTTTCAAGTCTATGATGGAGAATTTCTTAACTGCTCAACAGAAACAAGGAGAAATGATTCAACAATTAACTTCAAGAATAGATCAGCTTGCCACTCATAACAGGATGTTGGAAAACCAAATAACTCAACAAGCAAGCTCTCCAGCAAAGCACAAAGAAACTTCCAAGTCAACCAGAGAATCCTAGAGAACATTGCAAGGCAGTGATCCTAAGGAGTGGGAAAATTGTGGGAGAGGAAAAGAAGAAAGAAGATAAAGACAAGAATGAATTCACTTCGAATCATGATGAAGTTAATGAGGAAGCAAACAAGAAAAAGGAAATTGAAAAAGAGGAAGAGGAAAAGTATGTGCCTCCAACACCATATAAGCCACCATTACCATATCCTCAAAGGTTTCAGAAAGCAAAGCTAGATAAGCAGTTTGAAAATTTTTTGGAAGTTTTGAAGAAGTTATACATCAACATTCCATTTACAGATGCAATTTCTCAAATGCCCTCATATACTAAATTCCTAAAAGAAATTTTGTCAAACAAGAGGAGATTAGAAGATTATGAAACTGTGGCATTAACAGAGGAGTGTAGTGCTTTCTTACAGAATAAACTTCCACTAAAATTGAAGGATCCAGGAAGTTTCTCTATTCCTTGTCACATTGGGGATACTAGTATTGAAAAAACATTGTGTGATCTTGGAGCTAGTGTAAGCTTGATGCCACTCTCCATCTGTGAAAAGCTAAAGGTAGGAGATTTGAAGCCCACCACCATTTCTTTGCCACTAGCTGATAAATCTATCAAATATCCAGTGGGAATTTTGGAGAATGTACAATTGAAGGTTGGAAAATTTTTTATTCCTGTGGATTTTGTGGTTCTTGAAATGGAAGAGGATATTCACATATCTATCATGTTGGGAAGGCCATTTTTACCCACAGCAGGGCCTATAATTGATGTAAAGAACGACAGATTGACATTAAAAGTTGGAGAAGAGGAGGTGGAATTTAATTTGAATCAGAATTTAAAGAAACATCATGGAGTTGATCCTTGTTTAAGGGTGGATGTTATTGATGAGATTGTGGAAGCAGAATTTAAGGAAAAATATCCTGAGGACCCTTTGGAGAATTGTTTGGTACATAGTAGAACAACAAAGGATGAAAATCCTAAAGTTGAAGCTTTTGCTCAAATCTTGGAAGCTACTCAAGAAGTTGTAGGAGATCAAGTTTTGCAAGTTGAAGAATTGAAATATGAAGTTGCACAACCATCTTTACTAGATGAGAAGGACGCACCAAAGGTAGACCTCAAACCACTTCCATCTACATTAAGGTATACTTTTCTTGGACCTAATTCAACTTATCCTGTCATTATTAATGCAAATTTGAGTGATGTACAAGTTGAAAAATTGCTGAGAGAGTTAAGAGCACATAGGAAAGTCATTGGTTACACCATTGATGACATAAAAGGTATAAACCCTATCTTGTGCATGCATAGGATTCTTTTAGAAGATAATTTTAAGCCTACCGTAGAACATCAAAGAAGGTTAAATCCTAATATGAAAGAGGTGGTGAAGAAAGAAGTCTTGAAACTGCTTGAAGCTGGGATCATTTATCATATTTCTGATAGTAGTTGGGTAAGCCCAGTTCATGTGGTTCCTAAGAAAGGAGGTGTGACCGTTGTAAAAAATGAAAATAATGAATTGATACCTACTAGAATTGTCACAGGGTGGAGGATGTGTATAGATTACAGGAAGCTCAATAGTGCTACTAGGAAAGACCATTTTCCCTTGCCTTTTATTGATCAAATGTTAGAGAGGTTAGCAAAATATTCATATTTTTGTTATTTGGATGGGTATTCTGGTTTTTTCCAAATCCCAATACATCCTAGTGATCAAGAGAAAAGCACATTCACATGTCCATATGGCATATTTGCATATAGAAGGATGTCTTTGGCTTATGTAATGCAACAGCTACTTTTCAGCGGTGTATGATGGCCATTTTCTCTGATTTTATTGAGGAAATTATGAAAGTTTTCATGGACGATTTTTCTGTATATGGTTTTTCTTTTGATAATTGTCTATCTAACCTCTCTAAAGTGCTTACAAGATGTGAAGAAACTGATTTTGTGCTAAATTGGGAGAAATGTCATTTTATGGTGTAAGAAGGCATTGTGCTTAGACATTTGGTATCACATAGAGGAATTGAAGTGGACAAGGCCAAAGTAGAAGTGATTGAGAAGATGCCTCTACCAACTTCAGTGAAAGGAATTAGAAGTTTTCTTGGGCATGCTGGGTTCTACCGGCGATTTATAAAGGATTTTTCAAAAATTGCTAAACCTCTTACTAATTTGTTAAATCATGATGTTCCTTTTAATTTTGACCACGCTTGTTTTGATTCTTATAATAGGTTGAAGGAAGCTCTAACAATAGCCCCTATCATGCAACCTCCGGATTGGTCATTGCCATTTGAAATTATGTGTGATGCTAGTGACTTTACTGTGGGAGCTGTACTTGGTCAGAAGAAAGAGAAGAGGTCTTATGCAATTTATTATGCCAACAAAACTTTAGATGATGCTCAAGTAAATTATGCCATCACTGAGAAAGAATTTTTAGCTGTGGTATTTGCTGTGGAAAAGTTCAGAGCATATTTGGTTGGATCGAAAGTGATTGTCTATACAGACCATGCAGCCATAAGATATTTGATGAATAAAAAAGAAACAAAGCCAAGACTGATAAGATGGGTTCTATTGCTACAGGAGTTTGATTTATAAATTAAAGATAAAAAGGGAGCTAAAAATATTGTGGCAAACCATCTATCAAGAATTAAGTATGAAAGTAAGGATGGAAATGAAGAGGAATTGCCAATTGATGACTTTTTCTCAACTAAGCAATTGCTAGTCATTGTTGCTGCATTGCCATGGTTTGCAGATTTTGTCAATTACCTGTCTTGTGGAGTTCTTCCACCAGATTTGAGCTATCAACTGAAAAAGAAATTTTTGCATGATGTGAAATTTTATACATGGGAGGATCCATTATTATTCAAGAGATGTAATGATGGCCTAGTTAGAAGGTGCGTGCTTGAAGAGGAAATAGGAAACATTTTAGAACATTATCATTCTTCTGACTATGGAGGTCATTTTAGTGTGGATAAAATAGTGGGTAAAATACTTCAAGCTGGATTTTATCAGCCACACATGTTTAAAATTGTGAGAGAATTTATTTTGAGATATGATAGATGTCAAAGAGTGGGGAATATTTCAACGAAAAATGAAATGCCGCAACAAGGAATTTTGGAGATTGAGTTATTTGATGTTTGGGGCATAGATTTTATGAGACCATTCCCATCATCTTTTGGGAATAGGTACATTTTGTTAGGTGTGGATTATGTGTCTAAATGGGTTGAGGCCATTGCTTCCCCTACAAATGATACAAGGGTAGTAGTGAAATTTTTGAAAAAGTTTATGTTCACTAGATTTGGAGCTCCAATAGCTATAATCAGTGATGGTGGATCTCATTTCTGCAATAAACAGTTTAAAAATCTTTTGAAGAAATATTGGGTTACTCATAAGGTAGCTACGCCTTATCATCCCCAGACTAGTGGGCAAGTTAAAGTATTTAATAGGGAATTAAAGAGAATCCTGGAAAAAATTGTTAATCATTTAAGGAAAGATTGGTCATTGAGGCTAGATGATGCATTATGGGCGTACAGAACAGCTTACAAGACACCCATTGGAACTGTCGACACCATATTTTGGCCGATCCCTAGAATCAATAAACTTCGAAACCGACCCCCATCACTAAATCTCCCTGTACCAGCCGATTACATTTCCGATCTATCTTCACAAAGAATTGAATCAATGCTAAGTCCTCATATCAGTTAAAGCCTCAACGATCTCTCGAGCCAATTGTCAAATTTCCTGACCAGTCAACTACATTCCCGATCTCTTTTGTCAAACAAAATTGAACCAACACTAGATCTTTATGTCACCAGTTTTATTGCCGACCTCCCTTTTCAAAGTTTAGGAATAATCAAGTTAAAGTGTCGATCCGGTTTAATAATGATCCCGATCTTAAATGTTCAAGCCAAACTTCCTATTTTTAATCAAGTCCCGTTTAGCGTTGGTTCCCTGCCGATCTCATGCTCATTGTGTTTTTCGACCTCTTACACTTAGGTTAATAATCACTTTCAGTTATTTCAACATACTCAGACAATCAAGTGTTTAATAATTTAGAGATTTTCCGATCACATTCATTCACTGGACAAAAGGAAGACTTCATTTCATATTAAAGATTGTACAAGTCATTCGGCTGGAGGATCACCCCCAGCCTGATCTACATTTTGCTCGCCTTGTCCCTCACCCTCGGCCTCCTCCTCACTATCCTCGCCTTCGTCTTGGGGAGCCAGGTCGGCTATCCAGGAGAAGTCCTCCTCAGGATAACGCTTCTTGAGCTCCGCCAGGAGATCTCTGTGGGCATTTACATAAGCACCAGCCACCCCTGTCACCATCTCTTCTTCTTTCGCCTTGAGCTCCTCAGTAAGGAGAGCGAGGCGAGCAACTTCATTGGTCCGAAGCGCCTGAACTTCTTCCAGAATACGGGTTCGCTCAGCCAGAACACGAGTCTGCTCGGCTAGCTTATCCTCGTAAAGTTTCATCTGCCCCTCAATATCGAATATATAGTTCTGAGTGGATGAAATCTGGGATCGGAGGGAAGACACTTCATGACTCTTCTGCTCGACCTCCTTGCTCAGGCAGTGAGCCTTTTCTCGCACTATGTGCTGATTCACCAGGCACTTCACGTTCAGACTCATGGACCAGGTTAGGATGTCATCAAGATGGTCCGGGGATAGCCTATCCCGATCCTCCCGAAGACAAATAGAAGCTCCCAGAACCTTAGCTAAATTCGGATTCTCCCGGACGGTTCTGTTCTTTTCCAAGGAATGGATCAGCACTTGGGTGCCCCTGGAAAGGTTTCTCACACCAAATTGGGAAGGGCCCCTTTTCGTTCTCGGAGCAGCTGGGGGAGGTGGAGGCGGCTCTTCTTGGTGAGGAGGAGATCGGATCGCTTCAACATCAGGGATCGGCTGCACTGAAGGTTGAGATGAACCCCCTTGCATCTCCTCAGCTTCATGACCGGGGGTCTGGAGCAGTTCAGATCGCTTCATCTCCCGTACTTTCCGAGAGATCTCTCTCTTTCGCTTCTGGCTCTCCTTGGAAGCTTCGTCTCTCGCCATACCTGCACAAAGAAGAGGTCAGTGAGATCGCTAAGGTCCTGAGATCTAAGATGTAGAAAATACCGATGCCGAGGTCAGAGAGTTGAAGCTTGCGATCTTGGCCGGTGATCAACTCCATTGTCCAGTGATGAAGTTCGGCAGTCACTGCATCCAGGCAAGAGAACTTCTCCCTGCTCGCCTGTTCTTTCAGCTCCATCACCATCAGGCCTTCCTCCCTATTCAATATGAGACGCTTCAGAATTAAGGGGCCTTGGTGTAGCCAACTACGAGGGAAACCCTCAAAGCCGTTCGGTATTTTGCTCCTCAAGATAAAGAAGCGGTTCTTCCAAATTTTCAGGGAAGAAGGCAGGTCGGTGAAAAGCCCGCAATGTGGCTTCGCCTGGAAGAACCAGTACTCGTCCTCCTTTCGACGGGTTAATCTATGCAGTTCGGCGAACACTTTAGGCATAGTACGGAATCCTTTAGCTCGGCAGAGGCCTCGGAAGGCTACTAAGATCCGCCACGAGTTCGGATGAACTTGGGCGATGCACACTTGGAAAAATTTTAGAACTTCTTTGAAGAAGTCATCGAGAGGGAACCGCAGTCCGGCTTTTAGTTGTTCCTCGTATATCATGATCATATCGTTCTCTTCAAAGAAGTGATCGGCTCGGTGATCGCCGTGACACCGGATGAGTTCATATGAATCGGGCCGGATGTTGTACTCCTGGCTGAACGATTGTAGGTCGGTTTTTTGCAAAATTGACGGCAGCTCGTCCATAGGAAGGTTCTCTCTCCCTGAAGAAGGCGCATGCCTTGATGATGATGCTTGCCCCTGAGCTGGAACCGAGACCCTAGGAGGTTCGGGTCGCACGCTTGGCCCAACCACCTCTACTTCATCCGATGACCATGAAACGTGAACGGAAAGGGGGCTTGCCGCTCTCTGACCTTCGGCGCCACTCATTTTCAAAGGAAGTAAAGAATTTAAAGTAAAAGAAGGATCAAAACCCTTACCGGAGCTTGATCGTAGTCGGAAGAACTTGAGAAAACGAGAGAATTTTGAAGTCGTTCGCGAAAAACTGAAAATGACACAAGAGAGCAACTGGCTAATCCCACCCCTATTTATACTCGTCCGAGCATTTAATGCTCACGAGGTTCCAGGCAGTGCATCGGTTAGCGGGACTTGCCAGCTGTTCCGACACGTCTCACGAATATTCCAAAATTCCATAAGGAGAGATCGGCTGGTTAGGGATCGGTTAATTAAGGTGAATGTTTGGGGAGAGCGGATCAGTTAAGGGTTGGTCAGTTAGGAATCAGATCGGATAAGCACATCAGAGATCGGAAAATAATCAATGCAATAATAATAAGATGATAATCGAAAAAATAAAATCTTTATTTCCAAAAATCGGATTACATCATTTGGGCTGTAACACCCTAGGCAAATCCCACATCGACAAAACACGGGAGAGATGCTGGGTTCATAAGTTGATAGTTCGTAACCCCTATTGACGCGTTTTAAAACCGTGAGGGCTTCGGCCCAGAGCGGACAATATCACTAGTGGGCCGGGCCATTACATTTGTGGTATCGAGCGCTCGCGTGCAACCTTGAACGATGGTGGGGCAAACCTCGAGGACGCCGAGTCCCATAAGGGGTGGATTGTAACACCTAGGCAAATCCACATCGACAAAACACGGGAGATCTTTGGGTTCATAAGTTGATAGTTCGTAACCCTATTGGCGTTTTAAAACCGTGAGGCTTTGGCCAGGCGGAAAATATCACTAGTGGGTCGGGCCATTACATTTGTTACAAATGTAATGGCCCGACCCACTAGTGATATTGTCCGCTCTGGGCCAAAGCCCTCACGGTTTTAAAACGCGTCAATAGGGGTTACGAACTATCAACTTATGAACCCAGCATCTCTCCCGTGTTTTGTCGATGTGGGATTTGCCTAGGGTGTTACATGGGCGATCTCAATAGATCGGATTACATTTTCAAAAAGTCAGATTACATCATTTGGGCGACCTCAAGATCGGATTACATTAAAGATCTGATTACATCAAAAGGCCGATCTCTAAAGATCAGCCGAACATCCTATCTAAAGGGCCTATGTCAAAGCCTAGATTGTGACTGATCCAAAGGGTGTCATCGACCAGAACCGAGCCGCTGTCGGAACACCCAATGTGGAGGAAAGCCGCTGTCGGAACACCCAATGTGGTGAGAAGCCGAATAAACTTGGAAGAGCAACCGCCAAGGGTCGGCGGAACATTAGCAGTTTTCTCGGTCGAAATCGATTCGCCGATTATACCGGTCGAACGACTCGAGATCGGCACGATCGAGGTCCGCGATCCAGATCGGTCAATTGGTCCAGTTCTCTCACCATCATCCGATAAGGTTATCACGATTATTCGATCACCGGGATCGTAAATTTTCAGTCGGGGAATAAAGTGGTTCATCGGAAAGGGATCAAAAGCTACAAACGTGGCCGGAACTACTGCCGGAGCAGCTAGAACAGGAAAGTAAGAAGGGAGAGAGGAAAATCGAATGAGGGAAGTCTCTTCTGTCAGGGGTATATATATAGGGAGAAAATCAGGCATTTATTACGAAGCAGAAAACGAAGCGGACGCTTCGGGAATCGAAGGGAAATTAATGCTTTGACCGAACCGGGCCTGATTAAGGAAAGGATCGGAATGATAGAGATAGGAAGAAAAGAGATCGGAAGGCAAAGAGAATAAGACAAATCCCAATAACTGTCACCAGAATCAGAGCCGAGGTAGTTAAAGCGTTGCAGACGAGATCTCTACCGCACGCCTGAGAATCGCCCACAATGCTGACAGGTGCCAGAGTATGTCATGACAGTCCTGTACATCCCAATCTCCACCGTTGATCTCACTTGCAAGGACGAGTCCAGAGCCTTTAGATCAAAGGAGAAGACGACAAGACCAGCGCCTTTTATTCCCAGCCCTTGGATCGCCCAGGTTAACGGGTTTGCATCACGATTAGAAGAAGAAAAGGACAAGTATCCTGAGAATGATCTCGGCCGTTCATTTTGATTCTCTTTAATTCTCAAGCATCCGATCATGTCCTTTGAAATCCTGACCCTCCATCTCCCTCAAAATAGATCTTGACCCTTCATGGAGAGCACCCGGTTCCTATAAATACCTGCATGAAAACTGTTCAAAGGGGGAGAAAAAAAAAAAGAAGGTTGTTACTATAGCGGAAGAACTCTGAAATTTAATTCAGATCGTTACTCCGCTTTCATAAGAAGAACTTTTGGAACCAGTTTTCTGAAGTGTTTTCTTAAAAAGATTTTGAATACCGAAACTCTCCATTTTCGGCTCGTTCATTATCCCGTAACGCTCACATTTTCATTTCCTTGTTATTTTCATTTTCTCTTCCATCGTCCATGCTCAATCTCATTTAAACTCGGGTACAATTCTGACTCAATTGCATTTAGAGAAGCACTCTTTGTTCCAAGGCGAACCTTAGCCTCCCGGCTATCAACTCGCAATCTTATTGCTATTCGTGATCTCGTAGTTATTTCAATAGATTTGGCTCCTTACAGGTAAGTGCTCATATTGCCATTTTTTAAGAGTTTGTTTTTATTTTACGCATTTCCATTGTTCTTTTTATGTATGTAACGTTCTCCAAGTTCATATTGTGCTAAAAAAAACCAAAAAATGTTATTCCCGAGTTTACTTCTTTAGTGATCAGTCCATTCTTTTCGTTAATCTTTGTTATTCCTAAATGCAAGTCTTCTAGTCCCTAGTAGCGCATAAGTGGTTGGATAAAACATAGGTAACTGTATTTTGAGGGTCTCTTTAAAAGAGAGGGTCTAAATAACACGTCAGGGAAATAGCAAAATTGAATTACTAGGCTGACGTAGAAGGTGATCCGGCATAATGCCATAAGGCGGAATAAAAACCAAATCTCAGATAGGAAAAATGGAACAGATAGGATACTGGCAAGGCGACCACATGGGAGGTCGGTAAAATTCAGTCCGGCGTCCCTTATTTAGTCACAAAGTACCAATGAGTTAAAAGAAGCCTTATTACGACCCTTGGCATCTTTGAATACTAGAACTCTTAAACTTAGGCTCTTATGATATATAGCTGTGATCAAATTTCGAAGAGATCGAAAGAGTCTTTATCCGAGTCCCATTAAAATAAAAGAGATTGGAGGAGAGTTCTTATCCAGTTCTCAAACTAAAAATTTTAATAAATATTTAAAAAGGAGATCGGAGGAGAGTTCTTATCCGGTTCTCAAACTAAAAATTTTTAATAAATATTTAAAAGAGGTCGGAGGAGAGTTCTTATCCGGTTCTCAAACTAAAAATTTTAATAAATATTTAAAAGGAGATCGGAGGAGAGTTCTTATCCGGTTCTCAAACTAAAAATTTTTAATAAATATTTAAAAGAGGTCGGAGGAGAGTTCTTATCTGATCCTCAAGCCAAAATTTTAATTAAAAGAGATCGGAGGAGAGTTCTTATCCGATTCTCAATCCAAAATTTTAAAAGTGATCAGAGAAGAGTTCTTATTCGATCCAAAATTCGAATCTTAATCTAAAAGAGATCGGAGGAGAGTTCTTATCCGATTCTCAAATTGAATTTTAACCAAATAACCCCTTCAGACAAAATTAACATACAACAGTAACTCACTAAGGTTGTCTCATTTACTTATGTATCTGGGTAATCCGAATTTAGTGAAAAATCAAATATTCCTTTTTGTTAAAAGGATTAACATTTCCATTCAAGCCCTCCTAACTAATTTATGAAGAACGCGAAGTTAAATCTACTTACCCTTATTGAGGGACGAGGTGGGGTGCCTAACACTTTCCCCACCCGTTTACGGACCCCGAACCTAGAATCTCTTTCTTGAAGTGGTTTCATTTCAATTTATTTTCACAAATGGTTTTCTTTAGTTTCCCTCAAAACTAAGGTGACGACTCCTCACTCTTTCCCACTTCGGTGAGGGTTCGTTCAGGCGACCGCAAAACTCCTTGCGACAGCTTGGCAACTCCACTGGGGATAAATTTTCGAACAACTTAACCCTGGTCCAGAGGTCCAAAAGTAGATTTAATTTTTCGATCAAATCATAGTTAGGTGGGCTCACTCGGTAATATTTTATATGTTAATTATTGTTATTCCTGCTAACCGTTTTGTTTGTCTTGTTTGTTTTATTTCTCGCAGCGCTCTTTGTTTAAAAAAAAAAGAAAAGAAAAGAAAAAAGAGAAAATTCCCCCATACTGGGAAGAGGTAAAGGTGTCCCTTCACACACTGAACACTCACACGAAGTCCTCACACACTTCAGCCCTATACCCGGGCTTTCTTACCCTTTTAGGAAAATATGAGGGGGTCATGTAGCGATACCCGTGGGTTTTACCCCGTTAGTATCCGTGAAGGCTTCTGCTCAGATTGAAACTCGTTCTATTTACTGTGATACCCGTGGAATTTTCCCGACAGTATCATGGGGATAGAATGAGGCTCTACTGTTTACAGTAGGGGCAATTTGGGAACTTGTGACTTTTAGAAAATTAGACCTTGAGCTAAACTATCACGATAGCTGGAAGCCGTAGTAAGCTACCTTGTAAGATAGAACTATCCAATTAGGTAGCACCCATCCGGTATCAGGAGTCTCCCTATTCTAGGACAAAAGGGGCACGCTTACTCTTACCCTATTCTGCCTCAGTTTTCTTTTGTTCGTTTTTGTGAGGGTAATCTTGAATTCTACTGAAACACCTACACATTTTCCTACTTTGATAAATGTGTATGTGTCACCCTGTCAACAGTATAATTCAAAATTATCCAAATTTATCCTGCTAACGAGTTTTTCCCGCAAGCATCATCAAACCAAAAGTCTGTAAAAGGATAAGCATCATTTTTTACATGGCATCCTCGAGTCAGTCAGCAGAAGAAGTTCTTAGACTAGAACAGAATGCTAAACCATTGTTGAACCTATGAGGCAGTTTGGGCCATGGTTTAGCAAAATTGTGAATGAATAGTGTAACTCCCGTAGGGACTCCCTTGCTAGAGTTATGCGGAAAATTGAAAGCGCCATATGGACAAGTACCATAGAGGCGTGTTCAGTCCAGTCATTTACCGCTAGACTATCGAATGATGCCATGATAAAAGTGATGCAATTATCCTTCTGCAGATTTCATTTCTGGCTCTCAGATGCCACCGTATCCTTTGTCCACGTCAGGACCCTATTTAATTTTCATCAAGATTCGCTAAAAATTTCTTTTATTCCCTACAGGAAATCAACATTACTTTAAACAAGGCAAGTCTGACCAAGCACACGGTTCAACCCAAACGAGTGTACTTAACAAGATCTCGAACAAAAAAGATAATGGAAGACCAGGAACAAGTACAGAACCTACAAGGGCAAGTCTCCGAGTTGAAGGATCAGGTCTCAGAACTTATGAGACTAATGAGGGAGATGTCCCAGAATAAACCTGCTTCAGAACCAAACTTGCCATTACCTCCTCCACCACCTACAAAAAATGATCCGCACCAAGCTTCAACTTCTTTTACCTTTCAGTCACCTATTCCAGACCCGACAATCACTGTCAATCCGGCTACCACGAATAATGACCTACCTTACTCTCATTACTCAGCTGTTTCAAACACCGACCCATACCCTTCAATCCTAATCCCACCAGTACACTCCGCCCCTCATCTCCCAACTGGGGGAGTATTTCATGCAGTGGGAGGAGAAAATAAGACGAAAGAAAGCGAGAAACTATCTGCTCTAGAGGAGAGATTGAGAGCAATCGAAGGACAAAATATGTATGGTTCAGTCGATGTGGCATCGCTTAGACTTGTGCCTGATGTAGTGGTGCCGCATAAGTTTAAAGTCCCGACAAGTACACCGGGAACTCAGACCCCCGAATCCACCTGGCAACTTACATTGCCAAAATGTCTGCCTTGACAGAAGATGACAGACTTCTCGTCCATTTCTTTCACGAAAGCCTCTCCGGAGCAGCCCTGAGATGGTGCATTCAGTTGGATAGGAGCAAACTGCGCTCCTGGAAGGATTTAGCTGACGCCTTCTTAAAGCAGTACAAATTCAACTGTGATGTGGCCCCCACAAGGAGGGACCTTCAGAACCTAGTGCAGAGAGACAGGGAAAGCTTCAAGGAGTATGCCCAAAGATGGAGAGAAAATGCTGCAGAAGTATATCCTCCAGTGACCGACAATGAACTTTGTTCCCTGTTCATTGAGACATTGAAGGCTCCCTATTTCAATTTGATGATTGGGAATACTTCCAATAGCTTCTCGGATATCATCCAAGCCGGTAAAAGAATAGAGGCCAACCTCAGGATGGGACGACTGCAGGACGTGAATGAGAATCCTGCGAAGAAAACTGCCAATTTTGGCAAGAAAAAGGAGGGTGATGTGCATTCCATCACCCGGCAAAACAATTATTCCCCACTTCCCCAAAATAACTACCGGCCATATCCTTCCCCTCATGGCCAAACCATCGCAAACATTCCGCCTCCTTTCCCGAATTATCCACACCCGCACCCACAGTATCCCCCACCTACAAATTACCAACCTAGACCACCTCCTCCTCTTGCTCAACCGAGACCACCACAAAACAATCCAAGACCCCTAAGAAACCCTGATCCACCTCTTCCCCTCCCGCTCAGTGAAATATACCGATACTTTGTCGGTATAAACCAGATAGTACCAGTTCCTCTAGACCCAATTCAGCCTCCATACCCCAGGTGGTATGATGCCACTGCCCGTTGTGAGTATCATAGAGGGGCACAAGGGCACTCAACTGACAACTGCGGAGCACTCAGGGGAAGAGTGCACGCTTTAATCCGGAACGGGTGGCTGAAAATTGAGGAAAATAGTTCCCTCCCCAATGTTACCTCAAACCCATTGCCCAACCATAATGCAGGCAATGGTGTAAATATGATAGAGTCTGACAGAGAAAGGTCGACACCGGAGGTAGACAAGCTGATTCCTCACTTTGAGGAAATTTTTGCCGTAGCCGTGAAGGAAGGCTATCTTTGCCCTCAAGTATCAGGGTCAGTAAAGGATACGGGATGTCCTTACCATGGAGGGGCAGCTGATCATGAGCTGCGGGACTGTGAGGGATTCAAGCAAGAGGTTCAGAACTTGTTATTCCTCAAAGCTCTAAGATGCCAAACAAGGTTGAAGACGGAAGGGGGAGTGAACACAACTAGATACAGCCAGAATGCTTCTACCCCTAAACCCAGAATCACCTTCTCACCCCCAGTAGCCTCACCGCTAGTAACGGTTATCCGAACTCCACCTTAGCTCCCTGTCACCAGTACTCACGCTGTCCCTTGGAACTATAATTTCCAAGTTTTCACTCAAGGAGCATCAAGCAGTACATCAGCTCCTAATCTTGCCTCACCTCCGGCACCACCAAAACCATATTTTACTCCTCATGAGCATTTTAAAATGACTTATGCCGGACCTACCACCAGTACTACTCCCCAGGTTAATCTTCAGCCCGTTGCTGCCACAAAATCCTCCTCGCTTGAGCAAGAAGTCGAGTTCGTAACTCGAAGTGGGAGGTGTTACGGGAACGAAGAGAAAGAAAAGAGAAAAGGGAAAGTAAAGATGGGAGAGTCACTGAAGAATACTGAAGAGGAGGTTGAAAAGACAGAGGAACTAGAGCCTGCCGGACATAAAGAAGAGGAGGAGCTGCTGCTCCAAATAATGAAACAGAGTGAGTATGATGTGGTGGAGCAGTTAAGAAAGACACCTGCCCGAATTTCACTGTTATCGCTGATCTTGAGCTCAGAAGTGCACCGACAAGCCTTGCAGAGAATCCTGGATCAGGCCTTTGTAAACCCCGACATCACTCCGGGGCAGTTTGAGAAGATAGTGGGACAAATCCAGGCATCCAGTTTTGTTACTTTCTCGGAAGACGAGATAGACCTAGCGGGTTTAAGACACACTAAAGCTCTGCATGTAACAGTGAAATGTAAGGGTTGTATAGTAGCCAAGGTACTTATTGATAACGGATCAGCTCTCAATGTGCTCCCTAGTGCTACCTTGGCTAGGTTGCCAGTTGACCAATCAGATATACGTCAAAGTGCTATAGTGGTAAGAGCCTTTGACGGTACCAGAAGAGAAGTATTGGGAGATATTGATTTACCACTCCAAATTGGCGCATGCACCTTCAACATCACATTCCAAGTGATGAATATTGAGTCGGCCTACACTATGTTGTTGGGGAGGCCTTGGATCCATTCTGCGAACGTCGTTCCCTCAACTCTGCACCAAAAGATAAAATACATTATGGACGGCAAAATCATCACTGTAAGAGGAGAAGAAGCCATTTTGGTCACCAAGCCACAATCACTCCCTTATGTGGAAGCGGCCGAGGAGTCGTTGGAAAGTTCTTTCCAGGCCCTCGAATTACAAGAAACCGGAAATGAGGGGGCTATGGCTATGGTAGCCAAAGTGATGTCAAGGAATGGATATCAAGAGGGCAAAGGCTTGGGCACCGCATTGCAAGGAATTGTTGAACCCATACCGGCTGTCCAGAAGATAGGCCGCTGTGGTTTGGGTTATGAGGAAGATGCCCTTATGGATGGGCGATTCTGGATGAGGAAAATGCTCCGGGATCAAAGGTTTGACCAGAAAAATGGGAAAAGGGAAGGTAGTCCCTAGAATCGCGGAGATCTTCACCAAACCGGTCATTGAAAATCTAGCAGATGTGGAAGAATCACCTGATGAACCATCCATTGATGTCATCCACCTGGATTCCTTGTATGAAGCTCTAGTCTCGCCAATAGCTGAGGGGCAAGAACTGGACAACTGGACAGCAGAGGACATTCCTGTACTCAATTTCGAGTAAAGTACCTTTGGTTATCTACACTTGATCATTTTATCCATGGTGGCAAGTGTAATACTGTAAATGGACCTTTTTCTTATGGCATAAATATTAATGAATTAATAGCGCATTTTAAATCCAATTCTCTCTTTCTTTCCTTTTGAATTCTATTCTTATAATATGTTATATTTTCATTCAGGACCATTCGTCAATTAACACCTAATAATTCAATAGACTCAGAAATTCCTCTGGTTAATTTTGAAATTCCCGTAACTGCCATTACTTCAAGTGAATCTGAGGAAGATCTTACAAAAGAAAGCAATGAAAAGGATGAACCCTCCCTAGTGCCTTGCGGAGACAAAACACGCACCATAAACTTAGGCACTGAAGAAGTAAAAAGGGAACTTAAGGTAGTGGAGAGTGAAGAATTGGGGGATATGATCAGTTTGCTTAGAGAATTCCTGGACGTATTTTCCTGGAGCTATGATGATATGGTTGGTTTGGACCCCTAGATAGTGGCGCACAAGATTCCCCTTATTCCAGGGACAATTCCAGTAAAGCAGAAGTTAAGAAGAATGAATCCCGACACACTGCTCAAAGTTCGGGATGAAGTCAAGAAACAGTATGACGCTGGGTTCCTGGAAGTAGTCAAATATCCCCAATGGGTAGCTAACGTTGTCCCGGTAATGAAGAAGGACGGGAGAGTTAGGGTGTGCGTTGATTACAGGGATCTTAATAGAGCAAGCTTGAAAGACGATTTCCCTCTCCCTCACATTGATGTGTTAGTTGACAATGCTGCGGGATTGGGCAGGTGTTCATGTATTGATGGGGTATCAGGGTACAATCAGATCCCAATGGACGAGGAAGACAAAGAGAAAACCTCTTTTATCACTCAATGGGGAGTATTTTGCTATCGGGTCATGCCTTTCGGGTTGAAGAATGCCGGGGCTACCTATCAACGCGCTATGGTCACATTATTCCACGATATGATGCATAAAGAAGTGGAGGTGTACGTGGATGATATGATCATCAAATCTAGGGGAGAAGAGAGCCATGTGCAGGTGATGAGGAAGGTATCTGAGAGACTCAAGAAATATCAGTTGAAACTGAACCCTGCCAAATGCATATTCGGAGCTAGGTCAGGGAAATTGTTGGGATTCATAGTGAGCGAGAAGGGAATAGAGGTAGATCCAGACAAGGTTCGAGCTATTCAAGAGATGCCATCCCCAAGAACAGAAAGGGAGGTGCGCAGTTTCCTGGGAAAATTGAACTACATATCAAGGTTTATTTCCAATCTCACCGCTAAGGCCGAGCCTATTTTTAGACTGCTCCGAAAGAACAACACCACTCAATGGGATTCAGTTTGTTAAGAGGCTTTCGAGACAATCAAGCAGTATCTGTCAAGCCCACCAGTATTGGTTCCACTCGTGGCGGGGAGGCCTCGATCCTCAGATATGGCACCCAACGAACTCGATGGGATGTGTTTTGGGACAACATGATGATGCTGGCCGAAAAGAGAGGGCTATTTATTACCTGAGCAAAAAGTTCAATGATTGTGAGTCAAGGTACTCCTTCCTAGAGAAAACTTGCTGCGCACTAACCTGGACAGCAAATCGCCTCAAACACTACATGTTGAACCGCAAGACATGGCTCATCTCCAGGATGGACCCTATCAAGTATGTATTCGAAAGCCCATTCGTGCCAGGAAGGATAGCTAAATGGCAGGTCATACTCTCCCAATATGACATAGTCTATATGACCCGGAAAGCGGTGAAGGGTAGTGTAATCGCCAACCTCCTAGCAGAAAACCCTATCCAAGATTATGAAGCTCTGGATTTTGAGTTCCCGGATGAGCATATTAATGAAGTAGACTGCGAAGAAGAGGGGCCAGCCGATGTATGGGAAATGTATTTCGACGGAGCTGTCAATTTGTCCGGTAATGGAATTGGAGCTGTATTGATATCCCCGGATGGAAAACACTTTCCGATAGCTGTCAAGTTGAGATTTGACTGCACCAAAAACATCGCTGAATACGAAGCTTGTGTGATGGGTCTACAGGCTGCCATCGAAATGAAAATCAGGAAGTTGGAGGTATATGGAGACTCAGCCCTGATTATTTATCAAGTCAAAGGAGAATGGCAAACTAAGGATCCGAAGCTGATCCCATATCAGAAGTACTTACTGGAGCTGATTAAGAAATTCGAAGAAATCTCTTTCACTCATCTTAGTAGAGACAAGAATCAATTTGCTGATGCCTTAGCTACTCTAGCTGTTATGGCTCAAATCAAAGAAAGGCAGATGACTCAGATATTGAAGATTAAGGTAAGGAATGAACCAGCTTATTGCTTCATGATTGAAGGAGAACCTGATGGTAAACCTTGGTATCATGACATCCTGGTTCATCGTAACTGCAGAATTCCCTTCGGGGGCAAGCAAAAACGAAAAGAGGATGATTCGGAGATTAGCATTGGGATACTTCCCCAGTGGAGAAACCCTATACAAGAGGAGCTCCAACAGCGAATTGTTGAGATGTGTGGATGCAAAAGAGGCGAAGAGAATCCTTTTTGAGACTCATGAGGGAAATTGTGCAACCCATGCCAATGGGCACATGATGGCTAAGCAAATCATGCGACGTGGGTATTTTTGGACCACAATGGAAAAGGATTGCATCGAGTATTTCCGAAAGTGCCATAAGTGTCAGATTTATGCGGATCCGATAAATGTGCCACCTCACAAGTTGTTCAACCTTGTCTCACCGTGGCCTTTCGCAATGTGGGGCATCGATGCGATTGGTCCCATCAACCCTAAAGCATCCAATGGGCACAGATTTATCTTAGTAGCAATCGATTACTTCTCCAAATGGGTCGAAGCTACTTCATACGCCCATATTACATAGAACACGTTTCTCAAATTCCTCAGAAGCAATATCATCTGCCGGCATGGTCTCCCCAATGAAATCGTCACTGACAACGCCAAGAATCTCAATGGTCCAAAGATTCAAAAATTGTGTGATCAATACAAAATCCGACATCTCAATTCCTCCCCATACCGTCCCCAGATGAATGGAGTGGTGGAAGCCGCAAACAAAAATCTAAAGAGGATAATCCGGAAAATGACGGTCACATATAAGGATTGGCATGATATGCTTCCCTACGCTCTTCACACATACCGGACTTCTGTAAGAACCTCAACCGGGGCAACCCCATACTCACTGGTTTATGGGACGGAAGCAGTATTACCCATTGAAGTTGAAATTCCTTCCCTAAGGATTCTGAAGGAATCGGGGATTGATGAGTCAAAATGGATCCAGTCGAGGTTGGATCAGTTAAACTTGCTGGATGAGAAAAGGTTAACAGTGGCATGTCATGGGCAATTATACCAGAGGAGAATGGCTAGGGCATTTGACAAAAGCGTTCGCCCACGCGAATTCCAACCCGGGGACCTAGTTCTGAAGAAAGTGCTGCCGAATCAAAACGATCCCCGGGGCAAATGGTCACCAACCTACGAGGGACCCTATGTGGTTAAAAAGGCATTTTCTGGAGGAGCCTTGATCTTGACCCACATGGACGGTGAAGAATTTCCAAGACCCGTGAATGCTGACACCGTCAAGAGATACTATGCCTAAAAAAAAAAAAGAGGTAGGAGTGAAAACCTGAAAGGGCGCTCCTAGCAAAATGTGTGAAAGAAGGCGAAAACCCCGAAGGAGCGCTTTCTGTAAAATGAGTGAAGGATGAAAACCCAAAAGGGCGTCCTGAAAAGAGCACGGAAAAAGAAGAGGGGCTAGGGGTGAAAACCCGAAAGGGTGTCCCAAGAACCAAAATGGAGAAATAAGGAATGGGGCATGAAACCGAGGATGGAGAGGAAATCGTCACGGCATGAGGCTTCAGAGAACTTGAAATAATGGCAGTTAAGGGATTTCAAAGCCAGCCACAAGGAATATGTGAGATCTATTCTTGTACCCTTTTCCTTTGAAACTCTATCTCTGTTTTTCTTAAAACCGTAATAAAGTCATACTTCATTCCCTATACTTTTATCTTTCCCTCATACTCATTCTTTAACATTATCCTTCTGCAATCTCGTTATTTAATGTGCTATTAATTAGTTAAAATTTTTGCCATAAGATTAGGATTTGACAATTGATAACCTCACGTAATTTGCTATGAGATTTACAGGAAAAGGCCTCAAAAAAAAAAAAAAAAAAAAACTAGAGGTGAAAACCTGGGAAGGCGCTTCTAGTCAAATTAACGAAAGAAAAGTGTAAACCCGCAAGGGCGCTTTTCGCGAAAATAAAGAGAAAGTCAAGAACAGAAAGGGGGCATTTGAAGGAATGAGGTCATAGGTCAAGTCTTGCAACTTGTCCTCCATTCATCATTAGCCTTCGGGATTCTGTTAAGTACACTTCATTGGGGAAGAACTTCTTATGTCTGGATTAGGCTTGCTTTGTAAGTGCAATTTAAATTTCCTATTATCAATCTCTGGTTCCTTAATCTAAGTTGATTTTAATTTCCAGCAATTTAAATTTCCTGTTATCAATCTCTGGTTCCTTGATCTAAGTTGATTTTAAGCAATTTAAATTTCCTGTTATCAACCTCTGGTTCCTTGATCTAAGTTGATTTTAATTTCCAGCAATTTACATTTCCTGTTATCAACCTCTGGTTCCTTGATCTAAGTTGATTTTAATTTCCAGCAATTTAAATTTCCTGTTATCAACCTCTAGTTCCTTGATCTAAGTTGATTTTAATTTCATGCAATTTACATTTCCTGTTATCAACCTCTGGTTCCTTAATCTAAGTTGATTTTAATTTCATGCAATTTACATTTCCTGTTATCAACCTCTGGTTCCTTGATCTAAGTTGATTTTAATTTCCAGCAATTTACATTTCCTGCTGTCAACCTCTGGTTCCTTGATCTAAGTTGATTTTAATTTCATGCAATTTACATTTCCTGTTATCAACCTCTGGTTCCTTGATCTAAGTTGATTTTAATTTCATGCAATTTACATTTCCTGTTATCAACCTCTGATTCCTTGATCTAAGTTGATTTTAATTTCATGCAATTTACATTTCCTGTTATCAACCTCTGGTTCCTTGATCTAAGTTGATTTTAATTTCATGCAATTTACAATTCCTGTTATCAACCTCTGGTTCCTTGATCTAAGTTGATTTTAATTTCATGCAATTTACATTTCCTGTTATCAACCTTTGGTTCCTTGATCTAAGTTGATTTTAATTTCCAGCAATTTACATTTCCTGCTATCAACCTCTGGTTCCTTGATCTAAGTTGATTTTAATTTCATGCAATTTACATTTCTTGTTATCAACCTCTGGTTCCTTGATCTAAGTTGATTTTAATTTCATGCAATTTACATTTCTTGTTATCAACCTCTGGTTCCTTGATCTAAGTTGATTTTAATTTTCAGCAATTTAAATTTTCTGTTATCAACCTCTGGTTCCTTGATCTAAGTTGATTTTAATTTCTAGCAATTTAAATTTCTTGTTATCAACCTCTGGTTCCTTAATCTAAGTTGATTTTAATTTCCTGCAATTTAAACTTTCTGCTATTAACCTCTGGTTCCTTGATCTAAGTTGATTTTAATTTTCCTGCCTTTAAATTCCTTGCCATCAACCTCTGGGTCCTCGATCCAAGTTGGTTTTAATGTTCTAGTATTTTAACTCCTGTTACCAATCTCTAGGTCACTAACTTAGGTATGCTTTAGTTCCCTAACTTTGAATACCTAATTGTCCAAAATATGGGTCTGAATCTTTACATAATTCCTACACGGGAAAATTTTTTCTTTAATAGAAATTATGTAAAGAGGGGCAGCTGTCGACACCATATTTTGGCCAATCCCCAGAATCAATAAACTTCGAAACTGACCCCCATCACTAAATATCCCTGTACCAGCCGATTACATTTCCGATCTATCTTCACAAAGAATCGAATCAATGCTAAGTCCTCATATCAGTTAAAGCCTCACCGATCTCTCGAGCCAATTGTCAAATTTCCTGACCAGTCAACTACATTCCCGATCTCTTTTGTCAAACAAAATTGAACCAACACTAGATCTTTATGTCACCAGTTTTATTGCCGACCTCCCTTTTCAAAGTTTAGGAATAATCAAGTTAAAGTGTCGATCCGGTTTAATAATGATCCCGATCTTAAATGTTCAAGCCAA
This sequence comes from Hevea brasiliensis, assembly GCF_030052815.1. Taxonomy (NCBI): domain Eukaryota; kingdom Viridiplantae; phylum Streptophyta; class Magnoliopsida; order Malpighiales; family Euphorbiaceae; genus Hevea; species Hevea brasiliensis. The sequence continues at coordinate 50,939,320 of NC_079510.1, forward strand.
ACTTCCAATTTTTAATCAAGTCCCGTTTAGCGTTAGTTCCCTGCCGATCTCATGCTCATTGTGTTTTCCGACCTCTTACACTTAGGTTAATAATCACTTTCAGTTATTTCAACATACTCAGACAATCAAGTGTTTAATAATTTAGAGATTTTCCGATCACATTCATTCACTGGACAAAAGGAAGACTTCATTTCATATTAAAGATTGTACAAGTCATTCGGCTGGAGGATCACCCCCAGCCTGATCTACATTTTGCTCGCCTTCTCCCTCACCCTCGGCCTCCTCCTCACTATCCTCGCCTTCGTCTTGGGGAGCCAGGTCGGCCATCCAGGAGAAGTCCTCCTCAGGATAACGCTTCTTGAGCTCCGCCAGGAGATCTCTGTGGGCATTCACATAAGCACCAGCCACCCCTGTCACCATCTCTTCTTCTTTCGCCTTGAGCTCCTCAGTAAAGAGAGCGAGGCGAGCAACTTCATCGGTCCGAAGCGCCTGAACTTCTTCCAGAATACGGGTTCGCTCAGCCAGAACACGAGTCTGCTCGGCTAGCTTATCCTGGTAAAGTTTCATCTGCCCCTCAATATCGGATATATAGTTCTGAGCGGATGAAATCTGGGATCGGAGGGAAGACACTTCATGACTCTTCTGCTCGACCTCCTTGCTCAGGCGGTGAGCCTTTTCTCGCACTATATGCTGATTCACCAGGCACTCCACATTCAGACTCATGGACCGGGTTAGGATGTCGTCAAGATGGTCCGGGGATAGCCTATCCCGATCCTCCCGGAGACAAATAGAAGCTCCCAGAACCTTAGCTAAATCCGGATTCTCCCGGACGGTTCTGTTCTTTTCCAAGGAATGGATCAGCACTTGGGCTCCCCTGGAAAGGTTTCTCACACCAAATTGGGAAGGGCCCCTTTCCGTTCTCGGAGCAGCTGGGGGAGGTGGAGGCGGCTCTTCTTGGTGAGGAGGAGATCGGATCGCTTCAACATCAGGGATCGACTGCACTGAAGGTTGAGATGAACCCCCTTGCATCTCCTCAGCTTCATGACCGGGGGTCAGGAGCAGTTCAGATCGCTTCATCTCCCGTACTTTCCGAGAGATCTCTCTCTTTCGCTTCCGGCTCTCCTTGGAAGCTTCGTCTCTCGCCATACCTGCACAAAGAAGAGGTCAGTGAGATCGCTAAGGTCCTGAGATCTGAGATGTAGAAAATACCGATGTCGAGGTCAGAGAGCTGAAGCTCGCGATCTTGGCCGGTGATCAAATCCATTGTCCAGTGATGAAGTTCGGCAGTCACTGCATCCAGGCAAGAGAACTTCTCCCTGCTCGCCTGTTCTTTCAGCTCCATCACCATCAGGCCTTCCTCCCTATTCAATACGAGACACTTCGGAATTAAGGGGCCTTGGTGTAGCCAGCTACGAGGGAAACCCTCAAAGCCGTTCAGTATTTTGCTCCTCAAGATAAAGAAGCGGTTCTTCCAAATTTTCAGGGAAGAAGGCAGGTCGGTGAAAAGCCCGCAATGTGGCTTCGCCTGGAAGAACCAGTACTCGTCGTCCTTTCGACGGGTTAATTTATGCAGTTCGGCGAACACTTTAGGCATAGTACAGAATCCTTTAGCTCGGCAGAGGCCTCGGAAGGCTACTAAGATCCGCCACGAGTTCGGATGAACTTGGGCGATGCACACTTGGAAAAATTTTAGAACTTCTTTGAAGAAGTCATCGAGAGGGAACCGCAGTCCGGCTTTTAGTTGTTCCTCGTATATCATGATCATATCGTTCTCTTCAAAGAAGTGATCGGCTCGGTGATCGCCGTGACACTGGATGAGTTCATATGAATCGGGCCGGATGTTGTACTCCTGGCTGAACGATTGCAGGTCGGTTTCTTGCAAGATTGACGGTAGCTCGTCCATAGGAAGGTTCTCTCTCCCTGAAGAAGGCGCGTGCCTTGATGATGATGCTTGCCCCTGAGCTGGCACCGAGACCCTAGGAGGTTCGGGTCGCACGCTTGGCCCAACCACTTCTACTTCATCCGATGACCATGAAACGTGAACGGAAAGGGGGCTTGCCGCTCTCTGACCTTCGGCGCCGCTCATTTTCAAAGGAAGTAAAGAATTTAAAGTAAAAGAAGGATCAAAACCCTTACCGGAGCTTGATCGGAGTCGGAAGAACTTGAGAAAACGAGAGAATTTTGAAGTCGTTCGCAAAAAAACTGAAAATGACACAAGAGAGCAACTGGCTAATCCCACCCCTATTTATACTCGTCCGAGCATTTAATGCTCACGAGGTTCCAGGCAGCGCATCGGTTAGCGGGACTTGCCAGCTGTTCCGACACGTCTCACGAATATTCCAAAATTCCATAAGGAGAGATCAGCTGGTTAGGGATCGGTTAATTAAGGTGAATGTTTGGGGAGAGCGGATCAGTTAAGGGTTGGTCAGTTAGGAATCAGATCGGATAAGCACATCAGAGATCGGAAAATAATCAATGCAATAATAATAAGATGATAATCGACAAAATAAAATCTTTATTTCCAAAAGATCGGATTACATCATTTGGGCGATCTCAATAGATCGGATTACATTTCCAAAAAGTCAGATTACATCATTTGGGCGATCTCAAGATCGGATTACATTAAAGATCTGATTACATCAAAAGGCCGATCTCTAAAGATCAGCAGAACATCCTATCTAAAGGGCCTATGTCAAAGCCTAGATTGTGACTGATCCAAAGGGTGTCGTCGACCCGAACCGAGCCGCTGTCGGAACACCCAATGTGGAGGAAAGCCGCTGTCAGAACACCCAATGTGGTGAGAAGCCGAATAAACTTGGAAGAGCAACCGCCAAGGGTCGGCGGAACATTAGCAGTTTTCTCGGTCGAAATCGATTCGCCGATTATACCGGTCGAACGACTCGAGATCGGCACGATCGAGGTCCGCGATCCAGATCGGTCAATTGGTCCAGTTCTCTCACCATCATCTGATAAGGTTATCACGATTATTCGATCACCGGGATCGTAAATTTTCAGTCGGGGAATAAAGTGGTTCATCGGAAAGGGATCAAAAGCTACAAACGTGGTTTAACTATCACGAGCAGCTAGAACAGGAAAGTAAGAAGGGAGAGAGGAAAATCGAATGAGGGAAGTCTCTTCTGTCAGGGGTATTTATATAGGGAGAAAATCAGGCATTTATTACGAATCAGAAAACGAAGCGAACGCTTCGAGAATCGAAGGGAAATTAATGCTTTGACCGGACCAAGCCTGATTAAGGAAAGGATCGGAATGATAGAGATCGAAAGAAGAGAGATCGGAAGGCAAAGAGAATAAGACAAATCCCAATAACTGTCGCCAGAATCAGAGCCGAGGTAGTTAAAGCGTTGCAGACAAGATCTCTACCGCACGCCTGAGAATCGCCCACAATGCTGACAGGTGCCAGAGTATGTCATGACAGTCCTGTACATCCCAATCTCCACCATTGATCTCACTTGCAAGGACGAGTCCAGAGCCTTTATATCAAAGGAGAAGACGACAAGACCGGCGCCTTTTATTCCCAACCCTTGGATCGCCCAGGTCAACGAAGTTTCGGACCGTCAGATTAGAAGAAGAAAAGGACAAGTATCCTGAGAATGATCTCGGCCGTTCATTTTGATTCTCTTTAATTCTCAAGCATCCGATCATGTCCTTTGAAATCCTGACCCTCCATTTCCCTCAAAATAGATCTTGACCCTTCATGGAGAGCACCCGGTTCCTATAAATACCTGCATGAAAACTGTTCAAAGGGGGAGAAAAAAAAAAAAGAAGGTTGTTACTATAGCGGAAGAACTCTGAAATTTAATTCAGATCGTTACTCCGCTTTCATAAGAAGAACTTTTGGAACCAGTTTTCTGAAGTGTTTTCTTAAAAAGATTTTGAATACCGAAACTCTCCATTTTCGGCTCGTTCATTATCCCGTAACGCTCACATTTTCATTTCTTTGTTATTTTCATTTTCTCTTCCATCGTCCATGCTCAATCTCATTTAAACTCGGGTATAATTCTGACTCAATTGCATTTAGAGAAGCACTCTTTGTTCCAAGGCGAACCTTAGCCTCCCGGCTATCAACTCGCAATCTTATTGCTATTCGTGATCTCGTAGTTATTTCAATAGATTTGGCTCCTTACAGGTAAGTGCTCATATTGTCGTTTTTTAAGAGTTTGTTTTTATTTTACGCATTTCCATTGTTCTTTTTATGTATGTAACGTTCTCCAAGTTCATATTGTGCTAAAAAAAAACCAAAAAATGTTATTCCCGAGTTTACTTCTTTAGTGATCAGTCCATTCTTTTCGTTAATCTTTGTTATTCCTAAATGCAAGTCTTCTAGTCCCTAGTAGCGCATAAGTGGTTGGATAAAACATAGGTAATCAGATTTTGTGGTCTCTTTAAAAGAGAGGGTCTAAATAACACGTCAGGGAAATAGCAAAATTGAATTACTAGGCTGACGTAGAAGGTGATCCGGCATAATGCCATAAGGCGGAATAAAAACCAAATCTCAGATAGGAAAAATGGAACAGATAGGATACTGGCAAGGCGACCACATGGGAGGTCGGTAAAATTCAGTCCGGCGTCCCTTATTTAGTCACAAAGTACCAATGAGTTAAAAGAAGCCTTATTACGACCCTTGGCATATTTGAATACTAGAACTCTTAAACTTAGGCTCTTATGATATATAGCTGTGATCAAATTTCGAAGAGATCGGAAGAGTCTTTATTCGAGTCATATTAAAATAAAAGAGATCGGAGAAGAGTTCTTATCCAGTTCTCAAACTAAAAATTTTAATAAATATTTAAAAAGGAGATCGGAGGAGAGTTCTTATCCGGTTCTCAAACTAAAATTTTTAATAAATATTTAAAAGAGGTCGGAGGAGAGTTCTTATCCGGTTCTCAAACTAAAAATTTTAATAAATATTTAAAAGGAGATCGGAGGAGAGTTCTTATCCGGTTCTCAAACTAAAAATTTTTAATAAATATTTAAAAGAGGTCGGAGGAGAGTTCTTATCCGATCCTCAAGCCAAAATTTTAATTAAAAGAGATCGGAGGAGAGTTCTTATCCGATTCTCAATCCAAAATTTTAAAAGTGATCAGAGAAGAGTTCTTATTCAATCCAAAATTCGAATCTTAATCTAAAAGAGATCGGATGAGAGTTCTTATCCGATTCTCAAATTGAATTTTAACCAAATAACCCCTTCAGACAAAATTAACATACAACAGTAACTCACTAAGATTGTCTCATTTACTTATGTATCTGGGTAATCTGAATTTAGTGAAAAATCAAATATTCCTTTTTGTTAAAAGGATTAACATTTCCATTCAAGCCCTCCTAACTAATTTATGAAGAACGCGAAGTTAAATCTACTTACCCTTATTGAGGGACGAGGTGGGGTGCCTAACACCTTCCCCACCCGTTTACGGACCCCGAATCTAGAATCTCTGTCTTGAAGTGGTTTCATTTCAATTTATTTTCACAAATGGTTTTTTTTAGTTTCCCTCAAAACTAAGGTGGTGACTCCTCACTCTTTCCCACTTCGGTGAGGGTTCGTTCAGGCGACCGCAAAACTCCTTGCGACAGGAACTACACCTTTTAAGTTAGTCTATGGGAAATCATGTCATTTGCCAGTTGAGTTGGAGCACAAAGCATATTGGGCAATTAGAACTTTGAATTTTGATTTAAACAATGCTGGAGAGAAAAGGTTGCTTCAATTAAATGAACTTGAAGAGACAAGGTTGGATGCATATGAGAATGCTAGGATTTTTAAGGAAAAAACTAGATTTTGGCATGATAAGTACATTAAAAGAAAGGAGTTTAAAAAGAGTGATCTGGTTTTATTGTATAATTCTAAACTTAGACTATTTTCTGAAAAATTGAAATCAAGATGGTCTGGTCCTTTCAAGGTCATCAAGGTTTATCCACATGGAGCTGTGGATATTTGGAGTGAAAATTTTGGTCTTTTTAAAGTTAATGGTCAAAGGCTCAAGATTTATCTCACAAGCCAGCCCATTGAGAAGGGAACAAGTTGTTTCCTTGATGATCCACTAATTCACTGAATTAAAGACGGTCAAGCTAATGACCTAAAATTAGCACTCTTTGGGAGGCACCCTAAAAATTTTTCCTTATACTTAATTTTTTTTTTTTATTTTGTTTCATTTTATATCCCATGAAACTCAAATTTGACATTAAAATTTCTTTCTGCAGGTTGGTGGAAATTTTCAAGCAAATATGTATGCTGAATTGAAAGAATTAATATCTGGGAAGTTGCTGAACCTTATATTTGTCTTCCATGATAAATATTGTTTTTAACAAAGTCAAATATGAATTAATTTAAGCTGTATGTCTGATTGCAGCAACATGGGGGAGTGAAAGGCCATTTGAGTTGCAGCATTTTGAGGAAATTGGTGAGAAATACAGGAACTTTCATGGTAATCGCTAGCAATATGCTTTTGATTTTACTTTCTGGATAATTAATTTTAATGTAGTGCACTGAAATCGACATATTTGCTATTGTATATTTTGTGAAACTTCATAATACAATTCTGCAGAAATATACTTATGTGAACAGTGTCTGCAGCAGATTTTTATTCAGTGTTCATGAATTTTTAATGATGAGTTTGGGGGTTGAATTTGGGTGTTTTTACTCGTGGTGTGATTGTTAATGTGAATATTACTTGAATAATGTTTCAGTTTGTGTTTGGTGGATTGATAGATTTTAATTGTTCTTAGCGATTAATTGGGTTTCAATTTAATTTTGAGTGAAATTTCTGTGCAAATTTTGTTTTGGGATTGGTTTTAGTGTGTTTTGGGTCACATTTCTGGGATTTTCATTAGGTCATTTAACACTAAGTTCAACATGATGTATGCTGAGGGTAGTGTCACCACCAGAACCTGTTCTGGGCACTTTAAACTACTGAAAATGTAAAACCTGCTGAGAGTTTCAAGGGGTCCAACATGCCTCATGTAGCACTTCATGTAAAATCACACGAGGTATGTGATTTTTTCCCTTTTATTCCAACATGCCTCATGTTATTCATCTTACACCAAATCACATAGGGCATGTCACCCCTCACTATTCTTAACATGCCTCATGTTAGACACTAGGTATAACACTACTTAAACCTTTACCCTAGCCATTCTATCCTATTTCATTTTATCAGCCGCATGACCTAAACCTTCACTATTCCTTCCATGGTGCGCACCAAACAGCCATCCACTCACATACCCAAGCTGCGAGCCATGAAAATGGCTACCAACAGTAACTCTTCAAATCCAACATCAAACCCTACACCACCCAATGCTCAACCCAAAACACCCATTTCGTCCCCAAATCCCCAAATTCCCGATACGAACCCTAGCTCTCCACCTCGCCAATCCTCTCAACCCACCCTTAATCCCGACAATGCCACCCAAGATGCCACACCTCCCTCCCAACAACCCAATAAAGACACCCCTTCAGCGGTATATGAAACGCAAAAAAGAAAGAAATCAACTCTTCCCTCATCTGCTCCACCGAAACAACCTTGAGTTGACTCCCCAAGAACAGTTAGCGCCGGAACCCGCTCTACTACCCAAAATCCTATCTCACCGTAAGGTTCTTCTGCTCCAATTAGGATCCAATCATCCCCGCATCATTCACCAACAATGTCTTAAACTGCTCCAGCTATCCCTCCATCTGTAAGTTAGGTAACCTCGTCTTACCCATGGACTTTTAGGGACTTTGAAATGAGGAAAAATTATGAAGCCCTTGCTAAAAAGAAAATTTTAGCCACTAAGTACATTGATGCACACAGCGTCAGGGAGATAGGGCACTATGAATCTTTTAGTGAATATTTGGAGAATATAGGTTGGAGTGATTTTGCTAGGATTCAAGAACCTGCTTATAGGGAATTGACGATTGAATTTTTAAGCTCATTACAATTGGACTTCTAACCTATGCAAAGTAACCATAGGGACACCATTTCCTTTAGGTGTTTAGGTCAGGACAGAGAACTTGACACTGTTCAAGTAAATGCTCTATTTGGTTTTTGTAATGATGGAGAAAAAGTGATAGAGTGGCAAAGAACCATCTATGACCCCCTTACATTTTGGAAGTCCATTGCACCATATGGGAGGTACTACAACCCTAGTTTTGCTAAGGCCTCAGCTATTCAAGACCCTGCCCTGAGATACTTGCAAAGATTTATGTCTTACACTATACTAGGTAGAGGGCATAGTAATGGGGTTGTAGGAAAGAATGATTTATTCTTTTTATGGTGTATGAAAGAGAAGAAAAAAATAAATGGTGCTTATTTTTTTTGCTCTCATATGGAACATATATGTCACGACCCAAAATTCTGAACAGTGACCGGCGCATAATTTAAGTATTCTTAAATCATGCAAGCCTTATCAGAATATCTTGAATAAATATATTGTTACTTACTAATCCCAAAAATAGACAAAATCCAAATAAACAAAATGCTGAATAAACATCATAAATATCCCATAGGTAAACTGCGGAGTCTCTACAGATTTCAATAAAAACTCAAACTGTTCAATAAACTAAATTAATTATTAGCCCGAGAAAACGTGAATTCGGGCATACCATGAGAACAAATCAAAGTTGTCCCTCTCCAGAAAATGGACTGAATATTTGGATCAACTGCAGAGTTCTACTGATCTGAAACAGATAACAGACAGAGAAAACGTGGTTTGAGCTAGATGCTCAGTGAATGATAATTATAGCACACAACGGAATAGGAACAGGTAGACGCTTGATTAATTTCACAATAAATTTTCTATTCAATAAAATCATGCTCATGCTGTCAAAATCATTAATAAAATAACTTCGTAAAACATATATATAAAAGAAATTTATTCAATAAAAATTTTATGGTACAGTGCACCAGGGTGATGATACCCCACATCACCAAAGGTCAGATGGTAAGCGCTACGGATATCGATACCTTCCTCCTCCTTCACAGATATCAATGCATATGATACTAATGCAAACCATAAACGCAATGATGCATGACTCGACAATGCAACCTAATACCGTGATAGTCCACGGCGGGGCGGATAATGCAGACATCGAGCACGGTACCAATTCAAAACAGAAAATCAATTTGTACAAATCCATCAAAATCAATAAAAAATTTCAGATAGCAAATAATAACTAATAGTGCAATTCCAATAGTATATTTCAATAGTTTCAGAGAGTCAATAAAATCAAATCAATCTCAAATCAATTTAATAAAATCAAATCAATCTCAAATCAATTCAGTAACACATCGGTAAATTTTATAGTCAAATATCAATCAATATAAATACATTAAAGGCCTGTTTCCAGAATCCTAATGGGTCTAATGCAGAGATAGTTGACAAAATCAATTATTTAATCAAAATCAAAATAAAATTCAATAATAAAATAAAACTCTAGAAAATCACATATAAAATCATTGTTAAAATATTGATTTAAAATTTCATTTAATAACAAACTTAATCCTAAGAAATTTTAAAAGGGACTAAAACGGTGCCATGTACTATAATTACCACTCACATGGAATCTCCAAGACAATAGTTATTTTTAATGGAAGAGAGACAATTTCAACTGACTGATTGAATATTCAAATCTCCTACACACCCAAAATATTAAAGAAAAATATCAAATAATAATAAAATATAATAACTCTTGTTTATATATATATATTGAATGGGATGGACGATGTATATATGATGAATGGGACGGACGATGACGGGACGAACAATTATAGTTTTATATATATATATATCAACTATTATCCAATAATAATTATAATCAACACAATTTAATACCAATGATCAAAAAATAATTTTCTAGAATAGTTGTAACAGATCAAAAAAATAAAATAAAATTAGATTCACTAATTTTTGAATAAGGAATGAGAATTCTTACCTTGAAAATAGAATCGAATGTGATGAATAGAGAAATAAAAATTTAGGGATTCTCTGTTGAGAGTATTTGATAGAAAAAGGAGGTGACAAACAGGTTTTAAGAGTAAAATTTAGCAGAAGAGATGATTAGGGTATATATATATATATATATATATATATATATATATTTCAAGAGTCCTATTAGGTGTAGAATGAGATAAGAGTTATTATTGAACTGGGTTGTTCAGATTGCAGATATATATTTAATTTCAAAAATAATATATATATCTAAAAATAAATAAGCAGACCATCTAATAAAATATATATATTTTTTATAAATATATTAAATTATTGTTAGCTAATTAAAATAAAATAATAATAAATAATAAATGTATATGGGTTTTCACATACTTCCCCCCTTAAAAAAATTAGGTCCCCGAATTTGAATAGACAAAATTCTAACCTGAAGAATCAAATAAGTGAGGATATTTGGCTCGCATTTCAGATTCTGCCTCCCATGTGGCCTCACTACTTGAGTGATTATGCCGCAAGACTTTGACCAAACCCACTTCCTTAGACCGAAGTTTCCTAATTTGTCGATCTAAAATCTTTACTGGTTGCTCCTCATATGACATATCATCCCTAAATTGCATGGTTTGAGGTTGTAAAACATGAGATGGATCTGGTACATACTTCCTAAGCACAGAAATATGGAAAACTGGATGTACATGTGCAAAACCAGGTGGAAGGGCTAAACGGTAAGCAACTGCTCTAATTCTCTCCAAAATTTCAAATGGACCAACAAAACGAGGGCTAAGCTTCCTTTTCTTCCCAAACCTCATGATTCCTTTTATAGGGGAAACTCTCAGAAATACATGATCACCAATCATAAATTATACATCTTTACGCTTAGGGTCAGCATAACTTCTCTGTCGACTTTGAGCAGTCAAAAGTCGATCACGAATTAGTCGAACCTTCTTTGAAGTTAATTGTATCAACTCTGGTCTAGTAAGCCTTCTTTCTCCAACTTCATCCCAACAAACCGGTGACCTACACTTTCGACCATATAATGCCTCATATGGAGCCATCTCTATACTTGCCTGATAACTGTTATTATAAGCAAACTCCACTAAAGGCAAATGATGATCCCAACCGCCACCAAAATCCATAACGCATGCACGAAGCATGTCCTCTAATATCTGTATGGTCCTTTCTGACTGTCCATCCGTCTGAGGGTGAAAAGCAGTATTAAAGTCTACTCGTGTTCCTAAAGCTTCTTGGAATTTCTTCCAAAATCGAGAAGTAAACTGAGTACCACGATCAGATACAATGGAAACTGGAACTCCATGAAGACTAACAATCTTGTTTATATACAACTGTGCAAGTTTAGCAAAGTCATATGTAGTCTTCACAGGAAGGAAATGAGCAGATTTTGTCAATCTGTCCACTATCACCCATATTGCATTGTAACCACCTCGTGTACTAGGTAAACCCACAACAAAGTCCATGGCAATATGCTCCCACTTCCACTCGAGAATAGGCAACGGTCAAGTAACCTGGATGGTCTCTCGATGTTACGCCTTAACTCACGACAAGTCAAACATTTAGCAACAAAGTCTGCAACATCCCTCTTCATGCCACCCCACCAATAATGCTCCCTTAAATCACGGTACATCTTAGTTGAACCTGGGTGTACTGTGTAAGCAGAATGGTGTGCCTCCTCCATGATTTCTCTTCTCAACTCATCAACATTGGGGACACAAAGTCTAGTACCATAACGAAGAACTCCATCATCATTCAACATGAATCCTTGAGCTTGGCCTTGATGAATATTATCTATAATCTCACACAGCTGAGAATCCCTCTTTTGAGCCGCCTTAATTCGATCAATCAAGATAGGCCTAACTCGAAAATGTGCTAAGAGTGATCCAGCTATGATTTCAAACTCTACTCCCTGATCTAGCAACTCATGTAATTCACCAATCAAAGGCCTCATCTTGGTAGATATATGGGCTAAACTACCAGAAGACTTCCTGTTTAGAGCATTAGCGACCACATTAGCCTTTCTAAGGTGATACTGTATGGTGCAATCATAACCTTTCAGCAATTCTACCCATCTTCTTTGCCTAAGATTAAGATCACGTTGGTCAAAGATGTATTTGAGACTTTTGTGGTCAGTGAAGATTTCACAAGTCTCACCATATAAATAGTGCCTCCAGATTTTCAAAGCAAAAATTACTGCAGCCATTTCCAAATCATGAGTTGGATAATTCTGCTCGTGCCTTTTTAACTGACGAGTAGCATATGCAATAACCCGTCCATGTTGCATCAAAACACATCCTAAACCAATCCTAGAAGCATCACAATATACTACATAACCCCCTGATCCAGATGGAAGGGCTAACACTGGTGCTGTAGTTAAACAAGTCTTAAGCTCCTGAAAACTTTTTTCACAAGCCTCAGACCACTGAAATTTCACATTCTTCTGTGTCAACTTAGTTAAAGGTGCTGCAATACGAGAGAAGTCTTGAACAAACCATCTATAATACACTGCTACACCCAAGAAACTACGAATCTCTGACACAGTTGTGGGTCTAGGCCAATGAAGCACTGTCTCAACTTTTTTCTTATCAACGCACACCCCATCCTTAGATACTGTATGGCCTAGGAAAGCCACACTATCTAACCAAAACTCACATTTTGAGAACTTGGCATATAACTTGTGTTCTCGTAAGGTCTGAAGGACAATTCTCAAATGCTGTTCATGCTCCTCCTTACTCTTTGAGTACACTAGAATGTCATCGATGAACACTATAACAAATTGATCTAAGAAAGGCTTGAAAACTCTATTCATGAGATCCATAAAAGCAGCCGGAGCATTGGTAAGACCAAAAGACATTACAAGAAATTCATAGTGTCCATACCTAGTCCTAAAGGCTGTCTTGAGTATGTCTTCTTTCTTGACCCTCAATTGATGATACCCAGATCGAAGATCAATCTTGGAAAAATACTTTGCACCTTGAAGTTGGTCAAACATGTCATCTATGCGTGGAAGAGGATACTTATTACGCACAGTTACCTTATTCAATTGCCTATAATCAATGCACATTCTCAAAGACCCATCCTTCTTCCGTACAAATAACACAGGAGCACCCCATGGATAAACACTAGGGCGAATAAACACCTTATCTAGTAGGTCCTGTAGTTGCTCCTTCAACTCCTTAAGTTCTGCGGGTGCCATACAATAAGGTGGCATAGATATGGGCTCGCCTGTGAACTAAGTCTATACCAAACTCTACCTCTCGCTCCGGTAAACCCGATAAATCTTCCGAAACACATCAGAAACTCTTTAACCATCGCAACATTCTCCAAACTGCACCTTCTACTGAACATCTCTAACATAAGCTAGATACCCTTTACACCTCTTTTCGCAATAATCGTCTAGAAATAACTACAGATATAAGATTACTAGAGGCCATCTGCGATCTCCCGAAATTGAAATTCGCCTCCCGTGAATTTTAAAAAGTACAACTTTATTATGACAATCCAATGAAACGTGATAAGTGGCTAACCAATCCATGCCTAAAATCACATCAAACTCAAACATATCCAAAGAAACAAGATCTGCAGCTAATTCCCTATCTCCAATGTGAACTATACATCCCCTATACACCATATCAGTGTCTATTGCATCCCCCATAGGTGTTGATACAGATAAAGGATACTCTAACAAAGTAGGTGGTGTACTAAATCTCATGGAAAAGTATGGAGAAACAAATGAATGACTGGAACCAGGATCAAACAGTACTCTAGCATCAAATGAGCAAATAGGAAGTGTACCTGTCACTACTGCATTAGATGCCTGAGCATCCTGCTGAGTCAAAGCAAAAACTCTAGCTTGACCTCTACCACCAGATGTCTGTCCCTGAGTTTGACCAAATCCTCTACCACCCTGACCGCGACCACCAAAACCCTGACTTCTACCACTATATTGTGAAACTGGTTGAGCCTGAGAGGGAGCAGAATGTGTTGCTTGACCAGCACCCTGAGTTGTCTCACTAGTAGGACAGTCCTGTCTACGGTGTCCCAGCTGTCCACAACCAAAGCATGCTCCAGTGACCCAATGACAAGTGCCCTTATGTGGCTTACCACAATGATGACAAAGAGTGGTAATAGGCTCAGTGCTAATCTGGTTATACCGAGCATTCCCTGTATGTGTCCTCTCGCCACGCCCCCGACCAACCTGCATTGATGTGCCCTATTGCCAACTGTAGACTGAGAACCCTGCTTATTATCTTGATAAGAGCCCTGATGACTTTGTCCTTTGTTAAATTGATTACCTTGACTATCTTTCTTAAACCGCTTGCGCTGCTCACGAGCCCAACGTTCATCATCATACATCTCCATCTGTCTAGCCCGATCAACCACCTCCTCATATTTAGGTAGTCGTAAAGGAGCTACACGATCAATTAGCCTGTCTCGTAAGCCCCTTTCAAACCTGCGAGCCTTCTTCTCCTCATTTGGAATCAAGTGTTTACCAAAACGGGATAATTTGGTAAACTTCATCTCATACTCTGTAACTGTCATTTTACCTTGCTTCAAGGTTTCAAACTCCAAGGCCTTAGCCTCTTGAACACTAGGAGGGAGAAATCGCTCCAAGAAGAGAGAGTGAAATTCAGGCCAGAGGATAGAACCTTCAGGTCTCCCATTCTTCTTAGAGATATACCACTCACGAGCAACTCCCTTAAGCTGATTTCCTGCCAACATCACCATCCTAGCACTACTGCAACCCATAGTGTCATAACACCTCTCCATGTCATCTAGAAAATCTAAGGGATCAGCTAATGCATCCTCTCCAGTGAACTCCTTTGGTCTTAGCTTGAGAAAATCTGTAGAGTCAAGGAATCGAGCCCTATCCTGAGCTGGTGCTAAAGTAGAGCCAACCACTGGTTGTTGTGGTTGAGTTGTAAGGTACTCAGCTATAGTATTAACAGCACGATTCACTGCATGTAATCCCGCAGCCAGATCTGCTACAGTAACTTGACCAGCCCTAGGTGCTTGAGCTGCAGTAGCTAATTGGAATGGTTGTGCCCCAGTCTTAGCCATAGGCGTCTGTTCAGATGTCTGATTAATAGTTTGAGGTGGTACCTCCCCTGTTGGATCAAGGTTTACACCATTAAGACCCTTGGCCTTAGTTCTCCTCTTACGTCTAACAGACCCAGGCACCTATTCATTTTAATAAACAAGCATTAAATTTGAAAATGTGAGCCAAATTAAGACAGGTGAAAAAGTACGAAGGACGCAGATATCTGAAGCAATGATAAACTGAAAAGACGTTAAGGATCCTATGCTCCGCAAGTTTACTAGACCTCAACCTGGCTCTGATACCAACTTTGTCACGACCCAAAATTCTGAACCGTGACCGGCGCATAATTTAAGTATTCTTAAATCATGCAAGCCTTATCAGAATATCTTGAATAAATATATTGTTACTTACTAATCCCAAAAATAGACAAAATCCAAATAAACAAAATGCTGAATAAACATCATAAATATCCCATAGGTAAACTGCGGAGTCTCTACAGATTTCAATAAAAACTCAAACTGTTCAATAAACTAAATTAATTATTAGCCCGAGAAAACATGAATTCGGGCATACCATGAGAACAAATCAAAGTTGTCCCTCTCCAGAAAATGGACTGAATATTTGGATCAGCTGCAGAGTTCTACTGATCTGAAACAGATAATGCATGCAGAAAACGTGGTTTGAGCTAGATGCTCAGTGAATGATAATTATAGCACACAACGGAATAGGAACAGGTAGACGCTTGATTAATTTCACAATAAATTTTCTATTCAATAAAATCATGCTCATGCTGTCAAAATCATTAATAAAATAACTTCGTAAAACATATATATAAAAGAAATTTATTCAATAAAAATTTTATGGTACAGTGCACCAGGGTGATGATACCCCACATCACCAAAGGTCAGATGGTAAGCGCGCTACCAGATATCAGATACCTTCCTCCTCCTTCACAGATATCAATGCATATGATACTAATGCAAACCATAAACTGCAATGATGCATGACTCGACAATGCAACCTAATACCGTGATAGTCCACACGGCGGGGCCAGATAACAGAAACAGATACTGGGCACAGGTACCAATTCAAAACAGAAAATCAATTTGTACAAATCCATCAAAATCAATAAAAAATTTCAGATAGCAAATAATAACTAATAGTGCAATTCCAATAGTGTATTTCAATAGTTTCAGAGAGTCAATAAAATCAAATCAATCTCAAATCAATTTAATAAAATCAAATCAATCTCAAATCAATTCAGTAACACATCGGTAAATTTTATAGTCAAATATCAATCAATATAAATACATTAAAGGCCTGTTCCCAGAATCCTAATGGGTCTAATGCAGAGATAGTTGACAAAATCAATTATTTAATCAAAATCAAAATAAAATTCAATAATAAAATAAAACTCTAGAAAATCACATATAAAATCATTGTTAAAATATTGATTTAAAATTTCATTTAATAACAAACTTAATGCTAAGAAATTTTAAAAGGGACTAAAACGGTGCCATGTACTATAATTACCACTCACCTGGAATCTCCAAGACAATAGTTATTTTTAATGGAAGAGAGACAATTTCAACTGACTGATTGAATATTCAAATCTCCTACACACCCAAAATATTAAAGAAAAATATCAAATAATAATAAAATATAATAACTCTTGTTTATATATATATATTGAATGGGATGGACGATGTATATATGATGAATGGGACGGACGATGATGGGATGAATGGGACGGACGATGACGGGACGAACAATTATAGTTTTATATATATATATATATATCAACTATTATCCAATAATAATTATAATCAACACAATTTAATACCAATGATCAAAAAATAATTTTCTAGAATAATTGTAACAGATCAAAAAAATAAAATAAAATTAGATTCACTAATTTTTGAATAAGGAATGAGAATTCTTACCTTGAAAATAGAATCGAATGTGATGAATAGAGAAATAAAAATTTAGGGATTCTCTGTTGAGAGTATTTGATAGAAAAAGGAGGTGACAAACAGGTTTTAAGAGTAAAATTTAGCAGAAGAGATGATTAGGGTATATATATATATATATATATATATATATATATATATATATTTCAAGAGTCCTATTAGGTGTAGAATGAGATAAGAGTTATTATTGAACTGGGTTGTTCAGATTGCAGATATATATTTAATTTCAAAAATAATATATATATCTAAAAATAAATAAGTAGACCATCTAATAAAATATATATATTTTTTATAAATATATTAAATTATTGTTAGCTAATTAAAATAAAATAATAATAAATAATAAATGTATATGGGTTTTCACAATATAGTATCTAAGCATTCAGCTGGCAGTATAGTTATTGGAGGGATGGTGACTGTAATTGCAAAATCATTTGATTTTAATCCTGACCAGTATGCTATGATGTCTATGGTTGGCCAGTCTTTTCTAGATAGAATTATTATGACTCAAATGAAAATTTGTGTAAAGAGGGGTGATGTTTATGTGCTGGTAAATGGGGAACATGAGGATACAAAGCAACAACAGTCACAGGGTATAGGACAACATACTGATGCTGGTCCTTCTAGCTCACACCCACCTACTGTTGGACAATCAGACTTACTTGTTTTTCTTAGGGATTTGGAAGCAAAAATTAACAGAATAAGTGCAGCACAGCAGCCTGTTTCTGATGCTAATTCTGATATTCTGGTTGCTTTAAAGGATTTAGAAGCTAAGGTTGATGCTCTTGGTAAGAAGCAAACCAAGCTTGAGAAAAAGATTAAAAAAAAATTTCTGCATTCAGGAAAAAGCAGAAAAAGCATGACAGAGAAATGATTGACATTTACAACAAGCTAGCAGCCTCTTTTAACCAGCAGTACAATTGGGGCCAAGACATTTTTAAAGAAATGAAGGCTATGGCAGAAAACTTGGATACTGCTTCTGAGAAATCTACTGAACAAGTACCTGCAGCAGTAAATGAGCCAGGGCCATCCACCAATGAAGAAGACCAACCAGCTATTTAGTTTTAGAATTTTGTTTTTGTTAATTTTAGTTAGTTTCTGCAACTTTAGTTTTTAATTGTGCACATTGGTCAGTTTGCTTTATTTTTTTCAACTGTTAATTTCCCTGGTTATTGGAACTTTTATATGTTTTATATATTTGTAAAGGATTTAATTTTTGTTTCTTTTAATTCTGTTTGTTTCATGAATTTTACGTTGGCTTGTTCATTGTTGCTTGCTGCTTTGGTTTCTTCTGCTGTGATACTTGCACTATCATTGTTATCCAGATTCCTACTGAATTGATCATTCTCTTTAATTTCAGTTTCAATTGGCTATTGTAATAGCATTACTGATATTGCTTTTTAATAGTCATATAACTGAATTATTGACAATACAGCAGCTGCTCTTCCCTTAGCCTTCTCAATTCTGCCTCTAAGGTAACTTCTCGACATTCACATGCCCCATGTTGATACCCCATATCAGTTCCTTAACAGTTGGCACAGGGCATGCTAATTTACCTTTACTTTAACACGCCTTATACTTTTTGATTAACATGCCTCATGCTCCCAATACTTATAATTCACATGCCTCATGTACATATTCTGATCATTCAGCACTAGGCATGTACGTTCTACGTGGTAACTCTGTTCTACTCTTTCTTAGTTTATATATGTTCAAGTTATCATTTATTGATTTCATTGATATTTCTGCCACTTCGATTAAGCCAATGAGGACATTGTCTAATTTGAGTTTGGGGGAGAGCAAAATTTTTGCAAAAAAAAAAAAAAAAAGAAAAATTTTAATCCTTTTTATTTACATTACTTAAATTGCATTTCATTTACACTTAATTACTTAGTTCACATACACCATACACCTACACCATGTAAATATATACACTTGCATATAAACATCATATAGATCACGTATAGTTTTTATTTCATTATTTTTAGTTTTATTTTTATTTAATTTTTGTATTCATTTTAGGAATCATGCATACATAAAAAAAAATATAAATAAATAAATTTTTACCTAATTCTTAGAAGATTGAGAATCATTTTGAAAAGCAATTGAGCTTGCCTCTAGATGGGTTTGATGGATTGAAAGTTCCGGATTGGTATGAGGTTATGAGATTCTTATCTAGGTTTATATCTTCTTAGCCAAGTGCCACCCAATTAATTACATTGAGTTTTGAGTGCTTAGAGAAAACTCTAGAATAAGAAATAACTAATTATGTCTCACCAATCCTAGAATAAGCCTTCTAGACCTTTCAAGGTGAAATCTTAGCATTCACTTGAAAAGAGAAAAGATTAAGGCATTTTTCGAATTTTAAACCCTCATTTTTAGCCTTAAACAACCTCACTTTAAAAATTTCCCTTTGAAACCAATTTGAGCCTTCATTTATACCCCTTATTTCCTTGGTATCCATAATCTACCTAGCCATAAACCTAAACACTTACCTACCATTTATGAGAATAATTTGTTTAAGTTTTGATTCTTAAAAAAAAAAAAATTCAAGTGGGAGAAGTACTAACGTAAAATTGGCTAGTAATCATATCATGTTACGAAAAACAAATAATTTACCACCCAAATATATAAAGAAATTAGTTTGGGGTTGGATTAAAAAGGGACAATTGCAATGCAAAATTCAATGTTATTTATGTAGTCCCTAAAAGAGTTGCAAAAATTGTATGCTAGCATTGGTGATTTATTGAAAAGTTCTTCCTCCCATTTGATTCTTAAAAAAAAAATTAGATAAATAAATAAATAAATAATAATAATGAAAATAATAAAAAAAAAGTGTATCTTGATCTTTTTAACAATTTAATTATTCTCATGTTTTGCTTCCCTTTTGCCTTTTCTTTATTAGCCGCATTATTACCCCTTAGCCCCATTACAACCATTAAAAGTCCTTTTGATCTCTTAATTATGTTTTGCTACATTAGTGGAGATTGGATTAGTTGGTTTGCCTATGAGATTGGCACATTATTCATCCATTTAAACTATTTCCATCATTATTTGAGACGCTTTAGTTTATAGATTGTTTTAGAGCCTATTTTAGCATGATTTCTCTATGTAATTGATTAGTTTGGGTTTGATGGAATGAATAATTGACCAAAGGCTAAGCGATAATAACTTTGGTGATAATTGAATTCCTTATATCTTGAAGGTAGGTATATGGTTTGTTGGTGGCTAGAGGTAAGTTTGGAAGCTTGAATGAGTGATTTTCATGAATTTAAGAAAAAGGTACCCCAATTGCATATAATCATTTTTAATTTGCTTGAGGACAAGCAAAGATTTGAGTTTGGGGGAATTTCATAAACCCATTTTATATAGATATTTTAGGGTAATTTTGCATCCATTTTGCCTTTCTAGTTTAGTAATTTTATGCTTTTAATGCTTATTTTAGTTAATTTTGTTAATTTTAATTTCATTATATTTGATTTTCGAAATTTTAATGTTTTTGATAGGTTTTAACAAGGTTTAAAGGCAAAAAGGTCCATATAGAAGAAATTCAAAGTGATTTGGAAGCTTAAAGCAGAGTGAAAAGTGAAGAAAATTTGCTTAAAGGAGAAGACCAACCGAGACTTTCAAGGACCTCCACATGCCCCATGCTGAAGGTTATGTGAAGATAAGAGTTACCCAGTAGAAATCAACATGAGGCATGTAAATTCACACTGGATCGTGTAAACAGAGACTTCGGAACAAAACACGCTAAAAGTTTCATGAGCTTCCACATGCCCCGTGTGGCAGGTCGTGTAAATAGAGATTTCAGAGAAAACACGCCGAGACTTTCAGGGACTCCCACATGCCTCGTGTAGCTAGTCGTGCAGATCTAAAGACTCCTCCTCTGAATCAACATGAGGCATGTGAAAAAATAACCTAAATCAACATGAGGTATGTGGGATGGCGCTGGCAGATTTGCTGACATAGAAAAATTTTCTCTTTTCACACCTTTTACACCTTTTGTCCTTATCCCTTTAAAGACCATTTTTAGGGCAACCCTTGAGGGGATATAAAAGCATCATATTCTCATTTTTACCATAAGGAGAAAGAGAGAGAAAAATCAAAAAGAGAGAGGAAAGAGGGAATCACGCCATTTTTGGAGGAGAACACCTGCAGAGTGACATTTTCCAGCTTCTATTTTCAGAGATTTGGATCTTTTTCTTCTGGGTTCTTTTATTTTTAGTCTTATTTTCATATTTTCTTGCTCTATTTCATATTTCCTACTTGTAAATACAAGCATAAGTGAGTAGATATTTAAGATTTCAGAGTTGGGTGTAATCATTTAAGTTTTATTTCTGGATTTAGACTGGTTTTAATCAGATTTTAGTATATATAAGTTTTGATTCTTATCTTGTGTGCTTATTTACATACCCATTATTGGTATCCCTATGGATTTTATTCTTAATCTTAGATTAATGGACCGAGAGGTGAAAATCTATGATAGATAATCAAGATAATGAACTTAATCACCTAGTGTTAGAAATAAACAAGTGGGTTAAGAGGAATTTCAAGTTGATTAAAATGCTTAAAGAGTTTTGGGTAATTAAACATCGCATGAGAATGGGATTTAGTTTCCTTTAAAACACTCTTTAGTTTGCTTGAAAGAGAAATTAAAGTAAATCAGAATCAACTTCCTTTAAACTTGTATTTTCCTTAATCTTGGCTTTGTCTATCCAATTCCCAATAAAATTTACTTCATGAACCTCAACTCTGGAATTAATTTTTATCATTAATTAATTAATTCTTTTGTCACTTGCTGAAATTTTAGTAAATTAGTATAGTGTTTAGAATTTTAATTGCTTAATTTATTATAATTTTCTTATTTTTCCAATTTAATTTACTGCATCTCTTACTTTATTTTTGGTACAAATTATCGATAGCCCAAAAAATCGTGCTTTTTATAGTTTGGTACTCAAATAACAAATCTCTGTGGAACGATATCTTTACTTTACTACTTGAACGACCCATATACTTGCGGAATACACAACCAATTAGCAGTGGAAATAAATTTTTGTGAGGAAGGCTTAAGGGATGAAACCTGTTCAGAATCAAATGTCATATGATCCGTAGCTCCGGAATCAATTATCCATGCACTATTAGAAACAAGTGCAGATGAATTTAAAACCTTACCACCATTACCTCTCGTTGCTACAAAGGCTGTTGATTTTAATTGCAACAGTGGAGGTTTTGCTTGCAGGTGCCCCAGCAGGAGAAGCTTTGCTTGCATTTCTCTTTCTTGAATCACGGTTATGATCCCACAATTTTGGGTATCCCACAATTTCAAAGCAGCGATCTTTTGTGTGCCCTGGTTGATCATAGTGTGTACACTTATAAGTGGATTTGTTGATACCTATAGAAGTCCTAGACTTTGTTCGATCTTGTTGGTTTTGAGAGGACCGGTTTTGATTTGATCTGTTTCTGCTAACCATGGCTGCCACTTCAGACTTTTCAAGTTCTCCATTCATTATTGCATGTCGGATAGATTCACAACGGACCATCGAGTAACATTCTTCTAATTTTGGAACAGGATCCTTTCTTAAGATTTCACCATGAATCTGTTCGAATTATCTATCTAAACCAGCGAGAAAGATGTACACCCTTTGCTGTTGAATAGACTTGCAGTAAGAAGCGACATCATTCTCACTTTCTATAATCACCTTGTCATGATGATCCAATTCAATGAAAATTTCAATTAATTCTCCATAATAGACACAGAGAGATCTACCATTTTGTTTGGCAGAAAAGGCCCTCTGATTTAAAGTGAAGACTTGTAGTTCATCCGCTCCATCATAAAAGGCTTTTGACAGAGCTCTCCAAATATCCCGAGCAATGGGTAGGAGAATATATCGCTTCATAATCTCTGAAGACATAGACATCAAAAGCCATCTCTTAACTTTTTGATTGTCTGTGTAACACTTTTCATATCCTTCATCTTTTTCAGTAGATAGTTGTGTATTCCCACGAATAAATGAGAGTTTTTCTCTTTCAGCAATATGCATCTCTATAATTTGAGACCACATATCATAATTTGTTTCATTCAAAATGATCCCTGCATTGAAAGATGAACTTTCATATTGAATGACAATTGGAGCAGACTTGGCTCCAGAGGTTTCAGCATTTGGTTTGCTCATGGTTCTATGTCGGACCAAGCTTTGATACCAAGTTCAAAAAAAGGCAGTAATAATTTTTTTATATACTGATCAAAATCCAAGTATCTGTACATATATATATATAGCTAAGTTACAAGAATTGGTAGGAGCTAATTTTTAGCTATTGACCCTACAATCAGGGACTCAAATTGCAAATTCCTATTTTACAAAGATTACTAAAAACAAGCCAATAGATCCCTAAAATCAAGCGCTAAAATCAAGCATAAATTATCTCTACAGAACCCAACAGCAATTATAGAAAACAGTTCATTCCAAAGCTGTACTGGATGAGAATGTTCATGTTGGATCAGGAGCCGTTATTGGACCTGCTGTTACTGTTGGTCAATCTACAAAGATAGGGTATGATATCTTCTTTCTGCGAAAAAGGATCTTTACAGCCACACCCGTGTTTAGTTTACAGTTACTAGTTTTAGTTGTAAATAGAAATTGTGTTTTATATTGACATGAATACATTTGAACAGATTTGCAAAGAATTAACGAGGTGATATATTTGAAAGAGTTACCGCATTATCAGAACAGAATTTTGGATGTGAAGATGAAGCTGATCCTGCAACAAATACAGGTTTTGTAGGCTGAGGAAATGTTGCTATTTCGCTTCCCAACATAACAACAACAGATGACATTGTAGGTCTCTGTGCTGGGTCGTCTTGTACACACAACAATCCAATGTGGATGTACTTCAAGACCTCAGGTGCCGCCACATTTGACTTCGCAAGTAATGAGTCTATTAACTCCATTCCTTGCCCTTTAGACCACATCTTCCATGCCTGGAATATATTATATGAAGTTATCAATTAATAATGACATGGTTTTGTGTTAATAATTCTTTCACTGAAGATAGAGTGATGGGAACGTACAAAAGTGGGGAGACTTTCTCCCTTTTCTGAAAAGTAAAAGCGATCATTCCTTTTTCCACTAATTATCTCTAATAGGAGAACTCCAAAGCTGTAAACATCAGATTTTACCGAAAACAATCCTTCCGTAGCATATTCTGGAGCCAAGTATCCACTGTTTGAAATACAAAAATAATTAGAATGCAAATGTATTTGAAAAGGAAGATAAAAGGGGTGGTGGAATGAATTTGGATACTTACTATGTTCCAACAATTCTATCTGTAAGCTCTTTGCTTTCATTTCCAAAAAAAATCATTGCCATTCCAAAATCTGATATCTTCGGATTCATCTCATAATCAAGTAGAATATTACTAGCTTTAAGATCTCTATGAATAATTTTAAATCGAGAATCTTCGTGTAAATATAGGAGGCCTCTAGCAACTCCATTAATAATGGTAAGACGTCTTTTATAATTAAGTTGCACACTCGTACTTGTATCTGAGAAAGGAAAGATCCATAGGAATAGGATTACAAATTTGTCAGTTTTCTATCTTATTACAAGAAGGCATAAAGTATAGCATGCAAAGAACAGTAGTCAAATTATTACCAAAAAGAAAGACATCAAGGCTTTTGTTGGGCATGTACTCATAGACGAGCAACTTTTCATTTTGCTCTAAGCAATATCCCAGAAGTCTGACAAGATTTCTGTGTTGCAATTTCGCAATTAATGTGACTTCGTTCATGAATTCTTGGTGTCCTTGACCGGAAGTTCTCGATAGCCTCTTAACTGCAATTTCTTTGCCACCTTCTAATTTACCCTGAAAATGCTTAAAATTTTGAGAAAATACATATACCTTTGATACTATGTATATATTATTTTCAACTTAAATAACAAATTCCTTGACCTTTAATATACTATGAAAAACCATATATGATGTTGAGTTAGAGTGGCTCATATTAGGAATACGAAAGTTGTGTGCGGAGGGATGAGATACATGAGTTAATTGACATGTGGAATTATTACAACTAAGTTACAATTGTTAATATATACTTAATATTTTATAGTATTGTTTTTCAATATTAATCTTCTTAGTTCTCACCCTGTACACTGCACCAAATCCCCCTTCACCTAGCTTGTTACCGTCTGAGAAGTTATTTGTTGCAGCTTCAATTATACTCAAACTAAAATTTGATGAGTAATCCATTGTTGAAAGTTCACTGCAAGCTACACAACCGAATTGTGGGTGTTAATACTTTGAGGTTAATTAGCAATAATGTCACAATTTTAAAGCATTAATTATATATAAAGTAAAATATCATAAATGAGGGGTGTGTATATTTACCAGTTTTTTCATTTATAGCATCCTTCTTCACTTTTTTTGACATCTTAAAGAACAAGTAGATTGATAAGGAAACCAACGCGGAAATGACAGTTGAAGTAACAATAGCCACAATTTGTCGCCATTTATCTGCAATACCATATGCATATCCAATGAAAAAACAAAGAAAAAAATTGAAAGGAGATAATTAAAATTAAACAGGAAAAAAATAAATCTATTTGGAATTTGTAATAATAAATTTTATTCTATCATGCGCCTAAGCTAATGAAAGTGATATGTTTCACTGGCTGAAGTTACAACAGTTTTGATCTGAGGTGAGGTTATGGGTTCAATATATACCAAAATAATAATAATAATAATAATAATAATAATAATAATTTCTATTTTCTTTTCATAATTAACATCCTGTTTATAAATAAATAAATTTTATCACAATAATACTAAAATTGTGGAATTTTGAATTAAATTTCAATCATAATTAAATAAAAAAAAATATTTTTAAAATTATTCTTCATATGTCTAATGAAATTTCAATTAAATTAAAATTGCGTTGACAATAAGTTCCCTGAATATATCATTTGTTTCTATTTTAGTAATAATATACACTTTAAAAATATTTCTTTTCTCTTTTTTTTTTCTTTAAATATGATAATAAACTATGTATACCAAGATATTTGTAAAAAAGCAAGAATCCCAACCCAACTATAGGATACACCTAATCGTAGATTATGGAGAAATTGTAACATACATTCGTAATAGTATTTTTTTCACTCATATAAATGTGGAATTATATTCTAATCAATAAAAGCGTCTACATAATTAAGTATGTTTGTGTAGTTACCTTTTGGACTGCTGGTGTAGAATGGGTATTTCTCATACCTAACAAAGCAATTGGGCATCAGAATTCTACAGCCAATTTTTCCCCAGCAATGGTTGCCAAGACTTAAAATAGCTTTATAAAGACACTTGCGACAATCATCTGCAGAGATATCTGGAGTGCACTGTGCAAATCTGTAGATTGGATTTCCTTGGAATTTGGCGTCTGTAGTTGCATATTTAGCTACAGATGATTTCCTATAACGTCGGACCACCTTAGACACCATATTGTTCATTGTTTTGTTCAACACATCCATGAAGCCATTTGGTTCTTTGTTATTCTCTCCATTTGCCTCATGAAGGAAAGGCTCATATTCCATAATGGAGAAGAAAGATTTGTTGGAGTAACGTATCATACACTGGTCGTACCAAATGATGGCTTCTTTCTTCCCAGGGCATATCTGGGTAATAATTTCAGTGACGGTATCCACACATTCTTGACACTCCTGGGGACTGAGATCTCCTCTGCAGAGAAAGCTGCCATAGACTTTGGCTCCGGAAGTATTGCCTGCAGAGGAATTGTAGAACCCATTTTCTCTGGTAGCATTTGATTTTGACCGAAGTGAAGAAAGGACAGAATCAAGATTAATATGGTACGTACTATTTGGGGTGAAAGTGGTATTGCTGCAGTTGTGTTTGCTCGGGGTTAAGACAGCTTCGGTTCCGTGGCTTAGAATGCCAAGAATAACAAAAAATACAGAAAGTGATCGTGACATTGTTATGAAAGCTTCCATCTTTCTTAATGATTCTGGGATTTTTCTTATCGTATATGAGAGGAACTTGATTTTAGTTCATGGCTTGCAACTTGACTCTTTATTTATTTATTTTTTTGAGGGTCAAACACAAATATCTGACCATTATTCCGGTTGTAATCTGTCCATTATCTTCTTTTTTATTTATTTATTTATTTAACTTTGACTGTAATCTTATAAAGGCATCTTTAATATCTATGGACATGGTTTAATTTTTCTTTTTTATTAAATTTTTTCTTGACTTCTGATTAATAAAATTTGACTTATATAAAAAAAAATTTTTTTATTATCTTTAATGATAAATGATAAAAATAAAGAAATTTTTATCTAAATTCAATTAACTTAAGATATAAGTAGTTAAATTTATATAATTATTTAATAAATAAATTTTATTATATATTTTATGTGTATTGAATACATTATAAATCTAGTTAAAAAGAAAAAAGATAAAAATAATAAAAAAAAATATATTTATTATGAGTGGAGCAGGTCCATTTTCCACGGCCAACGAAGCTGCGGATGCCAAAAAATACGGAAAGTGATGGCGATGGAAGATTCTACCTTTCATTAAGGTTGTGTTTGCATCGAAAGAAAATAAAGGAGGTTTGAAAATTTGATAGGAAAATTATTTTATTTTTTATTTATTTATATTTGATTAGAGAAGAAAATAAAGAGAAAATAAATGTTTTCTCTTTAAATTGGGAGAAAAGTAGAAAATAAATATTTAAAATTATAAAAATATTTTTATATTTTTTAGGTTCTTTTTGAATATTTAAGAATAACATTATAATTTTATTCTTTAAAAAAAATAATTTTCTTTTTAATATTTTTTCATCTAATCTAAATATAAAATAAAAAAATTATTTTACCCTTTAATCGTTATATTCTTTTATTTTTCTTTCATTATTTTCTTTTTTATTATCCAAACATAATGGCTTTGGTGTTTTTTTTTCTTACGGTATACATTGATTTTAGTTCATTTCTTCGTGCAGAATAGTAAAAGATATACATTTCAATAATTAAAAAAAATATATATCAAAACTAAAAATCAAAATTACAAATCAAATTGAGTCAACTCACTGCTTTTAAAATTCAAAAAGGAACAAATTTAAGCCATTTGCGTCGACTTTCGGTTTAACCAAAGATCGAAATTCTAATTAATTAAAATTTTTAATTTTTTTAAAATAATAATATTAAATAAAATCAAAATTATATAATGCACACTCTTAATTATAATAATAAATGAAGAATATAAAATAATTAGCATTTACCTATGCATTGTGTAGATATATTTTATTTTTTAAAAATAGGATAAATAATAAAAATATAGTATTTAAATTTAAAAAAAATATTTTAAATGTAAAAAAATTTTAAATTTCGACATCATACCTTGTAAATATTTGTAGAAACTTTTGTTTACTATCTCCACATATGTTTTTTATTATAACTTTCAAGATGATATGATGGAGATTTATAATGATTTTAAATTTATATTAACTTTTTTTGCTATTAAAATTTAATAAAATTATTTTTAAATAGTAATTTTACATGGTATTTATTCATAAATATAAACTTTGTGACTATGGCTTTTTATAGGCCATTGTTATATTCATTAATTATTTTCATTTTACTTATTATTAGTCCATTTATCTTACTATATCATGATTTAGTTTTATATTGTTACCTTATTTATAATTTAATTCTATAATATTTATTTAGATGTTATTTTAAAAATTAAAAAATTGAAAAGTCACATTAATAAGTGATTATTGATAATAATATGACCATAAAAATTTAGTAAGACCAATAAATTATATATATACATGCACATATATAAATATATAAAAAAAAACTTAATATCCTAAAAAGTCACATTATCAAAGCTAATAAATTTTATTTAATATATACATATAAATCATTATTAATAATAAAAATAATAAAATGTTATGCATCATATATTAAATAATAATAATAATAAAAGTGAAATTAATAATAAAAAAAAAAAGAATATCACTTGTTATCTTTGAGTGAACCTATATTGGTAATCATCTTTGTTATATCTAGGTAGATATAGATATGTGGATATAGACAGTAATTTTCGTGGGTTATATGGCTAATAATTAAGGGTTTACAATTACCGTTGGGTTGCCCTATCAATTAAGAAATAAGATTGTCGAGCACGCAACCTAATAGAGGAATGTTGTTAATTCCAAGTTGGAAAATTGACTAAGATATCCAACCATCTTTCATCAGGCAAAGGTCCAAGTCAATGGTAAGGAACATAGCTAATATTTTCCAACTTATATGGGACCTACCTCTACCTGAAATTTCCAAGCATCTAGAAAAAATTGAAAAACTTATTAGGTATTTAGAAATATTTTTTTTATTTACATAAATATAAATTTTATTTTTTAAAATTTATTAAAATATATATATGTGTGTATAAAGAATATTAAAATTTTATGTAATGAATATACATAGGAAATTTAATGCAAGAAGTAAAATACCTACTCCCTTACCAAATTAGCAAGTCATTATATTCTCAGCAGTATGATGAATAAATTACATAATCTTAAACAATATTTTATTTTTTTATTATTTAATTTTTAATAAATCAACAATTAGTTTTAATATTATCATTAAGTTAGATAAATTATATGTATTCTCCTTCTCTTTTTCTTCCTTTCTTTTTTCCTTTTCTCTTTTAAAACTTTTCCTTTAAATGGTCACCGATGATTTTTTCCTAATAACTACTCTTAGATCAAGTTTTCTTCTTTTATTATTTTTTTAATAAACTCTCAAATATGTATTTATTTAGAACAAATTTAAATTTTTCTCCTCATATTCATGTGTACTTCAGAAATAAATCTGAAATTTTCTCTCCAATATTGGAGTCATATTTCTCCTAATTGAGATTTTATTTTCTCATTTTTAATTTTTTTTAGTATTTAATAGGTTATTTGGTAATTCAAAATACAGTGTGTATCGTTAATTTATTTTAATTGAAAACTTTGAATTTTTAAATATGAGTAATGATTTTCTTCTAATAGAGTCCGATAGTGCAGGTTGACATGTTTCTCCATTATTTAGTGGTTTAATTTCTTCTATTCTACCCTACACTAGATCATCTCTAAACAAAATATTTGAGTATCTCTAAATAAAATATTTTAATTCTCTATGTTTATAAATTTTTTTTATAAGAATATTATGTTATATTGTTGTTATGATTCTTATTAATAAATTGTCAAATTTTATAAAAAATAAATTATATATGTTCCTTAAATTTCAATTCGGTTTATATATATATAATGAAATAAAATTTCAATTTATTATAAAATTTTCTTTTGAGAAGGAATTTTATTTTTAATTTAAATGTATAATCTGCATTAATAGGTTAATAAGGTTAAGGAATAATTTATCAAATTTAAATTTCACATTGCTCTTTTTAAAGTTTATTCGTTTTTCAAATAAAAAAAAAAATTTATTAGGTTAAATAAGCATGATTCAAAATTAGGCCTATAAAGATTTGAGTTAGATTTTGAAATTAAACTGATTGAACTCAAAATTAGAGCCTTTGCATTCGTTGGAATTAAAATCTAATTGATTTGATTCAAATTGCAACTTTTTATTTTTAAAAAAAATAAAAAATTTAATTATTAAATTGATTCAAACTAAATTAAATTGAAATTAAAATTGAGAGACCTGTAGTCCACAACTGGTCCCTAGTCTCATGGACCAAAACCGAACCTTTCTGCTAGCCTGCTCTAACCCAAACTTTGGGTCCAGTCCATGTGCATTACTCTTTTTAGATTCAAAAAAGTGAAATGGAAAATAGGAGGTGATAAAAAAAAATTGGCTTAATGAGGATGTTTAATTTAATTATTTTAATTTTTTATATATTTAAATTTAAATTTAATTTAATTTTAAATTAAAAAATTAATAATTAAATTTCTTGATTTTTTTAAATTAAGTTAAGAAATTTAAAGTCTAAATAATAACCTTTTTATTTTAATTAAAAAAAAAAATTTCTTTTGTTTGGATCGCCACTGTTCTGTTTGCTGGCTGATTTCATCATTCCTTCTTGTAAGTTGGACATTCTATGTTGTGTAGATTCTGTCCATTCAAAACTAAGGAAACGAAGATCCTCCCTTCAAAGCCCTTCTCCGGCTACTGCTAATAATGTTGGCAACGGCGATTTCTGCCAACAGATTATCCTCTATCGGCACCTCCAATCTCTTTTCCTATCTCAATCCACTGAACCCATTTGTCGAACATGTTCGCGGTTTATGTGTATTGCTTGGCGCTATCCGTTACCAGTGCTCGGTGCCTTCGGTTACTCAAATTGGTAAGTCTGTGAATGAATGTCTTTCCTTGAGGCTTGAGGTCCTCACTCTTATTCAGGAAAGGTGTTCGTCAAAATGTGTCTGAGATAGAGACTATTAGACATTAACGCTCCCTTGCTGTGCGTGATTTTAATATTAGCAGATGGTGCTCGAACAAATCACCATGAGTTTTCAAGATGGCATAATGGTGGTGGAACTTTCCACAAATCAGCTCGTGTCGACCCAACAGCAATTATAGAAATCGGTTCTATAGTTCATTCCAAAGCTGTACTGGATGCGAATGTTCATGTTGGATCAGGAACCGTTATTGGACCTGCTGTTACTGTCGGTCAATCTACAAAGATAGGGTATGATATCTTCTTTCTGCGAAAAAGGGTCTTTACAATCACACTCATGTTGATTTTACAGTTACTAGTTTTAGTTGTAAACAGAAATTGTTTGTTTTATGCAGGTATAATGTTTCACTT
The DNA here is from genome assembly GCF_030052815.1 of Hevea brasiliensis. Classification (NCBI taxonomy): domain Eukaryota; kingdom Viridiplantae; phylum Streptophyta; class Magnoliopsida; order Malpighiales; family Euphorbiaceae; genus Hevea; species Hevea brasiliensis. The sequence goes on from NC_079510.1 coordinate 50,971,099, forward strand.
AGCAATTGCACTATAGGTGATTCTTGTCTAATCCACAATGGAGTGTGCATCGGTCAAGATGGTGAGGCTGGATTATATTGAATTTTTGTTTGTCTTCCTTAATTTGAACATGCTGTGCTAGTTGATACCTTGCTATTTGTTTGCCACTTTTACTGTCTCTTCTTTCAAAGAATCTCCTGAAACCAAGCTCTTTTTATTGTTATTTAAAAAAAAAAAGTTTTGAATCAGTGAAATATTGTTTGGTGCCTTATTACATTTTCTGCTTATTCCTTTTCTTAATATTTTACCTGCTTCATTTTTACCTAGTATTGCATATGGATATAAAAAAAAAAATCGGTATAACTGCAATTTTTTTTCTAAAAATGGTTGCTGTTCTTTTTTCCTGCAGGATTTGGTTTTTCTGTGGATGAGCAGGGAAGCATGATGAAGAAGCCTCAAGTTGGTGATATTTTTTAGTTTTCAAGGCACAATTAATTTTCTTCTCTTTCTTTGCTTCACTCGTAAAAGCAAACTGAGAATCATTAGAGTTAAGGACTGCTTCATACATTGTGATGCATTGGGTGTCCAAGATATAATTTTGAGAAGTTTCTGTGTTGAACTTCTATACTCGTTTGGCTTTTAACATTTTCCTCAGTTGAAACCCAAATGTTGTTCTACTGACTTTTTGTTATTTTTTTTAATGATTTACTTCTGGACAGAATTGCTAACCCTCAATCAATTGTGTTTTTCTTCTCCCATTTGGAGATACCAAAACAATGCCCCAGATATTTAGTTCTGTTTTAGATCTTGGCTAAAAGATATTATTTTGTCTATTATGCAGCTGCTGAATGCTAAGATAGGGAATCATGTAGAGATTGGAGCAAATACATGCATTGATAGAGGCAGGTGAGGAGTGTTTAGCTTAAAATTTTCAAGTTGTCACTTATATGCGAATGCTATACGGTAAACTATGCGAATGCTACACAGTAAACTAACTTGCACTTGGACACTGTCATATTTAACATGGAGTGCTAAGTATGCAACTATTTGAATTGCAGCTGGAGAGACACGGTTATTGGTGATCATTCAAAGATAGACAATTTAGTCCAAGTGAGATTCTGTTCCTTTGCATTGTTGTTTGATGGTTTACTTATTGTTGTGACATAATTGTGGGCTTTGCAGATTGGTCATAATGTAGTTATTGGAAAGAGTTGCTTGCTTTGTGGACAAGTTGGAATTGCAGGTTCTGTGACGTATGTCGCTTCTAAATCATTTTTAACCATGCCTTTTCTTGTGGGTCCTTCAGATATCCATTTAACTGTTTTGAATTTCTGTTTTATAGATTTTATGGTGCTTTAAGTAACGCTAATTTATATCTTTTTACCTGTCTGTTCTTGTTTAGGATAGGAGACTATGTTACTTTAGGGGGAAGGGTAGCAGTTCGTGATCATGCCTCTATCACATCAAAGGTATATAATTGGTTGCAAGCAAGTGATGAACAACCAGTCTATTGATTTTTTCTTGTCAAGTTTTTGATGTATTTTTAGTTTTTATTTGATTCTATATTTTGTCTTTCTTGCAATCTCTCAGAGTTCAATCATGCATCAAAATATTTTCAATTTAGGTTTGTTCAACTAAGGCAATTGTTTCATATCCTTTCATGCATTTACATGGAGAGAGGATACAGAATTATTTTACTAGTATTTTTTTGAAAAAACTTTAATTTTTTTATTTGGCAACTTAAATTCCGTTTCCCTTCTACTTAAATTGTTTCTGTGCTTAGAGTAGAAATAGATTCCAGTAGTCACCTTTACTGTTGAATCATAGGCCTTCTATGCTACAAATGATGTAGGGTGTGGTACAACTCACTAGTTATGTGATTTGGTAAATTGCAGGTCCGGCTGGCTGCTAATAGTTGTGTTACCAAGGATATAACAGAGCCTGGGGATTATGGTGGCTTCCCTGCTGTAAGATTCATTTTTTGTTCGTTCTTTCATCAGATGGTAATTCGCAATGATAGTAAAAAAAAAAAAAAGGGTGTCAGTAAGTCATTTCCTTGGGTTGCTTGGCAGGTTCCGATTCATCAATGGCGGAGACAAGTTGCTAATCATTCTCACCTTTCTAAGAAGTCGATTTCATAGCTATTATAGGTAACTGTTTTCTTAAGTTGAGGGTTCTGACCCATTGATTTATAGATGTAAACGTGATTTCAGCATATTTAATAGACTTGCAGCCTCATAAAAATTGGAGAAGCAAATTTGGTTTGTAATCTGTGGTACGAGTTGAGTCTTCTGTATCATCTAATTTGCGCCTCCATTGTTAATGAACTTGTGTGATGAACAACAGTGGCAAAATTTAACCCTCCCAGATGCATATAGTAAATTCTTGGTCCATATAACTGGGATATATCAAATATTGATCATTGGGAGTGCAATGGCTAAATACGGTATTCACCGTGAAAAAGTGGATTTTGGTTGAAAATTAAGTAGGTGAAGATTCCTTTATTTATAGGCTGCAGCATTTTCTGAAATCCTAATTCAGTTTTTCCAAGTTTCACACATGTACAAGATAATATGAAGGGGTTCTAATCAAATATCAGCCGTTCTAATTAAGTAACTTAGTTTGCTTGGAATTGTCAAGTGCTCTTATTTCACGTTCAATATGAGGTTGTTCGGTGTTTTATTGAGCTGAATATGTAGAAATGAGTCGAGATGGGAAGGTTCAATCACCTGAACAAAATTTTTGGTTTTAGTACTTATGGTTGGGTGCATTGCCGATTTATGCTATCCAAGATTAAATATTTCTATTTAGACGATCTGAAAGCTGCATTTTTTTACATTGATTTAGCACTTACATAAATTATAAAGAGTCATAAAGTGTTCTTTAATGAAGTCAAATTTTAATTGATAAGAAAGCGAAACTCTTTATTTCAACAATTTTGTTGGGTTCAGATCTAAATCAAATGATGATGATGATAAAAGCGAATGATCAATACCTGATATTAAACGTGAAATTTGGATGATTAAAAATGTCCTGACATGAATGCATTTGAATAGATTTGCAAAGAATCAACGAGGTGATATATTTGAAAGAGTTATCAGAACAGAATTCTGGCCGTGAAGATGAAGCTGATCTTGCAACAAATACAGGTTTTATAGGCTAAGAAAGTGTTGCTCTTTCGCTTCCCAACATAACGACGACAGATGACATTGTAGGTCTCTGAGCTGGTTCGTCTTGCACACACAGCAATCCAATGTCGATGAAACTTCAAGACCTCAGTCGCCGCCACATTTGACTTCAAAAGTAATGAGTCCACCAACTCCATTCCTTATCCTTTAGACTACATCTTCCATGCCTGGAATATATCATATGAAGTTATCGATTAATAATGACGTGGTTTTCTATTAATAATTCTTTCATTTAAGTCAAAGTGATGGGAACATTCAAAAGTGGGGAGACTCTCTCTTTTCTTAAAGTTAAAAGTCATTTTTTCCTTTTTCCGCTAATTATTTCTAATAGGAGGACCTCAAAGCTATTTTACAGAAAACAATCTTTTCATAGCATGCTCGAGAGCTATGTATCCACTGTTTAGAATTTAAATTAATGTAATTTGAAAAGGAAGATAAAAAAGGTGATTGGAATGAATTTGCATATACTTATTTATGTTCCATAAATTTTATTTGTATTATCTTTGCTTTCACTTTTATCAAAAATCTTTTTTCATTTCAAAATATGATATCTTTGAATTTATCTCATAATCAAGTAAAATGCTATTAATAATTTCAAGTCGAGAATCTTTGTGTAAATATAGGAGGCCTCAAACAACTCCATTAATAATGCTAAGGCGTCTTTGCTAATCAAGTTGCACACTCACACTTGGATATGAGAATTGAAAGATCCATATAAATGGGATTACAAAATTTTCAGTTTTCTGTCTTATTACAAGCAAGTATATAGTATGCAAAGTTGAATAGTCAAATTATTAGCCAAGTATAAGCAACTTTTCATTTTGCTCTAAGCAACATCCCAGAATTCTGACAAGATTTCTATGTTGCAATTTTGCAATTAAGGTGACTTCGTTCATGAATTCCTATAGTCCTTTACCGGAAGTTCTTCACAGCCTCTTAATTGTCATTTCTCTGCTACCTTCTAACTTACCCTGAAAATTCCTAAAATTTTGAGAATATATATATATAATTTTCAACTTTAAGTTACAAATTCCTTGACCTTTAATATCTAAGAATAACCATGATGATGTTGAGTTAGAATGGTTCATATAATACTTAAGCTCAGAATGGAGGAAACATAAGCACTGAGGGATGAGATACATAAGTTTATTGTCGGTTCAGACTTAGCCTAGTGGCCAAGACATTCCTCAACCAGGGCAATACTCCGGGTTCAAGCACTCCCCAACAAAATGTATCTCTGACAAAAAAAAAAAAAAAGATGCATAAGTTTATTGCCATGTTAAATTAGAAGTAATAGGAAATATTAATTATTACTGATTAAGTTGTGATTGTTAATATATACTTAATATTGTATAATATATTTTTTTTTACAACTTCTCAGTTCTCACCTTTGGACTGCACCAAATCCCCCTTCGCCTAGCTTGTTATCGTCAGAGAAGTTACTTATTGTAGCTTCATTTGCACTCAAACCATATAAAAAGCCAGGAATCTATTATTGAAAGTCCACTGCAAACTACACAACCGAATATAATTATGGGTGTTAAATATATACTCTGATGTTAGAGATGAAATAATGTCACAATTTTAAAGCATTAGTTATGAAGTAAAATATAATATATCAGGGATTTTTTTTTTATAAATGAAATTTTATTAAAATTTGATAAAATCTAAAAAAAAATTAGCATAAACTCATCATCTATGCTTAACTGATAGGCTTTCTCAATACACCCAACTCTAGAGAGCGGCATGCTAAATAAAAAAAACCTGAAAAAGAGATACAAAATGCAAAAAGGATATTGTTAAAATAAGAAATCTCAAAGCAGCAAAGGAAATCCAAATTACACATCAAAAGCAGCAGACATGAACCAACAAAACAAAGACGACAAAATTTCCTAATCCATAGCCAAAATCCCTAATTTGGAACCCTAATCTGCCAAAACACTCAAAGATACAGTCAAAATGAGATCAAAGAGTGGCGATAAAGTCTGAATTTCTGATAAGACCTTACTTGACCAACGAATCTGCAACAGAGTTTACCTCACAGATATTAGGGATATTTATTTACCAATTTTTTCATTTATAGCATTCTTCTTCACCATTTTCAATATTTTCAAAAACAAGTAGATTAATACGCTAACTGATGCAGGAATAACTGCTAAGTAACGATAGCAACTATTTTTCGCCATTTACCTGCAATTTCATACGCACATCCAAGAAAAAAAAATGAAAACAGTGAATTAACATTAAACAGGAAAAAAAAATCTATTTAGAGTTTGTAATAATAAATTTTATTCTATCATGCACCTAAGCTAATTGAGTTTCAATCATAATCAATTAATATATATATATATATATATAAATTATTCATAAAATAAAATTTAAATTAAATTAAATTGTGTTGAGATAAATTTTCGTGCTAATATATATCATTTGCTTCTATTTAAAATATTTCTTTTTTTTAAAAAATAAAATATATGATAATAAACTATATAGACCAAGATATTTGTAAAAACAGCAAGAATCCCAACCGAACTACATAGTATACACCTAATCACAGATTACGAAGAAATTATAATTAACATTCATTCATAAATATAAGACTCTACTTATTTCACGAAAAATAATTTATGCATGATAAATATTTTTTATAAAAAAATATTTTTTAAAAAAATACATTTCATAAAAATATTTTCTGTTGTTTAGTTATAATTTTAAACTAATGATATGTGTTTATTTTATATATGTATAAGTGTATTGACATTTTAATAAGATTATTAAAATTTAAAAAATGAAAAATGAATTACTCTTTTCAAAGATGAAAATCTTTTTTCTTAAAATTGACTAAGTTTTCCCTTTAATTAAAAAAATATTTTTCGTTGGTCAATTTTTCTAAACATTTCAAAGGTAAGAAAATATAAAAAATATTTTTCAAGAAAATATTTTTTATGAAACGAATAGAGTCTAAGTGTGAAATTATTTTCTTTAATTAATAAAAGCGTTTATATATATATATCCGGGTGTACTAATAATCTCTCTTTGATTATGTATATTTGTGCAGTTATTTTTTAGAATGGATATTTCTCATGCCTAACAAAGCAATTGGGCATCAGAATTCTACAACCATTTTTTCCCCGGCAGCGCTTGCGAAGATGCAAAATAGTTTTATAAAGACACTTGGAACAATCACCTGCAGAGATATATGGAGTGCAATGTGCAAATTTGTAAATTGGATTTCCTTGGAACTTGGCTTCTGTAGTTGCAAATTTAGCTACAGATGATGATTTCCTATAACGTCGGACCACCTTAGACACCAAACTATTCGTTATCTTGTTCAACAAATCCATGAAGTCATCTGATTCTTTGATATTCTCTTCATTTGCCTAGTGAAGGGAACGCTGATACTCCAAGATGGAGAAGAAATATTTGTAGGAGTAACGTATCATACACTGGTCGTACCAAATGATGGCTTTTTCCTTCCCAGGACAAATCTTTGTAATATTTTTAGTGACGGCATCCACACGTTCTTTGACGTCTCCTTTACAGAGAAAGCTATCATAGACTTTGGCTGCGAAAGTTTTGCCTGCAGAGGAATTATAGAATCCATTTTCGACGGTAGCATTTGATTTTGAGCGAAGTGAAGAAAGGACATTATCAAGATTGGTATGATAAGTACTGTTTGGAGTGATAGTGGAAGTGTTTGATGGGCAGAAGTGTTCGCTCGGATTTAAGACAGCTTCAGTTCCATGGCTAAGAATGCTAAGAATACCAAAAAGTACAGAAAGTGATGGTTACATTATTACGAAAGATGCCTACTGGGGTTTTTCTTGCCGTATGTATTGAGAGGCACTTGATTTTAGCTCATGGTTTCCCTTAATGTGGAAAAATGGATGCTTGATATCTTCAATCTGCGTGCCCAAAATCATTGACAAATTACGAAAAGTCAGTAGGCTATGTTAAAGAACCTTCATGAGTAGGTTTTTTTTTTTTTTTTTTAATTGATGAACGTGACTAGCGAGGATGAATTTGGAAGATATGGTAAAGAATATATATATATATATATATATATATATAGGGATCATTCACATTGAATGTCCAGGCCATCTCCATCAAAAGTTCTTTATTTAACTAATTAATGCATATGCGGTGGTAACAAAGTCGCATTACAATACAATACCTAAATATGGAATGACAGTCATATAGCATAAATTTTATTCTATCATGCACCTAAGCTAATTGAAGGTGAGATTATGAGTATATATCCTTATTTCTTAAATATATAATTAGTTTTATGTATATGTTCTTTTCACAATAACTGAATATTTATGAATCAATAAACTCTAGCTTGGTAATAGTATACTTGGTTTAAATTCTGAGTCTCGGTAAAAGCTAAATATACAAAAAAAAAAAAAAAAAAGAACTATGTATACCAAGATATCTATAAAAAGAACTGGAACTCCAACCTAAGTATAGAATATATATACCTTAGTAGATCACTAAGAAATTATAATATATACTCGAAATAGTGCTATATAAGTGTGAAATCATTTCTCTTAATTAATAAGTGAAATGTCCCACATGTATGCAAGTATAGAAAACACTAATTATTTAATAATTCGAGTGTATTGAATAATCTCTTCTAAATCAGGCATGTTTATGCGCGTACCTTTTGAGCTGCTGGTGTAGAATTTGTATTTCTCATACCTAACAAAGCAACTGGACATCAGAATTTTACAACCAATTTTCCCCCAGTAGCGCTCGCTAATATGTGAAATAGCTTTTTGAAGACGCTTGGAACAATCATCTGCAGAGATATCTGGAGTGCACTGTGCGATGTTGTAGATTGGATTTCTTTGGAATATGGCTACTGAAATTGCATATTTGGCAACAGATGATTTCTTATAACGTCGGACCACCTTAGACAACAAACTATGCATTGTCTCGTTCAATGCATTCCTGAAGGCATATGGTTCTTCGATATTCTCTCTATTTGTCATTATTAAGGAAAGGCTTATACTCCATAATGGAGAAGAAAGAATATTTGTTGGAGTTGGAGTAACGAATCATGCACTTGTCGTACCAAATGATGGCTTCTTTCTTCCTAGGGCAAAACTGGTATATGAAGCACGGAAACGGCGCTGAGTCGGAAACGTTTCATATGAGGAAATGACCTGACACGGCTGGGAAACGTTTCCGGACCGTTTATGAAAATATTAGAAATCGGAAACGCGTTTTCAGCAAACGGAAACACGTTTCTTTAAAGAAAATTAAAAAAAAAAAAAGAAAAATGGGTAGGTTAAAATCGATCACTTCACAACATTCACCACCATTAAGATCAACAAAAAAGGAAGAAGAGGAAAAAGAAAAAGAAAGGGAGTATCAGACCTTCAACGGCAGCATCGCAGTTCGCAGCGCAGGTAAGGATCACAACACCTTTCTCTTCTTTTCTCTCTGATCTACCATATTCACTCTCTGATATGCCCTCTCCATCCTTATCAATAGAAGAAGAAGAAGAAGAAGAAGAAGAAGAAGAAGCAGCAACAGCCGAAGGGAGGAACGACAGTCGACAGGTAATGATGGCCTTTCCTATTTGTTGTTCCCAATTGTGAATGTGAAGTATTAGGTTTATATTGGGATTTTATTAATTTATTATTTTCCTTATCATTAATTTATTATTTTCCTTTTCTAATTTCTTTGTGAAACAATTTTATTAAGCAACTTTCATGAATTAATTACAATTTTATTCCATTAATTAATCATAAATTTATCATATTTAATATCAATTTTTTTTCTCTAAATGTATATTCCATAATTAGATTTTTCTCAAACCAAATTTGAGGAGTTATCATAAATATTTTTTTTAAAAAAAGAAAGATAAAAAAAAAATTTCTCCCAAATTCACTAAAAATTTTCAAGATTTGCCATATTTTTACAATCAACATTTTGAAGGAAATTAAGGACAAATGTAAATATATTTTTAAAGTTATTTTTAAAATTATAAAATTTCAAGTTTAAATTCTAATTAATGATAAATAAAAAAAAATTCCAACAATCAAAATTTGTATTTTATATTAATATATTTTATATTTTTGTAATAATTTATATATAATGTGTTTAATATTTGTTTTAATGTATCGTTATATTATATATTAAAATTTTTCATAATAATTTTTATAATCAATTTATTCAATTCTATTATTTAATTCTTTAATCTTTTAATAAATAATTTGCATTGTGCTTTAATCCTTAGTATATAATTTGTTTAAATAATTTGTAAATTGTATAAAATTGCATTTTCTTTTTGTCATTTTGATAGGACAATATTTGAATGGATTCTTCGAACTCTAATTCTACCCAAGCAAATAGCACTAGTGCCACTTCTTCAAAAACTAGGGAGGAAGAATTTAATTTTTTGTGGAGATATATAACTAAACTTGAGAAAACTGGAGAAGGAGGGGGTAATTGTAAATGGATATGTAATTTTTGTGGATAAGAAAAGCAAGGGACTTATACTAGAGTGAGGGCTCATTTATTGAAAATCACTGGAAAAGGGATTGGTGTGTGTAAAAAAGTGATGAATGATAGTATTTCTGAAATGAGGAAACAGGAGGATGAGGCAACAAACAAAATTACCAATTCACAATCTAGGCGAGTTTCTCTGCCTATTAGTATAACTTCTGTTCTTTCATTGAATATAACTGAACCAAGTATTTTAGCAGCTTTGAAGAAAAGAAGAGTTAATGATTCTCCTCTTGGTAGAGCTTTTTACTTGCAAACTAGAGCTCAATTAGATGCAAAGATTGCTAGAATGTTCTACATTGGGGGGTCTACCTTTTAATTTTGCTAGAAATCTTTATTATGTGAGTTCTTATTCTTTTACTGCTAATCATGTTTTGGGTGGTTATGTGCCACCTGGTTATAACAAATTGAGAACCACATTACTTCAGCAAGAAAAAGCAAATGTAGAGAGGTCACTTGAACCAATTAAAAGCACTTGGTTAGAAAAGGGTGTTAGTATTGTGAGTGATGGATGGAGTGATACCCAGAGGAGGCCTTTGATTAATTTTATGATTGTTTCTGAGTCTGGCCCCATATTTATCAAATCTATAGATTGTTCTGGTGAAGTGAAAGATAAGCAATTTATTGCTAATTTGCTAAAAGAAGTAATTGATGAGGTGGGTCATCAAAAAGTGGTACAAGTCATTACTGATAATGCTTCAAATTGTAAAGGTGCTGGAGAAATCATTGAGGGAATGTTTCCACATATTTATTAGACTCCTTGTGTTGTGCACACTCTTAATCTTGCTTTGAAGAATATATTTGCAGCAAAAAATTTGGAAACTAATCAAGAAACTTATGATGTGTGTCACTAGATCACTGAAATCCACGGGGATGCTTTGCAAATCAAGAATTTTATAATGAATCATTCCATGAGGCTTGTAATTTATAATCGGTTTAGCCCTTTGAAATTACTTTCAGTTGCTGACACTCGTTTTGCTTTTATTGTTGTGATGCTTAAAAGATTTAAACTTATTAGGCGTACTTTAGAAGCAATGATTATGAGTGATCAATGGGCACAATACCGAGAAGATGACCAAGGCAAAGCTAGATTTGTTCGTGATAAAGTGGTAGATGAGGATTGGTGGGAAAAGGTTGATTACATCATTACTTTTACTGGGCCCATTTATGACATGATCAGAGTTTGTGACACAGACAAATCATGCCTTCATTTAGTTTATGAGTTGTGGGATTCTATGATTGAAAAGGTGAAGCAAGTTATTTTTTATCATGAAGGAAAGCAAGCAGATGGGTTTTCTCCTTTTTATTATGTGGTTCATCGAATTCTTGTTGATAGTTGGGCAAAGAGCAATACTCCCCTTCATTGTTTAGCTCATTCATTAAATCCAAGGTAAATTTCTAACTTACATACTCATCTTCTTGTTATAATTTTTTTTTTTTTTCTGAATTTATTTTCTTATTTTTAAAGATTTTATTGCGAACAATGGCTTCAAGAGGGAGAAGGTAGAGTGCCTTCTCATATGGATGGAGAAGTATCAACTGAAAGAATTAAATGCTTTAGGAGGATTTTTTCTAATGAAAATGAGCGAATTAGAGCAAATAATGAATTTACAAATTTTTCTTTGAAAAGTGGACATTTTGCTGATCCTGATTCTATTGGAAGTATGTATGTTACAGATCCTAGGAAATGGTGGGAATCTTTTGGTTCTAATGCACCTTTACTTCAAAGGTTGGCTTTTAAAGTGCTTGAACAACCTACTTCCTCCTCTTGTTGTGAAAGAAATTGGAGTATTTATTCATTCATTCATTCATTCATTCATGTAGAAGAAATAAATTAACTCCAAAACGTGCAAAAGACTTGGTTTTTATCCATAATAATCTTCGTCTTCTGTCGAGAAACTCCTTCCAATATTATGATAAGAAGACAAAATTGTGGAATGTTGGCGGTGATCAATTTGGAAGTATGAAAGATGTGAGAGTTCTTGAATTTGCCAACCTTTCATTGGATGAACCCGAGTTAGAGTCTGTTTTATTTGATGAAAATGCAACTACAAGCATGGAGAAGGAGAAAGACAGTGAAGTTGAGAAAATGTCATAAATTTCATTATCTTTTCTTTTTTAATATATTTATTTCTTATAAGTATGAAACTTCTAAATATGTATTTTTATGGTTGAATTTAATTATTGATTTGGACTTTATTTATTATTGAACATATATATATATATACCCCTATATTTTTTATATTTACACATTTCCCCACGTTTTCGTTTCCTATATTTTTTAAAATGCCATTTCCCCGTGTCCGTTTCCGCATTTCCGTTTATGTGCTACATAGGTAATATATCTAATCATGTCATCCACACATTCATGACACTGCGAGGGATTGAGATCTCCTCTGCAGAGAAAGCTGCACTTTGGCTGCGGAAGTATTGCCTGCAGAGAAATTGTAGAACCCATTTTCGATTGTAGCATTTGATTTTGAGCATAGTGAAGAAAGAACATTATCAAGATTAGTATGGCAGGTACTGTTTGGGGCGAAAGTGGCAGTGTTTGATGGGCAGTAGCGTACGCTCGGATTTGAGACAGCTTCAGTTCCATGGCTAAGAAAGCTAAAAATACCCAAAAACACAGGAAGGGATCGTGCAATTAGTATGATAGATGCCATCTTTCTTAATGACTCTGGGCTTTTTCTTACCGTATGTATTGAGTTCATGCCTTCCAGGGTTGAGTTCATGCACCACTTGAAAAGCAAGTCAAGCATAATAATGATATATAGCTAGCTAAGACCTGGTTAAAAAAAAGAGAAGAAATGGTGCTAGGGACCAATCGAATCATGTTAAAAAAAAAAAATCATATAAAATAATTTATTGCCAATTGCAAAGCAGACGGATTTCCACTTAAAGCATTAAGTACCAATTGATAACCACGTTTCTAAATGGATTAGTAAATAATTTAATTTGAATTAAGGTGCTATTCCTTAATCGTAAAGGAAAGCATGCATCCAGTAAAAGTAGACTGCTAAAACATGTTGACCCATATCAGGGAAAGACACTAGAAATGTGAAACTTATCAAATAATTAGATTAATGTTGGGAATATATAAATGTAGAACTTTCATATTTAAAAAAAATGAAATAAGTGAAAAATATATAAAAAAGACCTATAATCTCATTGTTTTAAGATGTTAGGTTAAATATGATATAAATATATTTTTTTATAAAACCCATAAAAAAAAAAAAATTTTCTCCAAGCGGTTTGACCTCACAAATGTCTAACAATTGACGAGTTTTTCCTTCTTCCGTGGGAATCTAGACCTTGCAAAATCAAATTTTATTTTTATTAAAATAGTTATTTTTTTCATAAATTTTTAACAATTTTTAATTAGTTTACCATTCTTTTTATATAAAATTATGTGTATCATTTATGTCTCTTAAATTGGATAGAATCCTCTCTCTGCTTTTATTTCATTTAATTTTAATTATAATAATTTTGCCTAATTTAGTTTAATTAGCAAATATAATATTCACCTTGTGGATATTAGATTCAAATTCTTACTCCTTTTATTAAAAAAAAATTTTAATAAAGTAAAAATTTTTTATTTTAAAATATAAAATTTAGAAATTAATATTATTTATTTTTTAAATAGTAATTAAGAATATGTAAACTTTAATATATATATATATATATATATATATATATATATATATATATAATACAAATTAAGTGGTAATATATTAAAAATAAATTTTTTTAATAATTTATAAAATAATAAAAATTTAAAATAGAGAAATTCGAGCCTTCCTAATGGGCAGGGAGGGTGTCGCATTGCCACTCTTAAAGGGGAGACCAGGGGATCCAAGCCCTAAGCCCAAAATTTTTTAAATTATTTTAATGTTAAAAAGAAAATGTATAAAATTATAAAAAGAATCAAAATTGATCCCATATTAATTAAAAAAAAAGGTCTACTAAAATTATAAATAATATATGTCGTACAGAATTTTGTTTATGAATTCGGTCCAATTTGATTTTGATCCATCAAATCTCAAAATTAAACACATAATTTTATCTATGAATGTGATCCAATTTAATTTGGTGAATCACATTATTATTCTTTTTGAGGCAAACATAAAATAGCAACCGATAATGTTGAGTTAATAAGTTATTATTCTTAAACGGAAAATTTTTTTCTAAATTTAATTTATTATATATTTAAAATATAAATATATATATATTATATTCATAATAAACAAGTCTAAAAAAAATCTAAACAAGCTAAGACTTGATCATCAAAATTATCTAGAAGGTTGCTTACGGCTATAAATTAAGCCACCCTCCTCTATTCTCTCTATTTTATTTTCTATTAGGAAAATGTCTTTTAGGATTGCCTCCAACCATTTTCACGGTAATAATTTCTTTTTATTTTTATTTTTAATAAAATAAAATATTTTATTTAATTTTTTTCATTCTTTTTAATTTTTGTGTAATTTTTTTTTTATTTCTCTCTCAAAATATTATAACATTGATTATGGTGAGATTTTTTATCAACAAAAAAAAAAAAAGACAGTGCTATTAGAATTTTTTTTATGGCAATATTAGCATTATGACTTTAGGACCGAGCCAAATTGAAATTATTAATACTATGAAAAATAAATTTTTATTTATATTTTAGATTTAAAATATAAATTTTATTATAAATGTCATAAAAATATTTATGAATGCAAATTATTTTCTTACTTAAAAAAAAAAAAAAACTATAGAGCTAACAATCGGGACACAATTGATAGAATCTTGTACTTTGGCAGAATTTTTGGGGGTTATTAGTTGGATTTACGCTATGGAATTTTCGGGCATTATCCTAAAACCACACGCAAGAGACCACTTACATTGAATATTGTCCAGCTGGCCATCTCCACCGGAAGTTCTATATTTACCATATATGGTGGTGGTGACAAAGTCGCATTACAATACCTGAATATGGGATAGTTATATATGGATCGCATAATTATTCAAATTCATATGGAATTAAATCAACTATTTCTTATTTGAAATTTAAAATTTTACAATAATTTATACTTCATTCGGTCAAAAGGGAGCGCTATATATATATATATATATATATATATATATATATATATATATATATATATATATATATATATATATATATATATTATGGAAAGCTCTTGGACTTAAGGAGCCATGGCCCCTCTAGTCTTCGTGTAATTCCGCCACCTTATTCGACCCTGAACCCACAGGATGTGTAATTATATGAAACATTATTTATATATATCAAATATATTTTATAATTTTCCAAATTTACTATATAATATATATAAAAGCATCCATCATGAATTTGAGGAATATCATATCATATTTGTGCAATTTATATTCAAGTGGAAACAAGGATGCTGGATATATAAAGTCCAAAATTATTCAAGGGATCAGTAAACAAACTTAAAAATCACGAACAGTCGGTAAGCTATGGAATTTTCAGGCATCCATCCCAAGTTAGAGAATCTCTACCAGGATGAATTTGAAAGATATGGTAAAGAAAATGTATCAATATATAGGGATAATTTTGTGTATCTATTAAATTTGGGCACACCCACAAAAAAATTTTTTATTAACCAAACAAAAGATTTTTAAATTTATGAATTTCAAATTCTAAACTTTAAATTAAACATGTGAAATCCAAATTTCAAATCTAAATCCAAATGCAATCCAATAGAACTTGACTGCATTACTTCATTACGTCCAACTAAATATAATCTTAATAAGCGAAATAATTGTAAGTACTTTTCCTTTATTTTGGGGTTTAATTGCACTCTTTTTTGTTTCCAATATAATTAAACAATAGCAGATATGACGCGTGTATAAATGGTAGCAAGCTCAATAGATCAACATTAATGAGAATATATGGTTGAAAAAAAATAAAATCACAAAAACATAGAAGTAAAACTTACTATGTTCCAACAATTTTATTTGTACTTCCATGAATTTGATCACCAAAAAAAATTCTTACAGTCCCAAAATCTGAACTTGAATTCATATCTTTATTTAGTAACACATTGGCCATGTGAAGGGAGTGTAGTACAACGTGACTTAGAAGTATTATATATTCATGAGGATTTAACCCAAAATCGTTTAGAGTGGAGAAAAAAAATTCATATAGCCGACTCCAAATTTTTGGAATAGAAATTTAGTTGAGTTGAGTTGAGTTATCTAGTAACACATTGCTAGCCATAAGATCACAATGTATAATTCTTAATTGAGAGTCTTCATCCAAATACTGGAGGCCTCGAACAATTCTAGTAATGATTTTGTATCGTTTTGGCCAATCCAATTGTTATTTGTTTTTGACATCTATATACATATTTTTAAGATGATTAATATTATATATTTAGACATATGTTGTAAATATCAGAAGAAAGCATATATATATATATATATATATATATATAGGGCTAACCAAAAAGAAAGTAATCAAGGCTTTTGTTGGGAACAAACTCATAGACCAGTATCTTTTCTTCTCCTTCAAGGCAAACTCTCAGCAACCTCACCAGATTTCTATGTCGAATCTTGCCTACAGATTGAACCTCATTCATAAATTCTTCAGTTCCCTGCATAGAGCTTTTAGAAAGTCTTTTTGCAGCTATTTCCTGTCCATTAGGAAGTATACCCCAAAAACATAATATAATTCAATCAATTGTTAGAAGTTTTATTTCTTAATTCCATTTGCATATTTGAAGGCTACACGAGTTTATTGACATGCAAAATTAGAAATTAACAGGAATTATTACAACTAAGTTCTTGCTATATATAGCCAATCTTACAATTGTTAATATATATAATATTTTACAATATTAAACCTCATAGTTCTCACCCTATACACTGTACCAAATCCTCCTTCTCCTAGCTTGTTATTGTCAGAGAAGTTATTTGTTGCAGCTTCAATTATACTCAAACTAAAACGTGAGCAATCTATTGTTGAAAGTTCACTGCAAACTACACAACTGAATATAATTGTGGTGTTGATATACATATTTTGAGGTTAGAAATGAAATAATGTCACAATACTAAAGCATTAATTATGAAGTAAAATATAACATATCACAGATATTTATTTACCAGTTTTTTCATTTATAGTATCCTTCTTCACCTTTTTCATCATTTTAAAAGACAAGTAGATTAATAGGGAAACCAACGCAGTAATTGAAGTAACAATTGCCACATTTTTTTGCCATTTACCTGCAATAATACCATACATACATCCAAAAAAAAAAAAAGAATAACAGGAGGTAATTAACATTAAACAGGAAAAAAAAATATTTCTATTTAGAGTCTGTAATAATAAATTTTATTATATAATGAGTCTAAGCTAATTGAATGTTATGGGTTCAACACCAATATATATCCTTATTTCTTAATAATAATAATAATAATAATAATAATAATAATAATAATAATATTTAGTTCTATTCTCTTTTTACAATCAACGTATATTTATGGACCAATGAGTTTTATATATCACAATAGTATTAGTTTTGAGTTCGTGATGGACCAAGTTTATGCAAGAATTTTTCATTAGGTTTATGTAAGAATTTTTCATTATTTAATAATCAGATGAAGTAAATGATCTCTCTTAATTAGATTAAGAATGTTTGTGCAGGTACCTTTTGGGTTGCTGAAGTAGAATTCGTATCTCTCATGCCTAACAAAGCAATTGGGCATCAGAATTCTACAGCCAATTTCCCCCCAGCAGCGCTCGTGAAGATGTAAAATAGCTTTATGAAGACACTTGGAACAATCATCTTTAGAGATATCTGGAGTGCACTGTGCCATTTTGTAGATTGGATTTCCTTGTAATATGAATACTGAAGTTGCATATTTGGCGACAGATGATTTCTTATAACGTCGGATCACCTTAGACGCCAAACTACAAATTGTCTCGTTCAATGCATTCATAAAGACATCTGGTTCTTCGATGTTCTCTCCATTTGTCACATTAAGGAAAGGCTCATACTCCATGATGGAGAAGAAATATTTGTTGGAGTAACGTATCATGCACTTGTCGAACCACATGATGGCTTCTTTCTTCCTAGGGCATATTTTTGTAATATTTTTAGTGACGACTTCCACACATTCTTAATCTTGACAGTCCTGGGGTTTGAGATCTCCTCTGCAAAGAAAGCACCATAGACTTTGGCTGCGGAAGGTTTGCTTGTAGAGGAATTGTAGAACCAATTTTTGCTGGTAACATTTGATTTTGAGCGAAGTGAAGAAAGGACATAATCAAGATTAGTATGGTAGGTACTATTTGGGGTGAAAGTGGTAGTGTTTGATGGGCAGTAGTATTCGCTCGGACTTAAGACAGCTTCAGTTCCATGACTAATAAAGCTAAGAATACCAAAAAATACAGAAAGTGATCGTGACATTGCTATGAAAGATGCTATCTGTGTTGATGTCTTTGTGGTTTTTCTTACCGTATATATTGAGAGGCACTTGATTTTAGTTCATGGCTTCATGCAGTAAAACTGAAGATATATATTTTGCTCTCGTGATCAATTGCAACTTGCTTCTTCTTTTTTTTTTTTTTTTATAAGCAACTTGTCTCTTTATTTATTATTTTTTGGAGTGTAACATACACAATATGTTGCCATTGTTCCAATTGTAATCTGTCTATTATCTTTGTTTTTTATTTATTTACCTTTGACCCTAAAACTCTTATAATCTTAAAGATATCTTTAGTATTTATCGACCATGGTTTAGTTTGGTCTATCGACCATTGTTTAATTTTTCCTTTTTTTTAAAGTTTTTTTTTCTGACTTTATCATTAATAAAATTTGACTTATAAAAAAAATCTATTATCTTTAATGATAGATGATAAAAATAATAGTATGACTTGGATAAAAAATATCTATTGTGAATGAAACAGTTCCATGGCTATGAACGCTAAGAATACCAAAAAAATACCGTACGTGATCGTGCCATTAGTATGAAAGATGCCATCTTTCTTCACGGCTTCATGCAGTAAAGCCAAGAGATATATATTTTTGCTCTTGAGATCAATTGCAACTTGAGTCCTTATTTATTATTATTGGGGTGTAAAATACAAAATACGTAGTTATTATTCCAGTTGTAGTTTATTTATGCATGCTTGTTGTTCTTGGGTGTTGATTTGTTGCAAAAGAAATGTTAAATTAGCTCATGCATATTAGTTTTGGATTGTCTTAATTTGAAACGTCAGCTCCGTTATTGATCAGTTTTCTAGTAGTCCCAAAAAATAAAATGATATACAGAACGCAGAATTAAGCTGCTAGAAAATCACACGACGAATGAGTAAATGAACAAGCTTCCAGGTTTGATTTCATGCACCAAATAGGAAAGCAAGTCAAGCATGATAATGACATACAGCTAGGAGCTGGTAGAAAAAGTAAAAAATTATGCCTCATGACCTATTTTCAAATAGAACCAGCACTATGATTTGGGAAAGTATAAAGTCATCCAAGTCCATAATAAGTCTTTATTAAATACTCGCGACTCAATTTCCATGAAAAATACTTGGGAATATTATTAATGAACCTACACTAGTTCAATACAATAATTAATCTAAATATTTCTTGCTAAGCAATTACGCACTAACAAGGTTGACAAAGCACAAAATTCTAAATTTTAATCAGTATCTTTTTCAAAATTAATTCAGCAGTTTACTTCTTTTATAGCATACTAGAACAAATTATAACAGTCCATTTAACCCATAAAATATTGGAAATTCCACAAATAATAAATGCAACAATAATAATATACGTGAATTTCCAATTTTACCACTATTAAATATAATTCCAGAATAATGCATGAGCATGTTAATTAATAAATAATATTGATGTTATGTGATATTTTTTAATATATACTCATAATGATTAAACAGTAGTTCGCTTAATAAAGTTATCGAGAAGTGGCAGGCAAATTCAAATTTTCTGAAAAATAATTATATAAATATAAATTCAACAAAAACAGTAAAATAATTCAAAACCTGCTTTAAAAAATATCTCTTAACAAGCACCACAACCACTAGCCAATTACCCCGCCATAAATCCTCAATAGTGTTACAGGCTTACAGCCACCAGCCCAGAATTAAATTAATTATCCAGCTCAATTAATATAATATTTTTGAAAATTATTAATATTCCACATTAATTTAGTATAAAGGAAATGTACCTCTTATAAAGTTTTGAACACTCTTTTTTTTTTTTGTTAACTTTTAATAGTTAGTTAAATTTGATCTTTTTTTTTTAATTGTATTAGAGCTTCTACCAACCAATGTTTCGATCTCTCATAAGTATTTTATGCTCCAGTTATTTGATCTAAAGGTAAGGGATGTATTAATATTCCTACGTTGATTTAAAATATAGATAATATACTGTTTATAAGGCTTTGAGCACTTCTCTCTTTTTGAGGTAATTTTTTAGGGTATATTAGATCTAACCTATTTTCTTAAAAAAAATCAATTATCCTCCTTAGTCATTTTGATTATAAAAGGAAAAATTACCATTTAATCCTTATATTTTAATAAAACTAACTATTTAATCCCTATATTTTGAAAATACATTGCTTAATCCCTATGTATTTTACTTCTGTTAAACTATTTAATCCCTCAATTAAATTTTTTGTTAGTCTATGCCAATCAAATCACTCTTTAGTCCCTCTATTTTAAGGAAACGAATTAATTGATTCTTTTATTTTGAAAAACACTATTATTTTATTCATCTATTTTAGTAAAACTAATTAGTTAATTTATGTATTTTGAAAAACACGATATTTTGAAAATATATTTTTGGATAAAAATAAAAATTTTACTATATGGAAACTAAATCTGAATTTACATTTTTTAAAATTATTTAAGTTTATTCATTCAATTTCTTGAATATCATTTTTGTGTCTTATATATTGTGAAATAATTTTTTTTAATTACTTAGATGTGTAGGGAAACTAATTAAAAATTTTGCACAGATAACTTGTATGAATTATTAAAAGATGAAAATAGAGAGACAATAATGGAGAAAAAGGTGATGGAGAAAAAGGTGTGGATGTAGAAGAGAAAAACATGAGAAGAAAGAAATAAAAGATGATAGAAGAAAAATAATTAAGTAGAGAAAATTAAGATAATTTAAATATAAAAAATAATTATGAGACTAAATTACTAATGAAATCATCAAAAGATAATAATTAATTAATGTATTTTAAAATATAAAAATTAATTAATAAATTTCAGTAAAATAGAGATACTAAATAATGGACTACTTATTAAAAAATGTAAAAATAAAAAAATTTTACAAATCTACTTTGGTTTTGAAATTATTTATAATAATCTTTTTTAAAAAACAAAGTGTATTAAAATAAAACATTAAATCAATGAAGATTTTAAATATTTAAATAAATATACATAATTGTCAATTATACATTCGTTCAAAAGATTGACATATTCACATTAAATTTTCATACGTGTATAAGTTGATCCATATATACTTTATAAAATATGAACAAATGATACATATTAATTAAAGAAAAGCTACTTTTGAAAGATTATAATGTGTAGACTTCTCTAAAAACTTTATTTTAAGAAAATAAGAGAGAAATTGCATAAAGGAGAAAATTATTAATTTAAAAAACTTAAATAATGGAGGAAATTATTTTTTTTATTTTTTTTCTTTCATCTAAAGATAGAAACAATAGATAATATAGATTATTAATATAGAGAGCTATTTTAAATTGGATTTAAATTTTTTTATTTATAAAAAATTTAATTAAGAGTGTTTTAGTCTTTTATAAATTATTTATTACATTAATTTTGACCCTAATAAATTAGGGTGTGGAAATAGATACTCCCTTAATTTTATCACTATTTTTCTATTCAAATGAGGCATAATTAAAGAACTCATAATTATAGAACATAGCAACTAAGTTTTTTTTTTTTTAACTCATAGAAATTATGTTCTAATCTCAAGTTAATTGGAAAAGACAATATCTATCCGACTTTATTTGAGATTAGTTCTGTATTAATATTAAAAATTATAAATTTTTTAAAATTATTTTTTTCTGCATTTAGATATTTCCCCTTTTCTCTTCATTCCAAACCCCTTTTCCTACTCATAATTAATAATTTCATTACATTATTGTTTGTGCCATAGTTCTCCAATCAAAATAAAAACGTGTGAAATCGGTCTTTAAATGTTAGATCAACTATTTAAAGTCAAGATCGAACCTTAATTCAAAGAGAAATATATAATATAATATAAAGAAATTCTGTGATTAATTGATTTTTGACAAAGTAAATCTTAATTTGTAGATAAACAACATTAGATAAATATAACACTTAGGTCATGCCAATGTAATACCCAGATCACTTTCTTATATAGTTCAATTATAAATTCAAATTAATTTAAAGTTTAACACATCTAAATTTAATAATTATGATTAAAATTCCTGTAAAATTATGTAAAATCTTCTCTTCTTTTACCAAGTCAATACTCTGTCTTCCTTAGTTTGATTTGTTACATTTTTATTGAACTTATCATCTACTGATTGAATGTTATCTAAGTGAAATGAGATACTAATAAAATGATAAATAATTAATAAGAG
The DNA here is from genome assembly GCF_030052815.1 of Hevea brasiliensis. Lineage (NCBI taxonomy): Eukaryota > Viridiplantae > Streptophyta > Magnoliopsida > Malpighiales > Euphorbiaceae > Hevea > Hevea brasiliensis. The sequence continues at coordinate 50,993,421 of NC_079510.1, forward strand.
TTTTACCAAAAAACATATATTATTTTTATTTAAAATTTAATTAATGATTAATAATTTTTAATTTTCTTATTTGTTTATTTATTAATTTTCAACTAATTTATCATTCTATATGCATATCTTACGTGAAAGTATTAATATATTATAAAATTTCTCTTAAATTCGATAAAAAATTCTTATCTTGTCATAAGTAATAGAGCCAAATTAAAATTAATTTTTTCTGCCTGCTTTCTTTCATTTAATTGAAATTTTAATAAAATAAAATTATTTTTATTTCAAATATTTAATATTATTTTTAAAAAGTTTTAACTAAGAGTATGTAAATTTTAGTATATATATAATACAAAATTAAGTGATAATAAGTTAAAATTTACTAATTTCTAAAATAATAAAAATAAAAATTTAAAATAGACAAATACGAACATGCCTAGTGGGCGTAGAGACGGTAATGTCAAAATTTGCTGGCCCCATCCCATTACGAGGAGCCCAAAGGCCTAAGCTATAAGCCCAAAATCTTTTAAATTTTTTTTAATGTATACGAATATAAAAAAATAATAAAATTATCCCAAATAAATAAAAATATATTAAAATTATAAAAATTTTGTATTGCATATTTCTTAGCTTACATAAATTTATAAAAATTTCAGTAAAAATAAAAAATTATACAACAAATTATATAATGCACAGATATCATATATTTTTTCATTAGTATAAATGTAAGACCTATTCTTTCATAATATATATATATATATATATATATATATATATATATATATATATATATATATATACATATATATATGCAAGTGTGTCCAATAATTTTCATATAAGTTGATAAATGTTTCAAATTTCTCTCCTAATATAATATTTCTAGATATGTCCGTGCACATGTAATGTTTGGCAATCGTTTTCTAGATCAACTGGGCTTTAACCTACCAAATATCAGAATTGGATACAGAATTTTGTGAGATTATAAACATGCCCTGAGGAAACCTGCTTCTTCAAATAAGAATTAGGCAAGCAATGCTGCTGATGCCAATCAATATTTCATCTAATATTGTATGATTAAAAGCGATAAGAGTCAGGATTTAATATCGATTTTGTCATTTAATACTTAATTTTATAACTTGGTTCAATGGATTCGTCACTTTAAATTTTTTTGGCAGAAAGATATTATTTCCTTTTCCTTTTTTCCAATTTCTATTTCTTTGTTTTTTTCTTTCCATGATTGCTTGTTCTATAGGAATGAATCAGAGACAGACCACAACCACATAAGAGAAAAACTAATATCCCACAATTAATGCTAAATAATACCTAATTAAGCTGAAATTACATGCAAAATTTAGGACTTCATATACTTTCCATGAAACGATTTTCAATATTTGGTATCAAATGTGTTCCATTAGCCAAGCACATTATTACATAAACTTAACTTAATTAGCATGATGGGAATTAATGTTTTGTTTAATAATAATAATAAAAAAAAATGAAAACACACAGCAGAGTTCTTTATTGATTCTTCATTAGTCCTATCGAACTAAATAACAAATGTAAAGTTGCTCAAAGAAATCTTTTATCCCTCAATTTCCATTTCTTGTATAGGTTATGCAGTTTAATCTTCTTCTTCTTACCAGATATCTTCCCATCTGAACCAACTGGAATAGTAGCTTGCAAGTGGATTGCATGATGCTTACTCCTAATTCCCCAAGTATTATACCGAATCATGGTTGATAAATCAGCCTTCAATTCAGCGTTTCCATTTGAAATTGAATTGGCAAGAGCTCTCTGTACTTTCTCATCAGCATCCATGTTGTACCTATCTTGAATCTTCTTATCCTTTTCTTGTTTGAAAGAAGAAATTTTTCTCTTTCCCACCGTATCCTGCCCAAAATATAATACAAAAAAAGTGTCATTATAGTAGATACTGGAGTCCTTGTTTGGATTTTTAATTTCCAGTGTAATACTGACGGTGTCATCCTGGTACGCATCGCCTGGTGCAGAAGATTTCTGGCTAGATATCGATGGGACAGAGAACTCTGTAATGGTGAAGGTAGGTTCTTTGGGACGAAAACTTAGCCATAAACAAAGAGCAAGGAGACCTAAGAGGCCGATAATTTGAAGAAGCCATAAATAGAAGTTTTTGGCTTCACACATTTCTATTATCTTTGAAACGTTCAGAGAAGTTTTTTGAAGTATCTAATGATCATTTTAGCATGAAATTAATTATTTTTTTTTCCCTGGAAGGCAATCATGCTTTGAGTGCAAAGAAAGGTAAGAAGCTTTATACTTTCTGTTGAAGGATAGGAGTTATGAGGGGAATATTGTAGGTTAATGCATATTATCAAAGTTTCATGTACAAGGAGATATATGCTTTTCTTCATAGTGGTATTTTGCTTCTGTGATGCAACAGGCCAATCCAAACCCTCATTGGCACAAGAGATAAAAGGTGCGACAAAAGTCTTCTTCATGCCTTCTGGCCATGATCGACAACTAACTAAATTGGGATTCATAACGTGGTTAGTCTTCCTCCGCACCTTAAAAGGTGCAAGGAGCAGGGTAGATTCTTTACCTTTCCTGTGAGAGTTGTTAAAGGAAAAGTGTTACCTATTTCTTGTGTAACCCATCAGTTTTTATTCAGCCATTGAGCCTCCATCTAATAATGAATAAACTAGGTTCATACAGTAAATATAACTTTACAATTGATCTAATAAAAGGTGTTCGATCAGTCAATCTTGATAGTTTTCCTGAAGACAGAGCAGCAAGGCTTGCAGTATTGCAGTAAGAATGGAAAATTTCTTGCAATCTCTTAGCTGCATCACTAACTTGCCAAGTGATAAATTCCAAGAAACACCATTTCCCCATGGTCTAATTGCATTGTATATACCTATACTAAAGTAATTTTACTGACTAGGAAAATAATTATATAACTGTTAGGAAATTAGTAAGAAACTAAACCTTAGTTCCCTTTTCTTGTGGGCCTGGCTTTGACACTATTCTGTAGGTTTATATTCAGGTTTCCCAGAATCTTTCCATTCAAACCAATGGGAAGAGATGCCTCCACATCTATCTGGTGATGCTTTGTCACAGTTCTGAATATCTTGTACTTGAATTTGATTCTATTTTTTAAACTAACTCTCACATTAATACTGCTGGTTGTTCCTCTCCAAAACCAAAACTTATGGCTTGGATTCACTGGAACTCGCAAGGAAATATTCTCTCCGTAGCCCTCGTAGAACCCTTGCAGGGACTTGTTGCCGATAACAGAATCATTGTAATGCAAGGCTAAGTGGATGTCATCACAGTAGATGCCTAATCCTTGGTTGGGGTTTGAAATTTGGAGTAGGAGGATAATAGAGGTGTTTGGAGCGACTCTTTGGTGATGAAGTGTTGAATTGCTTCCATGTGAAAGTGGAATATTAACACTGGTGATCGTGTAGATAGGATATTTAGGGGTTAAACATATCCAAATTAGATAGGAGATGGAAGCTAACACGACAAAAACTTGAAGAAACCAGAGATAGACAGAAAGCTGAGCTTTAGTGTCTTTGTGGAGAGCCATTAATTTGCTGAGAAAAAAGACTTCTCGAGGGGATTGTTAACTAAAACCCACAGACCAACCAGCAATTTATATAGCAGTTTAACTTCTTGTTTGTATCCAAGAGTCAAAATCATGGACGTCTCTACTCTATATCCAATTGTTACAATCCCGTTCCTACTTTACTTAATGAAGTCATACTATTACTATGCAAATCCAAGTGGAAAGTGGAAAACTAAAGGGACTTAGTGACTGGGTTGCCAATGATGCACATACTTCTTTCTTAAGAATACGATACTTTTTGTTCAATGCTCTTCTTTTTATTCATCTTTAATTTCTTCTTCATGCCAAATATTCATTTAATAAACTTCTGGTGTACATTGTCTTCACCTATCAATCAATTTTCAGTCTCTTTTAATTATTTATCAATATTAATGGATATGCAAGTGCAACTTTAGAATGGTGGGCAGGTTACAGCAAGTTAGAAAGAATTCTTCTTTATGAAGCTAAAGAATTCTTCTGTATGAAGCTGTTGTCTTGTAGACATAGTAGAAAATAACCTTGATAATAGTTGCCTCTCTTCTTTGCATATTATTGGATTTTAAGGACACTTCTTTCACAAGAAAAGTGATCTTCGTCAAGATCATGGTTCAAACTCCGGGGATGGAAAAAATTAAAAATTATTTTTTGGATTTGTTTGGTATTGATAAAATTAAATTTTTAAATATATTAACTTAAAAATATTAAAAATTAAATTTAATATGTTTTAGTTATATGAATGGGTTAATTGTAAAAAAATTTTAAAATTGGTTAATTTTTGTAATTAAATCCTGAAATTTGTATAATTACTAATTAAATTGTCACGTTTGATTGATGTCTCAAATTGACTCGACCGTCAATAAACTGTCAGTATACTTAATGGGAATTCTATGTTAACTACCATATCATCACTTAAGAAGTCACATCAAAAATTCCAAATCAGGTTTAATTGCAAAAAAAAAAAAATTATAAAGTTCACCGATTTTTACAATTAAATTTTGAAATTTGCATAATTATTAATTAAATCTTCACATTTGATTAATGTCTGAAATTGACTCGACCGTCAATAAACTATTAGTATGTAGTGCTTGGCAAGTAATTGTAATCACTTTTATTTTGACAATTTGATTGAGAGTTGTACTTTATAAGTTTATTGATAACTGATATAATGAGCAATTAATTTTAGAGAATGACTATTTTTTCTTCTAGTGGTTTGATTCACCTTGCAATAGTCAGGAGAAGGTGCTATTTACATATTTATTTAGGCAAAAAAATACTCTTAAGGATAAAATTACAGAGTTGGGTGAGATTTATAATAAAATCACTGAAAAATAAATGCAGCTCAATGAAAAGTGTAATCAAAATAATACATTGATTAATGATATGCAAAGCAGAGTTGAAGTGTTGAGAAAGACTAAAAAAAAATTTAAAAGATCAAATAGTTTATTTTAAAAAAGAATTCACTGTATAGAGGAGGAAGAATTTGATTTTGTTTTATTTTGCTCTATTTCTAAGGTTGAAGTACACTAATAATTTGTTAATAGTTGTGTCAATTTAAAACATCAATAAAATATGAAAATTTAATTGGTAATTATGTAAATTTTATAGTTTAATTATAAAAATTAACAAATTTCATATTTTTTTAACAATTAATACAAATTTGGGGCTTCTGATTTTGGTTTTTTTCAATAATAATATAGTAGCTGGCATGAAATTTCGTTAAGTTTACTAGCGATTTTTTGACAATTAGAGTCAATTTGACACATCAATCAAACGTGAGAGTTTGATTGACAAGTATGAAAATATTAAAATTTAATTGTAAAAATTATTAAATTTCAAGATTTTTTTAACGATTAACCCTATATGAATGCTCAAATAATAAAATATTTTTTTTAAAAAATAATTTTTAACAGCATTTAATATAATATTGTTTTGAAAACAAAAAACTTTCTTAATCTTAAATTCAATGACAAACGAAACTTCAATAATTTTCCACAAACATGGACAATATAATAATTTTTTACTTTACATTATTTTAGTAAGAACTCTACCTAGGGAAAATTATGATAATAATATTATATATGATTTCAGAAATAATGTTATATAAGCATTATTTATAATACCGTGAAGAAAAGTTATGGTTTAAATATACAACAACTAAGTAATTAACATTAACGCCTTCCCAACTCAAGGAAATTACATATTAATCAATGAAGTCGAAAATTTAAGGAACATAAATTTAAAAAAATATTGAGAAAATGAAATTGCATCAATCTCTTGTCTGCAACGCATGATACCAATGTCTATCAAGTGAAATAGACCGGACACCTCTTATTCCCATAACTTGCCAAGATTGAACCGTCAGGGCCCACCCCTACATCACAGTTGGCATGCATCCGATGGCGCTTGCTGTCCCACGTGGACACCTTAAATCGAATGTTTGATGTTACATCTAAACGAAAGATCACCATCCCTTGAGATCGATCATTCAAGAATTCCATCCAACGCTGGCTATTCACAGTCAAGGTGGCCCCACTTAACACTCCATACACAATCGTAGTATTCTTGGGCTCTTGATAAAACTTGTCCAATAACGGCGTATACCCGATCCGTTGATCCTTGTAATAAACCGAACCCTCCACGTGATCATAATAAAATCCGATGTGCTGGTTCGAATTCCGCGCTGTTACATTGAATGTTATCTTGGCATTCTCAAAACCATTGGCTTGACTCAAAGCCGGAACCGAAAAATCGTGGATGTGGATCCGGGGCCGATGCGGGCGCAAGCTAAGCCATACAATGAAAGCAACAATACCAGAAACGAGAAGAATGATCAAGAAAATGGCACATATAAGCTTGGAGACGCGGGTGGTGAGGCTTTCACGGACCCGCTGGGCATAGTAGCGAGCGGTGTGGCGATGCTTGATGAACGGATCTTCCTGGCCGGAGGGGTTCATTTCCAAAATTGGATGAAAGAATTTCTAGAGAGCGTTGGTTGGATTTGTTTCTTTTTAAGTAGTGAAGAAGCTAGGTGGAGAAGAGAAGAGGGAAGATAAGGAATATGTAGGATATTTTGTTCTGCGCGGAGAAGAAAAGAATATCACTATTTGTTTTATCAAATGGGTTATCCCTCCATATATTTGTATGGTATTCTCTGCATGTAAAGCTCACTAAAACTAATTGCATGCCATATTATATATGGTCTGTTTTAGTATTACAGAATGCAGATTATTTGTCGATATGAGGAGGTACCCAATTCTATACCAGTATATGGCTGTGTAAGTAAGGTACAAAGTTTCCCTGCAGTTCATGAAAAGTATATATGCGAATTCTGAAGAGCGTATGATTTTGTGTGTATTCAAGCTGAGCCAAGCTCGAACCTGTCAGGCTCGAAACTTGTCTTGAAGCTCGACTAGTTTGAAAATTTTGAGCTAGAGCTGGGCTGAATGAATGTTCGACGAGCTCTAGCTTGGCACGAGGTTCGAATGGAATCAAGGCTCGAGCTCGAGTTTGACCCAAACTTACTTATTTAACTTGCTTCTAATAAATTCATTCTGATTAAAAAAAACTCAATTTAAATTTTAAACAATACACATCTATCATAAGTTCATAACTAAAATTGATAGGTACAAAAGGATTGGTCGAAGAATGAAATTAATAGAATAAGTATAGAAGGGTTGGCTTCATTGTACAATAATTAAAAGTAATTAACAGAAAAATAATTTAAAAATGCCTCCCATGAAAAAGCAATTAACATTTCATTCTACTTGAGAAATTTAAATATTATCATAAGCTAGTTAATTTTAAAAGTAAACATGAACAAAATTAATATTTCATTTTAAAAGTAAAAATAAAATTATCCTATTTTCCACTAGCTGCTTCTCTTAAGAATTCCATCAAATAAGCAGTGGGCGTCACAAATGATTCAACTATAAACGCAACTCAATGCAAAAAATTTCAATCATCTTTAGTCTCCATAATTTGAATTAGACATTCCCAAGTTGCATCATTATTTAGACTAAATTAATACTCAATCTGTGACACCCCTTACCCGGCTACAGTGTATCCGAGTAAGCTATGTCACACGGTGTACCGGCACACTCTGTTTTACCTTAATTAATTTTTTTTTTGTCAAAATTTTGAATATAGTTTGTGAAATATAGTTCATTTATTGAAATTATAATTTATTTGAGGTTCCGGAAATTTTATAGAAAATCCGGCAGAATACCGACTAAAAATGGAGAAAACAGTTCTTTGGAACCTGTTAAAAACACTTCCAAATAATTTTCAAACAATCCCAACTTCAATTCATCAACAAAGTCTCAATATGATTCTCAACAACTTTTTCATTTCTCAAACATTCATTTCTCATAATACTCATATACAAACAATAAATAAATGCTCAAATTTTTCATTCATAACCATAACTTTCATTATTTACATGAATATCAAAATACATTACATAAGTTCAAATACATATGAGGAAGTAAAAATTAGCTACAAAATATCAAAATGACACCTAGTGTCCTACCAATGCACTGCAGAAGTTGAGGTGACACGGATACTATGCAGAACTGCAGGATGGACTCACCCAGTCTGTGGTCTACTGGGCTCTCGATCTGTATCTCCAGAACCTACGTGTGACAAAAGCAACGCGTTAAGCAATAATGCTTAGTGGTGCAATAATAAAATAAAAGAAATAGCAAGAAATAAATATGTAGTGAATGTATATGTTTTATTTGTTTTGAATTTGTGTATCATTAACTTTGTCCACTTTTATTCATTTGGTTGCCCCAAGTAACCTACACTAGACGACTGGACTGGATAACGAGTAAACTGGCACTGGGTATCTAGTACCTCGAGCCGTCACACCATCGGTCATATATGCATCTCCCGGTGTGCAACAGAACAGCTAACAAGCTGTAAATACATCAGGCACAAGGCCAAATCTCAATGCAAGGTCAGAATGGCTAAAAGCCATAAAATCACAGAATGGCATATTGCCATGTGCAGTACTGCTAACTGAACCCTATTGGCATGTCAAACTATCCAAACCAATCTTGTTAGGTATACTAGGGCATTTGATACTTTAAAATTCTTCAATCTTTGAATTTCAAGTTTCGGTGTCACTATTCACCTCTTTGGTCAACAAAAATGTTGACTTTTAGGTAGAAATTAGGTACATTGGTTTTGGCACTCCCAACATACCACATTTTGCATTTAAAACTTGTTGGAATTAGTCACCATTACCATTTCTAACTTAAAACCAAGAGGGCAGAAATTTCAGTTTTTGAAGCCTAAGTTTACTGTTCCATTAAGCACTGTTACAGTGGGAATTTGAAGAAATGGCAAACATGAAAGTTGTTCCTTATTTTGTCTAGTTGAATTTCCTTTTTTGAATCACTCCATTTGGAGTTTTGTAGCTCCATATATGGTCCAAAAACCATAGCTGGCAGGATTGCCAAAACTGCAGAGTTACCAAATCTACAGTACCATGAACAGTGACTGTGATTGCATTTTTGAATTGGTTCTGGTCATAATTTGGGGTAGGTTCCTTCATGAAAGTTGTTTGTCTATGTCTTAACTTGTTTCTGTAAAAATTTCAGGTCAATTGACCAAATCTACAGTGAATTATGGCTAAATGAACAGTTACTGTTCATTTAGTCATTCTTCGCAGTGCAGGGTGTCCGGATTGGGGCCAACTTTTGGTCCACTTGCTTTGGTCTTTTGGGCATGGTTTCTTCAGAAAAAATGTGCCATTATAAGCCTAGTTTCATATCCAATTGGCCAACACCAATTGGACCTACACAGCCAAAGATATGGCTATCCAAGTGGGCTGGAATCTCAGCCACTCTGCTGCTGTCCCTAGGCAGCCTACACCTTCACTTTGCCATGCTATATTTCAGTCCAAATTGTGGTCAACTTACCTAAAATGGTCACTAATTGACCATTAAAATATTCTCTAACAATTTCCTAAGCCAAGTCAAATTTTCACTTCTCAAAACCCTAATTCCATATGAGTTTTCACAAATTTCCTTACTTAATTCTTTCATTCTTTGTATGTGTATATGTATACACTTTAAACATAGGCTCTAGTTCACTCTAAGTCCATCAAAACAATCAAAATAATTCCTTCCTTAGGGCTGCCGAAAATTGAAGATACCCTAACATATATAATTTACTTCAAATTTTTATAATTTCTTAACTTAAAGTGATGCTCTAACAAAGATTAAATGAGTGAGAGTGGAAGTATAGCACTAACCTCTTTGCTCAACTTATTGAGCTTGTGAAAACTCTAGAATTCCTCCTCTTTGTGGCTGCCTAGAGTTACTTTGTGATGTGGGGATAAGTTTTAGTGAATGGAGTAGGAAAATTTATGGTGAAATAAGGAGAGAACTTGAGCTTTGGTTGAAGGATTAATGGATGTTTAGGGCAAGCAAAGTTTCGGCTGGAATTGGAGGAGAAGAAGGCAGCTGCATTTTTAATTCTTTTGTCTTGGTTTGTCTCTTTTATTGGTTAGTTTAAAGGGTTGTTTAATTTTGATTGGTGGAAGTTTTTAAATGACATCCTAATGATGTCATATTTGGCTTTTTTATTGATTTTCCTTTTCTTTTCTTTTCTACTAACTTCAAATTAATTTTTCATCAACATTAATTTATATTTTGTGTCATATTAATTATTTACTCAACTGGACAAGTCGGCCAAAAATCACCTCTGAAGGCGAAATGACCAAAATGCCCTCCGTTTGGCTTAACGGGTCAAAATTGTCTGTACCAATTGAAAATTTTTTCTAAGTATTTTCTTGGCATTCTAATGCCATGGGAACCTCAATAACCCTTCTCTGGAGTCCCAAAAATTATTTTATAATTTTTCCCCCGGGTCTAGGGCTCCTAGTTGCGAGAACCGCAACTTCCCTCTGGGTTACCCCTCGCTAGGGCACCGGCTCATTTAACTTGGTTGTATTTTATTTCTAAAATTTTTACTAAATTTTTCTTATTAGTATTTGAGTTAATTTTGGTTCCTCACTTTAGTTTAAATATTTTTCCGAATGTTCTAGCTGTCTGGACCGACACCGGTCACCGGAATAGTAGAATGTACGGAATTGCTACCGGGAGGGTGTTACAACTCTTCCCCTCTAATTTAAATTTCGTCCTCGAAATTTACCTGATGCAAACAGTTGAGGGAACTGTTGCCTCATCGTCTCTTCACTTTCTCAAGTTGCCTCTTCGGTGTTGTGGTGCCTCCATAGCACTTTCACCAGTGGAATCTGCTTATTCCTCAATTCTTTTACTTCTCGAGCTAGGATCCGTAGAGGTTCTTCTTCATATGTCAAATCCGGTTGTATTTCAATTTCTTCCTTGGAGATGACATGTGAAGGATCTGAGCGGTATCTTCTTAGCATGGACACGTGGAATACGTTGTGGATCTTGTCCAGCTCTGGTGGTAAAGCTAGCCTATAGGCCACTGGACCCACACGTTCAATGACTTCATATGGGCCAATAAACCTAGGGCTTAACTTACCTTTCCTTCCAAACCTCAGTACTTTCTTCCACGGTGATACCTTGAGGAACACTTTGTCGCCAACCGCATATTCTATTTCTTTTCTCTTCAGGTCAGCATAAGATTTCTGTTTGTCTGAGGCAACCTTTAGATTGGCTTTGATTAGTTTCACTTTCTCCTCAGTCTGTTTCACCGTGCAGCCCCACCAGTTGTCTTCGCCCAATTCAGTCGGCCTGCTGAGTTCTACATTTTCTCCCATACAGTGCTTCATATGGGGCCATTTGGATGCTAGCTTGGTAGCTATTGTTGTATGCAAATTCTGCCAGTGGGAGGTATCTATCCCAACTTCCCTCAAACTCAATGACACAACTCCTCAGCATATCCTCAAGGACCTGACAAATATTTCATGTTATTGTTATCATTTTAGTTCAATATTTGTATTAATTCAATTGGTTCAATTGTTTACCTGGATTACTCTTTCTGATTGCCCATCCGTCTGAGGATGGAAAGCTGTGCTGAAGTGGAGTTGTGTACCCAAGGATTCATGCAACTTCTTCCAAAATCTCGATGTGAATCTTGGGTCTCGATCAGATATGATGGAAAGTGGAATTCCATGCAGTCTAACTATCTCACTGATATACAATTTTTGCAAACTTCTCCAGTGAGTAGTCAGTCCTAACTGGCAGAAAGTGTGCTAACTTCGTCAATCTGTCCACTATCACCCATGCTGCATCATGTTTCTTCCGGGTGAGAGGTAGACCACTTACAAAATCCATGGTGACCTGATCCCATTTCCATTCAGGTATGCGTATAGGCTATAGCAAACCTGATGGAACTTGATGTTCTGCCTTGACTTGCTGTGTAACACCCCTGATTTTTTTATATATTATTATTGGGCTTCGTGTAGGTATCCTCAATTCTCGGAAATTCGACAGTTATCCGGATCTGTGAATTTCCGGCCAGACAGACCAACTACTGGAAAAGTCTCCGAATTGGATCGAGGTTTTGGCTACCCCACCATTGTCAGGCATCCCGAGCGCGTTCCCGAAGTCGGAATCGGCAAAGGTAAACCCGAATCTTACTTTTTCGTAATTTTTTAGTGCTTAAATAGGATTAAAAATCCATAAAATATTCGTGGTAGCTTAGAAAATTACGATTCTTTTTGCAATAGCTTAGTAATATTTCTAAGGACCGCAGGGCAAAGTTTTAGAATTTTTAAAGCTTGTTTGGGCAGTTTTTGCAAAAATGATCAATTATAAGGACTAAATTGATATTTTACTCTCTGAGTCGAACGCTCACTCCTGTTCAAAAATTTTTACAGGCCACAGGAGGATATTTTTTGAGGTTAACCTGCTTTCTCCCTCGCAGGTCAATTATTACTGTTTGTATAAACTTGTTAAATCTTAGAATTTTCGCATGTGTTAGAAATATTTATTTGATTTGGGTCTGTAAACTAAATTATTATTTTGGGACCTGTAAACTTAATATGCTATGCATGTTTGATGGATTGGATGAGGGAGCTGAGCTCCCATTTATTATTATGTTGATGAGTATGTGGAGGGTGAGCTGAGCTCCCCAATTGACTATATATTGTGTTTACAGGTCGGGTGAGTCGAAAACTCCCCGTTGGTAAGTCCATTTTATGGCCGGACTGTGTCCGTTTGTTTTCTTGAAATTGGGCCCAAATGGGCCTTAGAGTTGGGTTAATGAACAGTTAGGCTTACTACGGGCCTCGGGGGCTTTAGGCTGGCCAGTCCTAGTCTTGGTCAGGCCCATAGGTTGGGTCGTGACAAATGTGGTATCGAGCACAGTTCCGCATTCATAGGGAAAAATTATCTAAGTGTTGGGAAGAGTCTACTAGGAGTCACATGCGGAGTATAGGATTACATTTTGTCTTTTCTGTAATTCTTTGTTTCTAGATTCTACGTTATACCTCGGGAAATATAAGATTACCTCAGTTAGTGTCTTGATTTTCGTGGAGTACATAGAAACATGAAATAGATTTAGCAAACTTATTGAGGTCTACGTTGGAAACACGTACTCCAATAAATACTATATTTTCAAAGATGGGTTTAAATGGTGTGCCCATTTCGTGCAAGGCACGAGTACATAAAAGTGAGTCTTGAAAGTACAGTTGCCCTGGATAAGGATGAGGATACCATTGCTGGCAGTCATCAGTGGATGACCCAGATAGAATAAGAGTATGATAATAGAAGATTCGAGAGAGATAAGAGATTAAGAGACCTAGTCTGCCAGGACGTATCGTAGTAACTATACAATATTCTCGATGTCCATTGCGTAGCTGCGATTCTGATGCAGACATGAGATTATTGTGTAGAGTCGTACTTCCTGTAGTGCTTATGATGAGGATGTTGCAGTCTACTGTTTGGTACGATAATGCCGAGCGAGTTCTATATCTGCAAAGGAGTTGGGAACTCTTGGTTAGGGATCTAGAGCTAGAATATCGAAGGTCACAGTTGGGTGGTAACTAGAGTCAGTGACCCAGTTACCCTAGCATGAGCTAGAGTTACAGTAAGAGTTGCTATCAGACCAGAGGTTTTGGACTAGTTGCAAAGTAAAGGTGACACCTATAGAGTGAGACCATCTAGTATTCAGTATGGAATTTGGGATGGTTTTTGCAGTATGACAAACATTTTGCTTAGAGCTTAGTGAGAATAGTATACCTTGTGTGTATCAGTATGGAATAAAGTACAACTCTACTACCTAGAGAAGGTCGAAACTATGAATATATGATTTACAGAGCTATGATATGATAAGAGAGACATTAGTTTGACATGGTTTTGGGCAAGGTGGTAAATGTAGTACCTTTGTTGCAGCAAGTTAGGGTATAGTCCTATCTTTTTAGAAGGGATCGAAAGTTATTACTAATAATGGTGACCCACAAAATAGTGCCCCAGATGGGACTGTAGAGTGTGGTAGAGAGTAGTTGGCTCGGGTATCCTGGAGAGGATGCAAGTTCTATTATAGGAATCATATATAATCAGATCACGATGGATGTAAATCCTTTGAATTGGATGACGGGTTTGGGTGCCCGGAACCTTAAGTTTTGGCTAATTGAGTAAACATGGATAATAATAATAATAACAAATAAATAAAATTACTACAGAATCAGTTCTCGAGGTGGTAAGGGTATTATGTAAGCTAAAGGATAAGAATAGAGATCATACAATAAAAGTATGACTGTAATTTGCTGAGTTCCTTTCTAATTTCAAATTATTCAAAACAATAGTATAATCTAATTATAATAGTGTTAAGAGTAATAAATTAGCGAAGATAAATCACAGAAGGCCAATGGATAAAGAAAGTGCAGAATGAAAGTTTGGACAATTGATTGCAGATGCAATATAATCTAAATGCTAGTGGAAGTACTAGCTAGAGTGGTCAAAGGACCAAATCTGAGTAGCATAGACATATGATAACGCGATAGAGACTCAGAAGATATAGTTAGCAAAATGCGGCTATTATGTTAGGAAGAAGAATGGAACCAGGGATAGAATAGTCAAGTTCTATTTTGGGTAAGACAAAAGAAATAAATGAAAGGACAACCTAAAGAGCGCATAATAAAAGGAACAAAGTTAAGATATAGGATAGGCTAAGTGTTATTCTTGGCAAGGAGAATGACAAGGATGGAAAACCCAAAATGGGACCACATTAGTGAGAAAAGTGATGGAGGTATGGAATACAATAATAATGAGTAAATGTTAGAAGGTGTGTGATGGTATTGCGGACTACCTAAATAGGTAGAGAAAGAGAAGTTAGTAAGCAGTAAGTTGAATAAAAGTCAGTCTAAGGGATCAAATAGGTATGATGAGAGGAAAAGAATGATAGATAATGACACATAGGTTTTAGGTTAGACTTTTGAGATAGTGAGAAGGTAGTTAGAGGTTCGTTATGAATGTCAGGCAAACATTTTTAGTGTGATCAACAGAATCACTTTGCAGTGAAGCAATAACAACAGAGCAACAGTAGGGGTAGAATAAAAAGTGACAAGTATGGATGGTAATAAATCACTAGAAAGTTTAAGGATCAAATTAATGACCATAGATAAGGGTGGAATTAGTGTTTGAAGAATCTATTAGCGAGAGAAATCTTTCAGGATTCAACAAGGGTTAAGGGCACAATATAAACGATGATAGATATGAATCATAGGTCGAGTATAAGTAAAGTTAATAAATTATAAAATATTATGTCAGGAAGGACGATGGTATAGTAAAGGGTTCATGCAGATGATACCTTATAGGTAGAGCACAATTGTGCTAGGAGATGATGAAATTTGAAGAGAAAAACTAAGAAACATAGGTTAAACATTATTATATGGACAATCGGGCGTAGTTGAATATAGAGGATATTTTTCTTTCTTTTCAAGTTTAGCTCGTGTTTTTGATTCCAGAGCGTTATATAAGGAGCAGAGACTGAGGCAAGGAGACCTAGTTATTTGAGATTTTGATAGGCACCAATTCATATACAATTTCCTGATATGAGAATGACAGTAAGTGCATACCTAGTGTTAAGTATGAAAGGACGATCAGAGTAATGACAGGAGTTAAATTGAGTTAGCTACTAAGGCTTGCGACTGTTTTAAACTATGAGCTAGATGAAGTACTATTTATGGATGAGTTTCAATAGATGAAATTGTTGCTGATGGGTAATTTGAGGTTGAAGTTTAGAAAGCTATGGGCAGTATATATGATTATATTAAGGAGAATGAACACGTGAAGTATCTTGTTTGGAATTAAGGCATGACACATATTTCCTACAGCCGTGTTAGTTCATATGGAACTTATAGTTTATGGGGCTCATATTCATCCAGGATAAGCAATTTCCTACTAAGGCTGGTAGGGAATGATAATGTTCTGATAGTTAAGTTGGAAAAAAGGGGATACAAGAAAAATTTTCTATGGGTAATTATAAGTGTTACATAAGGTGAAGAATGTGCTGGTAGGAGTAAATCATAGGGTTAGAATTCTCTCAGTAATGAAACTAGTAATCAAGATAAGACTAAGAAATAAAAAGAAAGTTAAAGTTGATGATGGGATAGACATCTTTGAAGGAAAAGGTGTAAGGATGAGATAGGACTAAAATTAAGGAATAAGTACAACAGGTTGAAAAGATACCAACAATACCAAAAATAGGAAAAGGGAAGTGGATAAGATGCAAAGGACAGAAAGAGAGCTGGATAGAGTCAGTTATAATGATGAGGATAAGGAGTGTCTAACCACTGCCCCTGTGTTAACACTACCTATGAGCGGTGAAGGATACACCGTGTACTGTGACTCCTTCAGAGTTGGCCTAGGGTGTGTTTTGATGCGGAATGGAAAAGTAGTGGCTTATGCTTCAAGGCCGCTGAAGAGGCATGAGCAGAACTATCCCACCCATGATTTGGAAATGGCGGCTGTAGTTTTTGCACTAAAAATCTGGAGACACTACCTGTATGGTGAAGTGTGCGAGATATACACCAACTATAAGAGTTTGAAGTACATCTTCCAACAGAGGGATTTAAACTTGAGACAGAGGAGATGGATGGAGCTTCTGGAAGACTATGATTGCACCATCCAGTACCACCCTGGGAAGGCCAATGTAGTAGCAGATGCTTTAAGCAGAAAATCTTCTGGCAGTTTAGCGCACATTTCAACAGAGAAGAGACCGTTGATTCAGAAAGTACATGAGTTGATGGATCAAGGTTTAATCCTAGATCTTTCAGATGAGGGGGTCTTGTTGGCTCATTTTTCAGTGAGGCCAGACTTGCGAGATAGAGTTAGAGTTTCCCAACACAGAGACCAACAATTAATGAAGATCATAGAAAGAGTACAGCAGGGTGAAGGTGGTGAGTTTGGATTTGCCAATGATGGCGCCCTAGTGCAAGGTTCTAGGATATGTGTGCCCAATGTGGACAACCTCAGGAATGAAATCATGCGAGAGGCACACTATACACTGTACAGTGTCCACCCAGGTTCCACCAAGATGTACCATGATGTGAGAGATAGCTATTGGTGGAATGGCATGAAGAGAGGCATGGCAGACTTTGTGTCCAAGTGCTTGACTTGTCAGAAGGTGAAGTTTGAACACCAGAGACCGTCAGGGAAGTTGCAAGAGCTCCCTATCCCAGAATGGAAGTGGGAAATGATTTCTATGGATTTTGTGACTGGGTTGCCTCGTACCACGCGAGGATATGATTCGATATGGGTAATTGTAGACCGCCTAACCAAATCAGCTCACTTCTTGCCTGTGAAGACTACATATTCTGTGGCACAGTACGCCCGGCTCTACATTCGAGAAATAGTCAGATTGCATGGAGTTCCGGCTTCCATAATATCTGACAGAGGGCCCCAGTTCACTTCTCAGTTTTGGAGAAAGTTGCAGGAGGCACTTGGCACACAGTTGAACTTCAGTACGGCTTTCCACCCTCAGACAGACGGACAGTCCGAAAGGACAATCCAAACACTGGAAGACATGTTTAGCATGAGTGTTTTGGATTTTGGAGGTCAATGGGATGAGCAGCTAGCTTTGGTGGAGTTTGCCTACAACAACAGTTATCACTCCAGTATAGGGATGCCACCCTATGAGGCACTATATGGAAGAAAGTATAGGTCTCCTCTGTGTTGGACGGAAATGGGGGAAGCGAAGGTGCATGATGTAGACCTAGTGCAGTACACTTCAGAGATAGTTCCTTTAATCAGGAACGCAAAACAAATTTTTTCGTGAGGCGTAAGAGTTATGCAGACCCCAGACGGAGGGATGTGGAGTTTGCAGTGGGCAACTATGTATTCCTGAAGATTTCTCCAATGAAGGGAGTCATGAGATTTGGAAAGAAGGGCAAGTTGGCACCTCGGTATATTGGACCTTTTGAGATTACTGATAGAGTTGGAGCAGTTGCCTACCGGTTGGAGCTACCACCCAACCTTTCTCACGTTCATCCCGTGTTTCACATCTCTATGCTCAGGAAATACATTCCCGATCCTTCTCATGTACTACAGTCGGATGTAATAGAACTAAAGGAGAACTTGACATTTGAGGAGCAACCTGTAGCCATAGTGGACTACCAAGTGAGATAGCTAAGATCAAAACAGATCCCTATGGTTAAGGTTTTGTGGAGGAGCCAGTCAGTGGAAGAGTACACCTGGGAGTCAGAACGGGACATGCGTAGCAAGTACCCTTATCTGTTCAATGTGTAATCATGTACTTTATTCTGCCTTGTGTAAAATTCGAGGACGAATTTTCTGTAAGGGGGGAAGAATGTAACACCCCTGATTTTTTTATATATTATTATTGGGCTTCGTGTAGGTATCCTCAATTCGCGGAAATTCGACAGTTATCCGGATCTGTGAATTTCCGCATGCACTACTCTGGAAAAGTCTCCGAATTGGATCGAGGTTTTGGCTACCCCACCATTGTCAGGCATCCCGAGCGCGTTCCCGAAGTCGGAATCGGCAAAGGTAAACCCGAATCTTACTTTTTCATAATTTTTTAGTGCTTAAATAGGATTAAAAATCCATAAAATATTCGTGGTAGCTTAGAAAATTACGATTCTTTTTGCAATAGCTTAGTAATATTTCTAAGGACCGCAGGGCAAAGTTTTAGAATTTTTAAAGCTTGTTTGGGCAGTTTTTGCAAAAATGATCAATTATAAGGACTAAATTGATATTTTACTCTCTGAGTCGAACGCTCACTCCTGTTCAAAAATTTTTACAGGCCACAGGAGGATATTTTTTGAGGTTAACCTGCTTTCTCCCTCGCAGGTCAATTATTACTGTTTGTATAAACTTGTTAAATCTTAGAATTTCCGCATGTGTTAGAAATGCTTATTTGATTTGGGTCTGTAAACTAAATTATTATTTTGGGACCTGTAAACTTAATATGCTATGCATGTTTAATGGATTGGATGAGGGAGCTGAGCTCCCATTTATTATTATGTTGATGAGTATGTGGAGGGTGAGCTGAGCTCCCCAATTGACTATATATTGTGTTTACAGGTCGGGTGAGTCGAAAACTTCCCGTTGGTAAGTCCATTTTATGGCCGGACTCTGTCCGTTTGTTTTCTTGAAATTGGGCCCAAATGGGCCTTAGAGTTGGGTTAATGAACAGTTAGGCTTACTACGGGCCTCGGGGGCTTTAGGCTGGCCCAGGTCCTAGTGCCAGTCCGGCCCATAGGTTGGGTCGTGACATGCTGACATGTCAAGCATTTAGTCACATAGTCAGCTATGTCCTTCTTCATACCAGGCCACCAATACTAAAGCTTCAAATCATGATACATCTTTGTACTTCCTGGGTGCATAGCATATACACTGGTGTGTGCCTATTTTAGAATACTGGCCTTCAATTCCCCATCATCGGGTGCACACAGTCTTCCTTTGTAACACAGACACCCATCTGCTTTCACCTCATAATCAGTTGCTTTTCCCTCTGAGATTTTGCTCATAATAGCCATTAGCTTCTCATCTACCTTCTGCCCATCTAAAATCTGAATGTGTTTGGCCTCACTTGCAACTCAGCCAAAATATCTCCATCTCGAATCAAAGATAGACGGGCATTCAATGATCTCAAAGCTGTGATGGACTTTCTGCTCAAAGCATCAGCAATTACATTTGCCTTCCCAAGATGCTAGTCAATTACACAATCATAGTCCTTCAGGAACTCAATCCATCGCCTCTGTCTAAGGTTGAGCTCCTTCTGGGTTGGCAAGTATTTTAGGCTTTTGTGGTCCGTGTAAATGTAGCACTTTTCACCATACAAGTAATGCCTCCATATCTTCAGTGCGAAGATAATTGCTGCAAGCTCTAGATCATGGGTAGGGTAGTTCTGTTCATGTGGCCTTAGCCATGCGGAAGCATAAGCGACCACCTTCCCTCTTGCATCAATACACACCCTAACCCATTATGTGAGGAATAACAGTATACCACAAAGTCCTTTCCTCAAACTGGATGTGTTAACACACGTGCCACTAACAACATAGCCTACAACTTCTCAAACTGGTCCGACACTTGTCGTTCGGTCAAATCTAACATTCTTGTGTAACAACTTGGTCATTGGAGCGGCTATTAAAGAAAATCCTTCACAAATCTTCTCAGTAATACCCACTAGCCCCAAGAAACTTCGACCTCAGTTGTATTCTCGGGAGGCTTCCATTCCATCATCGCTTCTATTTTCTTGGGATCCACCTAATCCCATCACCGACACTATGTGTCCAAGGAATGCAATCTCATTCAACCAAAAGTCACACTTGGACAACTTAGCATACTGACTCCTTTTCTCTCGTGGTTTGCGTAACAATCCTCAAATGCTCATCATGTTCTTCCCTGGTCTTGGAATACACTAAAATATCATCAATAAAGACCACTACGAACCGATCTAGGTATGGATGGAAGATACGGTTCATAAGGTCCATAAATGCCGCTGGTGCATTTGTTAGGCCAAAGGGCATCACCAGAAACTCATAATGCCCATACCGGGTCCTGAATGCAGTCTTGGGCACATCTACATCCTTCACCCTCAACTAATGATACCCTGATCTGAGGTCAATTTTGGAAAATACTCATGCTCCTTTCAACTGATCAAATAGATCATCAATTCTAGGCAACAGATATTTGTTCTTCACAGTCATTTTATTCAACTGCCGGTAATCGATGCAAAGCCTCAAAGTCCCATCCTTCTTTTTCACAAACAGCACTGGAGCTCCCCATGGTGACACACTGGGGCGTATGAACCCCTTATCAAGCAACTCTTGCAACTGAGTTTTCAACTCCCTCAATTCAGTGGGTGCCATCCTATAAGGAGCAATAGAAATGGGTGCTGTACCCGGCAGTGTCTCAATAGCAAATTCAACTTCCCTTTCTGGTGGCAAACCAGGCAATTCTTCAGGAAATACCTCTGGGAAGTCTCTTACTGTGGGTATATCATTCAGGTTTGGCTTAGCCTGCCTAGTATCCACCACATGTGCTAGGTAGGCTTCACAGCCTTTTCTCATCATTCTTCTTGCAACTGTGGCTGAGATGACATTGGACAAGAAATCTGTCTTTTCCCCAACAACTGTGATCTCATTACCCTCAGAAGTTTTCAGAGAAATTCTCTTCAATTTGCAATCAACTATTACCTGATGACGTGACAACCAGTCCATTCCCAAAATCACGTCAAACTCGTGGAAGGGCAACTCAATCAGGTCTGTCAAGAATTCATACCCCTGAATCCTTAACGGGCAACCCTTGTATACTTTGTTCACCACTACACTGTGGCCCAATGGATTTGTGACCAGAATGTCTTGGTCACTCTCCCCTACTAGTATCCCCCTTTCTACGGGTAGGTTGATGCAGATATATGAATGAGTGGATCCTGGATCCACCAATGCATGCACAGGTGTAGTGTAGAGGGAGAACGTACCCCTGATGACGTCCGGGGCATCTTGCTCCTCCTGAGCTCTCAGGGCATAATTTCTGGCAGGTGGTCTGTTATCTGGCCTCTCTGCTGGCTCAGATGCAGGCCTCTGTGATGGTCCTACTGCGTCAGATTTGCCAGATTTTCTACCTCTTTGCGGTGCAGGAGCAGGTCTGTCTGCTTGTGTTGGAGCAGCTATAGTAGTTCTGCGTGGGCAGTTCCTCAGCTGATGCTCTGTCGACCCACATCTTAAGCAGGCACCAGTTACTCTCCAACATTCCCCCTTGTGCCATTTCAGACAGTGTGGACATGCAGAAGATGTTGGGGCTGGTCCCCTGAACCCCATCCCTGGAGAGCTGCCCACTGATGGTGTGGACTGACCTCTCCTAGGGGTGAACTGTGGCCTGGGCCCCTGAGACTGACCCTGACCTTGTGGCTGACCTGAACTCTGTACAGATGGACCTCTGAACTTCTTCCCAGGTGCAGGAGATGAGCTAGACTGACCCGGGCCCCTCTTCTGCTGTCTATCCCTTCTGGTCTGCTCACTGATTCTCACTTTTTCAACCCTTATTGCAGCTTCTACTAACTTGCTAAATTCTGTGATTCCCAAGGCAGTGAGCTGGATCTTTATGTTGTCATTTAATCCCTCTTCAAATCTCTTACACCTTTCAGCTTCATTAGGGACTATCTCCCTTCCATAGCGGCTTAATCGGACGAATTCCTTCTCATATTCAGCCACTGACAACTGTCTCTGCCTCAGGTTAATGAATTCCCTTCTTCTCTCTTCCAGGTATACAGTACCCACATATTTCTTTTTAAATTCGGAGAGAAAGAAGTCCTAAGTTATAGCTTCTGGCTGCACTTCACTGGACACAGTATCCCACCATTCGTAGGCATCATCTTGCAACAGGGATATGGCAGCCTCTAGGTTTTGCTCTGGGGTGCAGTGGAGTTGTTTTAGAACTCTGCCCATTCTGTTCAACCAATTCTCGGCTGCAACAGAGTCATCTTCTCTCTTACCGAAAAAGTCCACTGCTCTAAACTTTCTTAGCCTTTCCAGGTGTGATTTCTGCTGTGGAGCTGGTGGTGGAGGTGGTGCTGGCATTACTCCAGCCATTTGTCTAAAGAAATTGGCCATTTACTGGAACATGGCCTGTGGAGGTGGCGAGGCTCGCTTGAGTAAGTGAGCGAGTTCTCCCATGCCCCAGTCCTCACCGCTGCAGGTGGAGCATGACTCTCCACTTCCTCTTCACTGCTCTTTGAGATGAAGGGTCCATATCCTATTCAAAATAAGAAAGACAAACAGATCTGCATTAGTGTCACCTCGACTCTTACAAATGCAATGCATGGTATGGACTCAATCTAGGCCCAGAAACGCCTAAACCGGGCTCTGATACCACTAAATGTGACACCCCTTACCCGGCTACAGTGTATCCGAGTAAGCTATGTCACACGGTGTACCGGCACACTCTGTTTTACCTTAATTAATTTTTTTTTGTCAAAGTTTTGAATATAGTTTGTGAAATATAGTTCATTTATTGAAATTATAATTTATTTGAGGTTCCGGAAATTTTATAGAAAATCCGGCAGAATACCGGCTAAAAATGGAGAAAACAGTTCTTCGGAACCTGTTAAAAACACTTCCAAATAATTTCCAAACAATCCCAACTTCAATTCATCAACAAAGTCTCAATATGATTCTCAACAACTTTTTCATTTCTCATAATACTCATATACAAATAATAAATAAATGCTCAAATTTTTCATTCATAACCATAACTTTCATTATTTACATGAACATCAAAATACATTACATAAGTTCAAATACATATGAGGAAGTAAAAATTAGCTACAAAATATCAAAATGACACCTAGTGTCCTACCAATGCACTGCAGAAGTTGAGGTGACACGGACACTGTGCAGAACTGCAGGATGGACTCACCCAGTCTGTGGTCTACTGGGCTCTCGATCTGTATCTCCAAAACCTACGCGTGGCAAAAGCAATGCGCTAAGCAATAATGCTTAGTGGTGCAATAATAAAATAAAAGAAATAGCAAGAAATAAATATGTAGTGAATGTATATGTTTTATTTGTTTTGAATTTGTGTATCATTAACTTTGTCCACTTTTATTCATTTGGTTGCCCCAAGTAACCTACACTAGACGATCGGATCGGATAACGGTAACCGCACCGGGTATCTAGTACCTCGCCGTCACACCATCGGTCACATATGCATCTCCGGTGTGCAATGCAGCTAACAATGTCAGAATACATCAGGCACAAGGCCAAATCTCAATGCAAGGTCAGAATGGCTAAAAGCCATAAAATCACAGAATGGCATATTGCCATGTGCAGTACTGCTAACTGAACCCTATTGGCATGCCAAACTATCCAAACCAATCTTGTTAGGTATACTAGGGCATTTGATACTTTAAAATTCTTCAATCTTTGAATTTCAAGTTTCGGTGTCACTATTCACCTCTTTGGTCAATAAAAATATTGACTTTTAGGTAGAAATTAGGTACATTGATTTTGGCACTCCCAACATACCACATTTTGCATTTAAAACTTGTTGGAATTGGTCACCATTACCATTTCTAACTTAAAACCAAGAGGGCAGAAATTTCAGTTTTTGAAGCCTAAGTTTACTGTTCCATTAAGCACTGTTACAGTGGGAATTTGAAGAAATGGCAAACATGAAAGTTGTTCCTTATTTTGTCTAGTTGAATTTCCTTTTTTGAATCACTCCATTTGGAGTTTTGCAGCTCCAGATATGGTCCAAAAACCATAGCTGGCCGGATTGTCAAAACTGCAGAGTTACCAAATCTACAGTACCATGAACAGTGACTGTGATTGCATTTTTGAATTGGTTCTGGTCATAATTTGGGGTAGGTTCCTTCATGAAAGTTGTTTGTCTATGTCTTAACTTGTTGCTGTAAAAATTTCAGGTTAATTGACCAAATCTACAGTGAATTATGGCTAAATGAACAGTTACTGTTCATTTAGTCATTTCTGCAGGTGCTGTTGCAGGGTGTCCGGATTGGGGCCAACTTTTGGTCTACTTGCTTTGGTCTTTTGGGCATGGTTTCTTCAGCAAAAATGTGCCATTATAAGCCTAGTTTCATGTCCAATTGGACCTACACAGCCAAAGATATGGCTGTCCAAGTGGGCTGGAATCTCAGCCACTCTGCTGCTGTCCCTAGGCAGCCTACACCTTCACTTTGCCATGCTACATTTCAGTCCAAATTGTGGTCAACTTACCTAAAATGGTCACTAATTGACCATTAAAATGTTCTCTAACAATTTCCTAAGCCAAGTCAAATTTTCACTTCTCAAAACCCTAGTTCCATATGAGTTTTCACAAATTTCCTTAGTTAATTCTTTCATTCTTTGTATGTGTATATGTATACACTTTAAACATAGGCTCTAGTTCACTCTAAGTCCATCAAAACAATCAAAATAATTCCTTCCTTAGGGCTGCCGAAAATTGAAGATACCCTAACATATATAATTTACTTCAAATTTTTACAATTTCTTAACTTAAAGTGATGCTCTAACAAAGATTAAATGAGTGAGAGTGGAAGTATAGCACTAACCTCTTTGCTCAACTTATTGAGCTTGTGAAAACTCTAGAATTCCTCCTCTTTGTGGCTGCCTAGAGTTACTTTGTGATGTGGGGATAAGTTTTAGTGAATAGAGTAGGAAAATTTATGGTGAAATAAGGAGAGAACTTGAGCTTTGGTTGAAGGATTAATGGAGGTTTAGGGCAAGCAAAGTTTCGACTGGAATTGGAGGAGAAGAATGCAGCTGCATTTTTAATTCTTTTGTCTTGGTTTGTCTCTTTTATTGGTTAGTTTAAAGGGTTGTTTAATTTTGATTGGTGGAAGTTTTTAAATGACATCCTAATGATGTCATATTTGGCTTTTTTATTGATTTTCCTTTTCTTTTCTTTTCTACTAACTTCAAATTAATTTTTCATCAATATTAATTCATATTTTGTGTCATATTAATTATTTACTCAACTGGACAAGTCGGCCAAAAATCACCTCTGAAGGCGAAATGACCAAAATGCCCTCCGTTTGGCTTAACGGGTCAAAATTGTTTGTACCGATTGAAAAATTTTTCTAAGTATTTTCTTGACATTCTAATGCCATGAGAACCTCAATAACCCTTCTCTGGAGTCCCAAAAATTATTTTATAATTTTTCCCCCGGGTCTAGGGCTCCTAGTTGCGAGAACCGCAACTTCCCTCTGGGTTACCCCTCGCTAGGGCACCGGCTCGTTTAACTTGGTTGTATTTTATTTCTAAAATTTTTTCTAAATTTTTCTTATTAGTATTTGAGTTAATTTTGGTTCCTCACTTTAGTTTAAATATTTTTCCGAACGTTCTAGCTGTCTGGACCGACACCGGTCACCGAAACAGTAGAATGTACGGAATTGCTACCGGGAGGGTGTTACACAATCAACAACATACAAATACACATACCAAAACATTAACTTAAAATAACTAATTTATTTAATAGAAATTAAATTATTTGTTCTTGTCTTGAATCAGCTCTATAGTTGATCTTCCTCTTTGCAAATGTTTCTAAGAATCACACAAACAAATAGGCTATGGAGGAGAAGAGGGAGCGCTAGTGGCCTGGTGCTTACTTATTGAACTAGTGCTTGTTATTGCCCATCTATGGAGGAGAAGAGGGAGCGTTGGGTAGTAGGCTATCAAGATTAAAGAGTGCAGACCGTAGAGAGATGGAGAGAGCGGCTCAAATGAAAAACGAAGAAGGAGGCTATAAAAACTATCCCTAAAACTAATTTCTCATCCTTATATATTTATATTTATATACTTAATTATATATATATACACACTAAAAAAAATAAAAAGCTTGATAAGACTCGATAAGCTTTCTAGCCGAATATTACGAGGCTCAAGCTCAGTTCGTTTTCTAAACGAGCAGGCTTGAGCTCCCGCGCTCGATTCGAGCCGAGCTCGAATAGCTCGAGAGCCGGCTCGGTTCATTTATACCTCTAACTATTACTTTGTCAGTAGTTTTGAAGCAGACTTATGCCTCAATCATTATTGATTTCCAAATCAAACGTATAATTGGTTCAAGTTAAAGAAACAGAGGTTTCAGAATATGCACACAGAATAAATTAGTTGTTAAAACATTGGGTAAAAAGGTAGTGGCCAGCAAGGTCCCAATTGATTATTTTTGGATCCATGGGCAATTCCAGCCCATCTATAGCTTGTTAGGGAGGACCCTGTAATTAAGACTGGGCCTGTACCCAGTTGAGAGAAGGAAAATTCCCATGAATACCACCTGTTTCTCACTTTGGTCTCCGTTCTCTTTGTCCTGGTGGAAATAATAAAAATTAAAACAGGGAGGTGTAGCTTTGAAATTCCTGTTACATTAGGAGAAAGTGACAAATTACAATTATTTACTATATATATTTTTAATGTGAATTTTCTAATGTTTTTACTCAAAAGCAACTATAAAATAGTCACTTAATAATTATTTAGTATTATTTCAATATGACCCTTATTATATAATTTTATGAGCGGTTAAAACCTACAACTAAATGTCAACCCTCTAATACTATGTAAATAAAGAAATACTTATTTTCATACGTCAAATACAAGAATATATAACAATACAAAAAGGATTGAAAGCTATTCTAAGCTGTACACTTTTTAAGGCTAAAAGAAGAGTGGTTGACCCTTGAAGTAAGGGATTCTAAAGAGAAAATAAGTCCTCTGATTTCTCAATCAGATCTTTATTGATAATTCATGCCAACATAGAGCAATAGATTTTAAAACTTTGAACGGGATGGGCTGCACTGGTGCTTCTAAATGCAGTGGAGGTTCTGACAGGGGGAAACAAAAGTGTAGAGATTTATCAATTCATTAGTTAAACAAAGTTATCTATTACAGGGAAGCATTTTTTAGAATGTCTTGCTCAACATATATAGAAAACCAATGAGTGTTGGAAACATTATTTCTGCTAATTTGTTTCAGCTTTTTTTAATATCAGTACATCTTGGAAATATTGTTCTGTCGGTGCTGTTCTAACTAATACAGCAAAAAATTAAAAATTGTTTCTAACGGTTGATTGACTTCACCAATGCTCAAGACCCTGCCCCAATAAATGCGCCATGTTTCATAATCTATTGGTTATGAAGATAATTATAAGGTGTAGGATTATTCATACCATAATTTGAGGGTACTTCCCTAGCATAATTGGGTTAAGACAGCTGCTTTTTGTTTTGTTTATATAAGTTAGAAGATTTAACATTAGATATCAGCTTATAATGTCATCTAACCACAATACTTTTTTACATATAAAATCCTGGACCATGACAACCTTTTTCTAAAAGTTGTTCGGTTAATGATCATTATCAGCAAAGTTTACCTTTGTTATATATGCTTAATTAAGCATTGTTCATTGACTCATAATCAAGTGCCAAATTTAATTTTCTCCTTCTGTTGTTATTGGCTAATTTCAGTGAATAAATGAAGAGACTGGAGTCAGGAAATAATAATGTGATAATATCTAGCAAGGGTCTGTGTGATGCTAATGGGACAACTAGAGGAGATTTGAACGTCCTTGTTTATGTTATACATTATCAAAACTAATGTTTGACTAAGAATGGCTGTGACACTTGCACCTCCACATGATGCTAACACCATAACTTTCATTTGGTTCAGTTTAATCAAAACCAATTAAATTATTAACCTAGAAAAGCATCCATTACTACGTACTGCTTTTTCTTTTATTTTTTTTGGGGATAAGCATACTGCTGCTGATATTTCTTAATTGTTCGATAGTATTTAGGTGTTCATAATAATAATAAAGCCTTCAAAATAAATATATTTATTTCATTATTGACAAAAAGAAGTGGGAACTAGAATAAATACATGAAATATACACACTCTATTGCCCCAATGCGTGACCAGTATTGTCCACACGAAGAAACCTTATTACTATGGCCTCAAAACGAACCTTCCTAGCACATATTCAAAGAAAAAGGACAAATTAACTAAATAGTAAATAACAAAACTAGCACTGATTATCTATATAATTCATCTTTCTTTTTTTTATTCTCATACAAATGAATAGGGAAAATTCCCTTCCATTCTGACATCTAACTTTGTCTAGTTAACCTTGCTGCATGCTTTCCTGATTTCACCTGCTGTACCTGTAAGAACTCCAACCCTGCCCATCTTCACCATTGACACACCAAAATCTTTGAAGAAAGTGGATCCCTTGGTGGCAGCCTGAAGCTCAACGTAAGCTTTTGACACACTGTTGTCAAGGAGAGCTACATCAGACTGGAAGAGGCCTCTTCTTTTACTTACAAGTGTATAATAGTCTGCATCAAATGTCCTGAAGCTCCCAGGATCCATTTCTACCAGTGAATTTTGATCTCCTGGCTTGCATTTATTTTTCAACCTTTGTACATATTCTGAATCCAACGCGGGATCAGAGTCATTATTGATTCCCTTTCCAGTGAAATTGTAAAGCCGGGAATTGAATGAAGAGCAGTGAGAAGTACCAATGGTGTGAGAACCTGTGTAACCCAAAGAGATCAGAATTAGAGTCCAGTTCTAGGTGGGGGGTTCTTTTATGACACGCATTGCATGGTTAATTTTCACGCACCTAATAGCACCGCTGCATCTTTTATGCTCAGACCCTTAGCTCCAAATCTTGCTATTACCGTAGTAATATTTGCAATAGGAGCTATCAGGTTATTGAAGGTTTCTGTTAAGTTGGAAACCCTTCCGTCTCTTCGTCCAGTTTCAACTTCCCAGTGAGGTCCTTTGGTCTGAGATGATAAAATTTTATTTGTATAATAACTAATTCTTTTCACTCATTTGATTTTTGGTTTAGGGAAAATTTAAATGAAAGGAGATCGAAATGCTAATTACCGCAACTGTGACATCCCTGGCCACAATAGCCACTATGTCTGCGCATGAAACTACTCCAGGACATGCCTTTTCCAGAGCAGATTTCACTCTGTCGATAATTTGGTATCCTCGAAGGGTTTGATTTGGAGGTGCATCTTTCTCAGCTTGATGAGTACTAGAGTTTAACAGCACTGACCCATCACAACCCTGCAGACATAATCAAATTATAATAACCTATACATAAGCTTTGGACAGGTTATATATCACAGTACCATTTTTTTTTTCTATGATACTTACCCGAACAAAGCAATCATGAAAATGCATCCTCAACAAGGGGCCAGCAAGAGAAGGAGCTACGGACATGACTTGATCAATAACCCTCTTAACAATGGCCTCAGCTCTTGGGCATGTCTTGGAGTAAAACCCTACTTTCAGTTGAGCGTTCACTGGGTTAAACACAAATAATACAAAGATGAATCGGAGAAGAAGAACTGAAAATGACTTCGAAGCAGACATTTCTGTTAGGCAGATGAGTTTTTCTCCTGGCGAATGCAGTTAGAGGTAAAGGCACTCTTTTATGTAGCATGGACGTGCCGACCCTTTCGTGGAAAGGCTGTCATTACATGACATTTGATCTGTTATTCCATTAATAAAATGAAGTAAGTAATCGAATTTGGGTAGTTCAATAATTTGATTGATTTAAATTAATATTAAAATAAAGATGCATCCGATATAAATTCAAGCTCGTTTTGATAACGAATTTAATAATTATTACATTGAATATTTATATATAAATTTATATATTATTTATATATTTTTAATTAATTATATATATATTAATATAAATATTTAATTTAATTATTATTAAACTTGCTGGATGTTATTTATGTTAGATGCACTCTTCAAATAATTTGCTGTTGGCTTCCTTTTATATCTGTGATTAAGTAAATTATTAAAGCATCCATGTGACAGAGTAATGGACGTACCCAAAATTAAAGCTGCAATCTGCATAATGGCTTTCCACGGGAGAGGTTTCACCTTGCAACACAAAACAACTTATCTACACAATCGATCGAATAAATAATTTAAGACGTGCAATTAAGGAGTTACAAGTTGATCTTGCCAGTAAGATGTCCTTAGCATGTGTTAGTTCAACAGATCGTTAATTTATTGTAAGACATTTATTTATAATTTTAATTCAAACGGTCCATTTGGCTGCTGACACCAGGGATATTAATTTATTGCCTCGATCGGCCGCCAATGGGAATTGATGCTGTCTGATGCAATTAGATATATAATAATAATAGTAACCCAACAAAATTAATTTAATTGATAAAAATAAAAATATTTTCTTTTATTAATTAAAATTCGTTTCTGCTTTAGGAAAAAGAAAAAAAAAAAAATCGATTCTGCTGAAAAACATTTCCGCACAATCCCTTATCCTTAGGGACACCCAATCTCTTAGTTTAGGCCATAAGAGTTGATGATGAAGAAAACATCGAAGTAATTGAAATTCTAGTGATCATATTTAAAGCAGCTAATTGTCTTCGGGTACAGTACTATCTCAATCTATTTTATTTATTATTTTTTAAAAATTAATTTATTATAATTAATTGATATTTTAAAAAGTTTAAAGAGTGTTAATTATTTTTTTAATTTTTTCTTTATTTTTATTAAATATAATAATTAATTATATAATTTTTTAAAATTCATCTTAACACTTTCCATCTCTTTCTTAATTAAATGAGATAAAAGTATAATTTAATCAAATTAAAAAATATTTTATTAAAATTTAAATAATTTCAATTACTATAAAAACCTTTAAAGATAGATAAAAATGAATAGATGCAGTATGTCTTTTGCCATTTTAATTACCTTTGGTTTTTCTTATATATAGCAATTTAACCTTTGGTTTAGAGTTGAGGGCAGGTGAGATTTTCTTATTATATAATCATAGAGAGCAAAGGCATTTCTAAAATTTAATTGATAATCATCGGCTAACTATATATATATATATATATATATATATATATATATATATATATATATAAGAGCTGACAACAACACTGCAAGTGATAGAATTATTTTTAGACTAATTGTTAAACTCAACCTAATTTCTGAGTTCAGTGATACAATGTCGACTGAAAATCTGTCGGCACGTAAAAAAAAATGGTAGTATTTTGTGAGAAAATTTGTTTAGTTATATACTTCCTCTATTGCATTTCAAGTAATATTAAAAAAAAAAATTGAGTAATGTTTGAAAAAAAAAAAATTCTCACTTTATTTGTTTTTTTAGAAAATTAAGAAATCGTTAATTTTTTTTTTCAAATTTATCCTTCTCTGTTATTATCTTAATGTATTTTTTTTATTATAATTTTTTTCTTTAATTAAATACAAAGATATTCAAGTCAATTATTAATTTAAAAAAAAAAGAGAGATTATTTAATTATTTCTTTAATTCTCGTCAAAAATCTTAAAAAAACTTAAAAATGAGACGAAAAAAAAAAAGTAAATATTTCTGTTAATAAGAATGAGAGATACTCTTTCTGATTTTATTTTATTGGGACACATTTTGCAATTATTTATTTTTAATGTATTAAATTAATGTGGGAAACGCGTATTTACAATAGTTTGAAATGAGATTTGGTTTTAATATGCAAAAATTATCTTGAGAATATCTCTAACAGTAAATAAAAAATAATCTGATTAAGTAAGCCATGCACGTTCTGTTTACTGCTTCTGCATGCACTAATTAACAACCAATTGATGATGGCAACTTATAATTAATTTTTTGTGAATAAGTTATGCATTCCTTTTTCTCTACTTGGGTTTATTCAAGTGAATGGAACCACAGGCACCTCCTCTTTTGCTTTCGGAGGCAACAAAATAATACTTTGAAAGAGAAGGTACGTAAGGTGTGAATATATATATATATATCAACAGAAGCTGTTGCGGTCATATGACTTTCTTGCCTTCTTGTGAATTGTTGGTGCCTGCTGCTTGGTGTATTCAGTTGGTTTGCAGGCTTTCTCGGCTGGGCATTTTGGAACTTTCTTCTTTGCTGGGCGTCTTGTTTTTACTTTAGTTTTATCCTTTGTTCCGTTAGTGCTCTGTTTCGGGGCAATTGACCGTACAGGGGCAATTTAAAAAATAATATACCGAAATGGGGTAGAATTTTGAAAAATTACGGGGAGGGGGTGAGGAAACTAAAAAACGTTGATAAAAATAGTGTCCCAACACATAAATGCTATTTAAAATAGTGTCCCAAAGAAAACGCTATTCAAAATAGCGTCCCAAAGAAAACGCTAGCGTCCCAACGAGCAAAACGCTACTTATATTAGCGTCCCAGAGCGCCTCTCATCCCAAAGCAGAAACACGCTAATTATATTAGCGTCCCAAAGCAGAAAACACGCTAATCATATTAGCGTCCCAAAACAGCACAATTTTTATATTTATTTATTTAATTGATTTTATAAAATATATTAAATTTATAATATTTTGATCATTTAATTATAGTTATTTATTATATTTTATAAAATATATAGATTGATTTTTTTTAAAGTTTGTTTTATGTTTTAGTAGTAGTAATATTTATTTAATATTATATATTTATGAAATTAATTTTATTTATATATTGTAAATAGAATATAATTGTACGGTTTAAAAAATATTTATATTCAAAAAATTAATTTTATATTTTTGTAAAAAAAAAATTATTAATCATAAAAATATTTCTTAATTTATAGATTAAAAATATAAATGTATAATATTTGAAATAGTATATTTTATACATCTTAATAGGAATTTTTTTGTTTCTAATATTTAGAATATAGTATATT
This sequence comes from Hevea brasiliensis, assembly GCF_030052815.1. Taxonomy (NCBI): domain Eukaryota; kingdom Viridiplantae; phylum Streptophyta; class Magnoliopsida; order Malpighiales; family Euphorbiaceae; genus Hevea; species Hevea brasiliensis. The sequence continues at coordinate 51,026,620 of NC_079510.1, forward strand.
GATAAATTTAAAATTATGTTAGTTATAAACGTTAAAAGTTATTAAAGTATAACTAATATTAATTTTTATTCTTATTATAATTATGGATAATATATTTTCTTCATAGCAATTAATAAATGTAATTACTTTATTAGTTTTAATGACTTTATTATTTTCAAATTAATTAAAAATATATATATAAAATGTTTACTAACATGTCATACGAGCAATTGGCTTAAAGCAAGATATAAATTAAGAAAAGTATTCATAATTATTATACAAATAAAAATAAATATTTAAATTAGTCATGTGCCACAACCAGGTCTTCGAATATGTTGTCTCGGTCGAAGAACTCGATGTTGTCCCCCTTCTTGCTGCTCTTCTGGATCACCTTGTGCATCTTGGGGTTGGCCAGGTTGCCCTTGTTGTTGTCCTGATAATTCCCCCCCTGCAGTATAATGCATAGCACCTTGTTCATGGTGTCCAAATAGACCTGCACCAGATGGAATATGGCCTAAGGCACCAGACTGATATAGTGCATAGTATTGATCTGAACCATATCCGCCAAATTGACTCGAAGCATATTGTGATGGCCCAATGCTAGATGGTCTGCCAAATAGAGCAAATAAGCTACTCATTGGTGTTTGTGGCTGCTGACTCTCAGTGAAGTCAAATGTGCTTCTGCTTTGCACATGAGAATGATATGACATCCATGGTGTTGATGGGCCAGGTATTGATGGGGTAGGCATCCAACCAGTATAATGTGGGGTGATGTGGCCCAACCGCAAGTGCACGGGTCGTACAAGTAATACAGTAAAGATATCGTTCCCACGAGGAGTTGTGTTAGTGATTGAATTTTTGATATAAAAAGTTGACTAAATTGAACTAATTTCAAAATTAAAACAATAGATTGAATGGGTATTGGAGTATGAAATCTATATGTGCAAAATTAATAATCTATCTAACAATGTATTAATTAAACTAAAATTGCATCAAATTAAAATAAGCAAGTTCAAATATGGCAGGATTTAAAATGGCAAGCAATTAAATTCAATTGAAAATTAGCAATAATAAAAAGGCGATTCCGGAGTTCGGGATTTCATATTCGAGCTATTTTGGGATTTTAAATTGGTTATCCAATCTTGTGAAACTTATGGTTTTAAGGAGATTAATTCTTAAATCCTTCGAATACCCTTTCGAGTGAGACAAAGAGTGCCTTAATCAAACTAATCCTACTTTCGTGGAGTTAGAATTAATTAAGACCCATTAAGTTCTTTAATTAATCTGTGAATCCTCTTAATCCTTAGTCTATTTTTAGATCTAAGTTAATTAAGTCCAATTCCTTGATTATCTATCACAAGGCCTTCTCCTTTCGGTGCCTCAACCATGGATTAAGAACATCACTTAATGGGATCCTACACTAAGCATGTCATTAAGCACACAAGAAATGAATAAAACTCATTAAGACCACAAAATATGGATTACCCAATCAAAATCCATAAAATATCTCAAATATTACAACCCTTACTCCAGAATCAAAGGTAAACTACTCACTACCCATAATCCTTACAAGAAAATCTGAGTTTATATGAAAATAAGCTTCAATCTAAGCTAAGAAACAAGAAATTAAACACTAGAAATGTAGGAAAAATATAAGGAAAGACAGAAATCGCTAATCTTTGTTGAAAATGGTGTGGAAGGTGAAAGTGACTCTTCAAATTCGCCTCCTCCCCTTTCCTTTTCTGCTCCTTCTCTCTTTTTCTCCCCCTTGTCTAAAATGGGAAATGGGACTATTTATAACATTTTCTGACATGGAGCCCTAAAATAGTGTGTTTGAGGAGGGATTTTCTGAGGGAATCTTCTGCCAGCTCATTAATGAACTCTTTATGGGACTGCATAAGTCATGCAGTCCCTTATGCAGTTTTCGGCTGTTTCTGGGTCACTTATGCGAAACTGCATGACTTGGTGCATAGGTTATGCACAATTCCGTGAGAGTGCATAAGGGAGGCGTGAATGTGCATAAGCTATGCAGTCTTCTTATGCACATTTCGGCAGGTATTGGAACAGTGATTTTTCTCCTTATGCAGATCTGCATAGCTTATGCGGCAAGTTATGCACAATTTGGTCAATGCACATTTCAGCTTGAAAACTTGTTTTTGACATCTTTGGCTGTAGAAGTCACTCCTCAATGGCAAAATTTCTCTTCAGTCCTTCAAAAATACCATTTTTCCTACAAAACAAAATAAAAATTACAAATTAATCTAAAATTGACAATTATGAAAAACTAACTAAATAACTAATGAAATTAGCTAAAAATGACTAATAATAAAATAAAATAGCTATGAAATTAGACCTAAATGACTATGCAAAATGTATGCATCAAATACCCCCAAACTCAAGCTTTTGCTTATCCTCAAGCAAACTTTAAAATGTGACGCAAAAAATTTTTAGGGGTGCCTTATCCAAAGAGCTATGAAAATCACTTATTAAAGTAACTTAACACACCTTCAGCCATACCAGCAATCCATATACCCATCCTTCAAAATGCAAAGAATTTAATGCTCATCCAAGCTTTCACCGCTTAGCCATCAAGTCAATTATCATTCAAAATCCCCAAACCAACAAATCAAAAGAGAAAGTCATGCTTAAAAGGAATTCTAGGACAATCAATAGGCAAAGTGTCTCTATATAAAATGATGGAATTAAATGAATGGATAGATAATTTTCCAATCCCATAGGCAAATTGCCTACTCCTATCTCCACTAATGTAACACGTACTATCAAGAGATCAAAGGTCTTTTTAGGGATGTAATGGGGCCATGGGATTCAAAATGAGGCTAAGAAAAAAGATGGGTAAAAGGATTCAAAGCATGAGAATATTTCAATTTTGAAACATAAGGTACACTTTATTTTATATATATATATATATATATATATATATATATATATATATATATGTGGGAGAGAGAAATACACAATGAGGATTGTCAAGTGCTAGCATATTTTACAAAAACACATAAAATGGAGGGACATTTTGATACTTTAAACTTGTATTTTGCATTTTCTTTTGATGCTTGTCCCTAAAATTTGCCACCCCCAAACTCATTTTCTTTTAATACTTTGGGTGGATTTCTTTCATTTTGAATGACAATGGTGAAAAACACATATACTAGCACTTTTTACAAGATGAAAAGCATTTCTTCTCCCTTTTATTGTATTTATTTTTTTTCTTTTTTTATATATATATATGTACCTAATGTTGTAAATGATTATTCTCATGAAAAGGGTTGGAGTGTTTGGTTCATTGGCTAGGTAACAATAAGGATGTCAAGGAAAATTAGGGATAAAAAGGCTCAAAGGGGTTTGCAAGGGTAAATTGTAATTGGGAAAAAGAGCCAAAGGTTTAAAATGAGAAGGTTTCAATCAAAGAATGCCTAATCATCTCTCTCTTTAAGTACAAGCTGGTATTTCGCCTTGAAAGGTTTAGAAAATTTGTTCTAGGATTAGTGAGACATCATTTGACTACCTTATATCCAATAATTCCCTCTAAACACTTCCATCTCCAAATGACTAGTTGGGTGGCTTTTTGGCTAAGAAGATATAGGCAAGGGATAGACACTTCAAAACCTTGCATCTCTTAGGAAACTTTCAATCCACAAACCCAACTAAAGGGTGAGTCAAATTACTCTCATAGGCAACTTTTCAAAACTCAAGGGATTTGGCAAAAGATTTTAATGCATGATGTATGATTCCTAAAAATGAGTAATGCATTAACTAAATGAAGGAAATCTATTTGTCTATTTGCGTGCAATGTGTACAATTCTAAATTGTGTAAAATGTGTGTGTAAATGTGTAATGTATATGTTTGTAAGGATGTATATGTAAAATATTTACAATATATGTAAATGGAATGGGATGAGATGCTCCTATACTCAAAATGTGAAAAATGAAGCAAAAATCAAAATGTGCACCCCCAAACTCAAAATTAGACATTGCCCTCAATGTCTCAAGCAATGCATTATCAAAACTCAAAGCAAATAGTAATTACCAGGAATTGTGAAATGTTAAGAGCAAAAAGAAAAGGTTACCTGGTATAGAGAAGATGAGAATTCAAGAGATAATAGGAATGCATAAGAAGCTGCACAGGTTATGCATAATAAAGTGCTGTCCAGAACAAGTGCATAAGGAAGTTGCATAAGCTGTGCGGTTCTGCATGAGTGGCAATAAGGACTGCACAGGCTATGCAGAACATTTGCATGAGGGAATGACTGCCTGTGCAGATCTGCATAAGTGGCATAAAGGGCTGCACAGGCTATGCAAGATAATTGCATAAAGGAATTCACAGCCTGTGCAGTATGTGCAAAAGCTGCTGCATGATGCTGAGCAAGGACAAATGTGCAACCACCCGTAGAAGCATGCAAATATAGACAGAGTATGGACAAATATGCACAAAAAAGGGCAATAAGCAATAAAAATTAATGAAAAACTAATGTAATGGCTATCCAATAGAACTGTAATAAAAACAGAATTCAAAACAAAGTAATTCAAAAGAAACTAACAGAATTCAAAACAAACTATAAATGTTTGAACTTATTTACAAAGGAAAAGTCCTACAAGTTTGAACAAAAGCAAAACAAAAACTAATCCAGTTCTATTGTTTTGCCCTTGTCCATTGATGTTGCTAAAGGGCTGGTTGCATTTGGCTGCTGTCGAAATGATGGTGCTGGAGGAGGTGATGGAGGTGGAGGTGGCATTCCCAGAAAAATCATGAGCTGCTTCATCATCTCCTTCAATTCTTTCTGCTTATCTCTGGTTTCCATGACAAGGTCAAATAGGTGATCATGACGATCCTTGAGGGTATCAAGACCAGTGTCAAGCTTCCTATCCACAAAGTATATATCATCACTAAGCCTTTCAAGATAGGTGAATAAGGCTTTAGTGTTGAATGCAGGAGGGGCTGTGGATGAGGAGGGTTCAGCTGTAGGAGGTGTGGGCTGTGCAGAAGCTGCTGGGGTGTCCTGTGCAGTTTGAGGGGGTGGGGTAGGTTCAGTAGAGTGCTGTGGGACTGATTGGGCAGGTTGGGCTTCTGGTTGTGCAATGGTTCACCGCTGCTTGGGTGTCAAGATCAAAATGTGGCAAATTGAACCTGCTTTTGGATAGGTGTGCAAAGATCAAAATATAAGGTGTCCACAAGTCTGGTATTGGGTGCTCTTCAGATTAAAACCAAAATGCTTGGCTATGTGATTATGAGCCCACCCCAAACAAGTTCACCTCTGGATGTGGGGGCAAGATGCAGCAGATGCTCACAAAAGAAATACCCCGGAGAACGCTTGCACTTGTGAATTGCACACCATAACATAAATAATTCAGAGTTCCCCACAAAGACTGAACTAGTCCTCTCGCCCAAAATAGTGCTAGCAATCAGTCTATGAATAAACCTAAGTGCAGGGTCAAGTATTTGAGAGGTTTTTGATCTACCAGCAGAAAAAGTCTGAGGTTGGTTTGTGATAATTCTCCAAAATTGGGCAGCATTCCAAATACCCTTGTTTGCTACCTCTACCCCTGTATATGGCACTCTAAATAACCCATCAGTTTCAAAACCAAGAATGCTATGAAATTGATCCAGTGATAACTCTCTATTTTGCCCCAAACATCTAAATTTCATAGTTCGCTTAAAATCTACATCATGCAATTTCAGGGTGGCAGAGAATGAGGAAATAAACTCCAAAACTAAAGCTGGGTAAACAATTTCTTGCTTATGCACAAATTCCATCCAACCCATACCATCTAGATAGTCAACCACATTGTCAAATAAACCAAGTGACTAAAGAGAGTCCACAGAAATATACCTAGTGGGTTGCACCTTCCTTTCCTTAAGTCGTTTAAATGTTGCTTTGTGAGTTGCATCAGAAAGGGACCAAGGAAGTTTTGAGACTTGTGAGGTTGCTGACAATTGCTTTTTACTGGAAGAGGCTGTGGAGGCTGAAGTCTTTGGCTTTTTGGGTGGAGGCTCTGACCTTGGGATGGTGGGTGGTTCATTGCGCTTTGAGAGAGGAGGTGCAGAGGACATGGGCCTAGTGGATTTCGACCTGATTTTTCGTTTATATGTGGTTGTGGAGGGTGGTGGGGGTGTCGCTTATGGAGGGAAATTAGGGTTAGGAGGTATCGTTGACAATGGTGAAACCTGGAGAGGGGAAACTGGACGGGAATGGGGAGGCGACTCCATTGCCGATGGTGAAGGTGAGGGGAAAAGAAAATATGGTCGGGGTAGTTAGGGCTAGGGCGGCGGCAATAGGTGTGGAGAAGAAGGAAAGGAGGAAAATGTCGGGAGAAATGGAGGGGAACGGACGGTCGGGAACAGAAAATACGGGAGGTGGGAGAAATGGGTGCCGATGAAAATTTTTGGATTTGGTTGTGTAAGACTGCATAAAGGGATTAATGGGTGTGCATAACTTATGCACCCTACTTATGCATGTCTCGGCTTGTTTTGGACTTCAAAGAAATAGCTCATGCACAAGTGCATAAGTCATGCACTGTCCTTATGCACTGTTCGGCAAGTTTTGACCTTCAGGGAGAGTGGTCATGCAGAAGTGCATAAGCTATGCACCTCTCGGCAACTTTTGAAATTTTGGGTTGGTGGTCATGCAGGTGTGCATAAGCTATGCACTCTGCTTATGCACTCCTCGGTGGGTTTTGATTTTTGTGGAAAGTGGTTATGCAGAAGTGCATAGGTCATGCACTCTGCTTATGCACCCCTCGGCAAGTTTGGAGATTCAGGGTTTTTGGTTATGCGGAAGTGCATAAGTCATGCACTCTCCTTATGCAGACTTTGGCAGAGAGAGAAAATCAGAGTTTTTGGTTATGCGGAAGTGCATAAGTCATGCACTCTCCTTATGCATCCCTCGGCAGAGAGAGAAAATGCAGAATTTGAAGTTATGCAAATGTGCATAAGTCATGCACTCACCTTATGCAAGTTTTGACAGATATGAAATTTGACAAAATGAGGTTATGCAGAATTGCATAGGCTATGCACTCTCCTTATGCACTTGCAATAAAGGTGAAAAATGGCAAGAATTGTGGTTATGCAGGATTACATAAGCTATGCAGTTGCTTATGCACAATTCAACAAGATTGAGATTGCAATGGAAAATGATTTGCAAGTGTGAAAAATACCCTAGAATGAAGAAATATAATTCCATGAAGCATAAACCATGAGAAATTTTCACCAAAAACACATCAATACATACAAAATCCATCAAAATTTCATCACACAAGCATGTAAAAGTAAATCCTGCATAAAAGGCATTTGTGACCCATGCCATTTTGACTTAAATTCTGCAAATCAACTTTTGGCACATTAAAAACTCAATAAAACCTGCATAAAGTTGCATCTATTCACAAATGATTAACTCCCTAAGTCATGCCAAGAAAATGCAATTTGTCCACCTTGAATCCACAACCCAAGTAAGCTCAAAATTACAAAGATGACCCACTCACCACCATATAAACATTATAAGCACAAATACTTAAAAGTTACACACCCAACCTCACCAAGAACATAAGCCATCTGCTGCAGACACCCTCTTTGCTGCAGAATTTCATTTTTCCTCTCTGCATAAACTAGGTAGCAGACCCTGCACAGGTTATGCAGCAAAAACCAATCAGTTTTTGGGAGAGTTTGAAAGACAAAATTTTCAAGTTAAGAATCACTCCCCAACAGTTCACCAGCCTTCCTCCATTGAAATACATCTACAAGGGACAAAATTCAACAATGTCAAAAATTGAATTTGGGGAAATTTCAGATAAAAACAAAAGTAATGAAAGTAAAAGTAAATCAGCAAAAGCAAAATAAAAGGACTTGGGATGCCTCCCAAGAGGGCTAATTTATAGTCCTTAGCTGGACTCTTCATGAATTTCAGTGAAAAAGAGGTGAGGGATTGGAGAGCTTATAACAGCTTGCTCCTTTTATTGGGTCTCCAGTTATGTAATGTTTCAATCTATGCCCATTGACCTTAAAATTCCCAGATTTTTCACTCCAAATTTCAATTGCTCCATAAGGGAAAACCTTAGAAACTCTATATGGACCAGTCCACCTTGATTTAAGTTTTCCAGGGAACAATTTCAATCTTGAGTTGAACAATAAAACTGAATCACCTTCTTTGAATTCCTTTTTTCTAAGGTGCTTATCATGCCAAACTTTAGTTCTTTCTTTGTAAATATGGGCACTTTCATAAGCATCCATCCTCAGTTCTTCAAGCTCATTAAGTTGTAATAGTCTTTTTTCACCAGTTTGCTTAAGATCAAAATTCAAGGTCTGAATGGCCCAATATGCTCTATGTTCTAGCTCCACAGGTAAATGACAAGACTTACCATACACCAACCTAAAGGGAGTAGTTCCTATAGGGGTTTTGTAGGCCGTCCTATATGCCCATAAAGCATCATCTAGTTTGATAGACCAATCTTTTCGAGAATTGTTCACTATTTTCTCCAAGATATGCTTGAGCTCTCTGTTAGAAATTTCAACTTGTCCTGAAGTTTGAGGGTGGTATGGGGTAGCTATCTTGTGCACTACACCATACTTCCTCATTAAGCTCTCAAATTGCTTATTACAAAAATGGGAACCCCCATCACTAATTATAGCCCTAGGAGCTCCAAATCTACTCAAGACAAATTTCTTCAGGAATTTCACTACCACTCTAGCATCATTAGTTGGAGTTGCAATAGCTTTCACCCACTTTGACACATAGTCAATTCCAACTAGAATGTATTTATTATCAAATGAAGGAGGGAATGGCCCCATAAAATCTATTCCCTAGACATCAAATAATTCCACTTCAAGAATATCATTTAGGGGCATTTGATCTCTTTTTGACAAATTTCCACTCCTTTGACATTTATCACATTCTAACACAAATTTCCTCACATCCTTAAAAAGATTTGGCCAAAAGAAACCAGCTTGCAAAATTTTACTAGCTGTTTTAGAGATTCCAAAATGTCCTCCATAATCAGAAGCATGGCAATGATGCATAATACTCTGTATCTCTTCATCAGGAATACATCTCCTTATTAAACCATCACAACATCTCCTAAAGAGTAAAGGATCATCCCATCTATAAAACTTCACCTCATGTAAAAACTTTTTCTTTTGTTGCCATGTCATTCCTAGAGGTAAGACTCCACAAGATAGATAATTCACAAAGTCTGCATACCAAGGTAATTTAGCAACAAGAGAGAAAAGTTGTTCATCCAAGAAAAACTCATCAATAGGGATTTCATCCAATTCTTCATCATCCAATTTCAACCTACTAAGATTATCAGCAACTACATTTTCAGCTCCCTTCTTATCTCTAATCTCCAAGTCAAACTCTTGTAGCATCAGAATCCACCTAATGAGCCTAGGTTTAGCCTCTTTTTTACGGAGTAAATACCTGATGGCTGCATGATCTGAAAATATAACCACCTTTGAGTCAATAATGTAAGGTCTGAACTTTTCCAATGCAAAGACAATTGCTAGAAATTCCTTTTCAGTTGTTGCATAATTTGTTTGAGCCTCATCCAGTGTTCTACTAGCATAATAAATAGCATAAGCCTTTTTGTCCTTTCTTTGACCAAGAACAGCTCCAATTGCATAGTTGCTAGCATCACACATAATTTCAAAAGGTAGGCTCCAATCGGGAGGTTGCATGATTGGTGCAGTGATAAGAGCTTGCTTCAACCTGCAAAAGGCATCCAAACACTCTTGGTCAAATACAAATGGTGTGTCATTACTTAACAAATTAGACAAAGGTTTGGCTATTTTAGAAAAATCCTTGATAAAGCGTCTATAGAACCCGGCATGTCCTAGAAAACTTCGAATTCCCTTGACATTGGTAGGAGGAGCCATCTTCTCTATCACTTCAACCTTGGCTTTATCAACCTCTATTCCTCTGTTGGACACCAGATGTCCAAGCACTATCCCTTCCTGAACCATGAAATGACACTTTTCCCAGTTTAACACAAGGTCAGTATCCGCACATCGCTGCAAAACTTTAGAAATGTTAGCCAAGCATATGTCAAATGAAGATCCATATACAGAAAAGTCATCCATAAAAACCTCCATTATATCTTCAATGAAATCTGAGAAGATTGCCATCATGCACCTTTGAAAAGTGGCTGGTGCATTACACAACCCAAATGGCATCCTTCTATAAGCAAAGGTTCCATATGGACAAGTGAAAGTGGTTTTCTCTTGATCATTTGGATGGATAGGGATTTGAAAAAAACCTGAATATCCATCTAAATAGCAAAAATAAGAATGCCTAGCCAGTCTTTCTAACATTTGATCAATGAAGGGAAGTGGAAAATGATCTTTTCTAGTGGCTAAATTTAATTTTCTGTAATCTATGCACATTCGCCAACTAGTCACTGTTCTGGTGGGAATTAATTCATTATTTTCATTTTTGACCACTGTCATTCCACCCTTTTTTGGGACAACATGTACTGGGCTCACCCAAGTACTGTCTGAGATAGGATATATGATCCCTGCATCAAGCAACTTCAAAATTTCCTTTTTAACAACTTCTTTCATATTTGGGTTCAACCTTCTCTGATGTTCAATAGATGGCTTACAATTTTCTTCCAAAATAATTCTATGCATGCAAAAGTGTGGGCTTATTCCCTTAATGTCATCTATAGTGTATCCTAAAACTTTCCTAAATTGTCTCAACACTCTTAACAACTTATCAGCCTCTAAGGTACTCAAGTTTGCATTTACAATTACTGGATAAGTGTTATTAATGCCAAGAAATTCATACCTGAGCTGAGAAGGAAGTTGCTTAAGTTCTACCTTAGGTGCATCTTCTTCCTTGAATGATGGTTGCTTAAATTCGACTTTTTCCTTTTGTGTGAGTTGAAAAACTGGAGCAGAAATGAATAGTGGACTTCCCTCTAGATGTTGAGCATATGCAGCCACATGAGGGTTGTCATAGTCTATACCTCCTCCATGAACCAAACAATTTTCAAGTGGATCTTCCGGATATCTTTTTCTGAAGTGTTCTTCAACCAGCTCATCAATGATATCAACTCTCAAGCAAGTATCAGCTTCAGAATGATACTTCTTCATAGTGTTATTAATATTGAAAACCAATTGCTCTTCACCAACTCTAAGAGTCAAATTTCTCCCTTAACATCAATCAATGCTCCTGCTGTAGCTAGAAAGGGTCTCCCCAAGATAATTGGAATATTAGAATCCTCCTCCATGTCCAAGATGACAAAGTCAACAGGTATATAGAACTTCCCAACCTTTAGAGGCACATTCTCCAAAATCCCTTCAGGATACTTAATTGATCTGTCAGCTAACTGAAGAGAAATGTGGGTTGGCTTAAGATCTCCCATATTGAGCTTCTCATAAATGGAGAGGGGCATAAGGCTAACACTAGCCCCTAAATCACATAAAGCTTTTGTAGAACATGATTCCCCAATGTGGCATGAAATTGAAAAACTCCCTGGATCCTTGAGCTTTGGAGGAAGTTTCCTTTGGAGGATAGCACTACATTCTTCTGTCAAAGCTACAGTTTCATCATCTTCAAGTTTCCTCTTGTTTGAGAGAATTTCTTTCAAGAATTTTGCATAAGAGGGCATTTGTGAAAGAGCATCAACAAAAGGCACATTTATGTATAGCTTCTTCAAAACCTCTAAGAACTTCCCAAATTGCTTATCAAGCTTGGCTTTGTGAAATCTTTGTGGGAAAGGAAGTTGTGGCTTGTAGGGCTCAGGAGGTATATATTTCTCTTCCTTCTCTTCAACCTCCTCTTTACCTTTTTCTGCACTCTCTTGTTTTTCACTCTCATCAGTTTCTTTCTCATTTTCCCTCTTCTCACTATTTTCACTTTTCTCATTTTTTTTCACTCTTCTCATTATTTACAACTTTCCCACTTCTTAAAGTAATAGCTTGACACTGCTCTCTTGGGTTTTCTAGTTGACTTGGAAGTTTTCCAAAAGACTTGGTACCTGAGGAAGATGCTTGTTGTGCAATCTGATTTTCCAGCATTCTGTTATGTGTCTGCATCTGTTCTAGCCTTGCTTTCATCTCTCTCATCTCCTCATCATGCTTATTTTGGTTGGCAAGAATCTGTTATAATAAAGCTTCAGTGGTGGAACTTTGTTCTTGCTGTTTTGGTGGAGGATTCATATTTTTCTGCTGAAAATTAGGCAATGGTTGCCTATTTTGCTGATATGGAATTCCTTGTTGCTGTTGTGGTTAAAAATTCTGATTTGGGACTTGATTTTGCTGATTTCCCCATGAAAAGTTGGGATGATTCCTCCAAGTTGAATTATAAGTTTGAGAATAAGAATTTCCCATTTGTTTGTTTCCATAATTACCAACATATGCTGCTTGCTCTCCATAGTCTACTCCACAGCTGGTAGTTCCCTCTGCATAAGCCACTTGTTGTGAACTTCCAGATGATGATGATGAACTAACCAACATACTCAAATCTTCTATCTTCTTAGCCAAAACATTTGTAAGTGCATCGAACTTTGCATTAATCATGTTGAACGGATCAAGATCATACATTCCAGCAGCTTGCCTCTTTTGAGATGGAGCTGGTCCTCTTGGACTACTCCAAAGATGAGTATTCTTTGCAATCTTCTCCAATAGCTCATAAGCTTCATCTTCATGCTTTATAATAAATTCTCCTCCTGTTTGAGCATCAATTATCCCTCTGATTGCAGGAGTAACATTGGTGTAAAAATTCTGATTTATCATCCATTTTGGAATGGCATGATGTGGGCATTGTCTCTCTAATTCCTTCCATCTCATCCATGACTCATAGAGAGTTTCATCTTCTCTTGGTCTGAAAGCTGTCATTTGATTCCTCAATTCTTGAGTTTTTCCAGGTGGAAAATATTGTGCAAGAAATGCATCAGTGAGTTGCTCCCAATTTGTGATGGAGTTGTGAGGTAAAGAGTCAAGCCAATCCAATGCTCTATCTTTCAAAGAGAATGGGAATAACTTCAATCTTGCTGCATCATCAGACACTCCAGGTTGTTTTTGCATGTCACAGATCATAGCAAACTTCTTCAGATGTGTGTGTGGATTTTCAGAAGGATGTCCCCCGAATTGGGAATTTTGAATCATTTGAAGAACTCCAAAATCCATCTTGTAGCTATTTGCATCAATTCTTGGTCTTGCTATGCTCTCTCTTAAATCATCAAAATGAGGAAAAGCATGATCCATCATACTTTCCCTAGGCACATTAGCATTTATAATCTCTTCACCTTGGGCTGCATTTTCATTGTTTCGATCATTTCCAGCATTAACACAAATTCTCATTCTTTCATCAGCCATGACTTCTTCTAATTCAGTTTCTCTCAGAGCTTCTTTTCTTTTCTTGGTTTCTTTCTTGTTGGCTTTACAAAATTTCTAAATTTCAGGATTGAAAAATAAGGATGTGTCACTTGTGCTTCTAGCTCTTCTCATAAAAGATTAAAAGTACCTGAAAAAGAACAAACAAACACAAAAAATGAAAAGATAACAAAAATAAAACTATAAACAACTAAAATAATCAAGAATTCAATCTTAAACAAACAACTCCCCGGCAACGGCGCCAAAAACTTGATGTGGCCCAACCGCAAGTGCACGGGTCGTACAAATGTCTGAAGAAAGATATCGTTCCCACGAGGAGTTGTGTTAGTGATTGAATTTTTGATATAAAAAGTTGACTAAATTGAACTAATTTCAAAATTAAAACAATAGATTGAATGGGTATTGGAGTATGAAATCTATATGTGCAAAATTAATAATCTATCTAACAATGTATTAATTAAACTAAAATTGCATCAAATTAAAATAAGCAAGTTCAAATATGGCAGGATTTAAAATGGCAAGCAATTAAATTCAATTGAAAATTAGCAATAATAAAAAGGCGATTCCGGAGTTCGGGATTTCATATTCGAGCTATTTTGGGATTTTAAATTGGTTATCCAATCTTGTGAAACTTATGGTTTTAAGGAGATTAATTCTTAAATCCTTCGAATACCCTTTCGAGTGAGACAAAGAGTGCCTTAATCAAACTAATCCTACTTTCGTGGAGTTAGAATTAATTAAGACCCATTAAGTTCTTTAATTAATCTGTGAATCCTCTTAATCCTTAGTCTATTTTTAGATCTAAGTTAATTAAGTCCAATTCCTTGATTATCTATCACAAGGCCTTCTCCTTTCGGTGCCTCAACCATGGATTAAGAACATCACTTAATGGGATCCTACACTAAGCATGTCATTAAGCACACAAGAAATGAATAAAACTCATTAAGACCACAAAATATGGATTACCCAATCAAAATCCACAAAATATCTCAAATATTACAACCCTTACTCCAGAATCAAAGGTAAACTACTCACTACCCATAATCCTTACAAGAAAATCTGAGTTTATATGAAAATAAGCTTCAATCTAAGCTAAGAAACAAGAAATTAAACACTAGAAATGTAGGAAAAATATAAGGAAAGAAAGAAATCTGCTAATCTTTGTTGAAAATGGTGTGGAAGGTGAAAGTGACTCTTCAAATTCTGCCTCTCCTCCCCCTTTCCTTTTCTGCTCCTTCTCTCTTTTTCTCCCCCTTGTCTAAAATGGGAAATGGGACTATTTATAACATTTTCTGACATGGAGCCCTAAAATAATGTGTTTGAGGAGGGATTTTCTGAGGAAATCATCTGCCAGCTCATTAATGAACTCTTTATGGGACTGCATAAGTGGACTGCATAAGTCATGCAGTCCCTTATGCAGTTTTCGGCTGTTTCTGGGTCACTTATGCGAAACTGCATGACTTGGTGCATAGGTTATGCACAATTCCGTGAGAGTGCATAAGGGAGGCGTGAATGTGCATAAGCTATGCAGTCTTCTTATGCACATTTCGGCAGGTATTGGAACAGTGATTTTTCTCCTTATGCAGATCTGCATAGCTTATGCGGCAAGTTATGCACAATTTGGTCAATGCACATTTCAGCTTGAAAACTTGTTTTTGACATCTTTGGCTGTAGAAGTCACTCCTCAATGGCAAAATTTCTCTTCAGTCCTTCAAAAACACCATTTTTCCTACAAAATAAAATAAAAATTACAAATTAATCTAAAATTGACAATTATGAAAAACTAACTAAATAACTAATGAAATTAGCTAAAAATGACTAATAATAAAATAAAATAGCTATGAAATTAGACCTAAATGACTATGCAAAATGTATGCATCATGGGGGGATAGTTTCTGAATATGGTTAGAATACTGTGGATGGACTAGGATGAGACGGTGCAGGAGCTAAGGGAATAGGACCAGGCGCTGATGCCATGCAGAAAGGGTGAAATGCGACAGGTGGGGGCATAACATCATCAGGTGGAGAGGATTGACGCATTTGATGTTGACGACATCGAGGAGGACGTGATTGACGTCGTGCTGGTCTACGTGAGGGCCCAGGTTGGTTGATGATACGGTGTGTCCGCAAGTGCACGGGTCACAGTAGTATAGTTTTAAAAATTGATATCGATCCCACAGGGAATTGTGCTTAAATTGGAAATAAAAGTATAAGCTAATTAGAATGACAAAAATTAAAAGATATTAAAAATAAAATCTAAAAATTAAAATTAAGACAAAAATTAAAGATGTAAAATGAAATTTGGAATTAAAATTGGTATTTGAGGAATTAAAACTAGATCAATCAATTAACTAAAATTAATTAAACTAGATTACCAAAAATTAATTTGAAATTTCTATTTATGAAATTAAGAAGAATTAAATCTAAAAAAAAAATAAAGTAATTCTAGATATTGGATTTAAATTGGAATTAAATTTAAATTGGATTTAAATTGAAATTGCTATTCATGAGGTTTGGAGGATTTATACCTAATTTCAATGAAAAATAAATTGATTCTAGAGATTGGATTTTCAATATTGTTTGCATGTGATTTTTCCCTAATTTAGCCAAACACATGAGAATTGCAATTTTGAGGGAAATCAATTCTTAAATTTTTGAAACCTTTTTCAAGCATCTCAAAATTGGTTTTCATTAAATCAAACCCTGTTTTCACGGTATTTCAAATCTAACAAAAACCCAATTAATGCTCTAATTGATTTTTGGAAAGTTCCCCTTAATCTTCTTAGCTTATTTCTAACACCAAGAAAATAAAGTTTATTGCAAGATTATCCATCCCCAATATTCACTTTTCAGTCCATCTATTAAGGATTAAAACTTAACTTAATGAGGGCCCATTCATCAAGCAAGGAAATAAGCACACAAGCAATAAATCAAAATATAACAATCTTCATTTAAATGGCTAAATCAGTTTAAAACCACAAAACAAATCAATATTTACAAACCCATCTCTAGAATCTCAATCAACTACTCACAAATCATTATTTAAAGACAAACCCAAATGAAGAAATGAAGAAATAATGGAAATGTAAGCTAAAAGGGGTAGAAAAACCCAGCAGATTTGCAGCAGGATCTCTGCAGAAAAGTGCAGAAACGTGATCCTTGTTGCTGCTGGAAGAAGATGCAGAAGATGCTTCTCCCTTTCCCTCTTTCTATCTTTCTAAAAATGCCTCCCTTGCTCTCTATGGAAAGAAAGTGATAAAGGGCACTTTATATAGGCAAGGGGACTGTTCTAGAATGGGTAAAAGGGGGAAGGATCCAGAGAAAGTGAGGTAAAAAGGCTGGAGTAACGGAAATGCCACGTCAACAATTTTCCAGTAAAAACGACATAAGCCGAGTCAGTTTTGTCGCGGGTTGTGTCGCTCTCGGCGTGAATATCTGACGATCGACACAACCTGCGACATAAGCTAATTCGATTGTGCTGCAGGTTGTGTCGCTCTCGGCCATTTTTTTACTCAACTTCAAAATTTTTGTAATTCGATTTTAATCTCCTCCAAATGGCTACTCTGATCAAAATACATCAAATTTCTCCAAATTTATCCTACAAAACAAATGAATTCCAAAAATTAAACTAAGAAAAGTGAAAATTGCAAAATTGACTAAATATATACTAATATCTAAAATAATAGCTATGAATAAGGGTAAATTATGTGCAAAAATTACTCCTAAATGATGATCTAAAATGCATGCATCAAATTCCCCCATACTCAAACTCTTGCTTGTCCTCAAGCAAAATTTCATTAAAACTCATTTGGAAGGGAATAGAATCAGTCTTTGAGAACACAAAATTCACTAATCCAAACTACCAACTTACCTCTAGCCACCAACATTCCAAATTCCCACCAGCAAAAACACAAAGAATGAAGCAAGCACTCTCAACTATTACAGAATAGCTAAGAATTAACCAATCAACCCAAGCAACAAATACCAACCAACTACAAGAGTCAATTGTGCCAAAACAAACCTAAATGAAATAGATAGCCAATATGTCTCAAATGGATGGTGAGTAATGTATGGAAGATTATATTGCCAAACCCATATGCAAGCATAAAAGATCTAACTCTACTAATGTAACAAGCATCTTTCAAAGAATCATTAGGTCTTTTTAAGGGTTGTAATGGGGTCAAATAGGGTAAAATTGTGGTTAACAAAGAAAGGGAATAAGGTAAACAAAATATGAGAATAATATTAATCATGAAACTCAAAGTGCATCCAAATTTTTTTTTTTTTTTAATCAAGAGGAAAGAAATTCACAATGAATCTCAAGTGCTATCACAATGATTATACAAAGGGACTACTTTTTTTTTTATGCTTATTTTATTTTATTTTATTTTGATTTTGTATGTGTCCCTATTTCATGTCACACCCAAAATTACCTTTGGGATATTTTGGTGACCTTTTCAACTTTTGACAATTACTCTAGCACTTTTCAAGATGTTTCAATCCTCCAAGTTTTTTTCTTTTTTTTTTAAATTTTTTTTTATATATTTTTTTATGCACTTAATTGCTACAATACTATTCTCATAGATAGGTGGTAGTGTTTAGGTTTAATGGCTAGGTAAATGATTTGGGTTCCAAAGAAATTAGGGAATTAAGGTTCAAGGGGGTTTGCAAGGGTTAAAATGAGATTAAGGTAGGTTAAGGCTAAATGCGAGGTTTAAAATATGAATAAATGCCTAAATCATATTCTTATCAAATGCAAGTTAAAAATTTCGCTTTGAAAGATCTAAGATGCTTGTTCTAGGAATGGTGAGACGACAATGACCATTTTCTTTCTTAAAGGCTTATCCAGACACTCAAAACTCAAAATAATTAATCAGAATCTGTATACCTAGATGAATGTATTAATTTTCAGCTATTAAGTAAGAGAAAGAATAATGCTTAAGACTTTGTACCCAGCTGGAACTTTCATTCCACTAACCATCTAAAGGCAAGTTGGATTGCTTGAATAAGTGGCTTATGGAATCCAAAGACTGGTTTAAAAATCCAAAAATTGTGAATGAATGAATGAAATGCATGAGTGTATAAATGTATAGTCAACCTATATGCAACTAAGTACTAAGTATATATGAAGCTATATGCAGTGTATATATGTGAATATGTACAAGTATGAAGTAATGAGTGTGTCACTATATGCAAATGAAAAAGGAAAAATAATTTTTGCAAAAAATTTACCCTCTCCCCCATACTCAGAATGAACATTGTCCTCAATGTTAAAAGAGTGCAAAGAATGGGATAATTTGGCTATATGTGCAGAAAATGGGTGGCTCATATGTGCATAAAGAATTATTACCCTGTTGCATAAGCGATAGCACAACTTGTGTTGACAGTGACACAAGCTGAGATGAGAATTGTTACCTCATTGAAGTGCAGCCAATTTAATTAAGTAAAATTTGGACAGCTGCTGCACTCATTGCAAAAGAAACAGTGCAATGGAATCCATTAAATCAATTAAACTCAAAAAGTTGGAATAAAGAGGTTAAGCTCAAAAATATAGCCATCAAGTGTAAATCCGAAGTAGCAAATCAAAAGCAAGTGAGCAATGTACTAAAGATATAAAAGAAAAATGTACGTTATGAGGAACTAAAAAAAAAAAACTGAATAAGTAAATGGTTCAAGTAAAGGAAAAACAACACAAGCAGAATATTAACTAAACAAGTTAAAAACACTAATGAATTAAGCAACTAAAATAAAGACATGAAATGTTTTTTTTTTTTTCTTTTTTTTTTTTTTTTTTAATGCTCATTTGCTTGCAATGCATTGTATCCCATCTGCACAAGGAAATTAGAACAATGTTAAACTCTGAATAAGGAGTATAGAAAAAAAACTTAAAACAAATGAAAGAAAAATTGGGAGTTATGCACAAAAATGCTAAGTTTAGGTCTTTAGCTTAACCATACTTACTCAAAATTTTATGGAGAATGAGAAAGATAGCAAGTTGCTATTTTCTCAATTGGCTCACCAGCTAAATAATGCATCAACCTTTGTCCATTTACCTTGAAATTACCAGATTTTTCACCAAAAATTTCCACAGCACCATGAGGTAAAACTTTCACAATTTTGAATGGACCTGACCACCTTGATTTTAATTTTCTGGAAAAATTTTAACCTTGAATTGAATAAGAGAACCAAATCTCCTTCTTTAAAGTCCTTTTTCTTGATATGCTTATCATGCCATTTTTTAGTTCTTTCTTTATAGATCCTAGCATTTTCATAAGCATCAAGTCTCAATTCTTCTAATTCATCAAGTTGCAAAAGTCTTACGTGTCCAAAGACTTGTAAATCAAAATTGATTGCTCTAATGGCCCAATAAGCTTTGTGTTCTAATTCTACGGCAAATGGCATGATTTCCCAAAACTAACCTATAAGGTGTAGTTCCTATGGGGTTTTAAATGCTTTCTATATGCCCAAAGAGTGTCATCTAATTTAAGGGACCAATCTTTTGGACTTATTGTGCTTTCTCCAAGATTTGCTTGATTTCTCTATTTGTGATTTCTACTTGGCCATTTGTTTGAGGGTGATATGGTGTGGCAATCCTATGCTTTACCCCATATTTTCTCATCAATTTTTCAAATTGGTGGTTGCAAAAATGGCTACCACCATCACTGATTATGGCACGTGGGGCACCAAATCTGGTTAAAACAAATTTTTTCAGAAATTTTATCACAACTTTTGCATCATTGGTAGGTGTAGCAATAGCTTCTACCCATTTAGATACATAGTCCACCCCTACCAAGATATATTTATTTCCATAAGAAGATGGAAATGGCCCCATGAAATCAATTCCCCACACATCAAATAATTCAACTTCTAATATGGACTGTTGGGGCATCTCATCTCTCTTGGAAATGTTACCTACCCTTTGGCACCTATCACACTTGCTTACAAAGTCTCTCACATGTTTAAACATATTAGGCCAATAGAAACCTGATGTCAAGACTTTTTCAACAGTTTTTGAGACACTAAAATGACCACCATATTCAGAGGAATGACAATGGTAAATAACATCATGAATTTCTTCCTCTGGTATACATCTTCTAATTATTCCATCATTACATCTTCTAAACAAAAGAGGTTCTTCCCAAGAATAAAATTTAACATCATGCAAGAATCTTTTCTTTTGCTGCCAAGATAAATCAGGTGGCAAGACACCACAAGACAAGAAATTCACAATATCAGCAAACCATGGAAGTGCAGAATTCAACACATACAATTGCTCATTCATGAAAAACTCATCAATTGGCACAATTTCATCATCTTTATTTTCAGTTTTCATCCTAAAAAGGTGATCAGCCACCACATTCTCAACACCCTTTTTATCTCTTATTTCCAAATCAAATTCTTGAAGTAACAATATCCATCTAATCAACCTAGATTTAGCTTCTTTCTTGCTCATTAAATACTTTATTGCTGCATGATCAGTGAAAACAATTACCTTTGAGTTGACCAAATAAGAACGAAATTTATTGAGTGCAAATACTACCGCAAGGAACTCCTTTTCAGTTGTGGCGTAATTGACTTGAGCTTCATCAAGGGTTCGGCTTGCATAGTAAATGGCATAAGGTTTTCTATCTTTTCACGCTGGCAAGGCTCCAACAAAGAAACTCGCTTGCATCACACATAATTTCGAATGGCAAAGTCCAATCCAGGGGTTGCATGATAGGAGCTGTTGTTAAGGCCGTCTTTAACCTGCAAAAAGAAACCATACAATTTTGATTAAAATCAAATTTAACATCATGATTCAAAAGATTTGTTAAGGGTTTAGCAAGTTTAGAAAAATCTTGAATAAATCGCCGGTAAAACCCGGCATGTCCAAGGAAACTTCGCACTCCTTTGACAGTGGTTGGAGGGGGCATTTTTTCAATAATTTCTATTTTGGCTCTATCCACTTCAATTCCCCTTTTTGAGATTAAATGCCCTAAAACGATTCCCTCTTGGACCATAAAGTGGCATTTCTCCCAATTCAACACCAAATCATTATCAGCACATCTCTGCAAGATTTTAGACAAATTAGTCAAGCATGAATCAAAATTAGTGCCATATACTGAAAAGTCATCCATGAAGACCTCCATAATTTCTTCAATAAAATCAGAAAAAATGGCCATCATGCACCTTTGAAATGTGCCAGGCGCATTACACAATCCGAATGGCATCCTTCGATAGGCAAAGGTGCCATAGGGACAGGTAAAGGTAGTTTTCTCTTGGTCATCAGGATGTATTGGAATTTAAAAGAAACCAGAATATCCATCTAAGTAACAAAAGAATGAATGCTTGGCTAATCTCTCTAACATTTGATCCATAAAAGGAAGGGGAAAATGGTCTTTTCTTGTGGCATTGTTCAACTTCCTATAGTCTATGCACATTCTCCAACCTGTAACAGTTCTAGTGGGTATCAATTCATTATTCTCATTTTTAACAATCACCCCACCTTTCTTTGGTACAACATGCACAGACTAACCCACTCATCGAGAAATGGGGTAAATAATTCCAGACTAGTAATTTTAGGATTTCCTTTTTCACAACATCCTTCATTGTAGGATTCAATCTTCTTTGGTGTTCAATGGAAGGTTTACTATTTGGCTCAAGGAAAATCCTATGCATACAAACTGTTGGACTAATTCCCTTTATATCATCAATTGCATAACCCAAAACTCTTCTATATTCTCTCAAAACTCTCAACAATTTGTCAATCTCAATATTAGTCAATGATGCATTAATTATAACAGGATATGTTTCATTTGGTCCAAGAAAAGCATACCTGAGGTTGGAAGGAAGAGGTTTAAGATCTACCTTTGGGGCATCCTCTACCTTTAATGATGGTGGTTTGATCTCCAAATTTTGCACTCCTTCAAGTTGAAAAATTGTGGCTTCAGGATGTGGTGGAGAGCTCTCCAAGTGTTGTGCAAAAGCAGTTATGTTATGATTATCATCATCAATGCTCCCACCATGGACTAAGCAATTTTCAAGTGGGTCTTGTGGATAGCTTTGTCTGAAATGCTCTTGAACAATCTCATCAATAATGTCTACCCGCAAACAAGACTCAACTTCTTCATGTTTCCTTTTCATGGCTGGATTGATGTTGAATATCATTTGATCATCTCCCACTCTAAGTGTCAATTGCCCACCCTTTACATCAATTAATGCACCAGCTGTTGCCAAAAAGGGTCTTCCCAATAAGATAGGAACTTTTGTGTCTTCTTCCATATCTAAAATGACAAAATCCACCGGAATGTAGAATTTCCCAACCTTGATAGGCACATTTTCAAGAATGCCTTTCGGATACTTAATTGAGCAGTCACTAATGAAAGATACATGTTTGTGGGCTTCAATTCTCCCATATTCAACTTCTCATATATTGAAAGAGGCATTAGGTCGACGCTAGCTCCAAGGTCACATAAAGCATTTGCCACACAATTATCACCAATATGACAAGGGATGGAAAACACACCGGATCTTTGAGTTTGGGAGGTAACTTTTTCGAATTATAGCCTCGCATTGCTCTCCCAAGTTGATGGTGTCATAATCTTCTAGCCTTCTCTTGTTGGAAAGAATCTCCTTCAAAAACTTGGCATAACTTGGCATTTGGGATAGTGCCTCAATGAATGGCACATTGATATACAACTTCTTTAGCACTTCAAGGAATTTGCCAAATTGTTTGTCTAGTTTATGCTTGATGAATCTTTGAGGGTAGGGAAGGGTGGGTTTGTAAGGTCTGTGGGATGTATGGTTTCTCTCCTTCATCTTGCTCACTTTTGCTTTCTTCTTCTTTTTCATTTTTCTTGCTCTCATTGAATTTTCTTCTTTTGTGCTCTCTTTTCTTCTCTCTTGTTTTCACTCTCTTGACCAACTTTTTACCACTTCTCAAGGTTACCTTTACATTGTTCATGAGGGTTTTGTGGTTGGCTAGGTAGTTTCCCATAGGAATTGCTTCCTGATGAGCTTGCTTGTTGCGCCAATTGAGTCTCCAACATGCGGTTGTGGACTTGTAATTGATCCATGGTTTGTCTCATGTGTTGCATTTCTTCCTCCAATTTGCTATTCATCTTGCTTTGTTCAGCAAAAAATTTCTCCATCATGTTCTCCAAGGATGGCTTCGGTTCATGAGGTGGAAGGGATTGTTGTGCTCTTGCTTGATATCCAGGTGGTGGTTGTCTTATGGGCTGAAATTGAGGCTTGTTCTGCTGCATAAACTGCTGGTTATGAGGATAATTTGAGCTTTGGCCTTGTTGAGCAAAAGTTGCTTGTGGTCTCCATGTTGAGTTGTTCATATTAGAATAAGAATTTCCCATAGGTTTTTGTTGATAACTTCCTGCATAAGCAGCTTGCTCTTGCAAATAATCATCACCATAAGAAGAATAATCAACTCCACAACTTTGAGTTCCATTTGTGAAGGCAACTTGTTGCATAGTTGTAGGAGTTGAGGTTGTTGCCTTTGTGCAAAAATCACTAAGAAGCTGAGTCAACTGATCAAATCTTGCATTCATGTAGTTAACTGAGTCAAGTTCATAGATCCCAGCTTTCTTTGGCTCAAGTGCTCTAGGATTTCCCCACAAATGGGTATTATGAGCAATCTTCTCTAATAGATCATAGCATTCTTCACTTGTCATTCTCATGAAATCTCCTCCTGCTTGTGAATCAATTGTGTTTCTTATGGCTGGAGTAACTCTGGTGTAGAAATTCTGAACAATCATCCATTTGGGTATTTCATGATGAGGACATTGCCTTTCAAGCTCCTTAAATCTCATCCAAGATTCATACAAAGTTTCATCATCCCTTGGTTTAAAAGTTACCATCAAATTCCTCAAATGAGTAGTTTTCCCAGGTGGGAAAAATTGAGATAGAAAAGCTTGAGATAGCTGCTCCCAAGTAGCTATAATAGCTTGTGGAAGTGAGTCATACCACTCCAATGCTGAATCCCGAAGAGAAAATGGAAATAATGTGAGCCGAATAACTTCATCAGAAACTCCAGGTTGTCTTTGTGTACCACATATCATTAAAAATTTCTTCAAATGAGAATGAGGATTTTCAAGTGGGCTACCTCCAAATTGTGAATTCTGAACCATTTGAATAAGACCAGTTTTTAATTCAAATTGATTAGCTCCAATAATAGGTGCAGTATCTCTCACATCAGTACATCTAGGAAAAGCATAGTCTAACATGGATCTTCTTTGAGGATCATTTTGATTAACCACAGCATTTTGCCCGTTTTGCTCATTTCCTCCATTGTCTCCACCAATAGCTCTATTTTGATTCTCCATATTTTCTATTGTCTCCTCTTGCTCAAATATTTGTTGTTCTTCTTTTTCTGCTTCTTTTCTTCTCTTGTATTCTTTTTTGTTAGCTCGTGTAATTTTTCAATTTGAGGATTGAACAACAATTGTCGCTATGCTTTTCGATCGTCTCATAAACAAGAAAAGTACCTGAAAAACACAAGGAACAATAGTGAAAATAAAAGAAAATAAAAATTCTAATTAGCTTAAAACAATTAAAATCCAACTTAAAACAAATAATTCCCCGGCACCGGCGCCAAAAACTTGGTACGGTGTGTCCGCAAGTGCACGGTCATGAGTATAGTTTTAAAATTGATATCTATCCCACAGGGAATTGTGCTTAAATTGGAAATAAAAGTATAAGCTAATTAGAATGACAAAAATTAAAAGATATTAAAAATAAAATCTAAAAATTAAAATTAAGACAAAAATTAAAGATGTAAAATGAAATTTGGAATTAAAATTGGTATTTGAGGAATTAAAACTAGATCAATCAATTAACTAAAATTAATTAAACTAGATTACCAAAAATTAATTTGAAATTTCTATTTATGAAATTAAGAAGAATTAAATCTAAAAAAAAATAAAGTAATTCTAGATATTGGATTTAAATTGGAATTAAATTTAAATTGGATTTAAATTGAAATTGCTATTCATGAGGTTTGGAGGATTTATACCTAATTTCAATGAAAAATAAATTGATTCTAGAGATTGGATTTTCAATATTGTTTGCATGTGATTTTTCCCTAATTTAGCCAAACACATGAGAATTGCAATTTTGAGGGAAATCAATTCTTAAATTTTTGAAACATTTTTCAAGCATCTCAAAATTGGTTTTCATTAAATCAAACCCTGTTTTCACGGTATTTCAAATCTAACAAAAACCCAATTAATGCTCTAATTGATTTTTGGAAAGTTCCCCTTAATCTTCTTAGCTTATTTCTAACACCAAGAAAATAAAGTTTATTGCAAGATTATCCATCCCCAATATTCACTTTTCAGTCCATCTATTAAGGATTAAAACTTAACTTAATGAGGGCCCATTCATCAAGCAAGGAAATAAGCACACAAGCAATAAATCAAAATATAACAATCTTCATTTAAATGGCTAAATCTAAAACCACAAAACAAATCAATATTTACAAACCCATCTCTAGAATCTCAATCAACTACTCACAAATCATTGTTTAAAGACAAACCCAAATGAAGAAATGAAGAAATAATGGAAATGTAAGCTAAAAAGGGTAGAAAAACTCACAGATTTGCAGCAGGATCTCTGCAGAAAAGTGCGTAAACGTGATCCTTCTGCTGCTTTGGAAGAAGATGCAGAAGATGCTCCTCCCTTTCCCTCTTTCTATCTTTCTAAAAATGCCTCCCTTGCTCTCTATGGAAAGAAAGTGATAAAGGGCACTTTATATAGGCAAGGGGACTGTTCTAGAATGGGTAAAAGGGGGAAGGATCCAGAGAAAGTGAGGTAAAAAGGCTGGAGTAACGGAAATGCCACGTCAACAATTTTCCAGTAAAAACGACATAAGCCGAGTCAGTTGTGTCGCGGGTTGTGTCGCTCTCGGCGTGAATATCGACGATCGACACAACTGCGACATAAGCTAATTCGGTTGTCAGCCGCAGTTGTGTCGCTCTCGTCCATTTTTAACTCAACTTCAAAATTTTTGCAATTCGATTTTAATCTCCTCCAAATGGCTACTCTGATCAAAATACATCAAATTTCTCCAAATTTATCCTACAAAACAAATGAATTCCAAAAATTAAACTAAGAAAAGTGAAAATTGCAAAATTGACTAAATATATACTAATATCTAAAATAATAGCTATGAATAAGGGTAAATTATGTGCAAAAATTACTCCTAAATGATGATCTAAAATGCATGCATCAGTTGATGGGTTGGTCCTCTTCCAATTCATCATTAAAAGTTGCTGCTTGAGGTGCAGACTGAGGAGGTGGCATTTGGCAAAGCCTACTTTCTTGTTCTAGAGCAATCATCATTTTTCTTAATGTACGCTTAACTTCTGCCACGTTTTGTGTTGATGGATTTTGTAATTTTATCAAACAATCCTCAATTGCGTCCTCCTGTAAAAATAAAAAATATATACATAACGTTACATTTTAGGTTAAAAAATATAAAATTATTATTATAAGTATTTAATAATGGAAAAAAATACATGTTGTTAATCATTACCACACAACCAATAGCAGCTCCACTTATTGAGATCCAACGTCTAGCAGCTCGACGGTACCACTCCATATATTCAGAATGATGGTGGAGTGGTTGTCCCATTTGTTGCCCTTGAACAATATATTGTTCTCGCCTATTCCAATGATGAATATATGTTGCATGGTGGTGTGCCCAATTACTCTCACTGAGTCGGAGAGTAATATCGTGCAACTCATCTGTTTGCATCGGTGGTGCTGGAATAGGCTGGGCCAAACCAAACTGCCTCATCACTCTGTCAGGTTGGTGCCATTCAATAATATGAAAGCAAATTAATGGCACCACTGTCTTCCAACTGGGACGACCTTGGATACACATGTCTGGTAGCTCATCCAATAATTCCTCACTATATGGTTCCCAAGTGATCTGCAAGTGAATATTAGCAAAACATGAAGTGATTATAAATGTACGGAAAAATATAACATATTATTTATTGTCAGATTTATGGAATTTTGACTTATGTATGGAATTTTATGTCATATTATTACATCTTCAGGTCGCATCCGGTCAAGGTTGTACCGAATTTGTGGCAGTACATGGGTTGTTATTTCAGTGATTTGTCGAGCTCTACTCCACCTGTTAGTTGATAAGAAAATTAAAAATATAATACAATAAAAGGCAATTTATTCATTGCTTAATGGATAAAAATATAAATTTAATGACATACCTAGCACCTAGAGGTGCATCATGAGGTGCTGATGGATCCCTTATTGATGGAGAGATTATTTTAAATCTCTCCCAAGCCCAGATCTGCAAAATGAATAGTGGTCCTGAAATCTCCTTTGTTTCGGTAACAACAACACGGCATAGCTCACGATAAAGGAAGGCTAAGCAAGCTCTACCCCAACTGTATGTCGCAGCTTCCCTCAAGTCTTCTAGAAGGGGTAGAAACATCAAGTTGACACGTGAGTTTGTCTTTTCAAGAAATATCGAACTAATGAGTCGTAATATGAATGCTCTTGCATGCCATAATACGGTTAAATCATCAGCCTGATGTGGAATATCTCCAAACTCATCAGCTAGCCACGATAATTTTAGTGTATGTCCTCGGATCATTTATGGGGGTGGTCTAGCTCCCAATAATGTCTCACAAACTTCTGGCCAGTCGGCCCGTGACATTCCAGTTACAGCAGACCCATGTACTGGCAAACCGGAAATAATGCTGACATCCTGAAGAGTGATTGTGCACTCACCAATTGGCATCATAAACGTATGGGTTTCCGGTCGCCATCGCTCTACAAAGGCACTGATGAGGTGCCAATCAAGAGAAAAAAACCCTAGTCTAGCAATACTAATAAATCCAGAATCGCGAAGATGAGGAACAATTCGGTCATCAATGTCAATATGTAATATTAGCCCCTGCCTCCTGCATGTAACCACTTCATGCTCAACTGTACCATTCCAAATCCCTTCAGAACGGTGTTGTAGCTGGAGTCGAAGAAGCTCTTTATCAATTGGACCAGGCACAATGTAATCTCTTCTTTTTTGTTGTGTAGTCATACCTATTTAGTATTACAAAATATACATTTTCAATGGATCTTTTGATAGGTAAAACAATGAACATATGTTTCTTGTACATTAATTAATACACGAATGGTAACAAAAACATATAATGAAGGAATTAAATTATATAAATAAACATAGTCAATACATTACTTCAAAGTACAATATTGTTGAGTACATCATCAAAACATATTAATATACATGAACAACACATATAAATATTAGAACTAATTAGGTCACCCTGACTATTTGATTCACAGGACATGATCTAATTAGCTCATCATAAAGGTCTTTGTCCAATGTGTAGTTGATTTTAGGTAACATGGGCTTCAACAGAGTATGTTTGTTACTATCACGAATTTTCTTTTCCAGTTGACCGACTCATTGTCCGCGTAGCGACCCAACTAGCATATTCTTTTGCGAATCCCTTAATTAGCAGTAAATATGATGGGGTACGGTTAGCTTCTAATTTTTGCCATACACGGTCAAGTATACCCTTGTCGTAGATACAGCTAAAAGCTGACCTTAAAGCCAAATATCTAGGTTTATCTATTAATAGCTCTCCTTCCCATATGATTTGTTGAATGAGCCCGTTGACCCTTATCATATGCTTAATAATGCAGAGTAGGTAATTCCCTGTAGTTGAGGGTGTTATTTCCATTGGTAGATTAATCAAATTCTTAATTAGACCATGTACCCTTGCTCTTTGTTGTTGATTGACAATCCTTTTTGGAGTGCGCATTATACGAGCCATTATATTATCTACGACATAAACAAAATGGAGCACAAATAAATAAATAAGAATCACATGATAATGCAAACATTATGGGAGATAATGTACTTGATAATAATACATGTTACATTTACAAAAATAAAATTAAAATATAAAAATAAAAACAGTCCGCAACAATTTATAATAATGATACATATTAACATAATTAAGTTATGTTGTTCCTTCGCATGTGACAACTTTTTTTTGTGTGTCCTTGTCCATGACATAGCAAACAATGATTTACACTCCAATCCATTTCATTCTTCTTCCTTGACGAATTTGGTCGTCCTTTACACCTTTTCTGGGTTGGGTCAGGTAGAAGAACTGGATAATTATTTGTTGGCCAATCATCAGGATGTCCAAGAGCATGAAACTGCCACTCATAGCACTTAAGTGTTCGCTCCAACGTGTAATAATTTGAAACGTATTGCTCATAATTAATTGACATTGCTTGGCATGCGGCAATCACATGAGAACATGGAACGCGTATTTCTTCAAACTTCTTGCATGTGCATATCCTTTCATCAAGTTTGACCACATGCTTCGTTTCAGATCTTCCCTTCCAAACTTCAAATTCACCACAATCGCGGTTAAAGATTCGGACATTATATGAGTTTGCTTCATTTAAATTGTCAAGTAATATTTGACGACATGCTGGTGTAAATTTGAAGCCCATTTGCAGTTGCTCACGGAGGGTCGTGTGGTGTGTGTCAAAATAATCAACACACTGGAAAAATATTTTTTCTACCATTGCAGTTATGGGTAAAGCACGGATCCCTTTGAGTATTCCATTAACAGACTCAACAGTATTAGTTGTCATGGAGCCATAACGTTTCCCTCCATCATGAGAACGTGTCCATTTTTCCAAAGGTATCTTTGTAGCCCATTCAAATGTATCAGGATGCTCATTCTTGATTGTGTTCATGGCCTCATAAAATTTTTTTTTTCCAATTGTTGTGTTGTAAAAATAAAAAAGCCATGTTATTTGTTGGATACACATGTCAAATTTATATTTAGATTACTGTAACAATAACTTGTCAACTTAGAAAACTAACCTGCCTTTCGGAGAGCTTCTTTCATATTAGTATTCTTAAACTTTGTGTTGTAATTGCTGATGATATGTCTTAAGCAGTATCGATGATGCCCATCAGGAGGCTGCCACCAATCTTGATTCATTGCCTTTTTTATGGCAATATGTCTATCTGATATAACACATATTCCTTTACGATTTGTCACAAACACCCTCAAACAAGACATAAACCAATCCCAGTTCCTTGTATTTTCACTGTCGACTATTGCCCACGCAATTGGGAAAATATGGTTATTACCATCAAGTGTTGTTGCACAAAATAAACATCATTTGTACTTTCCATATAAAAAAGTTGAGTCTATGAATATAACCGGTCGACAGTTCTTGAATCCTTCTATTGTTTGTTTATATGCCCAAAACATTCTATCGAAAACCCGATAAGCAGGATCTAATCTATTATTAACAAAAAAATGATCATCTTCAATGAAGAACATACTTTCAGGGTTCTGTTTGCACAAAGCAAGCATAAATTGTCGCAACCTTCCGTAAGATTCGTCCCAATCACCAAAGATCTTAATAATTGCATTGTGCCTAGCCTTCCAGGTCTTTCGATAACTAGGCATATATCCAATCTTATTTTTTATTTCAGATTGTAACGCTCCTGTCTTCACATTGGGTTGTTCACGTACAATGGCGAGAATGAAATCAGATATAAATTTGCTATCCAATTGCTTATGATCTTGTGACAGTGATGGATTAACACATGTATGTGGTCCATTATATGGCGTAATTTTCCATATATCACTTCCTATCCCTCGTGAGGCACGCAATCTCCACTTACAATTACTCTTTGTGCCTTTGCACCTGATGGCATATGTTCTACTCTTTGTCTCCTCATTACAAAACTCATGGTGCCTATGTAAATGATATTCTTTGGCAGCTTTTTGGACATCCTCTCTAGATGAGAATATCATTCCTAATTCAAACTCTTTTAATGGATCTCACATTGAACTACACTGTGGTGTTGACCATGGATCAACCGTTAGCAATGAAAAATCTATTTCACTATAAGGCGGAGGAGGGACAAGCGACATTATTGGGTTTGCAACATGAGTATTATAGTAAAAAGGTAAATCTACTACTAACTCATTATGATGACCACCATCCTCATTCATGTCCCAGTCATCACTATCAATCCATTCTTCATCAGACTCCGCATCATCCTCATCATCATCAGGACAATAATCATTGCTAGCGGGTTCAAAATCATCCGTACACTTAAGTGCTTCAGTGTAACAACTATTTGATGGGCCCGCTTCATCAACAACATTTGCAGATGGTCGAAAAATGTCAATATATAATTCAATCGATGACATACCTCCAATTTCATCAATGAAATTAAACATAATATTCACATCGTCATCGTTTGCCAAACCCATGCAATCCCATTTAAATGAGCCATTTTTTTCAATGGGTTGTCTGAATAAGATTTTCGATATAAATTCATGTTCACCTTTAAGATTAATTCCACGGACAATTTTCATTCCTAAAGTACCAAAATCCATACGTTTACCAATAGTAATGACGGTTGATGAACCCCCATAATATTCATAGCCTTCATCATCCATAATGATTTCTCCATTCCAATATAAAGTAGCAAAACTTGGAATTGACATTTCTGATAAAATAAAAATCGCAACAACTATCAGCATAAACGGTCTGGTTGACAATACGTTTTACATTGTACATTACTAATTTTTCTATTTTTTTTAATTTTAATTAATAAAATAAAATAATATTTTATTTATAATAATTACATTTTAATTAAATATGCAATGATTTCGACAAATTTTTATGTTACTATTGTTTTAATTTTTTAATCATATTTTAATAATATTAATTTTTTTAAATAATTACATATTAATTGTTATATTGATTTATTGCATTTTTTTTTATTTTACTATTTTTTATTTCTTTAATATTATCTAAATCATATAATTTTATAATTTATTTTTATTAATTACATTTTAATTAAAATGCTACTTATTTTTTTTGGCAATTTTTTATATTACTAATTTTTCATTTTTTAATAATATTTTATATAAATTTATATTTTATTTTTATTACATCCTTTCCTATAATATATTATGAACTCAATTTTCTATTAATAAAGAAATTATTTTTAACAACATTTTACATTACTAATTTTTCTATTCTTTTAATTTTAATTAATAAAATAAATTAATATTTTATTTCTAATAATTACATTTTAATTAAAATGCTACTTTTTTTTTGGCAATTTTTTATATTACTAATTTTTAATTTTTTAATAATATTTTATATAAATTTATATTTTATTTTTATTACATCCTTTTCTATAATATATTATGAACTCAATTTTCTATTAATTTTTCCCTTTCTTCTATAGCTTTTACTAATTTTTAAAAACTTAAACTATTATTTTATTTTATACTAATATTCTCTGTTCAACTTATTAAACTATTATATTATGAGATACAAAAATTATATGACTTAATATAAAATTTATTTTGTAACATAATTTACATTTATAATTTTTATTTTCTCTTTCCTAACATTTTCTTAATACTACAAATTTATATTATTTTTTCTTTACCTTCTTTACTATTATACACTAAAAATATAATTTCTTGTATTATTTTTTCCAATAACTTTTACTCATTTTATCAGTATTATGCTATTACTATATATATATCAACTTGCTCACAAACATACCAACATGCATGTATAAAAAAATATATATATATTATTTTCAGCATAATAATTACATTAACACTCAAGCATTTTATATATTGCATGTTAAAAATTATAACGAAAATTTATTTCTTAAGTGATGCTTACAAAAATATCAATTTGCTCACCAAAAGTTTCTCACAAACATGCACAAAAAAAAATTACATTATTTTCACAATAATAAACATTATTATCACCTAAGCATTTCATGTATTACATGTTAAAAGTTATTAAACAGTCAAAATACATACCTTAATATAATTTTTTTTCAAATTTCTTCTTTCTTTCTTTGTGATCTACCACTGCAACTGTACCTGTCTCCTCTCCTTCTTGCTCCACCCGAGCTACTCCACCAAAATGAGACAATGGATGAGGAATGAACGAGCGAGGGAGACAATGGATGAGGAATGAACGAGCGAGGGCTTGAGGGCGAAATGGAAGCCGTAAATGAGAGCGCAGGGAGAGAAAGCCATAAATGAGAGCGCAGGGAGAGAGAGCAACGGTAGAAATGGGAATACAGGACGCTAATAAAAATAGCATCCCCATTCACTGGAGATTCACTGCCTGCAGATTGGACTTGGGACAGACTTGGGACGAGACCGGACATCTGCACGCCATGCACAAAGATGCTAATTATATTAGCGTCCGGAGGTACAAGATGCTAATATAATTAGCATCCGGAGCTACTTTGTTACAGATGGGGACGAGATGGGACGTAATATTCCTCGCGTGCAGGGTTGTTGCAGGTGGCTCAATCCGGACGTATTCAAAATAGCGTCCGAGCTTCGGATGCTATTATGAATAGCGTCCCTTGTTCAGACGCTATTTTGAACAGCGTCCGGAGTTCGGGCGCTATTTTGAACAGCGTCCGGGGCGCTGACCACTGCCACCCGCCCCCCTCTTCTTAATTTTTGGAGTTATTAGCCCATTCTGATATTTTTCGTTTCTGAATTACCTTAGTACGGTCATTTGCCCCTGTTTCGGCTTTGTTTGGTGATGTTTGGGTTTTAGTTCTTAACTCGGCTGTATGAGACTTTGAATGGTCTCCAGACTGTTTTTTGACTTCTCTCAAGAATCTCACGTGCTAAGTTTTTAAATGTACCTTATGAAATTAAGCCAAAACAAGTGTGGGCACTCAGCGTTGCTCTTGAAAGCCCAATAAGCCCAATGAATTGCCATCTCATGGATAATACGCACTGAAGCCCAAACACTGCCAAATTAACCACAAACCTTTTCTTAAAATTAAAACGAATAATAATAATAATAAATTACTATCAATCCTTTGGTTTGTTAAAATTAATTATTTAGTCTCTATTACTTTAAAATATAATTAAAACATATTTTAAAAAAATCAAACTCTTAAGTTCTTTTATTAGATTTCTATCCTAGAAAACATTAATCAACTTATTTCAACCATGTTCTTGAGCATTTAAAATTATAAAATTAAACAGTCTGAACAGTTAAAGTTATAAGAAGTAAATAATATAAATATTCAAGATTAAAATAAGTTAATTAATGTTTAAATTGACTAACGTTTGCTTTGATAAAAGAATTATATAGTTTGATTTTATAAAATATAAAGATATTTTAAATTAATTGAATTTAAAAAAATATATATTAAATAGTTAATTTTGATAAATTGATAATAATTTACAAATATATATATATATATATATATATAATAGAAGGTTTCCTCAAATACATAATTAACCTTTTCTTGAAACTCCGGGTGCAAATGTGTGGAAAGACAACATCAGTGATTTCACCACAATTTAAAAAAAAAAAAAATTATTAACTAAATTTCCCTTGTAATTCTTTGGATGGATAAACCATGGCTGGCTTCGAACTTCCATGCACAGAGAAGATAGAAGATTATGTTCTTTTGAGACTATAATTGACTTTTCTTAGGGTGAAAGAGCTGAGAGCGTAGAGAAACTCCACCGCATTCCTTCATTGGCAGGGAAAGTGGCAAGGCCAAACTCTTTCGCATATAGAGGCTCTCCTAAAAATATTACAATTGCAAAGTCTTGCGTGTGCTGTGTTGCTGAATTTTCACATGTCTTCTTATTATATTTCAAACATGATGTTTTTCTTCGATCAAATCAATTGGGATGAATGCATACATATATGTCCGAGTTTCAAACCTTGCCATATATTCAACATGATTCTTTTTATTGGCAATGCAAGTGAGAGGGAGAGACAAGAAAGAGTTTAAATAGAAATAGAGCTAACTATTGTCTACAAATGTACAATGAAGAACATGATTTTATCTTTTATCTAGTTGAGAAAATGTAACAAATATTAGTTTGGTAGACTGATAATCAAGGGAAGTACAAACATTGATTGAAAAATTGCAGTACGGCACCTCACTTGATATAATTTTATTGGTTGTGATATGAAAAATGGCCAACATCTATATTTTTCAATAACCACACCAATTTAGATCTTCCCATGTTTATAACCTATCATGTTTATTTGAACGACATCTAGCTACCTTTAATATAAAATGGGTAATTGAGATTTTTGTACAAAAAATAAAAAATAAAAAGTGATAATTATTTGTTAAAAATAAAATTCTGATAAATAATTTTGAATTAAGTGGTTGAAACTATATCAACATAATAAATCATATTTATCCAAACTTGAGAGAATATATTAATCAGCATTAACACATTAATTATGTGTAATTTTTTTTCATAGATTTAATGAAGGTTTAATAGATTAAATAATAATCTATGAACCGCACAAAAGAGTTGAGAAAATTATCTTCTTTTATCATCATAAAGATGAATGATCTTTAAGTTAATATTAAAGGTGAAAAATCAATCAAGCTGTTATGTATAGTTGGTTGTTTGGAAGATAATCATATATAATATATGTTTGCAGTTGTTACGGTGGTGTTTGGGTGTGCTTCTTTATCTCCTATATGTGCAGCTTTCTGGTCCATTTGCACCACGTAACCTGGAAGAAAGATTTTAAAGCATACCCATATGGATAAAGCACAGAGAGAAAACTATTTTAGGGATTGATATGTAATTTTTCATATGTTTCAACAATGAAATTGTAATTTAACCTTTAAGATATTTGATCCAAACAGGCGAATGCAACAAATATATCATCTTTCTCCAGCCCCTATGCAGAAAATTCCACTTTCATCGTGCTCTTTTAAGTCATGATAGCTGCTAAGTCATACAGAACAATGAGGGGACCGAAAACGAAACAAGAAATAAGAACAAAAGGGAGTATTGACGTATAGTATAGATACAATTTAATTATTATCTGTGGCCATGCTACATTTGCTCAGTCTGTCAAAAGCGCCAAATTCATCTGCCAAGGTGCATGAAGGGTAATTAATAAGCTGTTGAAAAACACTTAATTTGTTTTATCTGAGCTTAATTGGTTCATTATTTTTGAAATGGAAAGAGGCATATAGGTTGTCCATTTCTTCATCACATGTTTTATTTTTTAAGCAGAAAAACTTAGTATATTTATAACGATCATCAGATCTCTTTTAGAATGAATACATATCCTCAGTTAAAAAAATCTAGAGAAATACATGGTACAAAAGCAAAATAAATTCCAAAACAAAGCAAAATCATCCATCACATGTTACAACTTGGCATAAACATCCACCAAAGTATAATTTTCAAGAGAAAAGCAAGATCAGCAGATACTTGAGATAGGAGCTATAGCCTCAACCTACATTAATCCCTAGAATTGGAAGCTCTGGAAATAGAGTTTATAGTGCCTTCAATTTTATCTAATTAATTAATCTTCTTGCTTGGAGTAATTAACAAATATAAACATTTTGTATGGTTCCTATCAGTGAAAACCAGGTGTAGAAACCCTTTTAAGTCTTATACTAAACAACAACATAAAAAAACAAATCGATTTTTTTTTTTATAAATTGAATAATTTTATTAAAATAAAACTATATCTAAAAAACCAGGTGTAAAAACCAGCTACATAAACCATGATCAATGCAACAACTAATCCGAGCAACATGCAGCACAAAACAAAGAGGGTGACCTGCATAATAAATATATATATATATAACCTGATTATTCTTATAATAAAGGATGGTCGAGATCGTGCTTTAACTAATAATTTAAAAAATAATAATAAAATCAAATAGAAGTAGCAGAGTCAAATGATGATGTGGATTACCAGTAACCATGAATGGTGCTGTTGATCCTTGCA
This sequence comes from Hevea brasiliensis, assembly GCF_030052815.1. Taxonomy (NCBI): domain Eukaryota; kingdom Viridiplantae; phylum Streptophyta; class Magnoliopsida; order Malpighiales; family Euphorbiaceae; genus Hevea; species Hevea brasiliensis. The sequence goes on from NC_079510.1 coordinate 51,063,779, forward strand.
GCTAGTTGTCAAGCATGTGCGATCTGATGCTTTATTTTTTTTAATCAAATGCAACAAATTTTACCATCTCAACTTTTTTTTATAATTTTTTATGGAGAGATATTATCTCACTTAATTTCTCTGTGTTGGAGAACAGATTTGCACGTCTCTGGAAACGTAGGAAGACAGAAAATTAAGGCAGAATTGTTTCCTTGACAAGTGCTTAGCCTCCTCTGGCCTTCTTCATTTTCTTAATTGATAACAATTAATTAATTAATAATAAGATGTGTTCATGTTCATCATGTGACTGCAAAGTTTTCTATGTCGTTTGGCCATTAATTTATGTTCAAACATACATTCCATATATATAATTAATTACCAGCAAGGCAGATTTATATTTACATGAAGTATATATCTGAAATGCTATGAGTCTGATATATTTAGAAATTTTAAAATAATTTTTAATAAAATTGATCTTTACTCAATAATAGAAGCTATCAATTGGACTAATTTTATTGCTTCATGAATTATTAAGAAGTTTGAACATTAAATCGTGCTAATTGAAAGCTGATAAATGTAGCTATCAACGTTTAGTCACACTTGCCAGATGTGTATTATCCCAAGAATTTTAGGTTTTGCACGCAACCAGCAATGGTTTTCATCAATTATTATATAAATTATTAACCAGAAATTTAATGGATTTGTGATATAATTATATATGCGAATGATAAGGCAAAGGGAGTCTCTTTCTTTCAGTCTATCATGAAATGTAATTATAGAGCAAACATATTCTTTAGCAATATTACGAAAATTGATAATGACCCTTCTTTCATTTCCTCAAGAAATATGAAGATTTGTTGTCTCCATTTTGTGCGTTTACTAATTATTCAAAAACCTTGCACATTGATTCTGTGACTTAACCACATCTTGCTCTTAAATAATAATAAAAAAAAATTTATACATAAACAGGCAATCATTAGGAATTCTATCTTGGATTGATAACTTACCCAACTAGGCATGTGCCATTATCTTAGTAATGATCATTAAATCATAATCACTGATATGATTAGAGTTAATCACTGATATGATTAGAGTTATCTCTAATATTATGAGATCTCAAATTTAAATTTTATTAATATTAATTATATTAAAATAAAAAATTTTAAATAAATAATATGTAATAGTGAGATATTTTTTAGTTGTAAATTAAAGAAATTTCTAATATAGGTTTATGGCGAATTAATGTTTGATATAATTTTTTTAATGAACAATAAATAAAATCATTAGCATGAACAAACTTGTTTATATAATTAATGGGATTTGTTTTTTCAGATTGATTAAATTTAAATAATTACAATTACCAAATGCTAACCATCACAACTCATTAAACAACTATCATGTATAAGAAGCCAAGGAGCACCCTTCGTTTCTAATTCCTCTGTTTTTGTAAACGCCATATCACACTCACCCTCACCTTACCTCCTCGCTTCCTTTCTCTTTCTCTTGAGTTTCCAATTGAAAAGAATTAAACATTTCTTCAATTCCTATCCTCAAATAAATTCAACAGAACAGGAAAAAGAAAAGAAAAAAAAAAAAATCCAGCCTCTCTTAACAAGACAAAACAGAGTAGTTAGAAGTCAGGTCATTCACAAACATCTGTTGTAACCAGAAAAGCCATCACTAGTGCTACCCATAATTTCATTTATGGTGGAAGAAGATTCAACACCAACTCATAAGAAAAAACAAAAACCTATCTTGGCTTGCTCTTTCATCTGCTAACTGCTAAGGTTTGTGCTCCTTTTCTTCCCTTTCTTTTTTTTCAATGAATTGACACAGTCGCAGGGGGAGAAAAAGTCTTTGTTTAGCTTCAGTAGCTCTCAGCTCTTAAGCATTGACTCATGAGGGTGACCTTATTTTCTTCCAACCAGACGGTGGAAAAGCGATTGCCCCATTGCGTACGCGATTCGTGGTCATCTACTCATCTATAAACTTTCCGTTTGTTCTTTTCTATTTCCCTAGAAAGTTATGGAAATGGCGGAAAATCCAAAATTGGTGAGCTTCGTTTTTGTAATTTTCTGATTCATCTATACTAATTTCTTTAAAGGAATAACAGTTTCTCTCTCTCTCACTCTCTCTCTCTCTCTCTCTCTCTCTCTCTGATTAGGATTTGGCTTCTTGTCGCTGTAAGGCTGGTGGATTAGAAGAAAACATGGAAACCCAGAAAATCTCTGTTTTGGATCACATAAATAGATTTCAATACACGACGGAGAAATCTGATAGCTTTGTTATGGATATGGAAAGCTTCTCCCATGTCAGCAACAATAAAGATATCAATCCAAATTCAAGAATCACAGTGAGTTTAATCCCTCTTTCAAATTTTCAATCTTTGTTTTCTTTTTTTTTCCTCTCTTGGATAATTTCTCTTTTGCTTCATTCAAGAACACGCAAACGTGCTTCTTTAAACATTTTGTATTAGTCATGTGTTTATATATTTTTTTTGTCCGAGTCATGTGTTTATAAAATGGTGATTAAAGGGTGTTCTTTAGTCTCGATGTGCTATTTTTGTTTTAATGAATAAAAATAGTTACAGAGAAGCCATTCCAGAAAAGGATCTCTACGCGGTGGCAGTGGCGGAGGTTGCATCGAGAAGAATATTAATTCTGATCCTCATGACAGAAACACTATTGCTGCTTCCTCCTCCTCACCCAGAGGTGCTTTTTTATTTTTTATTTTTTTTAAGCAATTGATATCATCACTCTTCTTCCATTTAAGTGAATCTTCCAGGAAGAGAAGAGAGAGAGAGAGAGAGAGAGAGAGAGAGTGATGCATATTGAAAATACTAGTAAACAATGGTGAATGAATGAAGAATGTCCTTTTCTTGATATTTTGTCTCACTTAAAAGAGTAAAGTACAATTTTTTTTCATCACCAACCCTTGCTGGCTGGTGCCAATTGTTATGCGACAACTCAACAATGTTCGCACATTCCTACGGCTATCTTATTATTGTTTTATAATTCCTTGGAAAAACCATAATTATATATGTTACTATCTTCTAACAAGAATTTTAGAGGATGAAATTTCGAAAATAATCATCTCAGGATTAAGGATTTTCAAAATAAAATTTTTATATTTAGAAAGAAGTTAAACAGGGAAGTTGGAATATTAGTTTTCGTATTAATGATACCAAAGCAAACCATTTTACACTTCCCATCTTGGGGACCAATGGTAGTTACAGTTCTGAGAGTGAAATGGTACTAAACCGCTGGGTCAACTTTGGAGAACACAGAAACCTAAGGCTTAATTAACGTTACAGAGGTTACAGAATATGATTCATTTTGTTGGTGTACCTTAGTTGAAGGCATGTGCAATTGCATTATTAGAAAATTAATGGTGTAATGCTAGTTAGCTGAAAACATATAGTTCCGGCGTATTATATTATTATTATTATTATTATGATCATTAATCTGCAGCTTCTTTCAACTAGGGCCTAGCATGTCTGAAAAAGCCTCGTTGGTGGCGGTTGGGACCACTGATCATTCTAGCAACTCACAAGTTCATCACCAGATCACCATTACTACTACAACTGGCAATCTGAATGCCTCCACAGAAAGCAGATGCACCATCAGGAGAAACAGTTTCAAACGTTCTCCTTCTTCATGGGCAATTGATCCCAAAAGAATTCTTTTCTTTTTTGCCACCTTGTAAGTTCATATTAGTTAAGGGGAATGTATAAAGGTTCATGAGGTGAGGCTCTGCTATTAATTACAAGATAATGGTTACTGGAAGTGCTAAAATATATTATATTGTATGTGACAGATCAAGCATGGGAACAATGTTGCTAATATACTTCACTCTTTCTGTGGGCAAGCTTGGTGCAGATGACAGTGCCCTCGATTGATACCAGCAAGCCAGCCTGTAGTATACCTTATCAGATAAAGAAAATAACCATTGCTTACCTTTCAGAGCAGAGTGTGATCAGATGTGGTGAAAGTCCTTTTTTTTTTCAAGGATAGGCTTCTTCTGATGAAAAATTTCAGAGAAAAATTCAGAATATGGACAATTAAGAAGATGGGAAAAAGCTAACCGACCATCCACTATCGATGCTTCAACTATGGAGTGCTTAAATGTTCCAGGGAAATATTATAAAATTTAGAGTTGTAGACAAGAACAAAGACCGATGAGACAAAGAAAAGGAACCTTTTTTGAAATTTATGGCAGAAGAAACATGGTGCTTCCGACCGATCGTATAGATCTTAGTGGAGGACTAGATAGTCCCTTTCTTTTTGAAAATGGCTTTCACTTTCTTTCTTCTCTGCATGTTTATTTTTTATTACATTCCCATCCATGCCTTGCATTTATGTAGTTAGGCCCTTTGAATAGACTTTAATGGCTTTCTTGCTAGTTAGACAAATACGAGGATAATGCTACTATATTCACGCACGCAAAGCATGCGCTCTTCTACCTTTCACCTTTACTTTACAAAAATAAATACTCAATTCAATTAAGTCATTATTTCAAAAATTTAAGATTGACTATATGGATTCGCTTTCTACATTCTGAACGATTTTGGGTTAAATCCTCAGAAATGTGTAATGTTTCTACGTCATGTTGTACTAACTTTACAAAAATAAATAAATAAATAAAATAAAAGAAAGAAAGAAACAAGAAAAGAAAGAAAATGCAGGAAGATCTTCCAAGTTTCAGCATAGAAAGCAAACACACGCTGAATAATTGATTAGGGACAAGGCAGAAAAATTTCATAAAATAAAAAATGAAACTTCGATATCTGAAGCAAAGACTAAGCAAGTACACAGGCTCTTCCGGCAATCAACAGGCAAGGCTATAGTGATGATGCACCTTTCATGGATGCAATTAATATTTGCCTTGATCAAAGCTGTTTTTCTTGGATAATTTTCTGAATCATCTCATTACACGCAACTCCAATGTATCGAAGTTCATTACAGATTAACATGTCATTAAGTAATTCATGTATCCAGTTGAATCCAAAAGAAAGACCTGTCTTCAGCAGAGGCACTGTATGGCTGTTTACATTGATTTATAATATGGCTAATAAGGAGGAGAATTATTGTAGGAATATGATATTTACATTATAAACATTAAGCAGAAGAGCTGTACCCTCTTCCTGCACTGTATTCCTTGATTATTAACAATTTGAGGTAGGTCCAATAACAGCTTCCTCTTACACTGTTTCAGCAAGTCATCCCTGAACACCTGACTTCCCATACTAGTAAAGTTTGGAGATTCGCGGCATTGAACATTTGTGCTTTCGATCATGATAAAGCCTTAATATAACTGCTGCAGTTTCTTCTATTGCTTTCCCTGTCACTTCTGCATATGACAAACAAATAACAGTATGACCAAGATTCAGTCAATTGCACATCACTTCCCATATTATATCTTTCTTTTTCCCCATTCCCAAAACTTTTTGGTAGGATGTCAATGTCTATATTAAACATTTTAGATAGTAGACAAGCCATTGCTACATAATACAAAGGCAATAGAAAACATTTGAAATTGAAGCACATTACCGATTACTGGCCAGACAGGATTTTGTGCAAAAACCCTGCAAGCACATTCCAACTCCTCTCTCACATAGTCCATCTCAGAATAATTACTCCTCACTTCTTGGCTGAACCCAAGACTTCTAGCTCTTGCTTTTCTGATCGCCTGTAAAACCACAGGATTAATGGTAAGACCAAAAACCTTCTCTGAGTCAACCTCAAAGAGGCTCTTTGGCAATTCTACACCCATCACAATAGGCACATTTGCCACTTTGTATCCTTTCTGAGCTAGGTAAATTGACAACGGTGTCTTTCCAGTACGAGAAACACCAGCAAGAACAATGTCAGCCTTGTACAAGTTCTGGGGCAGGGCACCGTCATCTTGCTTGATGGTGAATTCAATGGCTTCAATACGTCGAAAGTATTCATCAGAAAGGGGAAAGTTCCTGCCAGGAGCTCCACGGGGTAGACCAGAGGGCGAGACGCCCAGATGAGAAGCAACTGCCTCTGTTATTGGACCCAGTATGTCATTAGATGGTATTCCCCATAACTTGCAGGCTTGTCTAGCTGATTCAGCCATGGAAGGATCAGCTAGAGTGTAGACTACCATTGCACCTTCTTTAGCTGCTTGTTTTATTATCTCCATTAAGCTTTCTATATCATCTATCTAACAAACGCACATAATACAGCATCACTGCAACTCAATTAGGCAGGATTCATAAGAAATAACTCCCTAATAGCAATGCAACTATCAAGAAAACAATAAGAGTAAAGAAAGGACGGAAACCATAATTACCCCTGAAAACAGATGAGTATTTACAGGACAACCACGATCGACCAAGCAGTGCTCGAACTGCCCCAAGGCAGCGTTAACGGAGTGCTCCACCGTCCATCCAGTGCCGTCAGAAACCATGTAAATGGACTTCCCACCAGTGACCTCCAACTCCACGGCTTCATCATCTCTGTTGCCTGATGTTACAGAGCTATATTCGTTCACTTCGCTTTCTTTGGGTTGTTGAGATGGGAGCTTGAGCTCTGCAACCTGGGTCCGAAGACCCAAGCGGTCCAATTTACGGCCAGAGCGGACTGTTCGAGCCCTGGACCAACGGTTGAGCTGAGAGCTGCCCTTGAGCTTCCGAGGCTGAGGCTCGGGGTCTGATGCGGAAAGGGCTTGGGGGGTGGTGGTGGTGGGTAGAGGGAGAGATTTGAGATTAGGGTGAGGTTGATTTAGGGAAGAGGGTGGTGGCGTTGGACGGAGGCTCGGGGACTTCAAGGTGGAGAAAGAAATCATCTTTGCTCGTGCGTCATCCTCCTCTACGAATTGGATTGTGATGGTGAAGACTGAAACCGTTTCAAGTTTCCGAGATACCGAAACGGCGAAACGTAAATGCCCTGCTAGCTTAAAACATTGCAGCTTACGAATCTTGGGCTGGGCTGCGGCCTAATTTAACCCCAAATCTAAGAGTTTGGACTTTTGGACCACATTTCTCATTTTTTACGGTTTTTTTAATTTTTTTTTTCAATCAATGTGTCCATCTAATATGAAGTGATCTCATATAAAAATAGATTAAAAATAATTAAATTAAATATTGATGTCAAAGTTTATATAAAATTAATGAAAAAATAATAATAATATAGAGAAATTGAAAAAATCCTCTACTTTTTTTTTTCAATTTTTTATCTCACCCTAATTAATCCTCGTTGAAATTTCTTACCCATAACAAGAATTTTTTGATATTGAAACATATATATATATATATATGATTTTTTTTTTGGGTGGGGTTGGGCTAGCACTTGTGAAACACAATTTTTTTTAAATAAAAGCTATCAATAAATCAAATAAAAATTAATAAATTATAAAACGAAAGCTAATTATCTTAATTTCACTTAAATTTTCTTTTGATATTTTAAAATTTTTATCAACTATATATTTAAAAAGAGAAAAAAAAGAGTAAAAATTTAATTACTTGCTAGAATCCCACTGGTCTAGTAGATATCTAACAAGTGATAACGAATCGAGCAGTGCAATCAAACAGTATTATCATCCCCACCCCCATTGGCCATTAATTGCCAAAGATACCTTCTGATCTTCTATAAACTACGATTAATTTGGTTAAATCACTGCTTAATTATCAAAAAAACGTAATTAAATCACTGACTGATCTATCATCTAAGTTAAAAGAGTTTTCTAATATACTGGAAACTGCTATTTTTACTATTTCATTCTCCAAATGAACAAAGACTATAATATATATAAAAAAAAAAAAAAAAAAAAAAAAAAAAAAAAACAGAAACCTAGTTTAGTTTATCCATATAGCAAAAATGGCGTAGCAGTGAAAATTATAAAACAAATCTAGGGAGGCCTACTTTGCGCCCTAATAGTTGGACATCCTTCTGCACCTGCTCTCTGTACTCTTTAAAGCTAAACTTCTCATAAACTGAAGGCTCGCACCCACTTTCTATCTCTGTATCATAAGATGGGCAGAAGAAATATGCTGTTGAAAATCTTTCCACTCGAGGATTCGTCACAACTCGATGTTGAACGCTCTTATAAACATCGTTGCTCCATGCCTACTTCACATTTACATATACAAAGGATCAAGACTAAAGAACCTCCATAAAAAATTTCAGTTTTCTTTTTTTTAGATAGATTTACCTGAAACAAGTCCCCGACATTTATTATTAGAGCTTCAGGATTAGGTTTAACAGCGAACCATTTCCCATCTTTAATTAATTGCAATCCTCCAACTTGATCTTGATGCAGAATTGTGAGGAAGTCGCTATCAGTGTGTGGTATGAGACCAAATACTTCTGCAGGGATTGGACATGGAGGGTATCGATTCAGTCGAAGATAGCAAGTGCTTGGCACACAATTTTCTTGAAAGAAAGTTGATTTGCGGCCCAATTTATCTGCCAAAATTTCAGCTAATTTTTGTGCTAGACTGGCAACTCTCGTAGCAAACTGTTCGATTGTTGAACTGGAAATGTCCATAATTAACAATAATTAATCCATTAAACACTTGAAATTGGCAATTGAAATATATATATATATATATATATATATATATATATATATATCAATCTCTAATGTCCCAACTATAGGGAGGGCATGGCATGCATGTAGGTTAATCTGAGGCCACACACCAAGATAGAGTTGCAGAGAAGTACTGGCTAAGCCTTAAAGTTCATACAATTAAAAGCAGTATATAGAATCTGATCGAGGAAAATACCAGACCATGCATGCAAAATTACACGTACATGAACTGATTTGGTAAAAGTTTTTGCAGCACTAGGTAGGTTAATTAATTTCTGTATCCAAGGCTGTGGTTTTGTGCAGGGAAAATTGTTCAAACACACATGAGACTAGGAGATAAAGAAGGGAAGCAGCTTTCAGGGCGTGGCTCCTAAAGCACCGTGAAGTATGCACTTTTTTCAAAAAATGTACAAATGTCTGAGCCCGGGTTCGAACCGGGGACCTCTAGTGTGTGAGACTAGCGTGATAACCAACTACACCACCCAGACCACTTGATTTATAAAAACCAGCATTATTTTGGTTAATTTGTTGTGTCTTGCGCGAGAAACAATGCGTCTGTCTTTAGTCATTTTAGCGTGAGAATTTCCCCTTAATCTTTGTAAATTGCCTTTAGTTAAGCATTAATGGTGGTTTAAAAGTAGATAGATAAATAGTATTACATGGTATTCTTTCCCTTTTTACTTAAATCAAATTGACAGATTAAGCCTGATTTGACAAGACAAATATCAAATGGCTTCTTGTGTTCAGCAAATGAATTTTGCCACTTAATGGATTCCTCAATTTCTGTTGTTTCTTTCAAATTGAAAAGAAGGATGATTTGAAACTTCTACTACTTGCATCTAATATGTTTTCTCCTAACATTCCATTAGTAATTATATATAAAGTTCGTTGGTACTAAGTCAAATTAAATAATTAATATAAAATTTATATCTAATTAATAGATAGATTTCATTTTACTATTTGCGTATATATATAATATTCATTTGGGGTCCACTTAGATAAATGAAATTAGAATCTAAAATTTATCAATTTTGATTGAATTGTTAGCTTAAATACAATAAACATCATGAATTAATTAAAAATATAAATTTATAAATCAACATTATTTTCCTTACGCGAGCTAATATAGCCATATATACATGTATATAATTTCTCTCATACCATTAATTATAGAATGGAATGGCGTCAGTATGGGTATAATTCAGTGATGATGATAATGAGTAGAGTACTCACGAAAATTACTCTATTTGAACTTGAATCCGTCACAAATCCAATTAAAATTTATTCTCAACTATCTGATCTCATCCTAAATCCAATTGTTATTAGCCAAAAAATACCTGAACTCATTTAATTTTATATATTTTAATTAATAATTTATATAAAAAATTATTTTTATTAGTAATTTATATTTTAAAAATTTAATAATTTCATAAAATATTTCAATTTTATTTTATATAGAATAAAATATATAAAATTTTATAAATATTATTATAAAAAATATATATTTTTTATTTAATTAAATATTTATATAAAACCCGAACACGACTCGAATCCATCACGAGTATTAAAACTTAAATCCGAATCCATCCCAAATCCGATTATATATTACCCAAATCTATCCTATTAAAATTCTGTTGGATTCGGTACCCATAAATTAAAACTCGACCCGTTGCCATCCTAGACCATGGCACTCTTATAATAACTTAAGAGTTGAGGTTTCGAATCTACCAAATTACCAAATAGAGGTAAAGGATTAAAAAGAAATGTTTAAAAAGACAGGAAATGAAATTACCTGAGACTAGTGAATCCATTGGAAGCAGAAATATCAGTCATGGGAATGTGAAAAGCTTCGGACCATGACAATTGACTGAGGCAAGTAGCTGTAGGAGTCCCCCAGCGATAGGTTCCAGAAGAGAAATTCAAGAACTTGTCTTCTTTGCTCTTTTTATCGAAAGGTTGTTTAAAAAGCTTCACTTGTTCTCTTCTCATATTCTCCAAAATCTCACGTGAAATCCCATGATTCACAACCTGAAAGAATCCCCACTCCTGTGAAGCCCTAGCTATCTCTTGCTCGCACTTGTCTTTCTCATCAGATTCATCTAGGCTTAAACGACCAAGGTCAATAAAAGGAAGCTCACATTCGTCAACCAAACTAGTCTTGGTTTCTGATTCATCGACGATGGTGTTTTCTAGAAGGGTCTTGTAGATCTCACGGAAAGGTGGGTCCATGTCCAGGCTTACAGGCTGCTGAATGGAGATGAGAAGAGAGAAAGATGTTAAAAGGGATAAATAAAGAGCAGAGAAGGGGTTTAAAAAGAAAAGAAAATCCTTAGTGGGTATTTTTGGAAGGGAAAGGACAAAGAAGAAAATGCTGCAATAGCAAACTATTTTGATGTTTACCTTTTCTATTTTGGTTTTGCTTCCTTCGTCTTCGATGAAAACGCTACGGCGTTTTCTTTCACGTTTTGGACATTGGAGTAAAAGTTGATTGCCTGTCTTTTTGTTCAAAGAGTAGAGAATGTCTTCTCCCTTTTTCTCTCCTTAATTTCGTTTTGGTAGTTGTTGTTTTTCTTGTTATACTATGGAAATATCTTTAAAATGAAATCACAGCTTGTTAGGAAACTAAGAGCATCAAAATCTGCTTTGTTAATGCTGCCCTAAGTTAATTGCTGCACTTAATTAACACTAGTATATATTGTGAACAATTCTAAGTTCCTCTAAATAAAATCTAATAAACGACGACAGAACCTTCATATGGAAGACCCATTCCTTTTGTTTTTAACAGAGAGAGCATCTTCGCATGGTAATCAAAACAATTAATTTAATGAGTTAATTTAATAAGTTGAGCAAATCCATGGGGATATATATAGTCATTATGTAATTATGGGACTCTTAATGTCAACTTATCGATCATGCTTTGATTGGAATATGACTGTTGATGAAGAAATTCGCATCACAATTATCGTCATAATTAAAGTTGATGGTATAATTCTCTTCTTTTTGCCTTCTTTTGTATATGGGATCATTCAATTGCTACTTAAAATCAAATTCTCTTGTTAACAACCTATTTAGTATTTTAGCATTTTCAAACACATGCAATATTTCATATAAAATATATATGAATTCATAAATTTTTATTCGATAAATTGATATTATCTTTAAAATTATAAAATTGATATTCAATTTTTTTTTTCTTTTATAATTGGTTCCCATTGAAATTTAATCTCAAGATCTTATAAGTTTGAAGACAACTTCAATACTACTTAATTAAAACTCATCGGTGAAATTTTAAACTTTAATATATGAATTTAATTACTAAAAAATATATAATATAGAGGAAGGGGGAGGGGGGACAGTTTTGAATTGTCTCATGTATTGTCCAAACATATGGCCAACATGAACTTGTCCCACTGAAATCATTTGGTCTCCTGATGTTTGCAAAAGCCAAAACCATTTCGTTCTACTTCTGAGGTCTTGAAATTAATAGCAGAACAAAACAAGACTGTGTTCTTTGCATCAGCACTGCTAGCATATGCATGATAATAGACCACCCACCCAATCTTAATCAATTAGTATCTAATTTCCACTAGCAGAGAAAATATTAAAATCTTCCAACTGAAATCAACTTATTAAGTCGACCAAAATTAATTACAAGAAAACAGATTAAGAAAAGGGTATAACTTCAACCAGAAGGAAACAAAGTAATATTTATCTTAGAAATTATTCCATGGAAACCGGAGCAAAATTTCATATATGTGAGACTTAGATATGTTAATAAAGAAAATATGAGAAAAAAAAGGGGCCAAGGCCATACCTATAAAATGGAAGAAAATGCAGGGAGCATATTCTTAAAAAAAAAAAAAAAGTACAGGGAGCAAAATATACAAGCTACAGTCAATGTATTGGAGAGGAAAAAAAAATCAAGAACAGATAATATGAATGTATGGGATGGGACATATGTTCGCATATGGTCACTTTAATTAACCATGATCTATATGCATCCACATGCATTTTCTTACCTGGTTTTTATTGGCCCTGAGCTTATATTCCACCATTTATGCTTTTCTTTTGAACGTGGGCTCGCAGCTATATGTATATGTAGATCTTTTCGTGGTGGGTTTCACTTCTGCATTAATTCTCAAGAAAATTAAGCGAAAATCAATTAATATTTATTTTCCCTAAAAAAATGAAATTAAAACATGGTTATTGTAATTGATATGGCACTTCACTTTGGAGGTGACAGAGCTTATAGATATTTTATACATAATTAACTGAATGAAACATAATTAAAAGATAATTGTTTGCATAGCGATGCACGGAAATGTCATGTTGAAAGCTATATATATATATATATTGAAAGCTATATATGGTGGGAGAGAAACAAAAGCATGAAAACGAATGAAAAGATTAGGACATGGGAAATGCAATAATGACCCAACTTGCACACCAAAATTACTATCGGCCTAAAATAGGAAAGAAGAAAAAAGCTTTCCAAATGAGGAAGGGTTTCAAAGCAGCAAATTAAAATATTATACAACTGTAATGCAAATGCAGAAGAGCAGAGCAGCATACATGGAGAATAAATTGTGAAGAAAATATAATTATCGTTACTTACATGAATGAGAGAGAGAGAGGGCAACTGAGAGAGAGAGAGAGAGAGAGAGAGAGAGAGAGAGGATTCTTGTATTGTCAAGTCTGGAGAGAAGATACTTTTATAGGTAAAAAAAGAAAGCAATCCCATCAATAATTATTATGATGAGTAATAATGTAAGGGACTAAGGGAAAGGATAATGAGGAAGGAGTTTCTAATTAAGAGAAGAGCACACGTACTTCTAGTGAAAGATCAACCCGTTTTACTTTCTTTAAGCATATTAATTAGACAAAGATCATCATTCAAAGATAATGAATGATCTCCGGACTTGGAAGTATGAGAACCAAATGATATTTGTATTGAACAAAAGAATTTTGGGTACCAATGAGCTTTTTAAGTGGGCGAAATTGAAATTCTCTCGTAAGATTTAAATGAATGGTAAGAATTTGGGTAAAATTAATAAAAGACTGGTTCAATACACACCAATTGGTATCAACGTGTCACTGTGAAATGAAATCTGAGAAACAAGGCACATGATTAGTACTACCCCCAGCCGCATTAAGAACTGTAACTGCTGAATCCATGTCGGCACATACGTGGCAGCAACTAGAGTCCTATGCATGCTAAATTTTTACGTCAAAGATTTGTCATTGTTGACCTTAAAGGGCAATTAAGGGGGGGAATGCATGTGCATTGAGGAGAAAGGACACGGGTATCATCATTCTAAGGATATAATATCTTCTTTACTCCCTTTTCATCGACAACGAAAAATCCTCCGTTTTTTCATATAACGCACAACTTTTTCAATTAGGCAACATGGCCTTCTGGCAATGTCTATATATTAGTACTTTTTAGAACAAACAATAATAACAGCAATCATATAATTACTAAGCAGGTTTTTTTTTTTAAATAGATAATTTATTAGAGAACAGACTTAAGATATAACTCTAAGTTCATTATAAGAGAAATATGATAACATCAATACAAATTTAAAAAAAAAAAAAAAAAACCCAAGCCCCAGCTATAATATATTTTCAAAATTATTGGCCAAAGCTTATTAAAAAAAAAAAAAAACCTTATGTAGATATGAACCGACAAGTTCAAAGGACTTTACACCGTTGTAACGCCAACTTTAAGCAGGTTTTGTTTTTTTTTTTTAATGTGCAAACACACTACTTGATAAAATTATAATAATTTTATCAAATCATGTTAATCTATATAATCTCACTCGTGTTGTAACATCCAGGAAAAGAAAAAAAAAAAAATTGAATGATGGGATTTGGCGTGTGACAATGGGTTTCCCACTGTCACAGCAGCCTTTTTAATTAAAAAAAAAAATATTCAAAAACAGGAGGAGGAACCCCCCCCCCCCCATTCTCCCTTCTCTTCTCTTCTCCCCCTCTTCTTCTTCTTCCTTTCTCCGGTGACCGGCCGGCGACCTCCGAAGCGGCTCCCCACCGGCCGGCGACCCTCCGGCGACCGCCAGACCACCAGAAATGGCGGCAAGAGAGGGAGAAAAGAGAGAAAACGCGCGCACAGTGGGCAGCGACTTTTCGGCGAGATTCCGGCTTCGTCCGACGTCCGATCGAGGCGATTCCGGTGGCGTTGGAAAGCTTGTTCCGAAAGCTTTCTTTTGACACCAATTTTAAAGCAAATGGAGGTCGGATGAGTGAGATATGGAGGAAAGAAGTTTCGGGTTTTTCAAGCTTTTTCATCAGATCTACGACGATCCGACCGTTGGATCGACGATCCGAGACCACATATGGACTAAGGAAGAGGAGAGGAACATGGTGGTATGATCAGATCCGCCAAATGTCGCCGACGATCGGCAGCCAGCCACCGTGCGCGGTGGTTCCGGCGGTGGCTCCGGTGGGCTATGGAGATAATTCAACTTTCAGAGGCTTCCTCGTAAATTTTTGAAATTTTTGAGACACAGATAATCTTCGGGTAAGACTATTTACATTATTTCGCTGTCTGTGGAGCATAAATACAGTGTTTCTTAAACAGGAAAAATTGGAGAAAAATTCTAAGAAAAATATATGATGAAAGTAAAATTATTTGGAGATATTCTATGGTGTTAGTTGAATTTTTGAGTGATTGTAGAATATTTTTGAGAAATATGGATGGATTTTAGTTAGATTTTTAGCATATGGGCATATAAGATTATTTGAAATTAAGATGTTTAAATTTTATATGATTGATTGAAGCTTGAGGATGGAGGTTTAAATATGTGAATATTAAATTGGGTTGAATTAAGGATATGTTAGTTGTTGAAAACTTAGGAAATTGAGTAAAATTCTTGAATAAAATATTCATGGGTGATTAGAAAATTACAATTCATTTTGCAATAGCCTTATAATATTATTAAGGACCGCGGGGCAAAATTTTAGAATTTTTAGAGCTTGTTTGAGTGGATTTTTGAAAAATGTCAATTATAGGGACTAAAACGTAATTTTTAAGATTTTGAGTATTGTCTGATTTGGAGGGCCCAGGAGGGGCCATGTGATATTGATGAGATGTGATTGTGGAAATTGAGAATTTAGAAGTGTTATTTGAGCCTTTTTGCAGGTTGGGTAGGTTCCAGGTATAGGGGAAATTCTGCCGGATTTCCGGCATGAATTAGGTTGTCTATTGTCTCTTTAGAGTTTTGTCTTAACTTAGTACTAATAAATTTATAATTTAATTATTAGGTGATCGAGGTCAGCTATTTTCCTGCATCCAGCAGCCACAATAGTCATCGATTATCTTGTGAGTAAAATATTAATTTTAATTGTAATTTCAATATTATTATATGTTCAAGCATGCCCATGCATCACTTATATGCATATATCTATGTAGATAAACTTTAGGCACGATTTATGTTGCATTCATAACTGTGAAAGTGCCATATATGTTGTTGTGGTAATTTGGAGCAGTGTGCGTGCGTTGGCGTGCGTGTGATGTAGTGTGGACTATGGATAGGACGGGTAGTCACGGCTTGAGTTCTTCGCTGGGACCCGATCCTTCGGGGGGTAGTCACGGCTTGAGTTCTTCGCTGGGACCCCCGATTTGGTTTATTAAGCGAAAGTCCGGCTTGAGTTCTTCGCTGGCACCAAGTTGGATTTAAGAGAGCAGCTGTATAGGGGATCAGCTCCCATATATTATGATTGATATTACAGGGTGTGTGAGTGCTCAAAATTACCTTTTTGATGTTATGATGTGCAATTGTTGTTGATGTTGCATTTCACTCTACAGGGTGCATTAGCTTTAGATAGTTATAGAGATTATGGTTAAAATTGATATTTTACTCTCTGAATCGAACGCTCACTCCTGTTCAACATATTTTTTTTCCAGGCTACAGGAGGAAACATTTTTTTGAATAACCTGTTCCTTTTCTCTCAGGTTATGAAAATATTACTTAATTGTATTATTATTCTCTAAATTTGTAATTTAGGACTCCGCATGTGCTAGTAGTAGCATTAAGCCTGTCAGAGACTGTATGAATTCAAGTTTTCGTATTAATAAATGAAAAGAAAAAAATTTTTATGAGTTTTAAATGGTTATAAATGAGGTAACAGGGTTGAGCTGGGCTCCCCAAATTTTTGTTTCTGATAATTTTTGGGCTAAGTTGGCCCGAAATATGAGTATAACAGTTTAATTTAAATTATTTTATGTGCATATTGGGCCTAAATTATGGGCCTGGTTATGAATTTGAGGAATAGTTAGGCTTACTACGGGTCTCGGGGGCTTTAAACTGGCCCAGGTCCTAGTGCCGGTCTGGCCCAATGTGGAACGAACAACTTAAGAAAATACCCACTTGGCCTAGAACTAAGATTTATTTTTTGTTTCCTTTCAAATCTACAATCAAACACACCGCACTCTAAGTAGGTTGGATGGTGTAAGTTTGACAAGTAGTTAGAAGGAAGCTCAAAATTTAATAATGCTGAAGGCCTATGTTGGTGGTGTTGCATATCTTTTCGGTGGAAATGGACCATTAGTTGAGTTGCCCGTAAGGTATGTATTTTTCCTTCAAGAAATTATTGTGTGTTTTCTATGTATGTATACGTTACTCACATTAATGTGAGTTTAACTTTTCAAATTTTATGAAAAAACTAAATTTGTGAGAATAACAAGTGCACTAAAAAATGTATATTGGAATTTGCCCTCCAAGTGATCAATTATGGTAATTTTTTTTGGAAAAGAAAAATCAAATGGTTCATATATTTTCAGTTGAAGGTCAAATAAATTCAAAATAAACTTTTGAGCTAAATAAATTCTTGTATTTTTTAATTAAAGTTGAATAAATCCTCAAATAATAAAAAAATTATTTTTTTAATAATAAAATATTAAAAATAATAATTTTAATATTAAATAATTTTTGTTAATCATATCATTCAATTTCTTTTTATTTTTAAATTTTATTTTAATTAAAAATGATAAATAATTTTTAAAATTTAAAAAATTATATTTTATTAGATAAGAATTTATTTGATCTTAATTAGAAAGTATATAGGGTTTATTTAACACCAAACTTAATTTTAAATTTGTTTAGTACTTAACTGAAAAATACAAGAGTATATTCAGTCTTTTTTTTACTAATTTTTTTTTTACTTCTGTGATTTTTTTTAAAGATGAGTGAATTAAATTTAATTAAATAAATAAATAATTAATTAATTAATTAATCTAACATAGAAGGTAGACGAATTATTGTGGTTTTATCTGGCATCATTGGCGGCTGTGGATTGAGATCAACGAATGAACTCATAATAATTGATGGATATTTGGAAGATGGAAAGCACTAAATGAGATTCTAGTTTGGTAATCACGCCTGTCATAAAAGGAGTGGGTAAAATTTGATGGGATCAATGATGGGTTCAATGGGATCAAAGCGAGTGGTGGGATTAACTTAGTAGGTATGTCATTGTTTGAGGCTGTTGATGATTGGAAGATCATTTCGTGTGTTTAATTTCTCAGCACTCAATCATTAACCGAAGCCGAACCCGAAAGATCCTTCCCTTTTCATTTTTAGCACATACGGCTAACGCGTGGCACATATCCCGTCGGCAAGGCCATGCCACCCTGTTCACTGTCATGCGGAATGCTGGATGTCTGCTTGTAAATTGTTTGTGTAAATTGATTTGGTCTCAGATTTGTGCCTTCCATACCTGGTAAAGCGCTATACGATAAGTTATAAATTACAATATAAAGTATATGATGCTTACTCTCCCTTTGAATTGAGTGTAAAATAGTTTACTAAAATATGGTGTTATATGATGTTGTATGGCATAATATAATAATTATTTTTAATATGTTTGAAAAGATGATATGTTGCAGTATATTTTAATAATATTTTTTTATTTAATTCGATAATGTAGTATGGTAAAGTAAAACAGAAAGATTATTAAAATACTCTTTAACTGTTTTAAATATATAAATAATTTAGAATATATATTTTTTTAAAAAATATTAATTTATAAAGAATTGCTTATAATAGTCATTAAAATTATAATTTATTAAACTTGATAATTTATATTTGTTAATTATGTATGGGACAAAGAGATAATTTTATTAATTATATATGAGCAATTTTGAAATAAAAATGAGTGAAATTATACTTACCCACTGATTTGATAGTTTCAAAAACTTGACAAATCTCATGATTTTTTAACCATAGAAAAATCATGAAATATCATGACCATGATTTACTATTCTTCCCAAACACAATTGAGAACCGTACCCTACATTAATAAACCATGGCTTACCATGATCCAAACAGGGTGTTAATGCTTTTAAGCACACAAACTAATTTTCTGCCTACACACCCACTTGAAATTTGCAAGAGAACATTACATTGATGGCCATAAGACTGCAGAATGATAAGGGAAAACTTCAACAACTAGCTGTATTCAAGAGAAATGTGATGAAGATCGATGGAGATGTTTCCTAGCTTTAGCGTTTAATTTCATTAGTAATTATCTCCTTAATTATTTACTCATTACGAAAATTTAGGTAAAATCTATGATTAAGGACTACCAATAACATCTTAAACCTAAAATTATTGAGGTTTGGAATGTAATATGCAATTATGCAAGAACTTTTCTGATGCTACTTGACTATGGGGCGTTCGCTCTTCCAATCAGTATAAGGGCTCTGGCCCATGAGTCATTCCCACGGGGCGTTTGCCCATTTAGCAGGAAAAAGGGCGCTCCCCCATAGACAATACTCGTCCACAGACTATGCTCACCCAGTTGATCTAAGGACACTCAGACAAAGGAGACTTCCCTCTCCAAAAGATAGAAATTCGAAGTGCTCGCATGAGGAGTTAGAATCCCAATAAGAGAATGACTCCCAAATCAATCAGAACTCTATCACCATGGTGGATTGAAATATTCGGAGATCAACCTCTATCATGACTCAACACTCCTAATCCTAATAGGAGTCTAACTAGTACTTATATACATATATATGAAGATTAGCAAGTAGAGGAGGGCTAACCTTTATTCTCTCAACTCTACTTTCATTCTCCAAATTCTCAATACTGACTTAGGTATCAAAGCGATGGTCAACTAACCCACCCAGTGCTTTCCTGTTTTGCAAATCTATATCCGTGGAGATTCCTTTTACAGCATCATTGGCACTGTCTGTGGGATACCACCAAATAATTTTTTGTGATTGCTATCATCTCCACCAAATCATGGCTTTAGATCTACCAACTGAACTACCAATTGTTGAAACACCACCCACCAGCAATGGCACAACCAATGGTGCTATAGTTGCAAACAATGTCTTAGTGCAACTTACACTAGAACAGATGCTATAGTGAATCAAAGAATTAAAAGTTGGAAATTTAGGCCTAAAAAATCAGGCCATAACTAGATAATTTTAGGGCCCCAAAAAACAATGCAACAGTTCGAGTCAATGAAAGGCCAAATTCTGATTCAAAGAGAAAGGATAAGGAGGACTCAGAAGTTAATTCAGCCAAGAAAGGTCTTGATTAGAGATTGGTCTAGGCTATTGAAAGGACAAAAGGAGATTACTCAGGAGGACGATTTTGGGGTTAGTGACTACTCCCCTTTGACAGAGAAAATTCTAGCTGAGCCATTTCTTGCAAAATTCAAACTCTCGAGTTTGGACAAATATGACTAAAAAACTGATCCTCGTAGCCACCTTGCCAATTTTTAAACTACCATGCAACTCCAGAATGTTAATGATTTCGTCCTCTGCAGCCGTCTACCTTAACTGGTATAGCACAAAGATGATACCAACACCTCCCAACAAATTCCATCCAAAACTTTAATCAACTAGCAAGTGACTTTAAATAGAAATTTATCACTTGCATCCCACCTAAAAAACTATATTTTGACTTACAAAAGATCTAGCAAAAAGAAGGGGAAAGCCTCAGGAGTTACATAAACTAATTCAATTACAAAGCCATATAGGTGGAAAAACTAAACCATGAGACTGCTTGTGAAGTCCTGAAAAAAGGTTCCAACAATGTTAAGTTTGTCGACTCTTTGATAAAAAAAACCTTGTACGGACATACTACCAGTTGATAGAAAGGGCTCAAAGATACATCCACCTCGATGATGAAAGGTAGAGAGAGAGGCAGACCAAAAACCTGATAAGGGCAAGGATCCGGCTGAGGAAAAGAGGAATATCTCTGAGAGTTGGTCTCACTAAACTAACAAGGGAAGGGAGAGGTTCAAAAACTATACCCCCTGAATGAATCTTGATCCAGAGTACTGATGTAGATCCAGAAGAATGGGGAGTCGGTAAGATGGCTTGGAAAATTAGAACCTTGCCATTCTAAATCAAGAGATCAAATCAAGTTTTGTAGATTTCATGATGACTATGGGCACACCACGAATGAATGTAGATAGTTGAAAGATGAAATTAAAAGGAAGGTAAAGGATGGTACACTTAAGTGTTTTGCAAGGCACGATGACCGATATTTTAGCCCTGAGGATAGGAGATGCAACCATAAGGACAAAAGCAAGTCCAAAAGACAGCAAGACCAAATGAGGGAGAGGAATAAATCTAATAATGAAGACCTAATCGACGTAATAAACATGATAACTAGTAGCCCTTTCGTGATCAAAGAAGAGAAAAAGAGAGACTAGACTTTCGATGCGTAGTTGAACAATTATGCCAATCTCCCATCATATTTGGTCTTGAAGATGATAAGGTTAGTCGCCCACATGAGTGAGATGAGACTTGGTGGACATTGAAAGCTCGGTTAACCTTCTCACCTTGGATGTGTATGAGAAGTTAGGGCTTCAAGTAAAAAATCTATCCAAGGTCCCTTACCCTTTAGTCGGTTTGGAAGATAAATCAATACCAGTGGTAGAGATGGCCAATATTACAATAGTCCTGGGAGACAAGAAGCATAAGAGGGAATTGTATGCTGAATTTGTTATAGTGAACATCCCATTCTCTTACAATGCCAGCCTCAATAGACCAATAATAAGTGATTATGGAATAACAATCAACACGGGGGATGTTATGTCTTAAATTACTTGCAGCTAGAGGTATAGCCATTTGCAGAGGAAGTCAAAAGTCCCCACAGAAATGCTATAGACAATCAATAAAGTTGGTCGGTCAAATGACTTTGCCCATCAAGTTATTGGAGCAACTAGAAAAAGTATCTCCCGAACCAGCCGACGCAGTGTCAATAGTGGAATTTGAAGAAGGAAAGAAAGTCAGGCTAGGGACAGCATTGGAAGGGCAAGCCAAAAAAGATGTGATTCGAACTCTGGCTCAGAGAATTCAAACTTTTGCTTGAAGCCCAAAAGATGTATTGATGCATGCATTTAATATCATCATTTAGGAGTAATTTTTGCACATAATTTACCCTTGTTCATTATTATTATTATAGATATTAGTATATATTTAGTCAACTTTACAATTTTCACACTTCTTAGTTTAATTTTTGGAATTTATTTGTTTTGTAGGTTAAATTTGGAGAAATTTGATGTATTTTGATCAGAGTAGCCATTTGGAGGAGATTAAAGTCGAATTGCAAAAATTTTGAAGTTGAGTAAAATGGTAGAGCGACACAACTGCGGCAAAGAGTTAGCTTATGTCGCAGGTTGTGTCGATCGTCAGATATTCAGGCCGAGGGCGACACAACCCGCAACACAACCCACGACACAACTGACTCGGCTTATGTCATTTTTACTGGAAATAATTGACGTGGCATTTCCGTTACTCCAGCTTTTTACCTCACTTTCTCTGGAACCTTCCCCCTTTTACCCATTCTAGGGCAGACCCTTAGCCTATATAAAGCCTCATTTTATCATTTTCTTTCCATAGAGAGCAAGAGAGGCATTTTTGGCAAGATTAGAAAGAGAAGGAGGGAGCACTTTCTGCATTTTTTTTCCAGCAGCTGCAGATCACGTTTCTGCACTTTTCTGCAGCAGATTCTGCTGCATATTTCTGGGTTTTTCTACCCTTGAGCGTATATTTCCATTATTTCTTCATTTATACATTTGGGTTTGTCATTAAACAATGATTTGTGAGTAGTTGATTGAGATTCTAGAGATGGGTTTGTAAATATTGATTTGTATTGTGGTTTTGAACTGATTTAGCCATTTAAATGGGATTTGTTACATTTTGATTTATTGCTTGTGAGCTTGTTGCCTTGCTTGATGAATGGGCCCTCATTAAGTTAAGCTTTAATCCTTAATAAATGGACTGAAAAGTGAATATTAGGGATAGATAATCTTGCAATAAACTTTATTTTCTTGGTATTAGAGATAAGCTAAGAAGATTAAGGGGAACTTTCCAAAAATCAATTAGAGCTTTAAATGGGTTTTTGTTAGGTTTGAAATACCGTGAAAACAGGGTTTGATTTAATGAAAACCAACTTTGAAATGCTTGAAAAATGTTTCAAAAATTTAAGAATTGATTTCCCTCAAAATTGCAATTCTCATGTGTTTGGCTAAATTAGGGATAAACCACATGCAAACAATATTGAAAATTCAATCTCTAGAATCAATTTAATTTTCATTGAATTTAGATTTAAATCCTCCAAATCATTTAAATAGCAATTTCAATTTAAATCCAATTTAAATTTAAATACAATTTAAATCCAATCTCTAGAATCACTTTAATTTTTATTGAATTTAGATTTAATTCCTCTCAAATTTCATAAATAGAAATTCCACATTAATTTTTGGTAATCTAGTTTAATTAATTTTAGTTAATTGTTTGATTTAGTTTTAATTTCTCAAATACCAATTTTAATTCCAAATTTCATTTTACATTTTTAATTTTTGTCTTAATTTGAAATTTCATTTTACATCTTTAATTTTTGTCATTCTAATTAGCTTATACTTTTATTTCCAATTTAAGCACAATTCCCTGTGGGATCGATATCATTTTTTTAAAACTATACTACTGTGACCCGTGCACTTGCGGAAATCACCGTATCAAGTTTTTGACGCCGTTGCCGGGGAATTGTTTGTTTTTAAGTTGGATTTTAATTGTTTTAAGCTAATTAGAATTTTTATTTTCTTTTATTTTCACTATTGTTCCTTGTGTTTTTCAGGTACTTTTCTTGTTTATGAGACGATCGAAAAGCACAAGTGATACTGAATTGTTGTTCAATCCTGAAATTGAAAAATTCTGTCGAGCCAACAAAAAGGAATACAAAAGAAGAAAAGAAGCAGAAAAAGAAGAACAACAAAGATTTGAGCAAGAGGTGACAATTGAAAATATGGAGAATCAAAATAGAGCTATTGGTGGAGACAATGGAGGAAATGAGCAAAACGGGCAAAATGCAGTTGCTAATCAAAATGATCCTCAAAGAAGATCCATGTTGGATTATGCTTTTCCTAGATGTGCAGATGTGAGAGATAACAGACCTATTATTGGAGCTAATCAATTTGAGTTAAAGACTGGTCTCATTCAAATGGTTCAGAATTCACAATTTGGAGGTAGTCCACTTGAAAATCCTCATTCTCATTTGAAGAAATTTTTGATGATATGTGGTACACAAAGACAACCTGGAGTTTCAGATGAAGTTATTCGGCTCACCTTATTTCCATTCTCTCTTCGGGATTCAGCATTGGAGTGGTATGACTCACTTCCACAAGCTATTATAGCTACTTGGGAGCAGCTATCTCAAGCTTTTCTGTCTCAATTTTTCCCACCTGGGAAAACCACTCATTTGAGGAATTTGATGGTAGCTTTTAAACCAAGAGATGATGAAACTTTGTATGAATCTTGGATGAGATTTAAGGAGCTTGAAAGGCAATGTCCTCATCATGAAATACCCAAATGGATGATTGTTCAGAATTTCTACACGAGTTACTCGACCATAAGAAACACAATTGATTCACAAGCAGGAGGAGATTTCATGAGAATGACAAGTGAAGAATGCTATGATCTATTAGAGAAGATTGCTCATAATACCCATTTGTGGGGAAATCCTAGAGCACTTGAGCCAAAGAAAGCCGGGATTTATGAACTTGACTCAGTTAGCTACATGAACGCAAGATTTGATCAGTTGACTCAGCTTCTTAGTGATTTTTGCACAAAGGCAACAAACTCAACTCCTACAACTATGCAACAAGTTGCCTTCACAGATGGAACCCAAAGTTGTGGAGTTGATTACTCTTCTTATGATGATGATTATTTGCAAGAACAAGCTGCTTATGCAGGAGGTTATCAATAGAAACCTATGGGAAATGCTTATTCTAATGTGAACAACTCAACATGGAGGCCACAAGCAACTTTTGCTCAACAAGGCCAAAGCTCAAATCATGCTCATAACCAGCAGTTTATGCAGCAAAATAGGCCTCAATTTCAGTCCACAAGGCAACCACAAGCTGGATATCAAGCAAGAGCACAACAATCCCTTCCACCTCATGAACCGAAACCAACCTTGGAAAGCATGATGGAGAAATTTTTTGCTGAACAAAGCAAGATGAATAGCAAATTGGAGGAAGAAATGCAACACATGAGACAAACCATGGATCAATTACAAGTCCACAACCGCATGTTGGAGACTCAATTGGCGCAACAAGCAAGCTCATCAAGAAGCAATTCCTATGGGAAACTACCTAGCCAACCACAAAACCCTCATGAACAATGTAAGGTTGTAACCTTGAGAAGTGGTAAAAAAGTTGGTCAAGAGAGTGAAAACAAGAGAGAAGAAAAAGAGAGCATAAAAGAAGAAAATTCAGTTGAGAGCAAGAAAAATGAAAAAGAAGAGGAAAGCAAAAGTGAGCAAGATGAGGGAGAGAAACCATACATCCCACCTGAACCTTACAAGCCCACCCTTCCCTACCCTCAAAGATTCATCAAGCACAAGCTAGACAAACAATTTGGCAAATTCCTTGAAGTGCTAAAGAAATTGTATATCAATGTGCCATTCACTGAGGCACTATCCCAAATGCCAAGTTATACCAAGTTTTTGAAGGAGATTCTTTCCAACAAGAGAAGGCTAGAAGATTATGACACAATCAACTTGGGAGAGCAATGTAGTGCTATAATTCAGAAGAAGTTACCTCACAAACTCAAAGATCCGGGTGTGTTTTCCATTCCTTGTCATATTGGTGATAATTGTGTGGCAAATGCCTTATGTGACCTTGGAGCTAGCGTCAGCCTAATGCCTCTTTCAATATATGAGAAGTTGAATATGGGAGAGTTGAAGCCCACAAACATGTATCTCTCATTGGCTGACCGTTCAATTAAGTATCCGGAAGGCATTCTTGAAAATGTGCCTATCAAGGTTGGGAAATTTTACATTCCGGTGGACTTTGTCATTCTAGATATGGAAGAAGACACAAAAGTTCCTATCTTATTGGGAAGACCCTTTTTGGCAACAGCTGGTGCATTAATTGATGTAAAGGGTGAGAAATTGACACTTAGAGTGGGAGATGATCAAATGATTTTCAACATCAATCCAGCCATGAAAAGGAAACATGAAGAAGTTGAGTCTTGTTTGCGGGTAGACATAATTGATGAGATTGTTCAAGAGCATTTCAGAAAAAGCTATCCACAAGACCCACTTGAAAATTGCTTAGTCCATGGTGGGAATATTGATGATGACAATCTCAACATAGCTGCTTTTGCACAACACTTGGAGAGCTTTCCACCACATCCTGAAGCCACAATTTTTCAACTTGAAGAAGTGCAAACTTTGGAGATCAAACCACCATCATTAAAGGTAGAGGATGCCCCAAAGGTAGATCTTAAACCTCTTCCTTCCAACCTTAGGTATGCTTTTCTTGGACCAAATGAAACATATCCTGTTATAATTAATGCATGTTTGACTGATATTGAGAATGAAAAATTGTTGAGAGTTTTGAGAGAATATAGAAGAGTTTTGGGTTATGCAATTGATGATATAAAAGGAATTAGTCCAACAGTTTGTATGCATAGGATTTTCCTTGAGCCAAATAGTAAACCTTCCATTGAACACCAAAGAAGATTGAATCCTACAATGAAGGATGTTGTGAAAAAGGAAGTCCTAAAATTACTAGCTGCTGGAATTATTTACCCTATTTCTGACAGTGAGTGGGTTAGTCCTGTGCATATTGTACCAAAAAAGGGTGGGGTGACAGTTGTTAAAAATGAGAATAATGAATTGATACCCACTAGAACTGTTATAGGTTGGAGAATGTGCATAGACTATAGGAAGTTAAACAATGCCACAAGAAAAGACCACTTTCCCCTTCCTTTTATGGATCAAATGTTAGAGAGATTAGCCAAGCATTCATTCTTTTGTTACTTAGATGGATATTTTGGTTTCTTTCAAATTCCAATACATCCTGATGACCAAGAAAAAACTACCTTTACCTGTCCCTATGGCACCTTTGCATATCGAAGGATGCCATTAGGATTGTGTAATGCGCCTGGCACATTTCAAAGGTGCATGATGGCCATTTTTTCTGATTTTATTGAAGAAATTATGGAGGTCTTCATGGATGACTTTTCAGTATATGGCACTAATTTTGATTCATGCTTGACTAATTTGTCTAAAATCTTGCAGAGATGTGCTGATAATGATCTGGTGTTGAATTGGGAGAAATGCCACTTTATGGTCCAAGAGGGAATCGTTTTAGGGCATTTGATCTCAAATAGGGGAATTGAAGTGGATAGAGCTAAAATAGAAATTATTGAAAAAATGCCACCTCCAACCACTGTCAAAGGAGTGAGGAGTTTTCTTGGACATGACGGGTTTTACCGGCGATTTATTCAGGATTTTTCTAAACTTGCTAAACCCTTAACAAATCTTTTGAATCATGATGTTAAATTTGATTTTAATCAAGATTGTATGGTTGCTTTTTGCAGGTTGAAGATGGCCTTAACAACAGCTCCTATCATGCAACCCCCGGATTGGACTTTGCCATTCGAAATCATGTGTGATGCAAGCGAGTTTCTTGTTGAGTATCCTTGGCAATGGAAAGATAGGAAACCTTATGCCATTTACTATGCAAGCCGAACCCTTGATGAAGCTCAAGTTAATTATGCCACAACTGAAAAGGAGTTCCTTGCGGTAGTATTTGCACTCAATAAATTCCGTTCTTATTTGGTCAACTCAAAGGTAATAGTTTTCACTGATCATGCAGCAATAAGGTATCTAATAAGCAAGAAAGAGGCTAAATCTAGGTTGATTATATGGATTTTATTACTTCAAGAATTTGATTTGGAAATAAGAGATAAAAAGGGTGTTGAGAATGTGGTGGCTGATCACCTTTCTAGGATAAAAACTGAAAATAAAGACGATGAAATTGTGCCAATTGATGAATTTTTCATGAATGAGCAGTTGTATGTGTTGAATTCTGCACTTCCATGGTTTGCTGATATTGTGAATTTCTTGTCTTGTGGTGTCTTGCCACCTGATTTATCTTGGCAGCAAAAGAAAAGATTCTTGCATGATGTTAAATTTTATTCTTGGGAAGAACCTCTTTTGTTTAGGAGATGTAATGATGGAATAATTAGGAGATGTATACCAGAGGAAGAAATACATGATGTTATTTACCATTGTCATTCCTCTGAATATGGTGGTCATTTTAGTGTCTCAAAAACTGTTGAAAAAGTCTTGACATCAGGTTTCTATTGGCCTAATATGTTTAAACATGTGAGAGACTTTGTAAGCAAGTGTGATAGGTGCCAAAGGGTAGGCAACATTTCCAAAAGAGATGAGATGCCCCAACAGTCCATATTAGAAGTTGAATTGTTTGATGTGTGGGGAATTGATTTCATGGGGCCATTTCCATCTTCTTATGGGAATAAATATATCTTGGTAGGGGTGGATTATGTATCTAAATGGGTAGAAGCTATTGCTACACCTACCAATGATGCAAAAGTTGTGGTGAAATTTCTGAAAAAATTTGTATTGACCAGGTTTGGTGCCCCACGTGCCATAATCAGTGATGGTGGTAGCCATTTTTCAACCACCAATTTGAAAAATTGATGAGAAAATATGGGGTAAAGCATAGGATTGCCACACCATATCACCCTCAAACAAATGGCCAAGTAGAAATCACAAATAGAGAAATCAAGCAAATCTTGGAGAAAATTGTCAATAAGTCCAGAAAAGATTGGTCCCTTAAATTAGATGACACTCTTTGGGCATATAGAACAGCATTTAAAAACCCCATAGGAACTACACCTTATAGGTTAGTTTTTGGGAAATCATGCCATTTGCCCGTAGAGTTAGAACATAAAGCTTATTGGGCCATTAGAACAATCAATTTTGATTTACAAGCTGCTGGACATAAAAGACTTTTGCAACTTGATGAATTAGAAGAATTGAGACTTGATGCTTATGAAAATGCTAAGATCTATAAAGAAAGAACAAAAAAATGGCATGATAAGCATATCAAGAAAAAGGACTTTAAAGAAGGAGATTTGGTTCTCTTATTCAATTCAAGGTTAAAATTTTTTCCAGGAAAATTAAAATCAAGGTGGTCAGGTCCATTTAAAATTTTGAAAGTTTTACCTCATGGTGCTGTGGAAATCTTTGGTGAAAAATCGGGTAATTTCAAGGTAAATGGGCAAAGGTTGAGGCATTATTCAGCTGGTGAGCCAATTGAGAAAATAGCAACTTGCTATCTTTCTCATTCTCCATGAAATTTTGAGTAAGTATGGTAAAGCTAAAGACCTAAACTTAGCATTTTTGTACATAACTCAAAATTTTTCATTGATTCTTTATATATATTTGTTTTAAATTTTTCTATACTCCTTATTCAGAGTTTGATATTGTTCTAATTTCCTTGTGCAGATGGGATGCAATGCATTGCAAGCAAATGAGCAATAAAAATTTTATTTTTAGCTTTAAATTTTAGCTTTAAATTTTAGGTTTTAAATTTGTTCACTTATAATTTTCATCTCTCTTTTGTTGAGTATTTGCTGGTTCATATTGTTGGATTCATTGCCCTTTTGGTTATTTTAAGAGAAAATTTTTCCAAATTTTGACATCTTGGTTTAACAAGAAAATTATTTGAATATGGGTGTGTGAATTGGAGCTTTGAAAAATTATTTTGTGCGAGTATTTAATGAACACAACAAGTTGAATAATTAGAATTCATGTTATAAAGGTTTAATCATTTAAAATCTAATTTGTTTCAATTTTTTAGGTGCTATGAAATCCGGTCATTTTTGGGCAGCAGACTGCACAACTTGCGACATTACCGGGTTTGCTTGTGTCACTGCTTATGACCGCTGGGCACACTTTTGGGCAGATTGTTGCACAACTTCCGACGCAAACCCCCCTATCCTTATGTTCTAACTTGTGTCGCCTGTTTGTTTTGCAGGATAACAACTTCCTTCACCGGAATGGGCCAGTAGTAAAACCCAAAAGCCCACGCCCAAAAAAAAAAATTAAAACCCAACCGATTAAAAAACCCAAAGCCTACAAGCCCGAAACCAAACCTAAAACCAGCCCAACCGACTAAACCCCAATCCCCAAGCCCACAACCCGTAAACCCATAACCTTCTTCTCCCTCCCGACATCGCTCCCGACACAACCCTTCCCTCCCGCCGTCGCCTTCATCTTCACTGTCGCCGAAACCTTCAACTTCTTCCCATATTTCATCCTTTTCCAATCACGTCCCTCCATTTCGCCATGTTCGACTCCCCATTATCATTCGAAAACTCGCCTCCCCACTCCTCACACCCGTCGCAGCCCCAAGGCACCCCACCCATGCACGCCGACCCATCGCCGGCCCATTCTGTTGATGCTCCAATCGCCACACTCAAGAAGAAAAAGGCGAAAAGCATTAAACCACACAAATCGACAGGCGGCGTCAAGCGGAAACAACCCGAACCGGCCACACAACAACCCCCAATCCCGCCTCCAATGCCCGCCGCGCCTGCTGACCGACATGGCATTCCGAAATCAGCGGTCAAGCGCCCCGGTACATCTAAAGGTAACCTCGCATTCCCCTCCTCTTTGCCTACTGCTACACATTGGATATTACCTACTGCCGACATGAAGAAAAATAAGGCAAGAATTGTAGCCCGACAAATGGTTCAAACTCGGTATTTGGATGTGTCTACACTCAAATCCTTGAAGATTTATGATGAAATGCAGTCTCTGTTAGATGCTTTAGGTTGGGTGCGATTTGCACATAAACAGGAACTGGTCTACCCCATTTTAGTGCAGGAATTTTTGGCCTCCCTGTCCACTAATGAGCATAAACTTGCCTTGGATAATGACTTGACAATCCATTTTAGATGCCTTGGTCAAGATAGGGTCCTGTCTATGGATAATTTTCACCATATATTTGGCTTTCCACCTGATGGTCTGTTCAAAATACCTACTAACCAATGGGACTATAATGCGTGTGAATTTTGAAAGCGAATTGCACCTTCAGCAGGTACCTTCAAACCAGGACACAGTAAGGCCTCCAAGATTGAGAATCATGCCTTGAGATTGCTTCAGCGACTAATTGCAAATACAATTTTAGGCAGAGGATCTAGTGTCGGCACAATGTCACAATATGATCTCTTCTTTTTGTGGTGTGCAAAAACTGGCAAAAAAGCTTCCCCTGGTTATTATTTCTGCCGCCATGTGATCCGCCAGACCACTAGAGGTACTGGTAGCATTGTCTTTGGAGGTTTGGTCACACCCATTGCACATTATTTTGGCTTTAATCCTCAAATGCACAAGTGTCCTGCTCTTCCAACTGGTTTGTTATTTTTGGATGGACCTCATCTAGCCAACCAAAAATTTTGTATCAAAAATGAAGCTACCAAGCAGTATGAGATTCCTGCACTAACAGACAAACCACCTGGTTCTCCCACTGCTATTAGTTCCTCCTCAGCATCTAAGCGACCATTTGTGCAGCCTTCTACACAACCTTCAAGCCGAGCTCCACCAGTCGCTCAACCTGCTTCATCAACAGCTTCTGGACCATCCATAGCAACTCTTTTGACATTCATGGAGAATCTCAGTGATGAGATCTATTCTTTTCGGCAAATGACGGATGTCAATTTTCAGACACTACGAGATTTAGCTGACATATATTTGGATTGAAGTGCTGAAATGCAAGACGAATTGAAAGTCATGCGAGCTAAGCTGGAGAAGATCGAAACAAACCAAGCACTGATTTTGAACATTATCTCTCCACAGCAGCCACCACAAGCACCACCACCTCCACAAGATGGCAAGGGCAAAGGACTTCTCGTACCCGACTGACCAGCTTTTATTCTCCATTTCATGTCTTTAATTTCGTTGCTTAATTAATTAGTATTTTGAACTTGTTTAGTTAATATTTTGCTTGTGTTGTTTTTATTTTACTTGAACCATTTACTGATTCCGTTTTTTTTAGTTCCTCATAACATACATTTTTCTTTTATATCTTTAATACATTGCTCACTTGCTTTTATGTGCTACTTCGAATTTACACTTGATGGTTACATTTTTGAGCTTAACTTCCTATTTCAACTTTTTGAGTTTAATTGATTTAATGGATTCCATTGCACTGTTTCTTTTGCAATGAGTGCAGCAGCTGTCCAAATTTTATTTAATTAAATTGGCTGCACTTCAATGAGGTAACAATTCTCATCTCAGCTTGTGTCACTTTCAACACAAGTTATGCTATCGCTTATGCAACAGGGTAATAATTCTCTATGCACATATAACCAAATTATCCCATTCTTTGCACTCTTTTAACATTGAGGACAATGTTCATTCTGAGTATGGGAGAGAGGGTAAATTTTTTGCAAAAATTATTTTTTCCTTTTTCATTTGCATATAGTGACATACTCATTCATTACTTCATACTTGTACATATTCACGTATATACACTGCATATAGCTTCATATACTTAGTTATGCATACTTAGTTGCATATAGATTCACTATACATTTATACACTCATGCATTTCATTCATTCATTTAAAATTTTTGGATTTTTAAACCAGTCTGTGAATTCCATAAGCCACTTATTCAAGCAATCCAACTTGCCTTTAGATGGTTAGTGGAATGAAAGTTCCAGCTGGGTACAAAGTCTTAAGCATTATTCTTTCTCTTACTTAATAGCTGAAAATTAATACATTCATCTAGGTATGCAGATTCTGATTAGTTATTTTGAGTTTTGAGTGTCTGGATAAGCCTTTAAGGAATAAAATGGTCATTGTCGTCTCACCATTCCTAGAACAAGCATCTTAGATCTTTCAAAGCGAAATTTTTAACTTGCATTCGATAAAAATATGATTTAGGCATTCCTTCATATTTTAAACCTCGCATTTAGCCTTAACCTACCTTAATCTCATTTTAACCCTTGCAAACCCCCTTGAACCTTAATTCCCTAATTTCTTTGGAACCCAAATCATTTACCTAGCCATTAAACCTAAACACTACCACCTATTATGAGAATAATATTTTAGCAATTAAGTGCATAAAAAAATAAAATAAATAATGATATAAAAATAAAAATAAAAATAAAAAAAAATAAAAAAAAAAATCTCGGAGGATTGAAACATCTTGAAAAGTGCTAAAGTAATTGTCAAAAGTTGAAAAGGTCACCAAAATATCCCAAAGGTAATTTTGGGTGTGACATGAAATAGGGACACATACAAAATCAAAATAAAATAAAATAAAATAAGCATAAAAAGTAGTCCCTTTTGTATAATCATTGTGATAGCACTTGAGATTCATTGTGAATTTCTTTCCTCTTTATAAAAAAAAAAAATGGATGCACTTTGAGTTTCATGATTAATATTATTCTCATATTTTGTTTTCCTTATTCCCTTTCTTTGTTAACCACAATTTTACCCTATTAGACCCCATTACAACCCTTAAAAAGACCTAATGATTCTTTGAAAAATGCTTGTTACATTAGTAGAGTTAGATCTTTTATGCTTGCATATGGGTTTGGCAATATAATCTTCCATACATTACTCACCATCTATTTGAGACACATTGGCTATCTATTTCATTTAGGTTTGTTTTGGCACAATTGACTCTTGTAGCTGGTTGGTATTTGTTGCTTGGGTTGATTGGTTAATTCTTAGCTATTCTGTAATTGTTGAGAGTGCTTGCTTCATTCTTTGTGCTTTTGCTGGTGGGAATTTGGAATGTTGGTGGCTAGAGGTAAGTTGGTGGTTTGGATTAGTGATTTTTGTGTTTTCAAAGACTGATTCTATTCCCTTCCAAATGAGTTTTAATGAAATTTTTGCTTGAGGACAAGCAAGAGTTTGAGTATGGGGGAATTTGATGCATGCATTTAATATCATCATTTAGGAGTAATTTTTACACATAATTTACCCTTGTTCATTATTATTATTATAGATATTAGTATATATTTAGTCAACTTTACAATTTTCACACTTCTTAGTTTAATTTTTGGAATTTATTTGTTTTGTAGGTTAAATTTGGAGAAATTTGATGTATTTTGATCAGAGTAGCCATTTGGAGGAGATTAAAGTCGAATTGCAAAAATTTTGAAGTTGAGTAAAAAATGGCCGAGAGCGACACAATCTGCAGCACAACCGAGTTAGCTTATGTCGCAGGTTGTGTCGATCGTCAGATATTCAGGCCGAGAGCGACACAACCCGCAACACAACCCACGACACAACTGACTCAGCTTATGTCATTTTTACTGGAAATAATTGACGTGGCATTTCCGTTACTCCAGCTTTTTACCTCACTTTCTCTGGAACCTTCCCCCTTTTACCCATTCTAGGGCAGACCCTTAGCCTATATAAAGCCTCATTTTATCATTTTCTTTCCATAAAGAGCAAGAGAGGCATTTTTGGCAAGATTAGAAAGAGAAGGAGGGAGCACTTTCTGCATTTTTTTTCCAGCAGCTGCAGATCACGTTTCTGCACTTTTCTGCAGCAGATTCTGCTGCATATTTCTGAGTTTTTCTACCCTTGAGCTTACATTTCCATTATTTCTTCATTTATACATTTGGGTTTGTCTTTAAACAATGATTTGTGAGTAGTTGATTGAGATTCTAGAGATGGGTTTGTAAATATTGATTTGTATTGTGGTTTTGAACTGATTTAGCCATTTAAATGAGATTTGTTACATTTTGATTTATTGCTTGTGAGCTTGTTGCCTTGCTTGATGAATGGGCCCTCATTAAGTTAAGCTTTAATCCTTAATAGATGGACTGAAAAGTGAATATTATGGATAGATAATCTTGCAATAAACTTTATTTTCTTGGTGTTAGAGATAAGCTAAGAAGATTAAGGGGAACTTTCCAAAAATCAATTAGAGCTTTAAATGTGTTTTTGTTAGGTTTGAAATACCGTGAAAACAGGGTTTGATTTAATGAAAACCAACTTTGAAATGCTTGAAAAATGTTTCAAAAATTTAAGAATTGATTTCCCTCAAAATTGCAATTCTCATGTGTTTGGCTAAATTAGGGATAAACCACATGCAAACAATATTGAAAATCCAATATCTAGAATCAATTTAATTTTCATTGAATTTAGATTTAAATCCTCCAAATCATTTAAATAGCAATTTCAATTTAAATCCAATTTAAATTTAAATACAATTTAAATCCAATCTCTAGAATCACTTTAATTTTTATTGAATTTAGATTTAATTCCTCTCAAATTTCATAAATAGAAATTCCACATTAATTTTTGGTAATCTAGTTTAATTAATTTTAGTTAATTGTTTGATTTAGTTTTAATTCCTCAAATACCAATTTTAATTCCAAATTTCATTTTACATCTTTAATTTTTGTCTTAATTTGAAATTTCATTTTACATCTTTAATTTTTGTCATTCTAATTAGCTTATACTTTTATTTCCAATATAAGCACAATTCCCTGTGGGATCGATATCATTTTTTTAAAACTATACTATTGTGACCCGTGCACTTGCGGAAATCACCGTATCATGTATATGGTGTTAATCCATCAATCATGACTCACAAACCGAATGTTGATTCTATTGTCAAACCAGTCCAACAGAAGAAGAGGAATTTTGCCCCATACAGACAAAGGGCAATAGCAGAAAAAGTAAAAAAACTAAAAAACGCAGGTTTGATCTTTAAAGTTTAATATCCAACTAGGGTTGCCAATGTTGTCCTTGTCAAAAAAACCCAACAAGGCATGTCCAAAAAAACACTACCCTTTTCCCACCATTAATCGTTTGGTAGATGCCACAACAAGACATGTTGTATGTTCACTAGTTGATGTAATTTTTAGATACCACCAGATATTAATGGAGCCTGAGTATGTAGAAAAAATAACATTTGTTACTAATGATGGAGTGCATTGTTATAGAGTAATGCCATTCGGGTTAAAAAATGCAGGTGCAACTTACCAGCGTCTAATTAACATGATGTTAAAAAACTTAATTAGCAAAGTGATGGAGGTATATGTAGATTACATGATCATCAAAAGTAAATAGGTGAAAGACTATGCCAAAGATATAATAGAGGCATTTGATGTGTTAGACAAAGTAAGAATAAAATTAAACCCAAAAAAGTACATATTCGAGATTAAAGCGGAGAAATTTTTGAGATACACAATGTCAGAAAGAGAAACAGAGGCCGATCCATAAAAAATAAAAGTCATAATCATTAGCTGCGTGTCTATTTCATTAAGGCTGAAGTTAGAGGCCTCTTTGATTCCACGTGTAATTATTAATAGTCTATAATTACTGAAATAAATTTTTTTGATGTGGGTTAAAAGCTTTAATATAAAAAAAAACCATTCTAAATTAAGGTAAGGAGTCTTCTAACAGAGAGTTAAAAAAAAAAAAAATCAACAACAATGTTGATGATATGATTTCGATACGGTGATATACGCTTCTTCTCTTCTTATACGGTAGCTAGATAGAGTTATATCTATCTGTCATAGGACTTGTGTATAAAAAATCAGTAGAATTTATATATTTATTTATTAAATTTATAGTTATTTAAAAATTATTAAATTCATTAAGCATTAATTTCTGAAAAATATCTAATGCTAAATAATTATTTAATTTTAGTAAATTTTCACAATATCAACTAGTTAATCTATTTATTTTTAAAATCGAATTAATTAACTCTTATCTATTGATTTTCTTTTCATTAAATAAAGTGGTCATGTTTAAAAAAACAAAATCAAAAGATATCAAATGCCGTAAATATCCTTTGTCAACTAATATTATTATAAAATTAGCTCTGATGGATTAAAATGCGCAACCTTATTGGACGGTGCAGATATCAAGCTCTCTGGATCTGTTGACATTCATGTGTCAAATAAATGAAATTCGGGTAATTTCATTCAACACGTGGGTTCTCTTTTCTGTTTCTTTTCTTTACAAAAACGCGATTATCAGACAAACCGGAAAGCCAATGGCGCCACCGATGGCGATACGGTGGCGAGCAGTCCTATCAGTTTTTGTTATGTCATTCTTCATCCTTCCATCAGCTGCCATATACTGCGATGAAGACGATTGCTATGATCTCCTCGGGTCGGCTCCTCTCTCTCTCTCTCTCTGAAACTTTTTAATTGTGACTGATTTAGTAACATTTACCTCCAATTCTAGGGTTTCTCAAAACGCCAATGCTTCAGAGATAAAAAAAGCATACTACAAACTCTCATTGAAATAGTAAGTTCTATTATTATTATTGTTATTATTATTATTATTATTATTATTATTATTATTTGTTTCTTTGTGCGTTGATTTTTTTAGCTTAATTCGAGTTTTTAATATGTGTTCTGTGGCAAGTCACCC
Source organism: Hevea brasiliensis (assembly GCF_030052815.1). Classification (NCBI taxonomy): domain Eukaryota; kingdom Viridiplantae; phylum Streptophyta; class Magnoliopsida; order Malpighiales; family Euphorbiaceae; genus Hevea; species Hevea brasiliensis. Next base: position 51,101,030 of record NC_079510.1, read on the forward strand.
AGACAAAAACCCGGATCCGGAGTCCAGAAAACTGTTTGTGAAAATCGCAAATGCTTATGAGGTAGTACTAATCCTTCATTCAATTATTCAAATCAATGCATTGCGATTTAACTTCAATGGAAGCGACATTGGCTCTAATTGTATATTGAATGTAATTTCAATAGAAATGAGTGAATTTTATATATTCAATGAATATCATTTGGCTTATATGAACTTCTTACTTTTGAAACAAACAATTCATAATGATTTGGATTGCAAAAAATTTTGGTTCCTTGTTTAAAATTTGTGTTTATGTAAGATGAGATATAGAGTCATGTTTGGATTGCAGATTCTGAAAGATGAAGCTACTCGGGAGCAGTATGATTATGCAATTGCACATCCAGAGGAGGTGCATCTCGTTTCCATTCTCACTTTCGTTGTTATTTTTTCCCCCTGTTTATTCATAACAGAATTTTAGTGGAACTTATAGCTTTGTAACGTCTATTTTCATATTTTTGAATACTATCTTAAGACCACTTAATCTATCTATTACTTTGGAGTTAAGGAAGTTCTGCTAAGTCCAAGGACTGATTGTTTTTTCTGCGAGTTTTTGGTTATCATAAAAGATTTTTAGTTACAATATTACATTGTATGTTGTGAAAAATCATTTTCTTTTCAATGTGCTGCATATTTGTTATAAAACAATGATGGCTACAGATGTTGATCTAAATCTTTAACATGCTGCATTTGAAATTTGCAGTATATATATGACCTTCTCTTTGATTCCCTACTAGAATACTGAGTATGTGATGAGCGAGAAGCATTTTGGAAGAAATTTCTGTTATGACTTAAGAGGGAGATGACATCTGAAGGCGATGTATGCCATCTCATACTCAGGATTGTTTATCTCTTTGTGTGTGTGTACACTCATTCATTGAGGTGGAGCCTTGAAGCAAATTACTAATTAGAAAATTTCTTGTACATTCTTTTGTCATTGGCTGTCAGCATCCCCAGTAACTAGCAATGGAGAATTCTTGGACTTCAGATTATTAAGTAATGCTAAAACTATTTCAATGTTCTTTTCCTTTTAGGTATTTTACAATACAGCTCGTTACTATCACGCATATTATGGTCATAAAACGGTGAGTACTTATCCATTATTTTGATGGTTTTAGTACTGGCTTGGAACTACGTATTTTAGTTGATAGATGAAGCTATGTTGGAATTTAACATTGATATATATACTTTGTAGGATCCTCAATATGTCCTGGTTGGTCTTCTTCTGATTCTCTCAGGATTTCAATATCTGAATCAGTGGACAAGGTATAATCAGGTATAGTCTCAAGTTAAATAAAATTCATACATGGGTACATTTGAAATTTGGTGTGATAAATATTGATGCCTATGCTGGATGTCAGTATCCTAGCTCTGTTGCAACTGTAATCTTTAATATTATGATGTCATTTTTCTTGGCTAACAACATCGCCTGTGCATTTGAGTTCTACAGTAAGTATTATCTTTTTTGCATTCTAAGAGTGTGATACTGGTGGTAGGAAATGTCACAGGATAAGGAAGTTATGGCATCAAGGATTATATAATATGTAGTGTAACTTTACATGCAGAGATCATTTTATCTTTTGCATTCCCTGCATTAATCAGTTTTATAAGTTCTCTGAGTTACTTTTTCATAGTCCTTCACATCATTGCAGGCTGTAGCCATGGTCAAGAAGACACCTGCTTACAAAAATAGGTTACGAGCACTGGAACTTGAACGCAGTGGAGGAACTACAACCAAGAAGAAGGGTAGCAAGCAGATGGACAAGTATGAACTGTGAACTTATTTTGATCTTCCATGATAAGACAAATTTACCTCATGGATGTGAATATGCTGTGTCATTGATAGGTCTGATTTATTCAGTTGTTTATCTTGTCATCCCCTTCCTGCTGGGTGCATTTTTACTAGTTTTGACTGGAATTTTGGGAAGGGGGGTTGTTAATTCTTACTGTTGGGCTGTCACATCTGTTGTTCTAAGGTTATGCTTAATGGTAACAGGCAATATTTCTATGGCAGGAAAGTGGAGGAAGATCTCAGCAAAGAACTTGAACTGGACATAAAGGGAGCTCAAAAACCTGTCATCTGGGAACTTATTGGTGTTCGATTTGTCCTCTTACCTTACACTATAGGCAAGGTTAGAGTACCTCTCTTATTATCATATATTTATGGCCTCAATCATCTTCTAAAGAATAAAGGAGAAAAAACAGCTTAAATTGATTTCTTTATTTTGTTGTATCCAAAAACAGTGCTCACTTCTAATCTGATACTCAAGTTTTGTATAATGAGGTCACTGATTGATTTTCTGTCAACCCAGCTACTATTGTGGCATGGCTGCTGGTTCTGGAGATACAAAGTGAAAAAGGCTCCATATTCTTGGGAGGATGCATCCTACCTAACGCAAAGGTCCCTGAGCGTGCCTCTTGATGCATGGAGAAGTGTTGGTAATCATACTTCAAAAGTCTTATCCTCGGCTCCACCCCCTTCTTTTCCCCTTCCATGATAATATAAAGGACAACACATTAACTTTGTTAGGGAAGTAAACAAGCTTAATTAACTTGTAGTTTGTTCTTTCACCAAATGGCTGTATTTCTATGTTTATTAGATGAATCAATGAAGGATGATCTTGTTCAGAGACGATTGTGGGATAAGTCCAACTTAGAGAGGTACCTCGCAGAAGTGCGCAAAGAATCTAAGCGCAGAAGATAGCAGATTTTGCTGCTATGCTTTCTCATGTTCTTCAAATCCTGACAACATGACTGTTTTCGGTAGAAGTTGAACGATATATTAGAGTTCACCCATATTGAAATAAAAAATAGGTGATTTCTTTAGTTGATTTATATCCGAAGGCAGAGCAAAGATTGTTGTTGCCATTTACCAATTATATACCTGTAAACATATAAGAAATTTTGAGGACGAGCATATTATGGGTGCTGTTGCATTAACATTGCACACTTTGGTGGCAGTGAGCTATTGTGAAATTATTTTTGGCATTCTCAGATTGTTCACTAGTTTCCCATTTACCCACTCTTGTGGAACAGATTACCATGTGAGAAACAGATCATCCATGGGAGCTTGGCTTCATCTTCCATCTTGGAAAGCTTGAAAAATAGCGTTAGGATGCAATTCCTCTATTTATTTTTGAACTTGTTTTCAAAATATGAAAATCGAAAATGTAATTGGAATGCTGCACATTAGAAAGCCTTCTATTTTTGTGGTCGCTATGAGTGTTTTTAAAAAATAAATTTTAATTCTTTTCATAAAAACTATTACATTCAAATTTGATTTAAAAAAAATTACTTTAATTAAAAATTAAAGGTTTTTATGTTAATACAGAATCTTCTCATTTTAAACGGCAGCGTTTTCTAATTTTCAAAGTGCACATAAAACACTACCGTATCGATGGTACACCACTGTACACTCGTCTTGCAGCTCTCGCTCTTCACAACACGAAGAGTTCGGTGCTCGAAATTCTTTACTGCAGGAAAAAGCTCCTCTCTCTTTCTCAACGGAATTGCGCCATTCATTCTCTCCTTATGAAAAATATAAACCGATGTCTCACTCTCAGGTAACTTATTCGTTGCACGAGATCAAAATCTTTATACAATCTCTCTTTTTTATTCCTTTCTGACTCTCTCGTGTGGCATGGAAGATTGGTTATCTGGTTCCACTAAATCTCTGTTTAGAGGAGGAAACTTCGATTCCTAAGCTACCTCTCTCCAAAGGCTCTAACACCATCGGCCGCAGCCACGTTTCTGTCGCCGATAAGAGGCTCAGCCGCAATCACCTTGCTCTCACCGCTTCTGCCGATGGCTCTGCTAATATAACTGTCGTAATTTCACTAATTTGCTTTTATTTTTCTCGGACCTTTACTTCATTACTGTGTTCTAAGAATGGGGAAAAAAAATTCGTAGGTGGGTACCAATCCGGTTGTGGTAAAATCTGGGGATCAGAGAAGGAAGCTTAGTCCTGGAGAACTGGTATCGATTACTAGCGGTGATATTATAGAGTTGATACCTGGCCGCCATTTCTTCAAGTACGTGGCTTCGTCGCCTTCGAATAGTAGCAGCAACTCTTCTTCTCTTAACACGTCGAAGAGGCATTGCAATGACGGTGAAGGAATTGTCAAATGCGACCAACCTTGCTTAAAGAAGATGCGAGAAGCACCTGAAGATCAAGCCAAAGCTGCTAATAAGGTGTAGAATTTATGCCATCGAAATTAAGAGCAGCTTGCATTAATTTTTTGTTCTAATTTTGCATTTTGGTGTTGCATGCTTAGAATGAGGCAGAGAATAGTGGACCAGTAATTTGTGAAGAGGACATTCGTAAATTTCGTGTTCCTAATGATAATTTGCCATTGACCTTCCGGCTTTTGAAAGTGCAAGGGCTGCCAGCTTGGGCAAATACCTCTTGCGTTTCTATAACCGATGTGATTCAGGTAAAAATGATCCTGCAATTTGTTCCTTTGTGCCTCTTTTTTTCTGTAAGTCGCTGACTTTGATGTTGAAGAACTGCTTGGAGATATACAATTCAGTCAGATAGTTTATTTAATTGATTTATTTATTTTTGGGTTCTTCGCTAGGGGGATATTCTTGTTGCTATCCTTTCAAACTACATGGTGGACGTTGATTGGTTGATGTCTGGTGAGTACTTTTAAGTCTGTGTGATCTGCATTTAAAAGTTATTATTATTATTATTATTATTATTCTTCTTCTTCTTCTTCTTCTTCTTTTAATAAATTCTTCAGATTTAGTTCCAACTTTCTTCTTGGAGAGGCTTTTACATTAACTATAAACAGCTTGAGAAATTCAACTTTTCTTTCACATTTGTTGAGTATGCTTCAAAAAGAGAGTTATCTTCTTTAGCAGAGGTTATTTTTACTCCCACAAACATGCCTACCAAGTTTGTTGATGCTTTGTTTCTTTTCTATGCATTTATAGCTGGTGAGAGAGGAGCCAAGGATTCAGATAAACCATTTGCATTCTATTGCTGGCTTTGATGAGTGTTTCATTTGTACACAGGGATACGCATTTGTGAATGTATGCACATCAGCATGGTTAGGTAATCCATCATTTCTAAGTAGAGGTCCAGTAATTAATGGTAGTTCTATAGGTAAAATTGCAATTTCCAAGGTTACTAGTAGATTTAGGTAATGGAATAATGGATTCTTGTTCTGCTTCACTGTCATGTATTGCCAAACCTTTTAGCACTTTGCCCATTGTAGATCATTTTCTTCTAGTTATACTGTGCTTGCACTAACAGCCATGATTTCTTTAGTCATAACGGTCTTGGTGCAGTTGTAAACTTATGCTGTGGTATCATTTATCAGCTTGTAAGCACAGGCTAATTGCTGGTTGTGTTTTTGGCTTTGTTCCTTCCAATCATATCACATTCTTGGAATTCTGACTTTCCTTTATTTTTTTTTTTTTTCCTTACCTTGCTTTTCTCTCATGAAGCATGCCCTACACTTGCGAAAATTCGTCATGTCTTGGTTATTCATGGAGAGGGTGACGGTACAGTTGAACATATGAAGGTTTGCATTAGATCCTGTTTGCACCAGTCTCCATTTACACGTTTGACACTTTATTTTGGAAGCCTGGACATTGACTCTGTTAGCTCTGATTGTTCTTAGAGAAGCAAGCCTGCAAGTTGGATTCTGCATAAACCCCCACTACCCATTTCATTTGGGACACACCATTCAAAGGCCATGCTTCTAGTCTATCCTCGAGGGTTGAGAATTATTATACATACAGCAAACTTAATATATGTTGACTGGAACAACAAAAGCCAAGGTTTGTGGATGCAAGATTTCCCCTGGAAGGATAAACAGAATCAAAGCAAAGGATGTGGATTTGAAAATGACTTGGTTGATTATCTCAATGCATTAAAGGTATTATTGTATGTAAATGGTAGATTGGATATAAAAGGCATTCAACATAAGGATCTCTTCTGAGATCAATTTTATGTTTTATTTGAATGTTCACAGTGGCCAGAATTCACCGTTAAGTTACCAGCCCTTGGGAACTTCACTATCAACCCAACCTTTTTCAAAAAGTTTGATTATAGCAATGCAGCAGTATGTTTTCAATTTCTCACTCTTATCATTCTTTCTCACGTATTAATTGTTTTGTTGGTTCCTAAATGATATTTCCTTGTAATGCTAAAGACTGTCTTGCATGCTCTTAAGTGGTATCTTATAAACCTAACTGCATAATTTCCAGGTTAGGTTAATAGCATCTGTTCCTGGATATCATACTGGTGCCAACCTGAAAAGGTGGGGACATATGAAGCTACGGAGTGTTCTCCAGGAATGCACCTTTGGAAAGGAGTTTAAAAATTCTCCTCTTGCCTATCAGGTATGGATATGGTGAATTCTTGGTTGCTATTATGGTGACATTGCAGTTTAGGCAGATGTCATGCTAGGTTTTTTCAGTGATCAGGTGCTGAAATGGTGTAATCTTAATCAATGTGAAGTGTATGTCATCATGTCAATGCTATTTGTGTTTAATGACCAATATGAGCTGCTAATATGAAATAATGTGGCATCATAAAAGAAAATTATGACACTGATTTTATTCCACATTATGCATCGGGCTTTAAGGTAATTTTTTTTTTCCATTTTAAGATGGCTTTGATTAAATCATGTTTTTTTTTTGTCTTATTGCAGTTCTCTTCCCTTGGTTCACTAGATCAAAAGTGGATGACTGAGCTGGCTACCTCAATGTCTTCTGGATTCTCAGATGACAAAACACCTCTTGGTCTTGGAGAGCCTCAAATAATATGGCCTACTGTAGAAGATGTCAGATGCTCTTTAGAGGTAGTGACGAGTAGGTCATTTCTACAATTCTTTTCCACAAGTTTTTTTCCCTCTCCTATGTGAGGTTATGGTCATTAATCCATTAAACAGGGCCAAATCAATTTCATTCATCCTTGCTAAAGTGTGTTTATGTTGACTTGGTTGGGATAGAATAATTTAGAACATGAGATGGGCCTCATCTAGACTGAATTTCATCCAAGTGATTCATGCAAGTTTTTTGGCTTAAAGATAGATATTTATTATGCTACTCTGCTGATCTTTGTTGAAAAGATGGTTCTCGTTTGCTGACATATTTCATCTTGTCTGTTAAGCATGAAATAAAGATGAATAGTTCTTTAGCTGCATATTTCAAATTGAAGTTCATTAATTTGCAAATGTTGGCTTCCACTAGCTAAGTAAAATTTTCTGATTTTATAATATATTACTTTGTCATGCAGGGCTATGCAGCTGGAAATGCCATCCCAAGCCCATTAAAGAATGTGGAGAAAGAATTTTTGAGAAAGTATTGGTCAAAATGGAAGGCTAACCACACTGGCCGCTGGTATATATCCATGGAATTCCTTTGTAATCTTGGATTACAAAATCAAATTGGATTTATCTTATACTCTAATATGCACATGTGCCTGGGTTTGATGCTTAAACTCTGCTCTTTAATTTTTCAGTCGTGCGATGCCGCATATAAAGACATTCACTCGTTATAATGGTCAGAAACTTGCGTAAGTCTTACTTTCTGATGAATTAAATATCACTGTATTAGGTTCTTGTGTGTTCAATGTTCTTGTTAGATTGTTATCTAGGCCAATAGGAAACTCATATTACTCCTAGATACATGCCAGTTTTGATTGTTGAACCTGAATATGTATTTGTTCAAACAGTTGGTTCTTGCTAACTTCAGCAAATCTAAGCAAAGCAGCCTGGGGGGCCTTGCAGAAGAATAATTCTCAGTTGATGATTCGTTCCTATGAGGTATGCATATTAAAATGAAGCATGCAAGAGAACCTGAATTGACATTGTAACTTTAAAAGAGTGAGGTTCAATTTGTTATAACCCCCAAAGTTTAGGGTGCTGGGTGTAATTATCGCTAAAATTAATGTGCAATATCAACTAAATACCATTTTCTGCTTGAATGAGATACAGAAAATTATAGACAGACGACAAAAGAAAACTTTCTTTGTTTGGATTCTTTTAACAGTTTGCCTATTCACACACTTGATGTTTCCTGCTTTTTGCTACACTGAAAGCATTGAAGCCTTTACTCGTCTTGTGTGATTTACCTCAGCTGGGGGTGCTATTTTTACCATCTCACTGTAAAAGACATGGTCTTCGATTTTCTTGCACAGACAATGGAGTTCCATCAGAGGTAGTGGCTACATCCTGGCCTTTTTGTCATTTATATGCGTGTTTGATATATTTAGGAGTGTCACTTGACATGAGATTATGTAAGGAAGAAAAATGCTGGCTTGTTTGGGTTTCAGAATAAATGTGGATTACTAGCAGATTCTGAAGCGCTGAGGACGAAACTAGTGACTTTGATGTGGCAAGGAACTGTAGATTCATCATCTGAAGTGATTCCACTGCCGGTGCCTTATGAGCTACCTCCTCAACCATACTCCTCTGAAGGTGTTTATTTTTCCCCATTGTTGCCGTGTTCTTCACTTCTGATATTGGTATGACTCTTCTTAATCCCATCTGCAGATGTTCCTTGGTCCTGGGACCAGCGATATAGCAAGAAGGATGTTTATGGTCAAAGTTGGCCTAGGCTTGTACAGCTTTATACTTCTCAGGATTCATGACTCATGGTTTTGGTTTGGAACGTGTTCCTAGGGAATATATTTCCTTTTAAATTTATTATGAGTTTTTTTTTTTTTCTGTTAATTTATTTCATTGTGCTACCAAACCTATTTAATTTATTTATTATGTCATGGGTTTACAAAAGAGGAAATTCATTCTTGTTGATTTGTCATCTGTTTGTGCATGTTATAGTATATCAAAGGTCTGTTAGATAAATATATATATACTGGAAATCAGCCCTTCATCCTATGACAGGCTTCACAATATAATAGGATATTATTTATTTATTTTTGTGTAAAATGTCTCACAATTTTAATAAAATGATTTGATATTTATTCTATATAGAATGACAGTTATGTAACTTAACATCCATTTAAAAGTTGAAAGTGCAAAATAGTGTTCTCTAAAATAATTATTTTCAATTATTAATTAAGAATGGATTTTTATTTTTTGAATTATGGATGAGACAAATAACAATCTATTAATTACACTTATATAATACCATTTGAATCGGACAATAACTGAGGTGAAAACAGTAAAATTGATTATTATAGGTGAAAACACCTATTATCTACCTTTCAAAATACTCATATAATAATATTTTTCAATTAAATAATAAATTTGATGAAACAACCACCTCCTTATTTTGGATGAACCAATAAATATAATTTTGTAAAACTACATATGTTTTCTATGAATGAGCATATATGAATAATCAACTTTTCTTTTCTTTTTAAACTTTATTTTGAAATAGATCATTTTGTAAGAAAATAATTTAATTAAAATTTTATATTATTATGCTTAATTTTTATTTTTTTTAAAATAATTTTTTTTTATTTTAAATATAAAATTCTAATTTTCAAATAGAGAATACTTACGTGATAATATCTCAATTAGAAAATAAGTTAGTGAAACAGCTAACTCTTTATAGTGAATGTGATGTAAGTTTAGTGAAACCACTGATTTCTAATTGCTATGACTTTTGTTTTGAGAATATGTGTGCTTGATAATCTTTAATGGGACAAAAAAATTTGGTGAAACGGCTAACTTTCTTCTAACTCTTTATGGTGAATAAGACATTGTATTATGATGAAATGGCTCTCATTATATTGAATGAGATGAAACAACTGATTCCCTATTTACAGGTGAGCACGTGCAGAATTTGTTGCCAACTCTTCTTTTGAGAATACTTATATTATCATTTTCGCCAAGACAAAGGGTTTGGCAAAACGGCTAACTCTTTACTTTGAATGAGACAATAAAATTGGTGAAACGATCGATTTTTTTTTTTTATAATTACGCACTTGGGAATCTACTTTATCTAGAATTTTTACGTAATAATATAACATATTATTTTCTATTTATACAGAAAAAAATAATCTCTTTAATACAAGTGAATTCATACCTATAAAAAAAAAAAATAGTGAAACAAATAATTCTTTATTTCTTGTTACAAAATGACGAACTCCATTTTTTTAAAAAAATTTTGCACTTTATGATCTATTTGAAAGAAAAAAAAAATGAAAATTTAAATATGAAAAAAAAGGTGTGTTTAAAAATATTTATTTTATAAGGAGAATTTATGTGTAGGATATTGCTTAATTTGAGATGTAAAAATTGAAATTATACATATACTATTAAATGCAGATTTTGAAGGAAAACAGAGAAGAAGAGATATATATTACAAATGTCACATAAATTTGCAGATTACAAATGTCACATAAATTTGATGGGTGGCAGAAGAAAGAATCTAAACACTTCTATAAGAGTGCTTCTCATTTTCAAAACTTCACATCCACATAAACAATATCACCATTGATATCGGTTCACAGTTAGACAATATCGGATATTGTTGCAACTACAAGCAAAACCCTTCACTAAAAAAAAGTCCCTCCATTGCTTTACTTGCCTTTCGCCGCCACCACCATTTTCAATGGACGTCTTCTTTGAACCCCAAAGAGGCTCACCATTCTCCATTGAACTGGGTTACTTTGACACTGTCCTAGAGATCAAAGAAAAGGTTCTAAAATACCGAGGTATACCCGTAAACAAGCAAACCCTAGTTTTCAATGGTCAAGTCCTTCAGGATGATCGTGATATTGAATACTGTGAAATCCTCCATAACTCTCACATCCAGCTCCTCATAGCTCCAGATAATGATAATAAGCCACAGCCTCAAATCAAGATCGAAGAATCCTCACCTTCCAACAAAATTCAACTCAGCATCAAGATACCATCTTCCAAAATGCTTGTCCCTCTTGAAATGGATGTAGATGATACCATCCTACAGTTAAAAGAAAAGATACATGAAATAGAGCCTGTTCCAACCCAGAGGCTCATTCTTCAATCAAGTGGTGTAGAATTGAAGGATAATCACTCTTTACGTGAGTGTGAGCTGATGGATAATAGTGAAATTAACGTGAATATAAGGCCATCATCCACTGGCTTAGGAATAGGCTCTACAGGAGGCGCTACCACTGGAACAAAGAAGCTGAAATTGATGGTGTTGCCGAAGTGCGGGACTAAGAAGATACCGGTTGAAGTGAATGCATCGGACAATGTTGGGGAGCTGAGAAAAGAGCTGCAAAAGTTGAGCCAGAGGCTGCATTTTCATCTTCCACCAGAAGGGTATTTTTTCATATACAAACAGAATGTGATGGACGATGATAGGTCTTTCAGGTGGCACCATGTTTGCCAAGGTGATACAGTTGAGATCTTTAATGGAAGCATCACGGGGGGATCCTAAATTCCTAATCTATAATTAATGTTACCCTTTATGGGTAATACTATGTGTGTGTCTTGATAATTTCAAGTTGCAGGGTTTTTGTTATGTTGTGTACAACATGATGCATCCAGTTGCTTAGTATGTTATGTACTTATGAACAGCATGTATCCTTTTCCATTTTGTCTTTTATCTTTGCTTTCGAATTAATGTAGTTTTGCTTTTAATGTATGCTTTTGTTTAGAATGTTGTAGTAATCATTGTTTCAAGTGCTTCATTTCCTACAAGACTTACAAGACTCTCTCTTTTGCTTCTACCGAATGATATAAATTCTCAATTCATCACGAAACCAAAATAAAAATATATATGATGTTTAATTCTAGATAAATTTATATTTTAAATTAATACCAAATCAGGTATAAAAGTCATATATTTTCATTGGGATTCAATGCCTAATAGTTTTGATTTTTTCAAGTTTGTTGTTGGGAAGTTAAAAAAATAATTTTCGAAAAATATTGTTTTAAATGTTTAAAAAACAAATTTGAAAAAAGTTATTTAATTATTTTTAAATTTTTATGATTAAAATATTTTAAATTTAATTTTAAATTAATTTTTAATTTTTCTAATTAATATACTTAATAAAATATTTTTCTTAACAGTTTGGATAATAATATTAAATATACTCTAAAATAATATTTTATATATTCAGGCATAATTTAACCTTATCATAATAACTAGTCATAATTTTATTTTATACTCTGCAAATTAAATAAGCATTCATATCTTCTTCACCCTATTTGGATTTAAAAAAACAAAATATTCAAATCATATTGAAAAAGTACCCATAATTCAAATGGGGTGATAACACTCTTTATAAGACCTTATTTGGTTTTATTTTATAATAAAATTCATTTCATTTGCAAATGAATTCCATGATAGAATTCATTTACAAATAAATTTCTTTATTTCGTATATTTTATATTAAATACAGAATTCATTTCAAATGAAATGAATTTTGTATTTAGAATAAATAAAATGTGCATTCATATCTTCTCCACCTTATTAATATTTTTTTTTCAAAAAAAAAATCAAATCATATTGAAAAAGTACCCATGATTCAAATGTTGTGATAACACTCTTTATAAGACCTTGTTTGGTTTAATTCTATGGTAAAATTTATTTCATTTGTAATTGAATTCCATGATATAATTAATCTACAAATGAATTTTTTTATTTGGTTTATTTTATATTAAATATGAAATTCATTTCAAATAAAATGAATTTTGTGTTTGGAATAATTAAAATAAAATGATATATGATAAGAAGATAATTTTGTCATAATATATAATAAGAAGATAATTTTGTCATTTGATCATATATATGATTTTAAATTTGAAATTCATTTGTAAATTCTATCAATTTTAATAGAATTTGATTTAATTATAATAAATTTCATGGAATTGATTATTAAGAATTCTAAATGAATTTTCATTAAAAAAAAACACTAAAATTTTAGATTCACAAATAAATTTTACAAAATTTTCATTTATACCAAACATTACCTAAAGCTAGTTAATAGATCTTTTAACTCTCAATATCAGCTACTCAAAATCAATTGGCATATATCAAATCAAATTTTCTGCATTGGAAAACTGAGGTGATATTAGCCATTAATTTATGTTTTAATTTATTTATGCTAAAAAAACATATAATTAATTGCTTAATTAACATTTTGTTAACATAACATAAAGTGGTTTTTGCTCGACAGAGCATGATGGTAAAGGTTGTCTATTCTGAAGGTGACATGAGTTGTATGTTTCCAGAATCAAATCCAAACCCAGCTATTCTTGACCTGAAACAAATTATTCACCAACTTATTGATGTGTCACCCGAGGGGCATGCCCTATATTTTAATGGCGAGTCGCTATTTATTCAAGCAAGACAGCAATATTACAAGATTGATGAAAACTCTGTAATCAATCTCATTCGAGTATGCAATATATATATTAAGGAGTTTAAGCACAAATACGTAAATTTTACTATACATTTATGTCTTCATTGAATGATGAATTAGATTTAAGTGAAAATTTTCCATATATTAGCTGCTGCTTAACTATAATTACCCATGTTCCATGCAGTTCATGGAGGTCATGCTAGTCTATAAAGGTGAAAGACGCAAAGTGTTGATTCATGAAGATGCTAGGGGGTTTGAACTTAAAAAGGCCATGTTGAGTGTTTATTTGGTTTAGAAATGCAGGAACAAATGCTGATTTTAAATGGGAAAGTGCTGCAAAACGGGGATGAAGTAGGATATTATCGTAACACTGAAATCATTATACTTAAGATCCAAAATGTCTGAAATTCATACTACTATCAGTCAGTAAGATTTAGGACTATGTTAATGGGCTGCCATTAATTAGAATGTTTTAGAGCGTTTAGGATAAATTTTACTATTAAATCGAGTTAATAACTCAATTTTATATGATTTACATATTAGAAATTAATTAAAAAATAAAAAATATAAAAATATATTTTGCCAATTGATTATAATACAATCCACATAAAATCACCATCATCAATAATTAAAATAAAATTATTATACATATATAATTATTATATTCTAAAATTTTCACAAGTGAGATAAATGATGTACAATTGAATTATAATATTTTTTTTCCCATGAAAATTTTATAGGTTTATATAATGAGATTCACTCCAATTGTATATATCATAAGCAAAATAATATTTTTTATAAGAAGATTCACACTAAAATAATAATAATAATAATAATAATAATAATAATAATAATAATAATAATAATAATAATAATAATAATAATAATAATATCTTCATTCAAAGAATATTTTATCATAAAATTGACAGGATAAAAACATGGACCAGTCATGTATTTAAAGACTTAAATTTTATTTATTTAAAATACAATAATTAAAATTGCATAAATATTATTACAAATTCTAATATTTTTATATTTAATGAATTATTTACTTAGACAAATAAATTCAAATAATAAATATTCAATATATAAAATTGATTCCATATTAATATTATTTTTAAATTTATATCCCCTGTAAATCTAATGTACGCGTAAAACATACTATTTAGTAATGGATAGCGAGATCAATTGCTATTGCGACTGGTATTTCTCTATATTATCTTTCCATTATCATATAAAGGTTAATAACTCAAATGCCAAAATGAGGTAGTTTTATTTCTAGTTCAACACAACTTGTTTCATTTAAACCTAGATAAAACTGCGTGGTTTTAATTCTTAGGATTTAGCAGTCCTCTTCCCAAGACACTGCCGTTTAGGATTTAATACACCCACTTCCCAAATCATTTAACAAATGTGCATGAAAATAATAATAAATGTGAATGAAAAGAACAGAACCAACCATAATTCATGTAATTTAAAAAAAAAAAAAAAGAAATTCATATTTCTTTGTTGTACCAGATTTTTTCTTTAAGGAAAAAGAAAACATTCAGATTATATTGATAATATCCATAGTTCAGAACTCTATAAGGAGTGATCACATTCTTTAAGAAGCCAAATGGTGATGGCTTAGAATTAAGTAGCATATATATGCGAAAGACTGAGGCTTTTCACAGTTAATATGTTTTTTTATTAATTATTCGGTTAATTACAAAAAAATCCTGAAATTTGTTATTTTTTGTAATTAAAATCTGATGTTTGCATAATTGTTAATTTAATCCTCACATTTAATTGATGTCTCAAATTAATCTAACCGTTAATAATCATTAGTATACTTAATGAGAATTTTACATCAACTATCATATCATCACTAAAGAAGCTATATCAGAACCTCAAATCAGATTTAATTGCCAAAATAACATGAAATTTATCAATTTTTGTAATTAAATTCTGGAATTTGCATAATTATAAATTAAACTCTTATATTTTATTAATGTCTCAAATTGATTCGGCCATCAATAAACCATTAGTATGTGATGCTTGGCAAGTAATTTTGATAGCTTTTATTTTGACCATTTTGGTTGAAAGTTACACTCTATAAGTTTATTAATAGCTGATATTAATGAACAATTGATTTAGAAGAATGACTGTTCTTTTTTCTAGTGGTTTGATCCACCTTGCAATGTCCAGGAGAATGAGCTACTTACATATTTACTTTGGCAAAAAAATGCTCTTAAGGAGAAAGTTACAGAGTTGGATGAGATTTACAACAAAATCACTGAAAAATGGATGTAACTCAATGAAAAATGAAATCAAAATGATAAATTGATTAATGATATGCAAAACAAAGTTGAAGTGTTGACAAAGACCAAAAAAATAAAATAAAAAATGAAATAGTTTATTTGAAGAAAGAGTTGACTAAGCAGAGGAGAAAGAATTTGATTTTATTTTATTTTGTTATGTTTCTAAGGTTATATTATATTGTTATGCATATGTATAGTAACAGTGAACAAACTTTATTAATGTTAGTTTAATCTATAGATTGATTAGAATGAGATAGGGTAACTGTATTTACAAAACGTAATTTGGCTTATAATTTATAGTTTGTTGAAGTATACTAATAATTTATTGATAGTCGGGTCAATTTAAAATATTAATAAAACGTAAGGGTTTAATTGATAATTACGTAAACTTCAGAGTTTAATTGTAAAAAGTGGCAAATTTCATAAGTTTTTTGACTATTAACACAAATTTAAGGTTTTTGATGTGGCTTTTCCAATGATAATATAGCAGCTTTTTTGATAGTTTGAGTCAATTTAAGATATCAATCAAATGTAAAGGTTTAATTGGTAATTATATAAACTTAAGGATTTAATTACAAAAATTACCAAATTTCAGTGCTTTTTTTAGTAATTAGTCCTCAATTATTTCATATAATTAAATTCTTAATTAACAATTAATTATTGTTAAATAGACCATGGAACTAATGGTTGTCTATCATGAAGAAAGCTTATTTGTGATCCTTTCAGAGTCAAATCCAAATCTAGCTATTCTTAACTTTAAATAATAAGGCATATCAATAAACAATCAAACCCTAGTTTTCATTGGTCAAGTTTTTTAGGATGATTGTGTTATCTAATACTGTGAAATCCTCTATAACTCTCTTATTTTGCTCCTTATAGCTCAAGATAATGATAATAAGCCTCAAATCAAGATTGAACAATCCTCACCTTCCAATAAAATTCAAAATAGCATCAAAATAACATCCTCCAAAATGATTCACACTTGAAATGGATGTAGATGATACTTTTTTACAATTAAAAGAAAAGACGCAAAAATAGTGCCTTATCCAAAGGTTAATACTTCAATCTAGTGGTGGAGAATTGCAGGATAATCGCTCTTTATGTTAGTGTGAGCTGATGGATAATGGTGAAATTAAAGTGAATATAAGACTATCACCCACTGGTTCAGGAATAGGGTCTACAGAGGCACCACCTCTAGAACCAAGAAGCTAAAATTGATGGTGTTGCCAAAGTAAGGACTAAGAATGTGACACCCCTTACCCGACTACAGTGTAGCCGAGCAAGTTATGCCACTCAGTGTGCCGGAGCACTCTATTTTATCTGATTTCATTACAGTCCTTGATTTATTTATTCAAAAACTTTATTGAAGATTTAGGCTATTTTTACTTTTATCAAAATCTAACTAAGTTGGAAATTTCAAAAATTTAAACGATAATCCGACAAAGTGTCGGCTGTAATTTGGACTAATAGTTCTTCTGAACCTGCCAAAGACAATTTCAATATATACTCAATTTCTCAAACTTAATAGTCTCAAAAATTTTCAAACATAATATATCTCAATGCAGTATCCAGATTTCTCAGAAATCTCATTAGATTTTCAATATCTCAATATTCACAAGTATAATCTCATTATAACTCAAATTCAATTCACATACTAAAATACTTACTTTGAATAGCTTCCATAATTCATAGGTTAATTACATGAGTTTATTTTGTATAAGATATACAAATAATTTACAATGTGCTAGGAATGAACAATATACATAACATGTATAAAATGAGCCCTATCTACATGCATTGCTGAGGAGGTGACAATCTTGAACTCTTCTGACACTTCTGCAGATCTGGACTCCAAAAATCTCAGTCGACAGTCTACTGGTTTTACCTTCAGTACCTGCGCGAGGAAGCAATTCCATCGCGCTAAGCATTTCTGCTTAGTGGTGCAATAATATAACCAGAAATAATATATATAAGTAAAGAAAGAAATAAATGATAATTCAGATACTCAAGAATCAATTTAATTTGGTATGGTATTTCTAGTATCAAGGATCTTATATACTAGTTTGTTCCTCTTTGGAAGTGCTTAGTTTCTAACTTTTCAGCAATACTAGCAGGTATATAATTTATTCTATTTGTATTGTATTTCAAGTCTGTACGGTTCTGCAATTTATATTTTTGTTATGTTTCTTTTGCTAATCTCTTTTGCTTATTCATTCAATACTTAATTTAATTGTACTGGATTTTCATTATACTTAACTTAACTTAGCTGCCTGAATTGAATAATACTTTAATTGACTGCCCAAGTAACCTATACTAGACGACTGGACTGGATAACGGGTCGTTGGCACTGGACACCACGGTGCCTCGGGCCGTCATACCATGGGACGCAGAACCTCAACCACGTATGCAGTCAGTATGGCTAAAGAGCCATGATATCACATAATCGGCATAAAAGCCATGAATACGGGCATAAAAGCCATGGATACGGGCATAAAGTCATGAATACAGGCATAAAGCCTTTCCTTTCGCAGTACTGCTAAAACAATACCCTATTGGCATGCCAAACTATCCAAATCAATCTTGTTAGGTATACTAGGGCATTTGATACTTTAAAATATTAATATATTATGCTTTATGACTTCATTATTTCATGATAAATTTCAATCATAATTCATACATTCATTTGATCATTTATATGATCACAATTCACATCAATTATCCTTTTATACCATTATACTCAAAATACTTCTCCTCTTTACAATAATGAGAACTAATGTCTCATTCATACATTTATATGATTTATTTATCGATTCATTATGTTATTCATATTGATCCCAATTCTAAACAATGGTTCATATGTACCATTGTATTCAAAACATTTTTCCTTTCTCATTTATACATTCAAGAGTCTACTTATGTAATTACAAATTTTATATTTCAAGTTGAATTACTAATATTTTATGAATTCCATTTGTGATGGGCATATATGCCCTAACTATCTATTCACATCAATTAGGTGACTTATTTTTCATGTTTCAAGTAATCCATGAATATTTCATGGATTTCAAATTTATGGCCTAATTTCTTTTTAACAATTTTGACTAGGATGCATAGTCCATATTTGTCATACAATTCTAAGCATTTAAGCTTAGAATTGGTTCTAGGTCTTCATCTTAATTCACTAATCATTTTGATTACTATTCACCATACTAGTCAACCAAAATGTTGACCATTTTATACTTAATGGATATATTAATTCTAATTACACCAAGATCCCACATTTTGAGTTTTACATTTACTAGTATTAATTGCCAATTGCAATTTAAAGTCCCCTAGATGCATTTCTAATTTCAAATTTTGAATTTCAAGTTTTGGTGTCACTATTCACCTCATTGGTCAACAAAAATGTTGACTTTTGCATAGACAATAGGTACATTGGTTTTAACACTCCCGATGTACCACATTTTGCATTTAAAACTTGTTGGAATCAATTACCAAATCCATTTCCAAGCTTATTTCAAGTTTTCATGTCACTATTCACTTCATTAATCAACTAAAATGTTGACTTTTGCATAGAAAATATGTACATTGACTTTGGCACTTCAAACATACTACATTTTTCATTTAAAACTTGTTGGTTTTGGTCACTTTCTCAAAGCTTAGGTCATTTTGGCAAAATTGCCAATTTTCGGTTTTGGTGTTCCGAAGTTGCACTGTTTCATTGGTCGATTTACTGTTGGAATTTGATAAAACTTCCTTCATAGAAAATGTTTCTTATTTTGTCTAGTTGAATTTCTTTTTTTGAATCACTCCATTTGGAGTTTTTTAGCTCAAGTTATGGCCAAAATAAGTTTACTGTTCACGTGCACTGTTCATGCTGAGATTTTGGAGTCCGCGATTTTTGGTCCAACTTTGGTCAGTAATTTGATCAAGTTAAGTTCATAATTTGGTCTAACTTTCTTCATATGAAATGTTTTACTATGCCTTAGGTTTTCATCGGTTCAAGAATCGCCTAAATCCGAGTTTTCTAGAGAGAGTTATAGCCATCCAAACATTACTGCTCAAATGAAAATCTGCAGAGTTGCAGGTTTGAACGATGCTTGTGACTGCCATTTGGGTTAGGTTCTGGTCATAATTTGGGGTAGGTTTCTTCATGAAAGTTGTTTTTCTATGTCTTAACTTGTTGTTGTAAAAATTTCAGGTCAATTGACCAAATCTACAGTGAGTTATGGCCAAATTCATTTGGTCATTTCTGCAGGTGCTGTTGCAGGGGATCCGGATTGGGGCCAAGTTTTGGTCCTCTTGCTTTGGTCTTTTGGGCATGGTTTCTTCAGCAAAAATGTGCCATTATAAGCCTAGTTTCATGTCCAATTGGCCAAACATCAATTGGACCTACACAGCCAAAGTTATGGCTGTGCAAGTGGACTGAATTTTCAGTCCCTCTGCTACACTAACAAGGCAGCCTACACATTCACTTGGCTATACTATTTTTCAGTCCAATTCATGGTCAACATACCTAAAATGGTCACTAATTGACCCTTATAATGTTCTTTTACAATTCCATAAGCTAAATCCAAGTTTCACTTCTCAAAACCCTAATGTCCAATTTAAATTACCCATAAACCTCAATTAGCACACTAATTCAACATCCATGCATATTCATACCTTAAACATCATTTATATCCATTCTAAATTCATTAAAACAATCAACCTCATCCTTCCTTAGGGCTGCCAAAAATTAAAGATGCCCTAACACATATAATTTACTTCAAACTCTTACAATTTCTTAACTTAAAATGATGCTTTAACAAGGATTAAAGGAGTGAGAGTGAAAGGATAGCACTAACCTCACTTTAACCTCTTGTAGGGCAGATTTCTTCAAGCTAAAACTTCACTTTCCTTCCTTTTCTAGGCTGACAAAAGCTTTGTCTAGGTGTGGGATTAATTTTTGATGAAGAGACTTATGGGTTTTAGTGAGTGGATGAAGAGAAAATCAAGTTCAAAGCTTGATAAAATGGTGGAGGGAGAGGGAGAGATTCACGTCCAAATGAAGAAGAAGAACCAGAAATTTTGTGTCTTCATTTGTCATTTTTTTCTCTTTTTAATTTGGCTTATTAGGTTGTGATTGGTGGAAGCCCTCCAAATGACATCATGTGATGTCATATTTAGGTTTTTCTTTCATTTTCTTTTCTTCTTTTCTCTACTCATTTTCACATTAATTTTTAGTAATATTTATTCATATTTTATGTCATATTAATTATTTACTCAACTGGACAAGTCGGCCAAAAATCACCTCTGAAGGCGAAATGACCAAAATGCCCTCCGTTTGGCTTAACAGGTCAAAATTGTCTGTACCGATCGAAAAATTTTTCTAAATATTTTCTTGGCATTCTAATGCCATAGGAACCTCAATGACCCTTCTCTGGAGTCTCAAAAATTATTTTATAATTTTTCCCCCGGGTCTAGGGCTCCTCGTTGCGAGAACCGCAACTTCCCTCTGGTTACCCATCGCTTGGGCACCGGCTCATTTAACTTGGTTGTATTTTATTTCTAAAATTTTTACTATATTTTTCTTATTAATATTTGAGTTAATTTTGGTCCCTCACTTTAGTTTAAATATTTTTCCGGACGTTCTAGCTGTCCGGACCGACACCGGTCACCGGAACAGTAGAATGTACGGAGTTGCTACCGGGAGGGTGTTACAACTCTTCCCCTCTAATTTAAATTTCGTCCTCGAAATTTACCCAATGTAAATAGCCAAGGAGCTACTACCTCTTTATTTCTTCACCTTTCCGTGTTATCCTACTTCACTTTCTCCTTAGTCTCAATCCTATCCACAAACAGTTATGTACTCATCCTTTTTCATCTTAAATATAGTCTCCTTCTCATCTCCATTCACTACCTCATTGTCTCTTCATTCTCTTATTCCATACCTTAACCTAAAATAAACAGGAAATACATATTTGCAATAGTGTCACCTCGACTCTTATGAATGCAATGCATGATATGCAATCTATCTAGGTCCAGAAACGCCTAAACCGCGCTCTGATACCACTAAATGTGACACCCCTTGCACTACGATTGTGTAGCAAGTTATGCCACTCAGTGTGCCGGAGCACTCTATTTTATCTGATTTCATTACAGTCCTTGATTTATTTATTCAAAAACTTTATTGAAGATTTAGGCTATTTTTACTTTTATCAAAATCTAAATAAGTTGGAAATTTCAAAAATTTAAACGATAATCCGACAAAGTGTCGGCTGTAATTTGGACTAATAGTTCTTCTGAACCTGTCAAAGACAATTTCAATATATACTCAATTTCTCAAACTTAATAGTCTCAAAAATTTTCAAACATAATATATCTCAATGCAGTATCCAGATTTCTCAGAAATCTCATTAGATTTTCAATATCTCAATATTCACAAGTATAATCTCATTATAACTCAAATTCAATTCACATACTAAAATACTTACTTTGAATAGCTTCCATAATTCATAGGTTAATTACATGAGTTTATTTTGTACAAGATATACAAATAATTTACAATGTGCTAGGAATGAACAATATACATAACATGTATAAAATGAGCACTATCTACATGCATTCTTTGAGGAGGTGACAATCTTGAACTCTTCGACACTTCGCAGATCTGGACTCCAAAAATCTCGATCGACAGTCTCTTGGTTTTACCTTGATGCACTTGCGAGGAAGCAATTCCATCGCGCTAAGCATTTCTGCTTAGTGGTGCAATAATATAACCAGATATAATATATACAAGTAAAGAAAGAAATAAATGATAATTCAGATACTCAAGAATCAATTTAATTTGGTATGGTATTTCTAGTATCAACGATCTTATATACTAGTTTGTTCCTCTTTGGAAGTGCTTAGTTTATAACTTTTGATAATACTAGCGGTATATAATTTATTCTATCTGTATTGTATTTCAAGTCATGCAGTTACGCAATTTATATTTTTGTTATGTTTCTTTTGCTAATCTCTTTTGCTTATTCATTCAATACTTAATTTAATTGTACTAGATTTTCATTATACTTAACTTAACTTAGCTGCCTGAATTGAATAATACTTTAATTGACTGCCCAAGTAACCTATACTAGACGATCGGATCGATAACGGGTCGTTGGCATCGACATGCGGTGCCTCGGGCGTCATACCATGGGACGCAGAGCGTCAACCACGTATGCATCGTGATGGCTAAAGAGCCATGATATCACATAATCGGCATAAAAGCCATGAATACGGGCATAAAAGCCATGGATACGGGCATAAAGCCATGAATACAGGCATAAAGCCTTTCCTTTCGCAGTACTGCTAAAACAATACCCTATTGGTATGCCAAACTATCCAAACCAATCTTGTTAGGTATACTAGGGCATTTGATACTTTAAAATATTAATATATTGTGCTTTATGACTTCATTATTTCATGATAAATTTCAATCATAATTCATACATTCATTTGATCATTTATATGATCACAATTCACATCAATTATCCTTTTATACCATTGTACTCAAAATACTTTTCCTCTTTACAATAATGAGAACTAATTTCTCATTCATACATTTATATGGTTTATTTATCCATTCATTATGTTATTCATATTGATCCCAATTCTAAATAATGGTTCATATGTACCATTGTATTCAAAACATTTTTCCTTTCTCATTTATACATTCAAGAGTCTACTTATGTAATTACAAATTTTATATTTCAAGTTGAGTTACTAATATTTTATGAATTCCATTTGTGATGGGCATATATGCCCTAACTATCTATTCACATCAATTAGGTGACTTATTTTTCATGTTTCAAGTAATCCATGAATATTTCATGGATTTCAAATTTATGGCCTAATTTCTTTTTAACAATTTTGACTAGGATGCATAGTCCATATTTGTCATACAATTCTAAGCATTTAAGCTTAGAATTGGTTCTAGGTCTTCATCTTAATTCACTAATCATTTTGATTACTATTCACCATACTAGTCAACCAAAATGTTGACCTTTTTATACTTAATGGATATATTAATTCTAATTACACCAAGATCCCACATTTTGAGTTTTACATTTACTAGTATTAATTTACAATTGAAATTTAAAGTCCACTAGATGCATTTCTAATTTCAAATTTTGAATTTCAAGTTTTGGTGTCACTATTCACCTCATTGGTCAACAAAAATGTTGACTTTTGCATAGACAATAGGTACATTGTTTTTAACACTCCCGATGTACCACATTTTGCATTTAAAACTTGTTAGAATCAATTACCAAATCCATTTCCAAGCTTATTTCAAGTTTTCATGTCACTATTCACTTCATTAGTCAACTAAAATGTTGACTTTTGCATAGAAAATATGTACATTGACTTTGGCACTTCAAACATACTACATTTTTCATTTAAAACTTGTTGGTTTTGGTCACTTTCTCAAAGCTTAGGTCATTTTGGCAAAATTGCCAATTTTCGGTTTTGGTGTTCCGAAGTTGCACTGTTTCATTGGTCGATTTACTGTTGGAATTTGACAAAACTTCCTTCATAGAAAATGTTTCTTATTTTGTCTAGTTGAATTTATTTTTTTGAATCACTCCATTTGGAGTTTTTTAGCTCAAGTTATGGCCAAAATAAGTTTACTGTTCACGTGCTTTATTCATCTTTGAGATTTTGGAGTGCAGCGATTTTTGGTCCAACTTTGGTCAGTAATTTGATCAAGTTAAGTTCATAATTTGGTCTAACTTTCTTCATATGAAATGTTCTACTATGCCTTAGGTTTTCATCGGTTCAAGAATCGCCTAAATCCGAGTTTTCTAGAGAGAGTTATAGCCATCCAAACATTACTGCTCAAATGAAAATCTGCAGAGTTGCAGGTTTGAATAGTAACTGTGACTGCCATTTGGGTTAGGTTCTGGTCATAATTTGGGGTAGGTTTCTTCATGAAAGTTGTTTTTCTATGTCTTAACTTGTTGCTGTAAAAATTTCAGGTCAATTGACCAAATCTACAGTGAGTTATGGCCAAATGAACAATTACTGTTCATTTGGTCATTTCTGCAGGTGCTGTTGCAGGGGATCCGGATTGGGGCCAAGTTTTGGTCCTCTTGCTTTGGTCTTTTGGGCATGGTTTCTTCAGCAAAAATGTGCCATTATAAGCCTAGTTTCATGTCCAATTGGCCAAACATCAATTGGACCTACACAGCCAAAGTTATGGCTGTGCAAGTGGACTGAATTTTCAGTCCCTCTGCTGCACTAACAAGGCAGCCTACACATTCACTTGGCTATACTATTTTTCAGTCCAATTCATGGTCAACATACCTAAAATGGTCACTAATTGACCCTTATAATGTTCTTTCACAATTCCATAAGCTAAATCCAAGTTTCACTTCTCAAAACCCTAATGTCCAATTTAAATTACCCATAAACCTCAATTAGCACACTAATTCAACATCCATGCATATTCATACCTTAAACATCATTTCTATCCATTCTAAATTCATTAAAACAATCAACCTCATCCTTCCTTAGGGCTGCCAAAAATTAAAGATGCCCTAACACATATAATTTACTTCAAACTCTTACAATTTCTTAACTTAAAATGATGCTTTAACAAGGATTAAAGGAGTAAGAGTGAAAGGATAGCACTAACCTCACTTTAACCTCTTGTAGGGTAGATTTCTTCAAGCTAAAACTTCACTTTCCTTCCTTTTCTAGGCTGACAAAAGCTTTGTTTAGGTGTGGGATTAATTTTTGATGAAGAGACTTATGGGTTTTAGTGAGTGGATGAAGAGAAAATCAAGTTCAAAGCTTGATAAAATGGTGGAGGGAGAGGGAGAGATTCACGTCCAAATGAAGAAGAAGAACCAGAAATTTTGTGTCTTCATTTGTCTTTTTTTCTCTTTTTAATTTGGCTTATTAGGTTGTGATTGGTGGAAGCCCTCCAAATGACATCATGTGATGTCATATTTAGGTTTTTCTTTCATTTTCTTTTCTTCTTTTCTCTACTCATTTTCACATTAATTTTTGTAATATTTATTCATATTTTATGTCATATTAATTATTTACTCAACTGGACAAGTCGGCCAAAAATCACCTCTGAAGGCGAAATGACCAAAATGCCCTCCGTTTGGCTTAACGGGTCAAAATTGTCTGTACCGATCGAAAAATTTTTCTAAATATTTTCTTGGCATTCTAATGCCATAGGAACCTCAATGACCCTTCTCTGGAGTCTCAAAAATTATTTTATAATTTTTCCCCCGGGTCTAGGGCTCCTCGTTGTGAGAACCGCAACTTCCCTCTGGTTACCCATCGCTTGGGCACCGGCTCATTTAACTTGGTTGTATTTTATTTCTAAAATTTTTACTATATTTTTCTTATTAATATTTGAGTTAATTTTGGTCCCTCACTTTAGTTTAAATATTTTTCCGGACGTTCTAGCTGTCCGGACCGACACCGGTCACCGGAACAGTAGAATGTACGGTGTTGCTACCGGGAGGGTGTTACAAAGAAGATACTGGTTGAAGTGAACACATCGGACAATGTTGGGAGCTGAGAAAGAGATACAAAAGTTGAATCAGAGTATAACACCCCTCACCCGTCTATAGTGTAGCTGAGCAAGACATGTCATACTCGGTGCCAGAGCATCCTATCTTATTTTACTTTATTTCTTTAATAATTTATTCTCGTTATATTTTTAAAAGTAAGATATATTTCTAAAGGAGAAACTAACGGAGTTTCTCATATTTTATTGCCAGTTGACGTGTTTCACTATTCATCTATTTAAAAAAAATTTAACAATATATTTTCATACCATAATTTCATTCATACCTTCATCAAAACCATCTCATCATTTCTAGTATCATATATGTATTTCAATTCCCATATTCATTTTCATATATTTCCATTCATGCTCAATTCATGTACAAAAATTCTCAAATTTCATTAATTTACATTATTTACAATTTAACTACATAAGTTCATAATTTACATAATATCCAAATTAATTACGTATGAAAGAGCCAATTTATTAATTTACATCACATACATATTAAATACATTTTCATAATTTACATTATAATATAGGAAATATTTATGATGTACAGAATATATTAATATGACCTATATGGGCCATATCTACATGCATTATTGATGAGGTGACAACCTGAATACTTCTGCAGATCCGAACTCCAAAATTCCAGTTTAATATCCACTGGGCTTTATCTTTAGTACCTACGCGAGGAAACAATCTATCGCACTAAATATTTCTACTTAGTAGTGCAATAATACAATAAGGAAATAATATAAAAATAAAGATAAAAATAAAGCCTAATTCATGTAATAAAAAATTATTTTAATTTCATATAGAATTTTAATATTAAATATGTTTTGTCATTCTTGACGTTCTTTGGAAGCGCTTATCTCTTAATTTCATAGTAATATATATATATATATATATATATATATATATATATATATATATATATATATATATATATATATATATATATATTATACAAAATTAATTAAAATGTTAAAACTTATATTCATAGTATTATTGAAGATGCATTTGTAATATTTATTTAAGTTAAATTTATTTTACTAATCTTTTTATCGCTTTATTTCACATTTTCTTATGTTTTAGATCATTTCATAATAAATAAAATTTTATAACTAATCTGGTTCATTTCAAGTATCTCTTATTCATTTATTTAATTTCTAATATTATTAATTCATAATATTCTTAACTTATTTTACTACCCAAGTAACTTATGACAGGCTGACTAAACTGGATAAGCGGGTCCTTGGCACTGGACACTGTGGTGTCTGGGGCCGTCATACCATGGGATGCAAAACGTCAACCAAGTATACAATCAATATAGCAGACACAGGGCACCACAATGCCTCAGGCCGTCATACCATAGAACGTGAATGCACAAAACGTCAACCACATATGCAATCAATACGGCTAAGAAGTCATGATAACAAATAGTTGGGCATACAAGCCATAAATACAGGCACAAAGTTTTATACAGTACTGCTCAAACAATTCCCTATTGGCATATCAATCTATCCAATCTGATACACGTATCTAAGTAATACGTAGGCACATTAGCACCATTAAGTATTCATATGTTTCATTATTTTATTCTATGTTCCGATTATAATTTATGGCATTTTAATTTTATTCATAGTAGAAACATAAATCCACAAATCTTAATTTTTACATACTTTATGCATTCATCATACCATTCATGTTAACTGTAATTCACATCAATCGATTTTTATGTATCATTTTTACATCGAAATATTTTTCTTTCTTTCATGATAATAACATTTAGCCAATTCACGCATCTATATGATTCATTTAATCATTACAATATTTATATAAATTATCATTCACATTATTACCTCTTATGTACCACTTATTGTACAAGGTATTATTATCCTATTTGTAATAGAGACATAAGTCTTAATAATAATTTCATCTCATTGATACCTTTAACAATCCATTTATGTTAATTACTTTTCATATTTTAGGTTGTATTACTTATGTATTATGAGTTTCATGTGTGATGGGAATACAAATTCTAATTATCTATTCACATAATTTAAGTATTTATTAAGTCATTTAGGTGAATTATCATTCCTATTCTAAGTAATCCATGAACATTTTATGGATTTTAAACTTCATACCTTAATTTCCTCTAACAATTTAGTTCTTGCAATTTATGTCATTGTATTTACTATTCACATTACTATTCATGCAAATTTTGACTATTTAATAAATAATAGGATTACTAATTCTAAATTCATAATAGTACTATATTTTGGGTTATATACTTGTTGGCACTAGTTGTCAATTGCAATTCAAAGCTCCCTAGATGTATTTTTAAAATTTCAGTTTTGGTTACTTAAGTTTACTATTCCATTAGACCTATCTGGAGTTTTATAGCTCAAGTTATGACATTTTTACTATAACTGGCCGGATTGATCATTGTCGAGAATTTTTGGACAATTCTAGTTCTGACAGTTTTGATGAGCTAATTTTGATTAGTAATTTGATTAGGTTATGATCAAAATTTGGATTTCTGTTCTTCATAAAAGTTGTTCTTCTATGTCTAAGCTTTCTATGGGTTTAAAAATCAGGTCATTCTGACTTTTCTAGAGTGAGTTATGGCCATTTGAATAATCACTGTTCATATTATCATTTTTCCATGTCCAGATTTTGGTTACCCGGATTCAAGCTAATTTTAGGTCACTTTGTGTTGGTTTTCTAAGCAGGATCTCTTCATGAGAAATGTGGAAAATTGTCTTACGTTTCATCTCCAATTGGTCTCACACTAATTGGAGCAACACAACTTTACTTATAGCCTAAAAATTATACTGGACTCAAGGTCCAGAAAATCCTGCATTAAAACAATAGTCCCAATACCACCATTCCACACTTCTACCAATTTCAAATCACAATCAAAACACTTCAAATAGTCCATATTTGATCTCAACATCATCAATTAATTAACATATCATAAAATTTCTAATTTTTATACCAAACCCTAAATTATTAATTTTGTAATTTCATGTAACACATGCCAACCAATATCTAACTCAAATATACTTATAAAAAATCACTTCTAAGCAATTTAATTCAAACAAATCAACAAATTCCAACCTGCTCCCATGGCTGCCAAAATTAGGGTTCTACTTACTCATAGTATTCTTTTCATTTTCAAGAAATTTTAACCTAATTTCACATGATAATCATACTTAAAATAGGAAGGAAACATAATTAGTGCACTAACCTCTTATAGCTCAAGTCCAAGCCAACCAAAACTTCAATAAAATTTAGTGTTGGGACTTATAAGAAATATGGTGGAAATCTAGGGTTTCATGAGCTTGGTAAGCTCAACAATGAAGGATGGCTTTCAATGGGTTTCGGCCACTTGACCCAAGGAAGAAGATGAGCTGATTTTTTTGTTCCATTATTCTCTTTTTACCTTTTATACTTAGTCTTGTTAAATTGTGATTGGCTAAGAAATTTTTAATGATGTCATTCTTGTGTCATGCTTATGTAATAATTCACTTATATTTTTATTTTCTTTCTTTTCTTTTCTTTTCTCTTTTTCCATTCTATAATTCATGATTTTTAATTTATTTTTAAGGTTTTATTCTCTCTCATTTTGATTGACATTTAGGTCAAAATTCATCTCTGAGAGTGAAATGACTAAAATGCCCTTCGTTTTATTTACCGAGTTAAAATTATCTGTACCGATTAATTAAATTTTTTTTGTATTTTCTTAGCAATCTATTGTCATCTAAACCTCAAGAATCCTTTACTTGACTCCTAAAAATTATTTCACAGGGTTCCCCATGGGTCTAGAGTTGCCAACTATCTTCACAGACGCTTTCCGTTAGATCTATCCATCACCGTAGTTTCGGCTCATTTAACCTCTTTGCATTTTATTTCCTAAATTTTTTCTTAATTTTTTTCTTGTCATTATTTATATTATTTATGACTCCTCACTCTAGTTTAAATATAGTTTCAGATATCTTAACTATCCGGGCAGACATTGGATACTGAAACAGTAGAACATACAAACTACCTAAAGTGAGGATGTCACACAGAGCCTGCATTTTCATCCTCCACCAGAAGGGTATTTTTGTTCATATACAAACAGTCTGTTAAGGATGATGATTGGTCCTTCAAGTGGCACCATGTTTGTCAAGGTGGTTCAGTTGAGATCTTCCTAATATATGATTAATATTAGTCTCTTATAGGTACTATTCTTTGTATTTTTGGTTAATTTCAAGTTGTAGAGTCTTTGTTTTGTAGGAATAGCATCGACTGCTTTAATGTATTGTATTTCTTTTATTTTTTTCTCTTTTCTTTCAAATTAATGTA
Organism: Hevea brasiliensis; assembly: GCF_030052815.1. Classification (NCBI taxonomy): domain Eukaryota; kingdom Viridiplantae; phylum Streptophyta; class Magnoliopsida; order Malpighiales; family Euphorbiaceae; genus Hevea; species Hevea brasiliensis. Next base: position 51,131,556 of record NC_079510.1, read on the forward strand.
GCTTTCGCTTGTGGTCTCTTGTTTAGAAAACTGCTGTAGTAATCATGTTTGAAGTTTGTCATTTTCCGCAAGACAACTCTCATTTTTATTTTTCTTTTCAAATTTATGCCTTAAATTTATAATAAATCATTTCTAAATAAGTTTTTCTTTTTATTGCAAAAGCATATATGAACTATTGAAATGGGCATTAAATAGATTGAAAATTCCATTGGGCCTTAGAAGCCCATACTAAAGTGATATCCGATGCTTGGCTGTAGGTGGCATCATGTTCACTGCTGCCGTGTGAAGTCTGCTGTTTCTGAGCTTCCAATTCATGGAGTTCTCTGATTACTTCTACTGCTACTTTATCCACAGGTTGTCCATTCATACACGAACGAGTTAGGATGTACAACTCTGCAGTTCCTTTCTATCAAATAGTAAATTGAATCAAATGCTGCAAAGTTCTCTAGGTAATATGTTAAGTCATCAATTTTTCATGGTGCATGGTTCCATAATATGCAATATTGTAAATTTAGTTAATGTTTTATTATTATTATTTTTTTTAACTGGAAACTTGGTTTAACCTCTTTTGCATTTTAGGTGGTCAAGCAAAGACCTTCATATTTGTCCAACTTAATCATATTATGGATTCCTATTCCAGAATTATAAGTACCTTAAAGTTTTGCTGAGAGAGTATTTGGCATTGAATTGGGTGCTATAAAAAGAAGTATAGAAGCGACGATTGATCAAGGGCTAGCAGGGGCCTCCACTCCTTTAAAATTTTAATTTTTAATTTGGAGGAATTTTGATACGTGTATATATTTAATAGACTCTTATATTTAGTCCCAAAAATTTCTAATCTATGTTTTAAAGTTTGAATTTCTTTTATTGGCTTAATTAAATAAAAAAATTAATAAGCCTACACACTAAATAATTTAAAAGATTTTCTATTAACCTAAATAAATTTAAAAATGAGGTGGCCACTAATTTAAAATTTTTTAAATTCTTTTTTATTACTCAAAAGGAAATTTTGAAACGCTGACACTAATATCTAGATTTAGCTAGACTAATAAAAAAATAATTTTTTAAATTATTGTTAATTATTTTTGTTTCATTAGCTAATAAAAAAAATTTAATTTTTTAATCTTTTGTTAAAAATTTATTTGAAGTTAAATCTAAGAGTCTATTAAATACATATCCATATTAAAAATCTTCTAAATTGAAAATAAAATCAAAATTTTAGAGGCCGGACCATCATTGCTTTTGCCTTTTATTTATTCTATCATTCATTATAGAAAAATATTAAGAAATTGTCCGTACTAATGCACATAGTTATTAATAATTTTAAAATATAAATAATCTTAATTGACATATATTTTTTAATTTTAATATATGAAAATTAAATAATATCTTTATTTTTTTTATCAATTATTTCATATTTTTTATATATTTTATTTTTTATTAATTAAATATTATTTCATATTTTTTATTAATTTTTTTATCTCTCAAATTTTTAATAAAAATTTCATAATAAAAATATAGTAATATAATAAGAATATTGTTTAAAAATATAGTTATTTTTATATATTCTATTTTTTATTAATTAAATATTATTTTATATTTTTTATTAATTTTTTTATCTCTTAAAATTTTTAATGAAGATAAAAATATAGTAATATAATAAGAATATTATTTAAATATATAAAATCATTTGAAGGTGGTTCAATTATATGATTATTTTATCATTTTAAATATTAAAATTTTGTTATATAATTAAAAGAAAAGTAAAAGAGAATTAAATAGAGAAATGCCACCTATAGAAAATGCCATAATTTTTTATTAATTATTTCACATTTTATTTTTTATTAATTAAGTAATATTTCATATTTTTTATTAATTTTTTTATCTCTCCAATTTTTTTAATAAATATTTTATAATAAAAATAATAAAATATAGTAATATAATAAGAATATTATTTAAAGATATAGTTTTTTTATTAATTAAATATTATTTATTATTTTTTTATTTTGCAAAATTTTTAACGAATATTTTATAATAAAAATATAGTAATATAATTAGAATATTACTTAAAGATATAAAATCATTTGAAATTAATTTTTTCATATAACTATTTTTATCATTTTAAATATTAAAATTTTATTATATAATTAAAAGAAATGTAAAAGAGGATCAAATAGAGAAATGCTACATAACAATCCTATGAAATAAAAAGTAACGTGGCATTTATATAGATATTAGAGTGTATTGTTGGATAAGGACATTTCCTACTCACCAACGAAAAAACAAAGCAAACAACTAGAGAGGATATTGGTAAAAAAGGTGAATTACTTATTTTAAATCCCTCAAATCAAGGAAAACACAGTCATAAACTATTCAAATTCAATAAGATTTTTGGTCTAAAAGCTAATAAATGTGAGAATTGTTTTTGAAAGTTTAATTGTGTTTATGTGCTTTCTCTATTTTAAGAGATTCAGTTCGTTTTTTATGGATATAATATATGTGTTTTTGCATATGGTGACTCTGGCTCAGAAAAAACTTACATGATACCAAATTAATTTACAAGTTTTCATTTCAAACATTTTGAGAGCAAGAAATTTGTAACTTGATTTTTTATCAGAAGAAGATTGGAGGGTCAATCATGAATCATTGCATGATCTTTGCCAAATCTCTTATATCAGGAAACGCTGCATTAGATATGAAGTTGGTGTTCAGATGGTTGAAATACACGATGAAAAATTTTATTATGATCTCAACAATGATTTTCAGAAAGATTTCCTTTATTCTTAAAAAGAAATAAATTACTTGAAAAAAATATTATTTTAATTAGCCATAAAAAAATAAAATTAGAAAACATGACTTCTGACAAGATTTTAAAATAACTCTTTTATTTTCTTTTTATCTTGTTTTAATGACTGATAATTTTTTATTTTAATTGTATTTTCTTTTAGTATTAAGGTTTATAATATATATTTTCTCAAGTAATATATCTTTCATATTATTATTAATATTTTTTCATATATTATAATAAAATAATAAATTTTAATAATTAAATCAAAAAATTCAGCCTAGAGTGGAAAAAAATCAAATTTCTATTCAATTGAAATCGATCATAATATGATTGAAATGTATTTGAAATTTCAATTTATATATATTATTGATACTATTTAATATTTTTATTGATTAATTTAAATTTTAATATAATTTAAAAAATATTAATAAAATTATAGTTCTTAATAAAACAAAATTTGAATATAAATATAAAATCAAAATAGAGAATAATTTATCATTATTAAATTCAGCCATATCCTTTCTTCTCCCTCACATCATTCATCTTCCTTTCCATTTTTGTATTTGTTTGATAGGTTATAGATAAATAGGTTTTTTAAATATATAAAATTAATTATATATTTCTAATATTTTAATTAAGTTTAAATTGAACGTCCAAATTAAAATAGCATTTTAAAATATTGATTTCCTTATTAGACTTCATTTAAAATTTTAAATTAATTTTTAATATGAATAAATCATATGAATAAGATTTCTTGTCTAATTGTGAATGTAGCTAAAAAGTACAAGCGCTATTCTTGTATATTTCCAAAATTTATAAGTTATTTTTAATAATAAATATTATTATATAAATAATTTTTAAATAGAATTTATAATAAAATTTTAATTTATATTAATTTATTTTTTTAAATTAATTTATAAAAATATTCTAATTCTTTCATAAATTTACTCTTTTTATATATTCTATTATTACTATCGTATGTAGTATAGATTAAAATAAAATTGTGTGATTTAATTTTTTTTTTCTTTTTTAAAAAAAAAATTGCGTGGTTTTAGTTCTTGCGATTTAGTACTCCCCTTCCAAAACGCTGCGTTTAGGGTTTAATATACCCTCTTCCCAAATCATTCAACAAATGTGCATAACAATTTTTTTTTTTTTTTTTAAATGTGAATGAAAAGAACAGAAGAAAGAGTGCTCATGTCTTCTCTGCCGTCCCATATTTTTATCTTTTTCTTTAAAAAAGGAAATCATTCATATTATATTTGATAATAGACATAGTTCAGATGTTATGATCACATTCTTAAAGATGCCAATGATTAATCTTGTCTCTGCACTGGGCTGCTCAGAATTAAGAAAATTGAGGTGATATTAGCTTATATAGTTAGTTTTTTTTTTTTTTTTTTTTTTTTTTTTTATGAATTATTGAATCTAACAATGCATATAATTAAATTAAGTAACCTTGCTGTTACACAGACGATGGAGCTAACAGTTATCTATCCCGAACAAAGCTTACCTATGATCATTCCAGAATCAAATCCAAATCCAACTCTTCTTGATGTTAAAGTGGAGATTATGAAGTTGCTTCATATTAAACCCAAGAAACAACAAGTACATTTTAGAGGGGTGGTTGTAACACCCCAAAAATTTTAAATTTATGAGCATTTTTGGTATTTTAATTTTATTTAAATTTTAGGAATTTTTTTGAGATTTTTCAGATTTTAAAAATCGGGTTCGATTTTTCGAAAATATAAATTTGATGATTTTTAAAAATTAATTTAAAGACCACGTGGCAAAACTAAAAATATATTTGGAGTCTACGTATTTTTCTAAGTTTTCTGAAATTTTTTTCGGAATTTTTAGACCTCGTTTTCGGTCCCGAGGCAGAGTAAAAATTCAAAATTTTATATTTCGAATCGAACGGGCCGAATCGAACCGGACCGGATCTGACTGGTCGAATCGGACCGGCTCCCTTTCCTTTTTTCTTCCCCGCGAGCGTCGTTCCCTCTCCCCTTCTCTCTCTATTTTCTCTCTCCTCCCTCCCCTGCCGCCGGCCAGCCACCTCCCCCTGCCACCCGGTGGCCGGGCGCGCCACCCACCTCCCGGCCGGTAGGCCGCCCGAGCGGCCGGAAAACGCGCGCGATCTCCCTCCCTCGCGCGCGCGTCGTTTCAGCTTCTCCGGCCAAAATCCGGCCGATCCGGCCACCAATTGGACCGGGTCTTGTGTCTAAAACCATCTACTCGGCGAGAGCTTTCCATAGACACCAAGAACGCCGAAATCCATCAAGCGGTTTGTCTGATTTTTGCTCGGGAAGATTTTAGTCCATTTCGACTTTTGGGCTAGATTTCTCGAAAACCGTGAATCCCACGAGAAAACCGAGGCTACCAACGCGCTCCACTCGTCGAGAGCTTCGCGGCGACATAAATTTCAAAATTTTCCGACACCGTTTTTCGGTGGGTCCCACGGAACTTCGCAGTGTTTTTTCGAGCATTTAATGAGCTTAGAAAATTCTGAAAAATTTATGTACTAACCCTCGTAGTATGGGCTTCGTGTAGGTATCCTCGATTCGCGGAAATTCGACAGTTGACCAGGTCTGCGAAATTCCGGCCAGACAGACTCGTTACCGGAAAAGTCTCCGAAGTGGACCGAGGTTTTGGCTAGCCCTCCGTTGTCAGACGTCCCGAGCGCGTTCCCGAAGTCGGAATTGGCAAAGGTAAATCCGAACCTTGTTTTTTCGTAATTTTCTAGTGCTTAAATAGGATTAAAAATCCATAAAATATTCGTGGTAGCTTAGAAAATTACGATTCTTTTTGAAATAGCCTAGTAATATTGCTAAGGACCGCGGGGCAAAGTTTTAGAATTTTTAGAGCTTATTTGGGCAGTTTTTGCAAAAATGGTCAATTATAGGGACTAAATTGAAATTTTACATGTTGTGATGGATGATTGAATTGGTGGGCCCAGGAGGGGCTGTGTGATATGATTGAACTGTGGATATATGGATTGTGAGTATAGAAGTGTGTTTTGAGCCATTTTGCAGGTTGGGTAGGTCCTAGGTATAGGGGAGACTCTGCCGGATTTTCGGCACGACTTAGGACGTATTGGTCTTTTTCTTTGTTTGTACTGAGTCAAATTTATTAAATGATTGTAATAAAAATTTCAGGTGAGCCGGGACAGCCTTCTTCCTCCGCCCAGCCGCCACAGTGATTGTCGTCAAGTCTATGAGTAAAATATTAATTTTAATTGTAATTTCGATATTATTATATGTTCAACATGCCCATGCATCACTTATATGCATATATTTATGTAGTTAAACTCTAGGCACGATTTATGATGCATTGATAAATGTTAAAGTGCCATGATATTGTTGTGGTAATTTGGAGCAGTGTGCGTGCGTTGGCGTGCGTGTGATGTAGTGTGGACTATGGATAGGACGGGTAGTCACGGCTTGAGTTCTTCGCTGGGACCCGATCCTTCGAGGGGTAGTCACGGCTTGAGTTCTTCGCTGGGACCCTCGATTTGGTTTATTAAGCGAAAGTCCGGCTTGAGTTCTTCGCTGGCACCAGGTTGGATTTAAGAGAGCTGTATAGGGGATCAGCTCCCATATGCTATGATTGATGCGACAGGGTGCGTGAGTGCTCCAAATTACCTTTTTGATGTTATGATGTGAAAATGATGTTGATGTTGCATTTCACTCTACAGGGTGCATTAGTTTTAGATAGTTATAGAGATTATGGTTAAAATTGATATTTTACTCTCTGAGTCGAACGCTCACTCCTGTTCAATATTTTTTCAGGCTACAGGAGGATTTTATTGTGGTTAACCTGCTTTTCTCCTTTGCAGGTTGTTTATCAATATTTGTGTGATTTTATTTACTCTTAGAATTTTCGCATGTGTTAGAAGTATTTATTTGATTATGGTCTGTAATATTATTATCATGTTGGACCTGTAAACGTATAATGATATGCATGTTTGATGGATTGGATGAGGGAGCTGAGCTCCCATTTATTTTTATGAGGATATGAGTATGTGGAGGGTGAGCTGAGCTCCCCAATTGAGTATTTATTATGTTTACAGGTCGGGTGAGTCGAAAACTCCCCGTTGGAAAGTCCATTTTATGGCCGGACTCTGTCCGTTTGTTTTCTTGATATTGGGCCCAAATGGGCCTTAGAGTTGGGTTAATGAACAGTTAGGCTTATTACGGGCCTCGGGGGCTTTAGGCTGGCCCAGGTCCTAGTGCCGGTCCGGCCCATAGGTTGGGTCGTGACAAATGTGGTATCAGAGCTTAGGCTCCAGATTCTTAGGGAATGTTTGTCTAAAGTGTTGGGAAGAGTCTACTAGGAGTCACATGCGGAAAAATAGGGTCCATATTCGTCTTGCATTGTCGTCTTTGTTTCTAGTTTCTGCTTCATATATTGTGTGTAAATATGAGTCTATAGAGCTGTGCAATGTGCAGTTTTGAATTTTGTGGGCTAATGCTGTTAAATTTCAGGAAAATGCGTAGAAGCAGGAGAGCTGCCACTGCACCAGAACCAGACGTGCCTGACGAGGTGTCGGCACAGGATGAGGCGCCTACCCCGAGGAGGCGGGGTAGGAGGCCTAGAGCTGCTCAAGTAGAGGAGCAGCCACCCCGATCTGAGATCGGTCCTTTATGGCACAGGTCCCATGGACCCCATGGCGACTACTCTGGGAGTGCAGAGAACCATCGACATGATAGCGCAAAGATATGGTCCACCCTCCACAAAGCAGCGATCCACCTCACCAAGAGGAATCTTACAAACAAATCATAAATTTCAAGAAGTTGGTGCACGGTACTTATGATGTGTCGACGATGCATATCGGTTTTGGATTCTGCATGAGCAGAAACGAGTGCGATTGGTGATAGAAGACTAATAGAGTGTATACAGCATGTCATGGGGCCTATGCCTAGACAATGGATGAATGACTACGTGTTACCCCGGATGGAGGGTTTGACATGGGCTCGGTTGTGGAACTTTTATCAATCGGTTTGTGCGAGAAAGCTTGAGAGATCGAAGCGGTGGGCCTTTGAGGCCTTAAGGCGAATGGCAGTGCAGAGGCGAATATGCTCTGCAATTTCGAATTGAGCAGATATGCCCTGCAGCAGAGCTACGAAACTATGAAGGTGAAGAGATTCCTAAGGGGGCTTGGCGGAGGTATGCGAACCTAGCCATGATGTCGTCGGTCTTTTGACGTGGTAGTTGATCGAGCTAGACAGATAGAGATCAGCTACGCTGCGGATGACAGCGGGAGAGCCAAGAAAAACAGAGCAGAGGGTTCCTCAGGTGTCCCTTCCATGGGTACTCCAGACAGTGGTGGCCAGAATAATTACAGAGGAAGAAGTAGGAACAAGAAGAGTGGTTTTAGACACAGACCACGAGGATTGCACGAGTGCGGATCCGGCGGGTCACGATTCGAATCTGGCGATTACAGTGCAGTTCAGGATCCTCTTTGGCACCGTGTGCACAGTGTGGAAGAGGACATTCAGGACCTTGTTTGATGGGATCAGGAGTATGCTTCAGGTGTGGCCAACCCGGTCACTTTGCTAGAGAATGCCCCGTTTTCAGTGAGCCACATATGGGGTCACAGGGTTCTGTTGCAAATGTTCCTCGCCAGTTGTATCCGGGTACTTTCAACATGGCAGGCAGTCAGTTCAGTGGTCAACAGGGCCGAGGACAAGGGGGACGTGGAATTGGAGGCAGATCAGGAGGTAGAAATCAGTATCAAGGTTCTGCCACTCAGGGTAGGGGTCAAGCTCAGGTTTTCACCCTGACCCACCAGGATGCTCAAGCTTCAAATGTAGTTGTGGCAGGTATTCTTCTGGTCTGTTCTTATGAGGCTCGTGTTTTAATAGATCCGGGTGCTACGCACTCATTTGTCTCCCCTGTGTTTGCCATGAGGTTGGGTAGAAACCCTACAACTTTAGAGTGCCCTTTGTCAGTAGCTACCCCACTTAGTGACAACATAGATGTAGATATGGTTTTTCCGGGTAGCCCAGTGGTAGTGGATGGAAAGATCCTCCCAGCAGACTTGGTTCCTCTACCAGTAATGGATTTTGATGTAATCCTGGGGATGGATTGGTTGTCAACTCACTATGCCACTTTAGACTGCAGGAACAAAAAGGTGTATTTCCACATACCTGGTGTGGAAGAGTTTAGTTTTGATGGTGACAGGAGCATGGCTCCATATAATTTGGTGTCAGCAATTAGCGCTAGAAAAATGTTGAGGCGTGGATGCCAAGGGTATTTGGCATTGGTGAGAGATACATCTGTAGAAGGTGTCAGCATGGAAAATGTTCCTGTTGTCAGAGAATTTATGGATGTCTTCCCAGAGGAGCTTCCAGGGTTGCCACCAGGAAGGGAAATAGAGTTTTGCATTGATGTTGTGCCGGGTACAAACCCCATATCGATGCCACCTTACAGGATTGCACCAGCAGAATTGAAAGAGCTGAAGGAGCAACTACAGGAGCTTTTGGACAAGGGTTTTATACGTCCGAGCACTTCACCTTGGGGTGCTCCTGTTCTATTTGTGAGAAAGAAGGATGGGTCATTGAGGTTGTGTATCGACTACGCATACCGAACAAGGTGATCGTGAAGAACAAGTATCCACTTCCTCGGATCGATGATCCGCTTTGATCGGCTCAAGGGGATAGATTCTTTTCCAAAATAGACTGCGATCGGCTACCATCAATTGAGAATCGGGAATGAGGACGTGTCCAAAAGCGGCTTCGAGGACAAGATATGGTCATTATGAGTTCTTGGTGATGTCTTTTGGACTCACTAATGCACCAAAGACCTTCATGGACTTGATGAACAGGGTGTTCAAGCCATTTTTGGACCGTTTTGTCATCGTATTCATAGATGACATTTTGGTATACTCTCAGACCGAGGAAGAACACGTGTGGCACTTGAGGATGGTGTTGCAGACGTTGAGGGAGCACCAGCTATATGCCAAATTTTCAAAATGTGAATTTTGGCTAGAAAGCATCTTATTCTTGGGATACGTGGTTTCTAGTGACGGCATTCAAGTGGATCCCAAGAAAATTAAAGCTGTAACTGATTGGCTTAGGCCTACACCAGTCACTGAGGTGCGAAGTTTTCTGGGTTTAGCTGGCTACTATAGGCGTTTTGTACAAGATTTCTCCGGGATAGCAGCTCCCCTAACTAAGTTAACTCGGAAGAATGTTCCATTCATTTGGACAGATGACTGTGAGGTGAGTTTCCAGAAGCTTAAGGAGTGTCTAATCACTGCCCCTGTGTTGACACTACCTGTGAGTGGTGAAGGATACACTGTGTATTGTGACGCCTCCAGAGTTGGCCTAGGGTGTGTTTTGATGCAGAATGGAAAGGTAGTGGCTTATGCTTCAAGGCAGCTGAAGAGGCATGAGCAGAACTACCCCACCCATGATTTGGAAATGGCGGCTATAGTCTTTGCACTAAAAATCTGGAGACACTACCTGTATGGTGAAGTGTGCGAGATATACACCGACCACAAGAGTTTGAAGTACATCTTCCAGCAGAGGGATTTAAACTTGAGACAGAGGAGATGGATTGAGCTTTTGAAAGACTATGATTGCACCATCCAGTACCACCCTGGGAAGGCCAATGTTGTAGTAGATGCCTTGAGCAGAAAATCTTCTGGCAGTTTGGCGCACATTTCAGTAGAGAAGAGACCATTGATTCAGGAGGTACATGAGTTGATGGATCAAGGTTTAATCCTAGATCTTTCAGATGAGGGGGTATTGTTGGCTCACTTTTCAGTGAGGCCAGACTTGAGGGACAGAGTTAGAGTTTCCCAGCACAGAGACCAACAATTGATGAAGATTATAGAAAGAGTACACCAAGGTGAAGGTGGTGAGTTTGGATTTGCCAATGATGGCGCCCTAGTGCAGGGTTCTAGAATATGTGTGCCCGATGTGGATAACTTCAGGAATGAAATCATGCGAGAGGCACACTACACACTGTACAATGTCCACCCAGGTTCCACCAAGATGTACCATGATGTGAAAGATAGCTATTGGTGGAATGGCATGAAGAGAGACATAGCAGACTTTGTGTCCAAGTGCTTAACTTGTCAGAAGGTGAAGTTTGAACACCAGAGACCGTCAGGGAAGCTGCAAGAGCTCCCTATCCTAGAATGGAAGTGGGAAATGATTACTATGGATTTTGTGACTGGGTTGCCTCGTACCACGCGAGGATATGATTCGATATGGGTAATTGTAGACCGCTTGACCAAATCAGCTCACTTCTTACCTGTGAAGACTACATATTCTGTGGCACAGTATGCCCGGTTCTACATTCGAGAAATAGTCAGATTGCATGGAGTTCCGGCTTCCATAATATCTCGAGAGGGCCCCGATTCACTTCTCGGTTTTGGAGAAAGTTGCAGGAGGCACTTGGCACCTGATTGAACTTGATGCGGCTTTCCACCCTCAGACAGACGGACAGTTCGAAAGGACAATCCAAACACTGGAAGACATGCTTCGCATGAGTGTCTTGGATTTTGGAGGTCAATGGGATGAGCAGCTAGCCTTGGTGGAGTTTGCTTACAACAACAGTTACCATTCCAGTATAGGGATGGCACCTTATGAGGCATTATATGGAAGAAAGTGTAGGTCTCCTCTGTGTTGGACAGAAATGGGGGAAGCGAAGGTGCATGATATAGACCTAGTGCAAGACACTTGAGGTAGTTCCTTTAATCGAGAACGATCAAAACGACTTTCGATGAGGCGTAAGAGTTATGCACCCGAAGGAGGGATGTGGAGTTTGCGGTGGGCGACTATGTATTCTGAAGGTTTCTCCAATGAAGGAGTCATGAGATTTGGAAAAAGGGCAAGTTGGCACCTCGGTATATCGGACCTTTTGAGGTTCTTGATAGAGTTGGAGCGATTGCCTCAGGTTGGAGCTACCACCCAACCTCTCTCACGTTCATCCGTGTTTCACATCTCCATGCTCAGAAATACATTCCCGATCCTTCTCATGTCTTTGCATGGATGTGATAGAGCTAAAGAGAACTTGACATTTGAGTAGCGACTGTAGCCATAGTGGACTACCAAGTGAGGCAGTGAGATCAAAGCAGATCCCTATGGTTAAGGTTTTGTGGAGGAGTCGATCGGTGGAAGAGTGCACTGGAGTCGAGCGGGACATGCGTAGCAAGTACCCTTATCTGTTCAATGTATAATCATGTGTTTTATTCTTCCTTGTGTAAAATTCGAGGACAAATTTTCTGTAAGGGGGGAAGAATGTAACACCCCAAAAATTTTAAATTTATGAGCATTTTTGGTATTTTAATTTTATTTAAATTTTAGGAATTTTTTTGAGATTTTTCGGATTTTAAAAATCGGGTTCGATTTTCCGAAAATATAAACTTTGATGATTTTTAAAAATTAATTTAAAGACCACGTGGCAAAACTAAAAATATATTTGGAGTCTACGTATTTTTCTAAGTTTTCTGGAATTTTTTTGGAATTTTTGGACCTCATTTTCGGTCCCGAGGCAGAGTAAAAATTCAAAATTTTGTATTTCGAATCGAACTGATAGAATCGAATCGGACCGGATCGGACCGGTCGAATCGGACCGGCTCCCTTTCCTTTTTTCTTCCCCGCGCGCGTCGTTCCCTCTCCCCTTCTCTCTCTCTTTTCTCTCTCCTACCTCCCCTGCCGCCACCTCCCCTGCCACCCGGTAGGCCGCGCGCCACCCACCTCCCGGCCCGGTGGCCACGCCGAACGGCCGAAAAACGCGCGCGATCTCCCTCCCTCGCGCGCGCGTCGTTTCGGCTTCTCCGGCCAAAATCCGGCCGATCCGGCCACCAATTGGACCAGGTCTTGTGTCTAAAATCATCTACTCGGCGAGAGCTTTCCATAGACACCAAGAACGCCGAAATCCATCGAGCGGTTTGTCCGATTTTTGCTCGGGAAGATTTTAGCCCATTTCGACTTTTGGGCTAGATTTCTCGAAAACCGTGAATCCCACGAGAAAACCAAGGCTACCAGCGCGCTCCACTCGTCGAGAGCTTTGCGGCAACATAAATTTTAAATTTTTCCGACAACGTTTTTCGGTGGGTCCCACGGAACTTCGCAGTGTTTTTCCGAGTATTTAATGAGCTTAGAAAATTCTGAAAAATTTATGTACTAACCCCCGTGTTATGGGCTTCGTGTAGGTATCCTCGATTCGCGGAAATTCGATAGTTGACCGGGTCTGCGAAATTCCAGCCAGACAAACCCGTTACCGGAAAAGTCTCCGAAGTGGACCGAGGTTTTGGCTAGCCCCCTATTGTCAGACGTCCCGACCGCGTTCCCGAAGTCGGAATTGGCAAAGGTAAATCCGAACCTTGTTTTTTCGTAATTTTCTAGTGCTTAAATAGGATTAAAAATCCATAAAATATTCGTGGTAGCTTAGAAAATTATGATTCTTTTTGAAATAGCCTAGTAATATTGCTAAGGACCGCGGGGCAAAGTTTTAGAATTTTTAGAGCTTATTTGGGCAGTTTTTGCAAAAATGGTCAATTATAGGGACTAAATTGAAATTTTACATGTTGTGATGGATGATTGAATTGGTGGGCCCAGGAGGGGCTGTGTGATATGATTGAACTGTGGATATATGGATTGTGAGTATAGAAGTGTGTTTTGATCCATTTTGCAGGTTGGGTAGGTCCTAGGTATAGGGGAGACTCTGCCGGATTTTCGGCACGACTTAGGACGTATTGGTCTTTTTCTTTGTTTGTACTGAGTCAAATTTATTAAATGATTGTAATAAAATTTTCAGGTGAGCCGGGACAGCCTTCTTCCTCCGCCCAGCCGCCACAGTGATTGTCGTCAAGTCTGTGAGTAAAATATTAATTTTAATTGTAATTTCGATATTATTATATGTTCAACATGCCCATGCATCACTTATATGCATATATTTATGTAGTTAAACTCTAGGCACGATTTATGATGCATTGATAAATGTTAAAGTGCCATGATGTTGTTGTGGTAATTTGGAGCAGTGTGCGTGCGTTGGCGTGCGTGTGATGTGGTGTGGACTATGGATAGGACGGGTAGTCACGGCTTGAGTTCTTCGCTGGGACCCGATCCTTCGAGGGGTAGTCACGGCTTGAGTTCTTCGCTGGGACCCTCGATTTGGTTTATTAAGCGAAAGTCCGGCTTGAGTTCTTCGCTGGCACCAGGTTGGATTTAAGAGAGCTGTATAGGGGATCAGCTCCCATATGCTATGATTGATGCGACAGGGTGCGTGAATGCTCCAAATTACATTTTTGATGTTATGATGTGAAAATGATGTTGATGTTGCATTTCACTCTACAGGGTGCATTAGTTTTAGATAGTTATAGAGATTATGGTTAAAATTGATATTTTACTCTCTGAGTCGAACGCTCACTCCTGTTCAATATTTTTTCAGGCTACAGGAGGATTTTATTGTGGTTAACCTGCTTTTCTCCTTCGCAGGTTGTTTATCAATATTTGCGTAATTTTATTTACTCTTAGAATTTTCGCATGTGTTAGAAGTATTTATTTGATTATGGTCTGTAATATTATTATCATGTTGGACCTGTAAACGTATAATGATATGCATGTTTGATGGATTGGATGAGGGAGCTGAGCTCCCATTTATTTTTATGAGGATATGAGTATGTGGAGGGTGAGCTGAGCTCCCCAATTGAGTATTTATTATGTTTATAGGTCGGGTGAGTCGAAAACTCCCCGTTAGAAAGTCCATTTTATGGCCGGACTCTGTCCGTTTGTTTTCTTGATATTGGGCCCAAATGGGCCTTAGAGTTGGGTTAATGAACAGTTAGGCTTACTACGGGTCTCGGGGGCTTTAGGCTGGCCCAGGTCCTAGTGCCGGTCCGGCCCATAGGTTGGGTCGTGACAGTGGTGCTACAAGATAGAACAAGATTGCTAGATTATGGTTCATGAAGGCTCTGAAATCAGTCTCATTCGGGTACGTGGGTGCTTCTTAATCGTGATAAAACTTTAATTAAACCATGACCATAAATAACATAATTAAGTTGCTTTGCTGTGTGTCTGCAGTACTTGGACATCACACTAAAATATGAAGGCCTAGGAGGATTGCAATGGCTGATCAGTGGACTAACCACGGTTCGGTTCCTCAAAGCCCAAATTTTGGATTTTTTCTGGTGTTGCAATAAATGATCAAGTAATGATTTTTAATGAGCAGGTGCTGCAAGATAAAGCAAATGTGGGATATTATCCTGACGCTGAAATTATTGTAGTTAAGAGGTATACTGTCTGGATTCAAGGACTTTATCAGTGTATTGTTCATCGCTATAGGCTTGTGGGATCTTTGTAGCAGATTCTTCATATGCAATATGGCCTTGATATGACAAATTTGGCACTTAAAAAACCGGATAGTGATTTTTTGTTGAATGATAGTGCTCCCCCGTTGTTAGCTAAAGCAAATGCTAATGATGAAATTCTCATTCCATTTGAGTAATCTTAGCAATAGTTAAGTGGGCGAAATAATAGTTTGTAAATCTGAATTATTAGTTTAACAGATTGTATTATTAATTAAACAGTTATGGTTAATTTACCACCCCTAATTGTTAATTTTTGAATCCAATACTGGATAAAAGGCTTTGAGCGGGCCAGTGGGTCATTTTCTTGATAGCTGTACGTAGCTGCTTCATGGAATTGATGCTTCTAAGGACACAATCTTATCGGTTTTCATGTGGATTATATGATAGCATATGTTGCAGGGAACAAATATGGGTGGTATTACTGAAGAATTTAATTAGCAGCCGATTGATCACATCTTTTCTACCAGACCAAAAGTAACATTCAAATTATACTGAAGCTATCATTCCCAGTCCATGATCACACAACTTAAAAAGCTTGTAACAGATGTTCTCCGCATATAGTAGTTCAGAATCTGATTAATTTGTGTACTTAGAGCCCACAAGGTAATGTTAACTTCCATTTAATTACTTGCAATTGTATGAATATTCTACTCAAAATTTATATATATCTCATAGTAAATATATATCAGTTTGTCTATGTATACATTTTTTTAATTCCTAGCTAATGAATTGTTGTTGCTTGGCAGATCATCATGTTGGTCTGGATTCGTTACGATTACAGATATCCTGTGATTCTTCCGAAGGATCCAAATATTTATGACATCAATTTGGAGATCAGGGACCTGATTAATGTTGCAGTGGAGGATCAAGAGCTATTCTTTAATGGGAAGCATCTGCAAGATGAAGTTAAAGCTGAAGATCATCGAATTCAACCTTATAATGAGATCATTTCTCCATGTGGTTTGTACTCCACATAATGCGCTTCAATTATTAACACTGCAGATATGCTTAATTAGCAATCATGATTGACTACAATTATATGAGAGACATCATAAGAATTTAAGATGATGCAAATATCTTGGAAATCAAGTACAGACTTGAGGAGTTGATTGGGGTCCCAAAAGAGAATCTGGTGTTGTTTTTCTGTTGATCCCTTGTAGCTCAAAATTAGCATTGATTTTGATGATAACAAAACTCAAATAGAATCTATCTAATCCAACTTTAAAGTAATGTGTAGATTCTTTCTCTTATTCACAAAGAATCTTTAAAATTACATCTAAGGAGGAAGAATACTTAAAGGTATCTCAAGACAAATTCAAGATGAGAAATGATAAGATTATGTAAGCCAAGATTCAAGGTAAAGGTATGAAAGACATAGAGATAAAAATTGAGTCTTAAGACTTATGTGAAAAGAACAGATGAAAGTTTAGTCTAATGGAGCTCAAAATTAAATTTTCTTTTAAAAATTTTCTCTCATCATGACCTTGGATATTACTATTGGAAAATATTTTTTCTTAAGGTCTAAATCAGATTTTTTAAAATATTAAAAGTTGAGACATGCAGCTGTTGTATTAGTTTGCTAACTTGTTTGCTAAAACATTAGTTTGCCAATGAGTTTGTTAAAACATTAGTTTACTGTCACGACCCAACCTATGGGCCGGACCGGCACTAGGACCTGGGCCAGCTTAAAGCCCCCGAGGCCCGTAGTAAGCCTAACTATTCCTCAAATCCATAACCAGGCCCACAATTTAGACCCAATATGCATATAAGATAATTTAAATTAAACTGTTATAATTTCATTTTGGGCCAACTTAGCCCAGAACTTTTCAGAAAACTAAAATCAGGGGAGCCCAGCTCAACCCTGTTACCTCATTTACAAAATGTTTAAATACCATACAAATCTTCATTTATAAATCTCAAAAATTTAAATTAACACAATTTATTACTAACACATGCGGAGTTCTAGATTTCAAATTTTGAAAAATAAATAAACAATTAAATAACCGACGTTAAACCTGCAAGGAAGAAAACAGGTTGCTCTGTAAAAGAACTCCTCCTGTAGCCTGGAAAAATAGATGAACAGGAGTGAGCGTTCAACTCAGAGAGTAAAATATCAATTTTAACCATAATCTCTATAACTATCTAAAACTAATGCACCCTGTAGAGTGAAATGCAACATCAGCAATAATTTCGCATCATAACAGCAAAAAGGTAATTTGGAGCACTCACACACCCAGTAATATCAATCATAATATATGGGAGCTGATCCCCTATACAGCTCTCTTAAATCCAACCTGGTGCCAGCGAAGAACTCAGCTCAGACTTCCACTTAATAACCAAATCAGGGTCCCAGCGAAGAACTCAAGCCGTGTCTACCCCGAAGGACCGGGTCCCAGCGAAGATCTCAAGCCGTGTCTACCCATCCTATCCATAGTCCACACCACATCAGACGCACGCACACTGCTCCAAATTACCACAACAACATCCATAGCACTTAACAGTTATAAATGCAACATAAAACGTGCCTAGAGTTTAACTACATAGATATTTACATATAAGTGATGCATGGGCATGCTTGAACATATAATAATATCGAAATTACAATTAAAATTAATATTTTACTCACAGTACACCGATGACTATTGTGGCTGCTGAATGCAGAAAAATAGCTGACCTCGATCACCTAATAATTAAATTATAAATTTTATTAGTACTAAGTTAAGATAAAACTCTAAAGAGGCAATAGAAAGCCTAATTCATGCCGAAAATCTGGCAGAGTTTCCCCTATACCTGGGACCTACCCAACTTGCAAAAAGGCTCAAATAACACTTCTAAATTCTCAATTTCCACAACCACATCTCATCAATATCACATGGCCCCTCCTGGGCCCTCCAAATAAGATAATACTCAAAATCTTAAAAATTACGTTTTAGTCCCTATAATTGACATTTTTCAAAAATTCACTCAAACAAGCTCTAAAAATTCTAAAATTTTGCCCCGCGGTCCTTAATAATATTATAAGGCTATTGCAAAATGAATTATAATTTTTTAATCGCCCATGAATATTTTATTCAAGAATTTTACTCGATTCTATAAGTTTCCAACATCTAAAATATTCTTAATTTAACCTAATTAAATATTCACATATTTAAACCTCCATCCTCAAGCTTCAACCAATTATATAAAATTTAATTATCTTAATTTCAAATAATCTTATATGCCCATATGCTAAAAATCTAACTAAATTCCATCTATATTTTTCAAAAATATTCTACAATCACTCAAAAATTCAACAAACACCATAGAATATCTCCAAATAATTTTACTTTCATCATATATTTTTCTTAGAATTTTTCCCTAATTTTTCCTGTTTAAGAAACACTGTATTTATGCTCCACAGACAGAGAAATAGTAAAAATTGTCTTACCCGAAGTTTATCTGTGTCTCAAAAATTCCAAAAATTTATAAGGAAGCCTCTGGAAGTTGAATTATCTCCATAGCCCATCGGAGCCACCGCCGGAACCACCGCGCACGGTGGCCGGCCGTCGGTCGCCGGCGACATTTGCCGGATCTGATCGTACCACCATATTCCTCTCCTCTTCCTCAGTCCATAGGTGGTCTCAGATCGTCGATCCAACGGTCGGATCGTCGTAGATCTGACGAAAAAGCTTGAAAAACCCGAAACTTCTCTCCTCCATATCTCACTCATCCGACCTCCATTTGCTGCAAAATTGATATCAAAAGAAAGCTCTCGGAACAAGTTTTGTAAGCCACCTGAATCACCTCGATCAGACGTCGGATGAAGCCGAAATCGCGCCGGAAAGCCGCTACCCACTGTGCACGCGTTTTCTCTCTCCTCTCCTTCTCTTGCCGCCGTTTCTGGTGTCTGGCCGTTGCCGGAGGGTCGCCGGCCGGGTGGGAAGCTGCTTGCGAGGTCGCCGACCGGTCACCGGAGAAAGAAAGAAGAAGAAGAGAGGGAAGGAGAGGGAAAGAAGAGAAATGGGAGGGGGGGGGGTCCTCCTCCCGTTTTTCTTTTGAATTTTTTTTTTTTTATAATAAAAAGTTCGCTGTGTGACAGTGGAAATCCACTGTCACACGCCAAAGTCAATTCAAATTTTTTATTTTTTTTTTTTTGCGGTTGTTACATTCTTCCTCCCTTAAGAAAAATTCGTCCTCGAATTTTTGAATAACAAAGAAATAAGGAAAAGAAGATTATTAGAACAAGTGCAATCATTACTCCTTCAGCTTTGCAGAGATTGGTAAAACATTTATTCTTCAAACTCTTCGTATATTATATATGATATTCTACCGCTCTCTGATTCTACTATAGTATCTTATTTGTCATCATCTCTTTCTAGAAATGCTCTTATCTCTTGGCTATTCACTGATCACTCTTCTAACATCTCAGGTATTCATTATAACTCTATTACTCTCGATTTTAATCTCTGATAACTTTAATTAACTTTGGCGCTTACGTCACTTTTATTACGCTTTATCGTGTCTCTTAGTGACTTCAGTCCTCATCCCTTTGTTTCAATAATCTCTGTTTTCCCAAAACATGACTTATGTTCCTTATCTTAAGGCATCCTATGAGTAGCTTTCCTGTAGCACCTAATCTAGGCATCTTGTTCGAGATCTTCACTCTCCTTATGACCTCAGTGGTCAATACCTATAAATCTTCTCACTCCCATGATAGTTCAAAATTTTTAATCTCTTTTGTGTCATTATTAAGGTACTTAGACCAACCTCTATCCATCTTATGTAACTAGTCAGGTAGAGTCTCCTCCAAGGGCCAAGTGTATCATTTATCAACATTGGAAAGTGAACTAGGTCTCTCCTTCTAAGTAACAAAGTGTTTATATTCCCTGACAACTCAATCCATGCGACTTTATCAATTCTCACTCCTCCTTTGGAATGAGAATATCTGGACTTCTTCCTAAAACTTCTTAGTATGTGGCCTACTTCTGACACATTGGCACTTAGATCGAGGCTCTACTACTCCTTTAATCTATCACCTCATAATAACTTGTTTTAAACATCTCTTGGTGTGTTCCTAGCATACCTATTCCTTCTTATCCTCATTATTATAACTAGCTTCACCGAGCTTTCTTCCTGTCCTTTGGATCTTATCCACTTCCTTTTCCTGTTTCTACTATTGTTGATATCTTTTCAACCTACTGTACTTATTCTTTAACCTTTGTTTTCTCTCATTCTTATACTTTATCCTTCAAGGATGTCCATCCCATCATCAACTTTAACTTTCATCTTATTTCTGAGTCTTATCTTGATTACTAGTTCTATTACTCCGAGAATTCTAACCTTACGATTTACTCCTACAAGCACATTCTTCACCTTCTGTAACACTTGTAGTTAAGCATAGAAAATTTTTCTTGTATCCCCTTTTTCCAACTTAACTATCAGAACATTATTATTCCCTACCAGCCTTAGTAAGAAATTGCTTATCCTGGATGAATAGGAGCCCCATAAACTATAAGTTCCATCTGAACTAACACGGCTGTGGGAAATATGTGTCATGCCTTAATTCCAAATAAGATACTTCACGTGTTCATTCTCCTTAATATAATCACATATACTGCCCATAGCTTTTTAAACTTCAACCTCGACTTTTCTCATTAGAAACAATTTCATCTATTGAAACTCATCCATAAATAGTACTTCCTCTAGCTCATAATTTAAAACAGTTGCAAACCTTGGTAGCTAACTCCATTTAACTCCTGTTACTATTCTGATCGTCCTTTCATACTTAACACTAGGTACGTACTTACTATCATTCTCATATCAGGAAATTATGTATGAATTGGTGCCTACCAAACTCTCAAATAACTAGGTCTCATTGACTTAGTCTCTGTTCCTTATATAACCTTCTAGAACCAAAAGCACAAGCTAAACTTGAAAAGAAAGAAAAATATCCTCTTATATTCAACTACGCCGATTGTCCATATAATAACGTTTAACCTATGTTTTTTAGTCTTTCTCTTCAAATTTCATCATCTCTTAGCACAATTGTGCTCTACCTATAAGGTATCATCTGCATGAACCCTTTACCGTACCATTGTCCTTCCTGATATAATATTTTATAATTTATTAACTTTACTTATACTCGACCTATGATTCATATCTATTATCATTTATATTGTGCCCTTAACTTTTGTTGATTCCTGAAAGATTTCTCTTACTAATAGATTCTTCCAACACTAATTCCACCCTTATCTATGGTCATTAATTTGATGCTTGAACTTTCTAGTGATTTATAACCACCCAGGCTTGTCACTTCTCATTCTACCGCTACTGTCGTTCTGTCATTATTACTTCACTGCAAAGTGATTCTGTTTGTCACACTAAAAATGTTTGCCTAACATTTATAATGAACCTCAACTACCTTTTCACTATCTCAAAAGTCTAACCTAAAGCCTCTGTGTCAT
Organism: Hevea brasiliensis; assembly: GCF_030052815.1. Taxonomy (NCBI): domain Eukaryota; kingdom Viridiplantae; phylum Streptophyta; class Magnoliopsida; order Malpighiales; family Euphorbiaceae; genus Hevea; species Hevea brasiliensis. The sequence goes on from NC_079510.1 coordinate 51,153,115, forward strand.
TACCTATCATTCTTTTCCTCGCATCATACCTATTTGACCCCTTAGATTGACTTTTATTCAACTTACTGCTTACTAACTTTTCTTTCTCTACCTAATTATGTAATCCGCAATACGACTGCACACCTTCTAGCTTTTGCTCATTATTATAGTATTCCTCGCCTAATCTTCTTGATACTGTTAACAAATTAAAAGAATCTTGCTCCATTGCTATCCACTTCACTTTAGAAAATAGGGAATAAATAAAGTATGATCCAATCATGTAACTCCAAGCTCTATGTTTTAACCCCTGTCACAATCTCAGCTACATTATGCTATGAGTATCACATTCCTAGATTCCATACCTCCATCACTATTCTCACTAATATGGTCCCATTTCGGGTTCTCCATCCTTGTCATTTACCTTGACAAAAATAACACTTAGCCTACCCTATATCTTAACTTTGTTCCTTTTATTCTGCGCCCTTCAGGTTGTCATTTCATTTATTTCCTTTGTCTTACCCAAAATAGAACTTGACTATTCTATTCCCGGTTCCATTCTTCTTCCTAACATGACAGCTGTACTTGCTAACTATATCTTTCAGGGTCTCTATCGCGTTATCATATGTCTGTGCCACTCAGATTTGGTCCTTTGACCACTCTAGCTAGTACTCCCACTGGCATTTAGATTATATTGCATCTGCAATCAATTGTCCAGACTTTCATTCTGCACTTTCTTTATCCATTGACCTTCTATGATTTATCTTTGCTAATTTATTACTCTTAATACTGTTATAATTAAATTATACTATTGTTTTGAACAATATGAAGTTAGAAAAGAATTCAGGAAATTACAGTCATACTTTTATTGTATGATTTCTATTCTTATCCTTTAGCTTACATAATACCCTAACTTGCTGCAACAAAGGTACTACATTTACCACCTTGCCCAAAACCATGTCAAATTAATGTCTCTCTTATCATATTATAGCTCTGTAAATCATCAATTCATAGTTTCGACCTTCTCTAGGTAGTAGGGTTGTACTTTATTCCATACTGATACACACAAGGTATTCTATTCTCACTAAGTTCTAAGCAAAATGTTTATCGTTCTGCAAAAGCCATCCAAAATTCCATACCTAAGACTAGATGGTCTCACTCTATAGGTATCACCTTTACTTTGCAACTAGTCCAAAACCTCTGGTCTGATGGCAACTCTTACTGTAACTCTAGCTCATGCTAGGGTAACTGAGTCACTGACTCTAGTTACCACCCAACTGTGACCTTTCAATATTCTAACTCTAGACTCCTAACTAGGAGTTCCCAACTCCTCTGCAAATATAAAACTCTGTTCTAGCATAACTGTACCAAAACAGAAGCCATCCGCAAACACCCTCATTATGGAGCACCACGGGGATGCACGCAGCTCTACACAATAATCTCATGTCGGTACTGTAATCTGCAGCTTACAGAGCAGACATCGAGAACATTGTATAGTTACTACGATACGTCCCGACAGACTAGGTCTCCCAATTTCTTATCTCTCTTGAATCTTCTATTATCAAAAACTTATTCTGACTGGGTCATCTACTGATGATTGTCAGCAGTGGTATCCTCATTCTTATCTAGGCCAACTGTACTTTCAAGACTCACTTTTATGTACTCGTGCCTTGCACGAAATGGGCACACCATTTAAACCCATACTGACAAAAATATAGTATTTATTGGAGTACATATCCTCATGATAGACCTCAACATGTCTACTAACTCTATTTCACCTTTTTATGTACTCCACGAAAATCAAGACACTAACTGAGGCACTTTTATAGTTCCCGAGGTATAACGCAAAATCTAGAAACAAGGAATTATAGAAAAAGACGAAACGGAATCCTATACTCCGCATGTAACATCCTAACAAGACTCCTTTTACACTCCCAATTATATTATTTCCCATGAATCTAGAGCCTAAGCTCTGATACCAACTTTGTCACGACCCAACCTATGGGCCGGACCCAAGACTAGGACACAGGCGACTTAAAGCCCCCGAGGCCCGTAGTAAGCCTAACTATTCCTCAAATCCATAACCAGGCTCACAATTTAGACCCAATATGCATATAAGATAATTTAAATTAAACTGTTATAATTTCATTTTGGGCCAACTTAGCCCAGAACTTTTCAGAAAACTAAAATCAGGGGAGCCCAGCTCAACCCTGTTACCTCATTTACAAAATGTTTAAATACCATACAAATCTTCATTTATAAATCTCAAAAATTTAAATTAACACAATTTCTAACAAGGTCCACACTATTACTAACACATGCGGAGTTCTAGATTTCAAATTTTGAAAAATAAATAAACAATTAAATAACCGACGTTAAACCTGCAAGGAAGAAAGCAGGTTGCTCTGTAAAAGAACTCCTCCTGTAGCCTGGAAAAATAGATGAACAGGAGTGAGCGTTCAACTCAGAGAGTAAAATATCAATTTTAACCATAATCTCTATAACTATCTAAAACTAATGCACCCTGTAGAGTGAAATGCAACATCAGCAATAATTTCGCATCATAACAGCAAAAAGGTAATTTGGAGCACTCACACACCCAGTAATATCAATCATAATATATGGAGCCGATCCCTATACTGACTCTCTTAAATCCAACCTTGTGCCAGCGAAGAACTCAGCTCGGACTTCCACTTAATAACCAAATCGGGGTCCCAGCGAAGAACTCAAGCCGTGTCTACCCCGAAGGACCGGGTCCCAGCGAAGATCTCAAGCCGTGTCTACCCGTCCTATCCATAGTCCACACCACATCACACGCACGCACACTGCTCCAAATTACCACAACAACATCCATGGCACTTAACAGTTATGAATGCAACATAAAACGTGCCTAGAGTTTAACTACATAGATATTTACATATAAGTGATGCATGGGCATGCTTGAACATATAATAATATCGAAATTACAATTAAAATTAATATTTTACTCACAGTACACTGATGACTATTGTGGCTGCTGGATGCAGAAAAATAGCTGACCTCGATCACCTAATAATTAAATTATAAATTTTATTAGTACTAAGTTAAGATAAAACTCTAAAGAGGCAATAGACAGCCTAATTCATGCCGGAAATCCAGCAGAGTTTCCCCTATACCTGGGACCTACCCAACTTGCAAAAAGGCTCAAATAACACTTCTAAATTCTCAATTTCCACAACCACATCTCATCAATATCACATGGCCCCTCCTGGGCCCTCCAAATAAGACAATACTCAAAATCTTAAAAATTACGTTTTAGTCCCTATAATTGACATTTTTCAAAAATTCACTCAAACAAGCTCTAAAAATTCTAAAATTTTGCCCCGCGGTCCTTAATAATATTATAAGGCTATTGCAAAATGAATTATAATTTTTTAATCGCCCATGAATATTTTATTCAAGAATTTTACTCGATTCTATAAGTTTCCAACATCTAAAATATTCTTAATTTAACCTAATTAAATATTCACATATTTAAACCTCCATCCTCAAGCTTCAACTAATTATATAAAATTTAATTATCTTAATTTCAAATAATCTTATATGCCCATATGCTAAAAATCTAACTAAATTCCATCTATATTTTTCAAAAATATTCTACAATCACTCAAAAATTCAACAAACACCATAGAATATCTCCAAATAATTTTACTTTCATCATATATTTTTCTTAGAATTTTTCTCCAATTTTTTCTGTTTAAGAAACACTGTATTTATGCTCCACAGACAGAGAAATAATAAAAATTATCTTACCCGAAGTTTATCTGTGTCTCAAAAATTCCAAAAATTTATAAGGAAGCCTCTGGAAGTTGAATTATCTCCATAGCCACCCCAGCCACCACCGCATCGCGGTGGCCGGCCGTCGGTCGCCGGCGACATTTGCCGGATCTGATCATACCACCATATTCCTCTCCTCTTCCTCAGTCTATAGGTGGTCTCGGATCGTCGATCCAACGGTTGGATCGTCGTAGATCTAACGAAAAAGCTTGAAAAACCCGAAACTTCTCTCCTCCATATCTCACTCATCCGACCTCCATTTGCTGCAAAATTGGTATCAAAAGAAAGCTCTCGGAACAAGATTTCTAACGCCACCTGAATCGCCTCGATCGGACGTCGGATGAAGCTGGAATCGCGCCAGAAAGTCACTGCCCACTGTGCGCGCATTTTCTCTCTCATCTCCCTCTCTTGTTGCCGTTTCTGGTGTCTGGCCATCGCCGGAGGGTCGCCGGCCGGGTGGGAAGCTGCTTGGGAGGTCGCCGGTCAGGAGAAAGAAAGAAAGAAGAAGAAGAGAGGGAAGGAGAGGAAAGAAGAGAAATTGGGGAGGGGTCCTCCGGTTGTTCTTTTTAATTTTTTTTTTTTTTTTTTATAATAAAAAGTTGGCAGTGTGACAGTGGAAATCCACTGTCACACGCCAAAGTCAATTCAATTTTTTTTTTTGTGGTTGTTACATTTACTAACTAGTTTACTACTGTTGCCAAAATTTCATTAGTTTGTTAAATGATCAGAGTTGCTCAACTTTGCACAAAAAGACAAAATAACGGCTATTTTATCTTGAGCAGAGTGTATAATGTTCCAAAAAAGGTTTCAAACGGACTAAAATAATTTGGGACTATAAATACACCTTCTTTACTTCATTTTACACTTGATGAAAGCTTACATTTGAACTCCAACTTTGATTTTTCATTTATTGTTTTCATTCAAGAGCTTTGAAGTCTTTGAGCTGGCATTGGCAAATCTACTCATCTCTTCTTTATAGCTTGATTTGTATTAAGTGAGAGTGAGTACTAAAACTTTGAATTGCATTTAAGAGAGGTTGTACAAGCACCTATTGAAGCTTTAGAGTGTGAGTGCTTGAGATAGCACTTGTCAAAGGTTCAAGCTACCTTGGTAAAAGCTTGGTGTTGAAAAAGTGTAAAGGGCTTTTGGTCTCTTGCTTTTAAAAGAGCAAATAGTGGAGAGAAGACTCAAAGAAGGTTCTTTGAGAGAGTGGATGTAGACTAGTTAAGTCGAACCACTATAAAAATCATTGTGTTTGATCTCTCTAACCTTAACCTCTTTACTTTTGTGCAATTTAATTTTTATACATGACATTGAATGTTGAATGAATAGATTGAGTTGGTATATTTGAGAATTTATGAGTATGATGAGAAACTAGTTGAATATCTTATGATGCATGTTATGTTAAAAATTACTATAAATATTGATTAAAGCTTGAATTGCAATTTAGGGACACTTCATTAAAATACATATCACTGTCATTATATATTAAGGAGCACCTAGTTGAACAAAGTCATAATTTTTCATTAGGCTACAGGGAATTTAATTGAATGTTGAATGAATAGATTGAGTTGAATGAATAGATTGAGTTGGTATATTTGAGAATTTATGAGTATGATGAGAAACTAGTTGAATATCTTATGATGCATGTTATGTTAAAAATTGCTATAAATATTGATTAAAGCTTGAATTGCAATTTAGGGACACTTTATTGAAATACATATCACTGTCATTATATATTAAGGAGCACCTAGTTGAACAAAGTCACAATTTTTCATTAGGCTACAAGCAAGGGCCGAAAAATTATTAAAGTCCAATTCACCACCCTCTTGGACTATTTTGGGACAATAAATTGGTATCAGAGCTTGTCTCTCTTGCTTAGGGTGTTACAACTTTGGAGTGATCCATAATGGCTGGTTCATCTAGCAACACTGCCGGTATACCCGCACCACTAGCTGAAGGCTACTCAATTACTAGACCACTACTCTTCAATAGCACTAATTATTCATTTTGGAAAGTAAGAATGAGAAATTTCATACAATCTGTAGATATTGATGCATGGAGAATTATTAAAAATGGTCCACATGTTCCTAAAAAGAATGGTCAAGGAACTACAAAAGTACCAAAACATGAAGATGAATATGATGACAATGATTGGAAGAAAATTTCTATAAATGCTAAAGCTATTAATATTTTGCATTGCTTACTTGACCTTAATGAATACAATCGTGTTTCAGGATGTCAATCTGCTAAGGAAATTTGGGATAAGCTTGAGGTCACTTATGAAGGAACTGATGTCGTCAAGGAGTCCAAAGAAAACCTCCTTATCCGAGATTATGAGCTATTCGAAATGAAGCCAGGAGAATTAATTGCGGATATGAGTACAAGGTTTACTGATCTTGTAAATCTTCTCAAAGCACTTGGTAAAAGATTTGAGGAAGCTAAACTTGTGAAGAAAATTCTTAGATCAATTCCAAAATCTTGGGAAGCAAAGACTACAGTTATCCAAGATACCAAAGATTTTAAAACTTTCACTTATGATGAACTCATTGGATCTCTCATTGCACATGAGATGGTATATAAGAAAGATGAAGTTGAAAATGAGCAAAAGAAGAAGAAAAACATTGCTCTCAAGTCAAACAAGGATGAAGATAAGAAGAAAGGAGTTGCATTCAAAGTTGACTCAAGTGACAACTCAAGTGCTTCAAGTGATGATGATGATGAAATGGCTATGCTTGCAAGAAAATTCAAAAGAGCTTTCAAGAAGGGAGGAAGCAAATACAAGAAATTCTTGAAAAAGTATACTTCTAAGGATAAACATTTCAGGGATTCAAAAGAAGAAATTGTATGCTATGAGTGTCACAAACCTGGACATATCAAGCCCAAATGTCCATTACTCAAAAAGAAGAAAGGAAAAGAAGATAGGAGCAAGAAAGCTATGAAAGTAGTATGGAGCAACAGTGAAGAATCTTCAAATGATGAATCAAGTGACAAAGAGACTGCTCTTCTTTGTATGATGGCACTTGAAGAGAAAGTCGAGAGTTCACAAAAGGAAGAAGAAAGTGACAATGAGGTAAACTCTTATGAATCTCCTAATGTAGAAGAACTTGAACTTGCATTTGCTAGAGTATATGATGAGTATAGAAATTATAAGAGAAAGTGCACTAAAATGAATTTAGAAATTGAATCATTGAGATCACAAAATATTGCCATGTCCAATGTGTATAAAGAAAATGAATTTTACAAAGGACAAATTGCCTTGTTTAAAGAACTAGATTTAGAGTTGAAAATCTCAAAAGAAACTTGTGAAATGCTCATTGAGAAAAATAAAGTTCTTGAAGCTAAAATAGAATCTTTGAAAAATGATTTGGCAAAATTTATAAAAGGAAAAGAAACTCTAGATGTACTTCTTGGAAACCAAAGAATTTCAAATGAAAAATATGGAATTGGTTTTGTTGGTTTCATGAACTATGGCAAATACAAGAATTATTTCATTAAAGCATCTACATCCTCTTTGCCCAATGTCACATGTTATTATTGCAATAAAAGAGGTCATATGATTAGTTCTTGTGCACTTAGGAAGGATCTTCTTAAGGTAAAGAAGGTATGGGTGCCAAAGGGAACCTTACCTAAAGTCACTAACCCCTAAGGACCCAAAGTTGCTTGGGTACTTAAAGCTCAATGATTAAATTTCAGGTTTGTTTTAAAGGGATAAAGAAAAGTGAAAAATGGTATATAGATAATGGTTGTTCAAAGCACATGACCAGTGAAAAGGACAAGTTTTCAAAAATCACAATGGAAGATGGAGGACATGTAAAATTTGGAGACAAAGGGAAAGGAAAAATAATTGGAAATGGCACAATTGGAACCAAACCCTGTATTGAAGATGTGTCGCTTGTTGAAGGATTGAAATACAACTTACTAAGTGTAAGCCAACTTTGTGATAAAGGTTTTGAGGTATTTGGAAAAGAAAATATAATATCAAGTCAAGAAACGGAACAAATTGATGACAAAGATGAAGAAACTCAAGGAGATACCACAATAGATGTCCATAATGACAATAAAGATCAAATCAATGAAGAAATGCCAAATTTGGAAGAATTACAAGTAAATGAGCCCCAACATGAAGATTTACCTAAAGAATGGAGATTCCATAGAAATCATCCCCTAGAAGACATTATTGATGATCCATCTCAGAGGATGATGACTAGAGCACAATTGAGAAGATATTTTGGTAATGTTGCTTTTGTTTCACAAATTGAACCCAAATGTTTTGAAGATGCTCAAAATGATAAAAGTTGGATTCTTGCCATGCAAGAAGAACTAAATCAATTTGAGAGAAATAAAGTTTGGAATTTAGTGCCTAAACCAAAAGATCATTCAATTATTGGTACTAAATGGGTTTTTAGAAATAAAATGGATGAAAAAGGCAATGCTGTTAGAAACAAAGCTAGACTAGTGGCTCAAGGCTACAACCAAGAGGAAGGGATTGATTTTTATGAAACCTTTGCTCCGGTTGCTAGAATTGAAGCTATTAGAATGTTGTATACCTTTGCATGTTACAAGGACTTTATGCTTTATCAAATGGATGTTAAGAGTGCATTTTTAAATGGTTATATTGATGAGGAGGTGTATGTTGCACAACCTCCAGGCTTTGAAAATCATGAGCATCCAAATCATGTTTATAAACTTACTAAAGCTTTATATGGTTTAAAACAAGCTCCTAGAGCATGATATGAAAGACTTAGTAAATTCCTTTTACAAAATGATTTCCAAAGAGGCAAAATGGACACAACACTTTTTGTTAAGAAGCATCATAATGATATGCTCATTATGCAAATTTATGTTGATGATATAATTTTTGGTGCTACTAACGAATCTCTTTGCAAGAAATTTTCTAAGATTATGCAGAATGAATTTGAAATGAGCATGATGGGTGAGCTCACATTCTTCCTTGGGCTTCAAATTAAGCAAATGAAAGATGGCATCATCATAAATCAATCAAAGTACATCAAGGATATGCTAAAGAAATTTAAAATGGAAGATTTGAAGAGCATGGGCACTCTTATGAGTTCAACAATTAAAATGGACAATGATGAAAAAGGTAAAGAAGTAGATACAAAGCTTTATAGAGGTATGATTGGCTCTCTTTTGTACCTTACTGCATCTAGACCAGACATACACTTTAGTGTTTGCTTGTGTGCAAGATTTCAATCATGTCCAAAAGAATCTCATCTAAGTGCAGTTAAAAGGATCTTTAGATACCTCATTGGCACATACTCAATTGGTTTATGGTATCCAAAATGTGAATCATTTAATTTTGTTGGTTATAGTGATTCCGATTTTGCTGGAAGTAGATTGGATAGAAAAAGTACTTCAGGTAATTGTCAATTTCTTGGTCTTACACTAGTTTCTTAGCACAGTAAGAAACAAACTTTAGTAGCTTTATCTACAGCTGAGGCAGAATATATAGCTGCTGGTAGTTGTGTTTCTCAAATTTTATGGATGAAACAACAATTGGAAGATTTTGGTTTAAAATATAATCTTGTTCCAATTAGGTGTGACAAACACAAGTGCCATAAACTTGATCAAAAATCCAGTCCAACATTCAAGAACAAAACATATTGAGATCAAACATCATTTTGTTAGAGATCATGTTCAAAATGGAAATATCAAAATAGAATTTGTTGCCTCTGAAAATCAACTTGCTGATATTTTTACAAAACCACTTAATGAGGAAACCTTTTGTAAAATTAGAAGGGAAATTGGTATGAGTGAACCACTTGCTTGAAATTTAAGTCATAGTAATCTAATATGTTTGCATATTATCCAACGTGTCAGTAATTTGCTGTTATAAAAATTTGCTGAGAAAATCTAAAGAACATTAGCTAACTTATTTGTGTACTTGAGAAATTAGTTTACTAAGTTGTATGCTAATGTTGCATGACTAAAATTAGTTTGCTGTATCGTGTACTGTTCAAATTTCAAACCAAAAAGTGATTGTGCTTGAAACTCTCTGCACGTCAAACAATGCACTCACCTATTCACATTTGGTATCACATTCTCAGTGCTGTGTTAGACATATAGAAATATATATATGTGCATATAGAGATAGATAGACATATTTGAAATAAAAAAAAAAAGTTCTGATAAGGTATACTAGAATAGAAAAGCGCGGGACTCAAGAAACTTAAACCTCTGCTACACGAAACCGTCACCCATTTTTTCTCTCTCCTCTGCACAGGCTTACGGCACTACTCGTCCAAAATATTTTTTTTTGGCAAATCTAACCCATTTTCATCAGACCGCTTATCTCTCTCATTTCTCCTTCATTCATCACTGCACCGAAAGCCATTTTAGATTTCACCATTCTTTTTAGTCTCTATTTCCCATCGATGGCTCGTACTAAACGCAAAACCCCTGATGCTGCTGCTGCTTCGTCATCCTCGTCGCCATCTGAAGATCTCCCTGTCGCCGCATTACGGAAAAAATTGAAGGAAAAGAAGAACACACCTAAACCTGAATCAACTAGTGCATCCTCCGACCCATCTAAGGTTGTTGAACCTGCTGTATCAGCACTAGAAAAGAAAAAGGGGGGGAAAATGCGAGGGATTGATACCCAACGCAAAAAGGGTGCTGCCCAATCTTCGGGTTCTGTTGATAAAGCGCTGCTTGATTATAAATTCATCAAATGGGATTACTTTGGTCAGGTAAATTTTCAATTCAAAGAACTTTTTGAATTTCAAGAATGGACAACTGTTTGTGAGTGTACAAATGCTTATTACCCTAGACTGGTTCAAGACTTTTATAGAACTCTAAGAACAGTTGATGACGAATACAAATTTGAAGTTGTTTTGAATGATAGTGCGTATGTTATTTCTGTTAAGATGATTGCTAAGGCTTTGAAATTACCTAATGATGGAAATAAAATCTCTACTCATAGAGATGTTGCTACGGTTCCAGGCTTTAACTTGGCTGAGTTTGAAAATGAGGTCTTTCCTGCCAACACTGCCACCAGTGAAAAGTCCACTAGCACAAAAGCTTTTCAATATATTAAAATCATTCACAGTACAGTGAATTACATTTTCTGTCCTAAGTCTGGCAACTATAGCTATTTGAGTTACCTGGATATGTGCATCATGTGGCATATTGTTAATAGAGTAAGGATGAATTTAGCTTATCTGATTTTCAAGAATATGTGTAAAGCTTATGGGATTGGAAAATTACCTTATGCACATCTCTTGACTGCTTTGTTTAAAGAGTTGGATGTAAATGTCTCTAAGGAAAGTTCTAGGACAGATTTGATTGTGCTTAGAGAAATTCACTCTGATATTGATGGAAGAAAGAAATGGTTTGAAAAAGGTGGTTCTTTCTCAGCTAAAGTTGGTTTAGATTCTCCAAGTGAGTTTATGAGTGAGCTTAAAGGGCTAAAAACTTCTATTAATGAGCAATTTAGTACAACACATCAGTCTATTGAACTTCTGAGAAAATTTGTGGATGTGGTAGATTACAAAGTGAGCCATTTGCTTACTCAAAATGAGGAATTAAAGAAAATGATTGTAGGTCTTCAGCAGGCAAGGGAAACTGGTTTCTCAACCAAAGTTGAGATTGCTGTACCTGCAAATGGTGCCTCTTCCCCTGCTACTCAAGTCTCTACTCATGGTACTTATGGGGTTGAAGATACTAGGCTTGGTGAGTCTCCAGCTACTATGGCACATGAAAGTGAACAAGTGGTTGAATCTAAAATTGAACCTGCAGCTGAAGCCCCTGTTGAACATGCTAGTGAACAGGTTGTTGAACCTGAAGTTGGACCTACAACTGATGTCCCTATTGAGCATGGTAGTGAAAAGGTTGTAGAACCTGAAAGTGAGCTAGCTGTTGAGCCTCAGAGTGAACAACTTTTAGAACCTGCAACTGCCTCTACACAGCAAAAGGAAGCCTCTCTAAAGGATCACCAAGAGAGTGCTCCATCTTAACTCTTTGCAGCTACTGCACCTCCAGCCAAGAAAGGTAGAAAAAGATCTAAGTCTATGGTATCAAATCCATACCAGTCCCTAGCTGCTGTCTTTCAAACCCCCTCTGATGAAGATGAGCCACAGAAGCATGACCAGTTGGCTGACCAAGGTTCTCAGCCACCTGCTGCTAAACCTTCCAGGAAGAAGATGGTGCCTTCGAAAGCTACTCGAAGGAGCAAAAGACTAAATGATTAGAACATAATCTAGATTCTTTAGTTTCCTATCTGCATTTTTAGTTTACTAGTATGCTTGCTACTATTGTTGACTGATTTTTCAGTTTGCTACTGTTTACCTTACTGCGTTTAACTTTGGGCTAACTTGATTCTTTTTGGGTTAATATCTCCTGTTTCCTTTTTGGATGATGACAAAAAGGGGGAGAATAGGATGGATATGTGTTTATACTTGTGTTTATACTTTGACAAATGGAAGTATGTTTATGTGCATATTTTTTTTTTTTGAGAATATTGTGAATATCATATGAACATGCATTATAGCATAAACTTAGGGTGAGCTTTTGTATAGCTAATAAATTTCTTGGAAATTATGTGCATATATTTAGGGGGAGCACTTTCTACATACTAACTTGCTTGGATTCACGTAAACTTTCACACACTTTTATTTTTTATTCAATTGAGTTTTGTCATCATCAAAAAAGGGGAGATTGTTGACCCCGTGTAGCTCAAAATGAGCATTGATTTTGATGATAACAAAACTCAAATAGAATCTATCTAACCCAACTTTAAAGTGATGTGTAGATTCTTTCTCTTATTCACAAAGAATCTTTGAAATTGCATCTAAGGAGGAAGAATACTCAAAGGCATCTCAAGACAAATCCAAGATGAGAAAGGACAAGATTATGTAAGCCAAGACTCAAGGTAAAGGTATGAAAGACATAGAGATAGAAATTGAGTCTTAGGACTTATGTGAAAAGAATAGATGAAAGTTTAGTCTAATGGAGCTCAAAATTAAATTTTCTTTTAAAAATTTTCTCTCATCATGATCTTGGATATTACTATTGGAAAATATTTTTTCTTAAGGTCTAAATCAGATTTTTTAAAATATTACAAGTTGAGACATGCAGCTGTTGTATTAGTTTGCTAACTTGTTTGCTAAAATATTAGTTTGCTAATGAGTTTGCTAAAACATTAGTTTACTAACTAGTTTACTACTGTTGCCAAAATTTCATTAATTTGCTAAATGATCAGAGTTGCTCAACTTCGCACAAAAAGACAAAATAACAGCTATTTTGTCTTGAGCAGAGTGTATAACGTTCCAAAAAAGGTTTCAAAAGGACTAAAATGATTTGGGACTATAAATACACCTTCTTTACTTCATTTTACACTTGATGAAAGCTTACATTTGAACTCCAACTTTGATTTTTCATTTATTGCTTTCATTCAAGAGCTTTAAAGTCTTTGAGCTACCATTGGCAAATCTACTCATCTCTTCTTTATAGCTTGATTTGTATTAAGTGAGAGTGAGTACTAAAACTTTGAATTGCATTTAAGAGAGGTTGTACAAGCACCTATTGAAGCTTGAGAGTTCGAGTGCTTGAGATAGCACTTGTCAAAGGTTCAAGCTACCTTGGTAAAAGCTTGGTGTTGAAAAAGTGCAAAGAGCTTTTGGTCTCTTGCCTTTAAAAGAGCAAATAGTGGAGAGAAGACTCAAAGAGAGTTCTTTGAGAGAGTGGATGTAGGCTAGTTAAGCCGAACCACTATAAATCATTGTGCTTGATCTCTCTAACTTTAACCTCTTTACTTTTGTGTAATTTAATTTTTATACATGGCATTGAATGTTGAATGAATAGATTGAGTTGGTATATTTGAGAATTTATGAGTATGATGAGAAACTAGTTGAATATCTTATTATGCATGTTATGTTAAAAATTACTATAAATATTGATTAAAGCTTGAATTACAATTTAGGGACACTTTATTGAAATACATATCACTGTCATTATATATTAAGGAGCACCTAGCTGAAAAAAGTCACAATTTTTCATTAGATTACAAGTAATGATCGAAAAATTGTTAAAGTCCAATTCACCCTCTCTTGAACTATTTTAAGACAACATTTTATCAAATAGCAGAGGCTACAGAATTCCTGTTAGGAGCTACCATCTTTGCTGTTGAGATGTTTGTGCTTGAGATCGAGCGACTAATGGATATTGTGTAGATGCAGCCTAGCTTTATGTTTTTCAGTGAGAAGGAAAAACACTGACAACTCCTGTTTCCTGTCAGTTCTGATTATATACACCCAATTCTTTAATGAATTTAGAAATTTCTGCTTCAAATCAAAATAATGTGTCTAATTACAAGTGTAATCAGGATTCTTGTTAAACACACTCCTTTTTTGAGATGCTTGTTAAACACACTCTGTTCCAGAGAGATTATTTATGTGCATATTAGAAAATGGAAAATTTTTTACCCAGTGAAGAGTTATTGCGTTTCGTTAATCAATGAATATAATATGTTATGTACCAAATGACATTATTTTGTACAAAAATTAATAAACAAAATTGATTAAAACTCATTTCATTCGTGTGACACTTGATCGGATCGATTTAATCAACGAATCCAATTTTAATAAGGTTTCAGGATTTTCGATCTTAGAAGCAATCCTTATTGCTTTATATAAAAAAGAAAAATCCTTACTGACCGCAGGCCCAATTTGTAATTTTTAGTTGAACAAGTCAAAATGATTTGGTTGATGCCCATAATGATTCGAAATTAAATCAGACCGACCCACTTGCTAGGTTACCAAACTCAAACAATGATTAGATTTCCAACCAAACAATATTATGTCCATATATATAATATATTCTAATAAATATAAATAAATAAAAACCACAGATTGAGACCTGGCCCCATAAAGCCATTTGAAGAAAAGGCCCACTTGCAATTGATGTGGACTCCACCATCAATCACCTTACCTATTGTCCTCATCTCATCTCTCACCTTGTTAACTCCGTCAAAACGTTAGCCTCCGTCTGCCTAAACCTAGTTAACATTGGATTCCAAACGGCTACCAGACGCTATACTTTAACTCGTCAACTAAGGCACGACACATTATTTGTACACGTGTCCAAAACCCATTGCGTGAATTTCTCCGTTGCCGTGACGAAGTCGGTTATCTCCTGTTCTATAAATAAAACGCCGCACGCCTTGCCTTTCCACCGTTGTTATTCACTTATTCTCTTCCCTTCTCTCGTGAAGCTCTCGGAAATTAATCAAAAAGCCCCTTCAAGGTAAAATTTAAGTTACTTTTTGTGTGTTTCAAGCTGGGTTTCATGTTTTGTTGGTTCTGTTTCGCTAAATTAGGATTCTTTTTTCACTATACAGATGCAGATCTTCGTTAAGACCCTCACCGGAAAGACGATAACTCTCGAGGTCGAGAGCAGCGACACCATCGATAACGTCAAAGCCAAAATCCAGGACAAAGAAGGAATCCCTCCAGACCAGCAGCGTCTCATCTTCGCCGGAAAGCAGCTTGAGGATGGCCGTACCCTGGCCGATTACAACATCCAAAAGGAGTCAACCCTCCACCTTGTCCTTCGTCTCCGCGGTGGCATGCAGATCTTTGTCAAAACCTTGACCGGAAAGACTATTACTCTGGAGGTCGAGAGCAGCGACACCATTGATAACGTTAAGGCTAAGATTCAGGATAAGGAAGGGATTCCCCCAGACCAGCAAAGGCTCATCTTTGCTGGAAAACAGCTCGAGGACGGTCGCACTTTGGCCGATTATAATATTCAGAAGGAATCTACCCTTCACCTCGTGCTCCGTCTGCGTGGAGGGATGCAGATTTTCGTTAAGACCTTGACTGGAAAAACTATTACCCTCGAGGTGGAGAGCAGCGACACTATTGATAATGTCAAGGCAAAAATACAGGACAAGGAGGGTATCCCACCAGACCAGCAGAGGCTGATCTTCGCCGGGAAACAGCTGGAAGATGGCCGGACTTTGGCTGATTACAACATTCAGAAGGAATCCACTCTCCACCTTGTGCTCAGGCTTCGTGGAGGGATGCAGATTTTCGTTAAGACCCTGACTGGGAAGACCATCACTTTGGAGGTGGAGAGCAGCGACACCATTGATAATGTGAAAGCGAAGATTCAGGATAAGGAGGGTATTCCTCCTGATCAGCAGAGGCTCATCTTTGCTGGGAAGCAGCTGGAGGATGGAAGGACTCTGGCTGATTATAACATCCAGAAAGAGTCGACCCTTCACCTTGTCCTGCGTCTTCGTGGTGGGTTCTGAGTAGTTTCTAAGTTTCTACTATGAATTTGTGGTGTCTGGGAGTTCTAAATTATTGGGTCTCTCTTATTTTCAGATGTGATGTGTGATTGGCCTTTGCAAGGCCTTGTGAATAATGTTTGTATTTTCCTTATCGTTTATTAAATAAAAATTCATCTATTTCTGTTCCATTCATTTGTGGTTTATTGTACTGCTGTTTGATTTTAGTAATGTAAAGCTCCTTGGTTAGAGTTTATTTCAAAAAAAAAAAAAAAAAGAAGAGAATTTGTGATCATCAATCCTTATGTTAAAAGCAAATCAATCCTTGTGATTTTTGCTGTTAAACAATCCTTTTCTTGAGCCTTCGAGTCTTCATCTGCAAAACCATGCACAAGAAGGGTTAAACGCTGTCCTTATGCCCGTCCCCTTGTTATTTGTGCCACCCTAAAGCCCAATCCTAAATTTCCCCATCAGAAAAAGAAAGAGGAGGAGGAGAGAGATATCTTTAGTTTATATGAATTTTCATGCCCACCCTTTAATACGAGTTACTTGTATAGTTTAAATTAAAAAAGTGGTTCGTAAATTGAGGGAGCTGGATTTGTGAATATCTGTAAGTGCGTTAGGTAGGCTGGGCTTATTGCGGTCAGGAGTACTCTCCGATATAAACCTTTTATTTTCAATTTTATAGTTTTCTTACTCTTTCTCACTCCTCTCTTTAAACGAGATCAGGTACTTTCCTCTTCTTAAAATTTATAATCTTCATTTTAATAATCTCTTTAATTTCCTTTTTTTTTATTATCCTACAATTCCCGTCTTCATTTCTTTGTCATGATTCATGGTCATGATTGAGGTTAACATCTCATCTAATTATTTTTAAGGTTTGTTGAATTGGTTGGATTTTTTATGTGGTGTAGCCCTGTCACTGAGTAGATTGATGGGCGTTTTGGACATTGAAAGTTTCAGTCTCAATTTCTTCGGCAGTGGCTTGTGTTAGGAATGCAAATGCTGAAGAGGAACCCTTGATAGGAAGCCTTGTTTTGTAGGAGAAGTGGGAAAAAGATAACCCGTCTTCAGTCACCTTTTCTTCTCTTTCTGATGGTATTATTATTATTATTCAAATTGGATAATCTTTTGTCATGGATATTCAAATTGCAATTTGGCCTCTTAGGCAGAAATGAATATGATTGAGCCTGAACCTCAGGATGACGAGGCAAATATTTGAATACCTAGTTGATTTAACAAGCAGAAATAAGTTTGTTGTACCCAAATTTGCTTGCCACTATCTTCTATTGTTGAAAGTATATGTGTCAACCATTTTAAACCAATCTCACGGCTAATATGGATGTGCATGCTCACTATTTAATTCCTAAGGAGTTGGTAAGGTGACTAAATGTAGTGATTACTGATATGATTTTCATTCTCTTTATGGTGTATAAACTGGTATTTATTTGTTGTCTCCTTGATGTTATTCATTTTGTTGTTTTTCTTGTTTGATGAATTCAAACTGGCTTGGGCTAATTGCAGTAGCTACCTGTTGCAGCTGTAAGTTCTTGTATTTAAAACCAAGGGAAATATTTGTTACTTTCTTCCCATCAATTGATCAAAACCAAGGTTCATGTCTGAACTCGACGTCCAAATTCCTAAGGCCTTGGGTATGTCCATTCTTCATTTGTTATTCAGTTTTGCCTGGAAACTCTTAGCACCTTGGAGCTATTGCTATTATGATTTTAACAGGAAAAGAACTAAAAGTGAATAACATAACGCCACAAGAATGCAGCAATGATAACTTCTAAATTTTCATCCTGATTCAAGAGCAGCAATGATAACTTCTAAATTTTCATCCTGATTCAAGAGCCTTCTTAATACTTTAGCTATCAAAGTTGGGAGTATTCTCTGTTGTGAACTGGACCTGAATTGGCACCAAATTATCAAATATCAATTGAGCATGTATTTATATACTGTGCAAGCATTCTGACAGTTCTGGTGCATTGTCTTGTACGGTTTATTCAGATCCATATTCACTGAGGCAAATGCTACGGATTCAGATGGTGGGGCCATGGAATATGTGCATATAGGCAAACAAACAGAGAAATGGAAGGAAAAACCTGTCTAAACTGTCAAAGAAGGAATTAAGCTATAATAAGATTGTGAAGGACCTTAAGAAAGAGTTGTGCTGCAACAGTAATGTTGTCCAGGATCCAGAGCTTGGTCTGGTGTTCTTTTGCTGCATTAATTTCTTTCCTTGTTGCTATTTGTGTGTTCATATGCTTGATTGCTGCAAAATGTTCTATTCACGCAGGCTATTCAGCTTCAAGGTGAAAAAAAGGAAAAATATTTCCACCTTCCTTGACTTATTTAGGTGGTTATGATTTTACATGCCTGAAACCGAGTCAATAGTCGGCGCTCGAATGAAGAATCCAACGTGGCAATCAAAATGTCATACTCGGTTAAATATTCAGACCAAGCAAGGATTGCTTGGGCAGCCCAGACCGAGCAAAAAGATGTTCGGGCAACCTGGACTGAGCAGAACTCTGACCGAGCAGAAGACTGCTAAGAAACAAGAATAGAGTGACAAAGCTCAGCCAGTAACCCAAGCATCAACTCTACTGAATGTCAGCAATGTAAATCAATGATAAGGCCGGATCTTTAGGAAGAAATCTCGAGATATTAACTCAATATTCGTGATTCATGCAATTCTTGTAGATAACTACAATGGCTACTTAGCCTACGGTCTATAAATATGAGAAACAGTGGTTAATCAGATATGTTTACTCTGTCAAATTTTCTACTAAATTCTGTATTCACACTTTCTCTATTTTCAACCAACACCTCTAACTTGAGTCTCAGAGTGGCTAGTCCGAAGACTACCGACCTCACTACTTTCAGGTTCACGTGGCATTTAGACTGGTCATCAGAGACTCACATAAGCATCTCTAAGTATCATTTTGTCCCATGGTTTTGGTAAACAGGCAGGAATAGTGAAGGAAGAGCACATAAAGATTCATGGATTCTCTGTCCATTGTTTCCGTACTCAAGTGGCATCCAGGAAGAGTAACTCTCTCTGGCTATGTGTTCTACATTTCCTTTATCTTCTAATCTTTCATGTATTCTGAAATGTATAAAGAATTAAGTGCATCTTGATACACTATAATGAAGCAAAATGAAATGTACAATGCGTTTATTGTTCAATTGCTTTTAATTTTAATACATTACATTAGTACCTTTGCTTTCAGTTATGTTCTACCAAAGATGAATTAGTTTTGTGATAATTTAACCCAAAAGGAAACAATGGAGGGAGAAGAAAGAGAACAAACTTCTGCAATCTGTAGAAACCATTTTGTTACGTTGGTTGAACTTTTGACTTGTATAGCAGACTCCTAACAATTTCATCTTATTTAGTTGGGTTCAATGGGAAGGTGAAGCCATTTCTTTTTCATTTGGTCATTTACCATATGTTCTGATTCTGCTGCTCGTGGGCCCCCATCCATTAAGGGCTGCACATTGTTCCTAGTGCCGCTTCTATTACTGGTGAGCATAATTCTGATGTTCTATAATTCCATAATCTTTATTCTTTATGCTTTGCACTAAATATATTAATACAAATAATGCTATTAAAAGTTAACAAGATCCAAAACAATTAATTATGCATTGAACCCATTAGATTAACACAGAAAGAGGAAAAAAAAGAGAAAAAAGGAAGCCCTAATCCATTGAACATACTGGCAACCTATCCAAATAGATATAGTGCGGCTACATTAGGTTTCACAATGCCTTTGATCTCTTGAAAGCTTGCAGCTAACTTCAAGTTTTTTCACCTTCTCTAAGGTCATGAGATCAGCATGAATTTTTTGAGGGCCAAACCAAATGCTGATTGGAGAATATTTAATACCTGACAGTGAAATATTGATGTAAAGCATATATCAACAACTGAAGGATAAGGACATTTCACCTGCAAAGGGCAAGTTAGGAATGCACATTCATGATAGTAATAGCTTCTTGCCTGATCCAGCTAAAGAAACTGTTGTTGAATACTTCCAAGAATAAGTTAACAGAGAACTTGACCTCCACTTCCTGCCGTTTCTGGGGCTTTTATCTTTCTCATTTTCAATAGAAATGCGACAAGCGGCATTTAAATTTAAACATTAATCTATAGCTATAAATGGGATTAGCTTTTGAGAGAAGATAGCATACTTTATTATTACTAGTGTATTGCTACTCAATAATTTAGTGTATACAGACAAATTAGGCTCTTGGAATCCTGATTAAAGATGATTTCTTTATTGACTATGACAAATACAGAATTTATTAGCAGAACCTTGCAATTAATTGCAAGCAGCAAAAGGAGTAGATGAAGTTTTAAAGCCACTCAATCATCAACATGACAACTCAGAATTAATTTCACATGATTCTTTTTTTCTTTTGCATGAGCAGTTGGCTAGTTGGACTGACAATCAAACTTGCTAGATTTCAACCCTGTTACACAACTAACATTCTTCGTTTCCTCAGCACCATACATTTGTTTATTCTCAAAGATGCCTTTTTTTTTCTCCTGAAAAACTGTGCTCCTGTTAACATATTCACACACATAAGCACTTTCAGTTTCACTGCCTTTAAACCTATCACTATTGCCTCATAATTGAGTGTTCCTATTGGCAAATTGGTGAGGCGCAGTCTTTTACTCCATTCTTACCCACATGGCTGAATCTGAACATTCTTCTTCTGATGAGACTTATGTGGACTCTCAAGGTATTTAGTTTGAAATGTACTGCTTTGTTTGAGTTTTATTTCTTTTATAGTCCTTATTGCTTTTTCTCTGTCTCAGTAGCTATTTGTTCCAAGTTCTTCTATGTATCATGAAATGTTTGTTCCAACAAGACTGGATCTTTTTGCTCCAGTGTTGATTTTGAGTAGTTTTGTTCAGAGGAAAGGAATAAAGAATCGAAGCTTGAATTCTCTGAGGATGAGGAAGAGCTTGTAATTAGGATGTTTAATCTAGTTGGAGAGAGGTATGTTTACAGGGTTTTGTGTTTCTGAACCATTTAGTCTCCAGATTCAGAATCAGCTTTTTGATATCTAGTTTCTGATAATGTAATTAGGTGGTCTCTAATTGCTGGGAGGATTCCCGGAAGAACAGCAGAGGAGATTGAGAAGTATTGGAACTCCAGATACTCGACCAGCGAATGAAACTACCAGGCCAAGTATCACTTTTGGAGTTGACAAGATCATGTCTGCTTCTGTTCATTTAAGGGACAAGATGATTCCAAATTCTTCTCCTGTAACTCTGCAGTGTTTCTGTGCGAAGTTGGTCTTTGATTTTCTCGGGGTTGTTTTCATGATTTCTCATCTTTTAATTAGGATCAAGTGTCCATGTTAATATGTCCTTGTTTGAGTTCTTTCCTATGTTTTCATGTGCACCAATTAGACTGTTCTAAGTTAATTGGGATTGGAATTTGGATCGAGATTTTTTCACTGGCCACTTCCTTGCACCACCGGCCCCATGTGATTGTTCTTATCCGTAAATCCCGGTTTGGATTTTGCTTTCAACTTCATCTAAAAAAGAATCTATATGTTTAGTAAATGGAGAGAGTCGTGTCCAAACCATTTGGTTGGATTTGTCTCGCATTGTCGACGCCTATCGCCCTTCTCATTTTTGCTAGTAACATGCAGTTAGAAGGAAAATCAAGAGTTCCCTCTTTCTAAAACGTTTCTTCTTTCACTAACCTTTGACGGTAATATTAACGAGATGCATTGGTTCAGAGATGGAACAAATTTGATAAGGAGAGACTGCCACTAAAGCACCATTTTTTAATTAGTAGTGTTAACTTTCTTGCAAGTTAGATGAAATATCTTTAGATACTTCCTTTGAGCAGATGACGGCCGGTTCCAACAACCACGGGCTCACGGCGTGACGGGGCATATCAGACTTTCGCCAGAACAACGGGTATAAATTTCAGTGTGCACAGTATGAGATTGGAAAAAAGAAATAAAGGAATGAAGATATCATAAGTTAGGTTTTGCAAGTGGAGAATCACAAATCTTTTGACAGTAGACTGAGATTAGCATTTGCCGAGTGACAGTCAGACACTAAAAAACACACCTAATGCATGATTAGAAGCATAATATATGGGCTTTCCAACCCTCAAATATTCCAATTTAATCTTATTAGCAGCATCAAATTCTGCTACTAAAATTAGTCTATCAGTCACAAAATTAACAAAAGCTTTGAATAGATGTACCCGTGTGCCTACCACCAAAACCAATAATATGAACTCCTTAATCCTTGGGGGCAAGCTCATATAGAACTATTTTATTACTATTCTATTATGAATCCAACTTTTATCATGCAATAGACAACTCGTGTCTCTCTTTCTGGGGAGAGAGAGCTCTCATTTTTTCCTTTCCTTAGAGCCTAGAGTCTCTTTCTCTTAGTTTAGTGGCTTACCCCTCCTTAGTGGTGAGTTAAGGTGTAGATAGGTTTTAGTTAAGGGCAGCAGTGGTGACCATTTGAGGAATCCTTGGACTGTTGATACTTCTATGTGTTGGTTTTTCTCTATTGCTTTCTTCTTTGTTGGTTGTATTATTGTTTTTGCAGGTTAAGTTGACTTAAAGGAGGTGCCTTTGTCGATTTGTTTCATCTGGGAGGTGTACAAGGATATGAGAAGAGAGTATCTGTAAGATTTACAGCATTCAACCGAGAGAGTGCTACCGCCCTAGTTAAAAGAGACTGAGATGCCAACTAGGTCCTGCTCCTCCATTTTCTTCTTACAATGTAGGCGGCCAATCTATGCTTAAATGGTTCCCTTGACCCCAATGGCCTTTGTACTTTCTACGATTGTTTATGGGCTCTAGTTTAGTTGCTCTATGGTTTTGCTGGGTTGATCAAGCCTCTCTCTGCTGGCTGACAGTTCTTGACTAAGCGATATAAACAAATGGAAAATGCAAATTGTACCTAAGCAAGCAAGATAAACCAAATTGTCTATAAAATTATTAAGAAAGAATAGAGAAAAGCTGTTACTACCATATTTCATTACCCAGTAAGAATGAAACCCACCAAGCATACCAGTACATTACATAACAGTTGGTGATCTTTACAGCCTCCATTTCATATTGTAAGTAAATGATAGTGATCAATTAAGCTTGAAACAGTCCATAAACCATTACATCTAATTCAACATGCCAAATAGCATCTGCTTTGAATTATACATTACTTTGTTTGTAAAACTTAGTGTCAAGTACTTGCTTACCACACATTGCACAAACCCCTGAAAAATTCATAACAATGTCAGAACTAGTTACAAACTAAAATACAAGTTGAGAATATAAAAGTCAGAAAATAATCAACATTCAACACATCAACTATACTACCTTTGGTATAAGCACAGGTGTGACAGTATTTGGCATCTTGGTGTACCTGCTGCTTGCAAATCATGCACTTGGTATTTCCATAAGGAGTCCATCTACAAGCAATATAAATTCCAACACAGAATCATCCCATCAGAATTTTGAATGTAATTGTAACATACATTATCATGGAAAAACTAACAATTTAAATAAGACGCCATGTTGGGGAAAAATGGCATATAAGAATACAAGGTAACTAACCAACAACAAAGAGAAACTTAAACCTTGAATCCAAAGATAAAGAGGAATGAGCAACTTGAAGATATTGCAGCTTGGCTATACTCAGATGCACATGCACTCTGGTAGATCAATTTATCACATCATACTATTGCTATCTATCAATTGCTTATCCTTCACATTTTGTTCGAGAAGCAAACAACACCGAATTTGTGGTTCATAAATCATAAGCTCTGTTTGCTGTAGCAGAACATTATTAGTTACCCTAAGCCACGGTAGAAATTTTATTACTCTATTATAAAAGTAGCTAAACCATTAATAATAATATAGCTGAAATCCTACAAGTCAATCCTACAATTTTCTTCCATATATAGGTTTAGCATATTAAACATGGATTATAATACAAATATACAATAGCACTACAATAATTGAAGAACAACATCAAATTTAAAAGGAGAAAAGAGGAGGAGATTGGATTTGAATTCTTGACTATACATACATTGCTAGACAGGTGTTCAAGGCATGAATTCTTGTACTCGTAACTATACAGAAATTGATCTTGATATATCAAATAACCAAAATGAACCACGCCCGCCATTCAACAATAAGCAGGCAACTACTAAAATGCATGAAAACAATCGGTATATAAGTGCAATAAGCAAAACCTAAAATAAATTTCACCGATTTGCTAAGGCACGAGAACGAATTCAACTAATCAATAAAAAGAAGCCATCAAATTAAACGAAAAAATAATTAAAAAAAAAAAGCGAACCTTTTCTTCTTAGAGAGGAGTTTGTTCTCGTTGATCTTACGACCACCACCTTCGGTGGTATTGCTGGCTCCTTCTTTCCACTTATCTGGTACAATCACCTTCGATAACTTCTTCTCACCTAAACAAAATCATCCCTTCCAAAATTAATCCGTAATTTAAATAAAATCAGAAGATAATCACTAACTAAATAAGCCGATGGGCATTTAATTGGCAAAATAACTAAGAAACTTACACTTCTCGCAGACCATCGTTCCTCTTCTGGCAAAATTGAAGCCCTAATTGGAATTCTCAGTCTCAAAAACAAGAAATAACCCACAGAACTCGATTTAAGGGTTTTGTAATTTTGTTTGACCTAGCGAATTTACTAAACTATCCTCGGCGCATAGGTATAATTGCTTTGCTGGGTCGGTGGGCGTTAATGTAAAAACATTGGAATGGTAATCTGTTTTATCCAAATAGAGTGAAAAAAAATTGAAGAGTGAACTGGGGAAGTGTTACCGGTGCAGGTTTTTAACTCTTAAAATTATTAATTATTTAATTTTTTTCAAGATTAATATTTAATTTTTTGATGAAATAATTTTATTTAAGTTTAAAAATTAATGGTCTTTTTAAATATGTAAATAATATTAATAAAGAATTAAAAGTTATAAAGATAATAATTATTTATTATTAATATAATGCTAATGGTTCTATTAGTTTATATGAAAATAAATTTAATAATTATTATATTAATTATTTATATTAAAATTTTTATAAATTAAATTATATATAATAAATATATAAATTTATATATAAATATTTAATTTAATAATTATTAAACTTACTCTCTTATAAAATCAAGTTTATACAATGAATTTTTTTTTTCTCTTTTTATTAGATTAGTAAAGATGTGAGCTCATATTTTTTATTTATCAGGTTTACTATTATTCTAATTATGTCATGATATGAAATTATTTGGATTATAATAATAAATCAGAACATTTATCAACATATTTTTTTATTTAAATTTATTTTAATAATTCTTTTAGTTGTTTTGATTAGTGTAATTACTATAACTCGTCAGTAATAAATCTTTAGAATCAGTAATTACAATCCAAATTAAACTTGTAAACACATTAAAATTATTTATTTTAAATGTACCCAATAAATATAAGAAGAATGAGCCTTTAAAATTATTTTAAAAAACTCAATTTCAATATATAAAAAATTAGTTTGAATATATCCTTAAATATAAAAAAATAAAATCATTAAAATATAAATGTCTTTTTAAATATTAAAACAAATAAAAAAAATTATTTACTCCTGTTAGGACAAATAAAAAATTGTTTTTTTTTTTGGTTATATTGGCCAATTATGAAAAAAAAAAAAGCAACTGATCTTTGCTTACTCAAAACTAAGAAGTAAAAATTGCCCATCGGCCACTGTGGCAAGTCTTGTCACCAATAATTGAATAAATTAAATTAATTAATAAATAGTAATCCAATAATGCAACACAAAGATGGGTCCATGGGACAAAAAATACGCATTTTAAACTCATCTCAAAATATACAAATAAAAAGGAATAAAAATAGTAAAAGAAGAAAAAATTGATCACAGGTTCAATTGGTCATCAATTTCAATCCCATGGGCTCAAAGAGCACTCTACTGGCAGTGTTGGGTACCTCTCAGTGTCTTTGCAATAATCATAGATGACAAGGTTCCTCTGGACCCGAGCATAATCCATTTTCTGCGAATCAGAAAGATGCCAAGCTTGGTATTGATCCCACCAATTCTTGGTGGTGGTTGATACGCAAGCAGGGTACGCGTCTTCCCATTGGCAACCATCCACATTGAAGTCCTTATAAGAGGACACAAATGGAGCCTTTTTCCAGTCTGTCTTCTCTAGCCCACCTCTTGTGGCCCACTCATCTGCATTCCAAATGCTCGAGAATAGGTACATGGGCTTCTTGTTGGGGAAGAAATTGTTAGTCTCTCCATTGTTCTTGTGCACTCTTATGGGAACTCTATTTATAAAGAACCTAATATTTAATGGAAATTTAACTCAGTTAACTGTCCTGAAATGAAACTTTCACTTCCTGAAAATTGAATATTAACTTACACAATCTGGTGGTTATTCCAGAGGATGGAATAGGTGTGAAAATCCTCAGTAGGATCGAATCAAAGCATGTGCCTCATCTCACGCCCACCAGTTCCATTTTTGTATACGTTTGTCTGTATCAAATATGGCTGTCCGGTTCTATTCCCTAGAACTCAAAATCCAACTCATCCCTTGTTGGTCCTGCCCCATTCTCTGAGCACATCTGCATTCATTTTTCCATTTTCAATATCAAGCAAGTCCTCAAAGATCTCAACAATAAAATTTTCAAAAGTTAAAGCATTATAAGCATTGGAAGGCAAAATTGAAACTTTCTTGGATTCTTGAATGCTTTATCTGGTTGTACATATATCAAGAAAGACTCACATAATAAGCTGTCACTACACCAACTGAATCACCTCCAACCAGTTTTAGCTTCATACTAAACCACCCAAATCTGTATCTCTGCTTTGTTTGAAATCCACAACCTATTCATGGAAAACCAAATATATTTACACCCTGTTATAGAAAGAGAAGGAATCTTGAACGTAAAGCAAGGGAATATAAATAGCTTTGAAAATATTGAATCATAAATGCGTTAGTTTCTATACCTGTTTCCTTGTCCAAGGAAAGGTACCAGATCTGCCTGTCTTCAGATGTTTTGAAATGCTCCTCTGACCACATAATATTGAAATTGTCTTCAAAAGATCCTTTGGAGAAAGCTGCTTCAGATGGTATGCAAGAAGCAGCCAATAAAGCCGCAATGAAGAGAAGAGCTGCCATCGGAGAAACCCTATATCCCTCCATTCTGTTTGGAGAAGGTCTTAGAGGGAGGCCGAGAACAAATTAGATATTCTCGGTTGGATTCCTGTCAGGAGATGATGTCCAATAAATGATCAGCATTTCAGTGTCCCATCTTCCATGTGAAGGGTAGAACTAGAAACCTAGTTGACATTTACAACTGTTGATAAATTATTTGATCTACATCACATGTACAATTTTACCCATGTAAGCTATGATCCAGAGACATCCAAATCAAAGGCAATGTATGCAGCCATGTTGCCCCCATATAGTTTAGTGATATTTAAGTTATTTTTAAAGCTGTAAATTTTAAATTTAAATATTAATTAGAATTAATTAAATAAATAATTAAAATTTTAAAATTTTAATATATTATATTACATTATAAACTAATAATTCAAAAATTCAAACTTGTAGATTAAAAATGTTTATAATAGTTTTATATTTTTTACATTTTTTTCACGTAAATGCTCGTTAAATTTGAAATATGAACAAATACAGATCTATGGGTCATAATGATGAGATTATGAGATTGAAACCCTTAAAAAAAAATATTGAGCTCCCAACAGTGTAGAATTATGAGATTGAAACCGACCTGGGTATCTTAGGTATTTGATAAAATGATGCAATGCCCCAGAGGAGTGAGGAAAGCCAGGCTACCATAGCAGAATAAAAATGGAGATGGGTCCACATGTTGAATGAGAGAGGAGGGGGAGTGATTTTGATTTGCCATACAATAATCAGAAAGTTCCTGGATTGGACCACTGGAATTTGCAATGCAGCATATTCTATATTTTAAATTGCTCAGTGCATGGCAGTGCTGTACAGCACGGGCCTCTGATCTGATGGCTTCTCCATTCCATATCCAATAGGTTCTGGCAAAAAATGTCAATCCACATCGCTAAGTGCTAAAATTAAGGATTACTTTAGCTTAATTACAGTCAAAAAGTTCAAATTGTTTTTACTTTAAAGTGGCAAATGCATGGTTATTAGTTAATCACACTAAAGAAAAAAGAACTTTTTAACTTGGAGGAGCAACATGATAAACACAGTCACCAAGAAAACAATATCCAGATTCAAGACAATACATGTGAGAAGCTGATGATAAACCTTGCATTGAGGGCTATTAATAGCCGCTTGATTAGGAGTTGCAATGGTCCACAAACCACATGCTGTTAACTCTGAGGTGATGATGATGGACCCAATTTTTGCATTATTGTTGTGATTGTAACATGTAAGGAAAACGCTATAACATGATTAAAGTTTGAATTAAGTTGAAGATGTTGAAAGAGAAGACAGGAATACGCGGCTTTTTCACTGGTTAATATTTACAAAGGTTATATTTTGGAGTTATTATAGTCATGCTCAATGGCAGCCCCATTTGGCATTGTATGCGTCTCTCTTTCATCTCCTGTATTATTTTAGTTTTATATTGGCAATTATAATACATTTATTTATTATGTACCAATAACTCATCCACTCAAGCATTTGACTGACTGGATATTCTATTTTAAAAAAAAAAATAATAATAATAATAATAATAATTTTTATCAAAAACCAATCGATTTAAGGCGGATCAGATTCTCGAATTGGCCCTTCACTGGATTTGCCTTGGACCTCAATCAAATCGTAGCAAATCCAATCAAGTGTCTCAAGAATATATACAAATAAAGAAGATTGAAAGTAAATGACATAACTTGACAGTTTGGCCGAGTGGTCTAAGGCGCCAGATTTAGGCTCTGGTCCGAAAGGGCGTGGGTTCAAATCCCACAGCTGTCACTGAGAAACATTTTTGCCACTTCTTTCTTATTGAATATGGACGACGTCGTTTTTCATCTCACTTGCAAAATCTATTTTCAGAGTCCCGGATTGCTGTAGCTGCTACTCGTTGAACTCAGATGCTTCTTCTTCAAAATCACAAAGCACATTGAACTGCAACTTCTAAAGTTGGCTGGAGAACCCAAATCAAGCAAAACCAACTGGTGTCCCAATTCTCCTCTATTTTAGTCCAAAGACACAATTGGGTCTCACTTCTCTAGAATCTTAATCTCTCTTCCAAGCTTACCCCTCCTTTTTTTCCTCCTAATCATCCTCAAAACCCAATCCCATCCTCAAATTCTTCATCCGGGCCATTTCCAATCTAAAATTCAAGCCAGACCTCAAATCTCAATGCTATGTCACCCAAGTTTCTTTCGGGTCGGATCTTTCCATTTCTGCAAAGACCATCCTGGATTCTCTGGTTTGAACCCACCCTGCAGATGTACTCGTGAAGACCATGGTTGAAGCTTGTAGAGATAAAAGTTAGCAGCAATCTGATTCATTGCGTTGTTCTTGAATTTTATTTGCGTAAGGGTTTGTTTATTGGAGGTGTATTGGAAAATGAGATTTGTTGGATGTACTCCTTCAGTTCAAGCCTGTAATACACTTCTTGATGTTTTGCAACGAGAAAATAAGATTAAATTCGCTTGGTGTTTTATGGTTCCATGATTCGAGTTGGAATTTTGCTGTATAAGTTTACTTGTTCACTGGTTGTTCATATATTCTTCTTTAAGATGGGAAATTTGAGAGAAATGTTAAGTTGTTAGACATGGTTATTTGTAATTCAGTCATGTATAATGCTGTTGTTGATTATTATAGCAGAAGTGAGGATTCTGAAGCTGTATTTTATCGCTTAAATGAGATGTCGCATTCAGTACCTATAGCTCCACGCTGGATGGAGCTTGCAAATGTGGAAAAGTTGAAGTGATTGAGAAAGTAATAGCAACAATGGTGGAGAAAGGATTGCTTCCTAAGCCTCCTTTATCTGAATGTGGCTCAATTATCCATGGGTTTTGCGATTTGGGAAATATGAATGCTACAACAATGTTTTTCAAGAGAGCTTGTGATGAGAGGATTGAATTGCAGGATGCTATCTATGGGTTTATGTTGAAGGCATTTTCTAAATAAGGAAAAGTAGGGGAAGCTATCGGTTTATACCGAGTAATAAGTGGAAGAGTTATCACAATAAAGAATAGTGCTTATCGAGCATTTGTAAATCTTCTGGTGAGGAAGATCAATCTGAGGACAGATATGGAATACTTGAAGGATATCATGAGAAGGGGTTCTAGTCCTTTTACGTGTAGTTTGTGTAAATTTACCTCATCGCTACGTAGGGAAAAAAATTGGGGAGAGGTGGGCGAGCTGTTGAATGCGGTTCTAGAGAAAGGGTTATTGCCAGATTCATTGCCCTTTTGCTTCCTAGTAATGTTTGCTCCAGCAGATGGATTGATAAAGCTATTGCTTTGCATAATAACTTGGAGAAATCGCAAGCAAGTTTGGATGTAACAACAGATAACGTACTTCTTGATGGTTTAGTTAAAGAAGGGAGGATTGAAGAATCAATTACGGTGTTTGATTATACGAAAGGACTCAAATTAGTGACTAATTAAAGTTTTACAGTTATAATCCGGGGGCTTTGCCGTGCTAAGGAACTGAGAAAAGAAATGAAACTTCTTCATGAAGAAATGTTGAATATGGGGCTTAAACCTGATACAGCAACATATAAAAGCTTGATATTGGAATTCAAGTACTAGTATATCCCCTTAATGCCTTGGTGTTTGGTCTGTGACAGTACAAGCTGAAACTGCATAATTTGATCTCTTTTTTTTATGACTTGGAGCAATTCACAGGCTGCGTTCTGTTTATGAAGAAACGACGTCGTTTCAACGAGTTGTTGCCAACGAATGCCTGCATGTCAAATTCTCATTGGAAGGTACACGAATGAATTACCTTTTTTATAATTAAAAAAAAAAGTCAAAAGTCTCCTCTTCTATTGACTTCACCGAAACAAAAACGAAATGAAACGAAACTATTTCTTTCCACCCAGAAAAATGGCGATCTCTCAAAACATCGCCACCCGTCTGCTTCTCTTAACAACACTCCTCTCCCTCTTTCTCTCTCTCACCATTTCCACTTCTGACCCAGAAGAGCTCGTCAACGAACTCCTCTTCCTGCAATCCCAATCCAAAACAGGCGTAATCCACCTGGATGACCACTCCATCTCTCGCTTCCTAACCTCCACCAAAACTCCACGCCCCTACTCCCTCCTCATCTTCTTCGATGCCAAGCAGCTCCATGACAAGCACGAGCTCCACCTCCAAGACCTCCACCGCGAGTTCTTTCTCGTCGCCTCCTCCTTCATCCTCAACAATCCTGATAAATCCTCCACGTCCTACGCTAAACTCTTCTTCTGCGACATCGAGTTCAAGGAATCCCAATCTTCCTTCTCCCTCTTTGGCGTCAATTCCC
The DNA here is from genome assembly GCF_030052815.1 of Hevea brasiliensis. Classification (NCBI taxonomy): domain Eukaryota; kingdom Viridiplantae; phylum Streptophyta; class Magnoliopsida; order Malpighiales; family Euphorbiaceae; genus Hevea; species Hevea brasiliensis. The sequence goes on from NC_079510.1 coordinate 51,184,669, forward strand.
TCCCTCACATCCGCCTCGTAGTCCCCAATGTGAAGAACCCAAAAGAATCTGATGCAATGGATCAGGGGGATTTCTCTAGAATGGCCGAATCAATGTCAGATTTCGTCGAATCCAGGACCAAACTCTCTGTGGGACCTATCCACCGTCCCCCAATTCTCTCCAGGAGCCAATTGGGTTTTCTATTCGCTGTTTTGCTAATCTGGACGCCGTTTATGGTCAAGAAGGTGTTGACCGGCCAGACATTGCTTCACGATCCGAAAATATGGCTTGGTGGGGCCGTGTTTGTGTATTTCTTCAGTGTTTCTGGTGCAATGCACAATATAATTCGTAAGATGCCCATGTTTTTGGCCGATCGAAACGACCCCAACAAGCTGATTTTCTTTTACCAGGGGTCCGGGATGCAGCTGGGAGCAGAGGGGTTCGCCATTGGGTTCTTGTACACCATTGTGGGGCTATTGTTAGCCTTTGTGACTCATGTGCTTGTGATGGTTAAGAATGTGACAGCCCAGAGATTGGTTATGGTCGTTTCACTAGTGGTTTCATTTTGGGCTGTGAATAAGGTTATCTACCTGGATAATTGGAAGACTGGATATGGGGTTCATACTTTCTGGCCTTCAAGTTGGAAGTGATAATGCTGTTCAGATTTCGAGAAGTGAAAGTTGATAACTTTGCGTTAGTGGGACTATATTGGTGTAAGACTTTGATGTTTCGATGTATTTGCCTAGAATAGATGACTTCACTTGAACTTTAGCTTCAGGTTTTTTTAACTGCTTCACAAATACTTAAGTTTTTATGTTAAAAGGTTTTGTCATGGTGCATGCTTTTCTTTGGTTGCTAAATTTGAACTCTTTTTTTTTTTTTTCGTCTTTGGAGTGATAAGATGCTATGTGAATGAGTGACTATTCTCATGGAGTGTAGATGCCTCGTGTATGGAGAAAAAATTCTAGGCACTTCCATGTGAGTATTGCTTGAATTGCTCCTAGAGGTATGCAATTATGAATGGCTGACGCTACTGTCATTTTCATATGCTTCTGTTGACTGTTGGCTCTAAGATTTCACTTTATCTATTTCGCATTTCAAATGCAGCCTGGCAATAGAACCATGATTTTGTTTCACAAATGTAGGTTGTGTTGGGCTTTGCTTTTGTCTGTACGATGTAGATGAGAAGGTTTGGAGGTTGTAAACTCTTCTAGTGTACTTTATGACTCAAATAAGTAATGAAACTTGACAATAGTTGCCGAAGTCCAAATAGTTTCAAGCTTCAAAATATTTGTAATGGGATTCTTGAAGATTAAGGCCTGGGGAAAAACTTGGATTGTCTTGTAGTTGGGGCAGGAAAGATGTCTTAACCATATCAAAGAGTGTGTTGATTAGTAAATGGTAGATTGACAGGTATAATCGTACTGAGCCTGTCTGGCTTCTCATTGATAAGTTTCCCACAAACTTTTTTCATTTAAGCTTTTGAAGGATCCATGCAATCCTCCAAATGATATTATTAGCTTATTCTGGTGAAAGCCAGTGATTGACTATTTTGAGAGTTCTGGAGAGAAATGGCAGTGCATCTGTTTCATTGAGTCATTAGAAGGTGTCTTTTGTACTTTTATTCTTTTCCTTATTGTCTTGTTTCAAAAAAAAAAAAGCTTTTTTTTTGTATCTCAGAAAATAGGCATCCTTTATATCTTCTGGGTTTGGCAAATCATATGGCTGTGCAAGAATCTTTTATTGAAAAAAATGGATGGCAAGTCAGGACAGTCCATAAGATACATGTGTTTCACTTGCCATTAGATATCTGGCAGATGAAAGTTCATTGATGGTCATCTTCAAATGTGCTTTGTTATGAAACTGCAACTTAGGATCTGTTCCCCCTCTTCCCCTCCCTCTCCCATATTTTTAAACTGAGAATCGGGTTATTCATCACAGCCATGTTTGGGAAGAATAAAGTTAATTTGTCACGAGGTCTACCTCAGTCAATTACCCAGAGAAGCCATTCTCAAAGTCAGCATGTTTGTCCTTTTAGTCACGTATGAGCTAGATTTTGTTACTTTTTCCCCTATTCAATTATGGTCTGATCTACTTATAGACATGACTACATATATATCCATCACAATGGAGTAGATTTTTCGCAAATGGTGAGCTTGGTTACCTGCAACATAGCATTAGGATATGACTTGCATTTTATAATCACGATGACTACCTGAAGTCAATATGATTACTAGGGATGATGAATGAAATAGAAAATCTGAAAATGTGTAAGACCTCCCATAATGTCCTTGTTGCAGGGTGTTGTTATGGATGTGGTGAAAGGATGCAAATGATTCACTTGACGAGTTTTATTTGGAAGCAAGGCTTAGCGTGGAGTTCCTTGATCTTTCTAGCTAAATAAGCTGCATTGAGAGTGCTGGTAAGGTCACAATTTTAGAGGCTTATAGCAAGTGTATCTCTGCCTCACGGACTGTGTTTAGCAGAGAAAATGTTTCTTGTTTGTTGAGACCGTAGAGTAAGTATTGTTAACCGGGTCCTGGACCTACCTATAAAAGGCAAGGCTGAGTTCTGTCCCGTTAGGCCTAATATTAATTTTCGGGTGGTTGTTATTGTGATGTAACTCGAGAGATATGGCAAGATCTATAATAGCATAGGCTCCAAAAGCAAGATGTAGATGAATCACCTCCATAGTTGTTTCCCCTTGCCAGCATTGCCGTGCTGGACCTGCACCTGCACTCTTGGTGCAGGTCTGACTTCATATTTTCTTGATGTGGTTGTCTTGTTGTATCTATGTAGATTAATAACGCCGTTTGCTAGACAAAGGCCAATTGGGTACTTTTCTTTGTGCATTCGAAACTTACATAAGATGGACAAAATTCATACAATTTATGCGTATATATTCTTCCACAACATGGGATCTTAATGGTTCTTGCAGGTGTATTTTTGGTGGAACTTTTTTTTTTTTTTTTTTTTTTATCAATAGAAGGTGTTTTTCATCTATTGGCCAATCAGACTCTTTCAATAGCCTGAAAATCACAAGAGCCAAAAAACGAGTTGTAAGACCCTGAGTTAAACGGTATATTTATAACCTCCAGACTTGAATTCGAAATGTCTTTCAAGTTCACCTTATCATTAACTATTAGATCAATGAATCATTGGTTTTTGTAGATTACTAACTAATGATTGAAAATTTTCACCACTTCCGAAGGGAAGTAAAGTACCAAACTTGGAGATAGAAATGTCTGGATGGCAAGTCACTATTTTTTATCATATAGTAGCAACACAACAAATGAAAATATAACCCAACATTGATGGAATTTGATCCTGAGGGTAAGAAGTCTTAGGAACTCAGCTTTACCGAATTTATCACCGGATCAAAGCCTCATTGGCATTACGTGTTGTGGAGCTTCAGACTAATACAAAAGATCATATTATGGTCCTCTCTGCTAGTTGCTAATATTTCCATGATTCAAATGCTTTGGAAAAATGATTGATTTGAATGTTGTTATGATGTAGATTTGTTAATTGATTCCCTCACCACAAGTGGAGGCCTCTTTGTGCATGATGACATTTTACGCCTCAACTATGGCTAAATTATTATTGAATCAAGAATTACTGATGTTGTTACCTTATATATATATATATATATATATATATATATATATATATATATATATATATATATAGTATAATTAATTTTATTTGAATTTTAACTCAAAACTACTGAAGCTAAAGTAAAGCTCAATTCAATGATGTTACTTTATTTGATGAGGTCAATACATCTTGAAAGAATCATCTTATTTGTATCATCGTTAACCGACTTCGCATATTACCCTATGTGGTTGGGCTAGCGTAGATGAGATCCAATCCACTGTAATGAAGTGGGATTGAAGTAATGGTTTTCTTGGGCTAACTTATGTCTGCCCAGTGAAGAGCTGGGCGACTGTATGCCTTCTTAAGTTCTCACGGGGTCTCGTAGGGCAATATTTTCTCCTAAAAAGGTTTCCAAATTTATATATCCACCATTGGAGTGCTTGCTTGGTGATGTGAGGACGTCAGAGTTCAAAATCAATCCCATCTCCTCAACTAAAAATCAAACAATTGTAAAGACAGATTTCAGTATCACAAAACTAAAAATTATTGATTTCTTTTTTAAAAGAACGATTGCCGAGCATTTTCAAAAAAACAAAAAAATTGCCGAGCGCAATGTTTGATAACGTCCGAATTTCCCAAAAACTAAATCACAAGTTGGCAAAGAACTAAATGTAGTTGACAATAATATAAGATGCTCTCAATGAGACATTAGGTCTGTTGAAATTATTATTGAGAAAATTATTTTTTAAATATATTAATTAAAAAATAATTTAAAATTAAATTTAATAAATTTTAATTATAAAAATATTAAATTAACAATATAATTTTTTTAAAATTACTTTTCTCAATAATTTTTAAAATAATATTTTTATTTAAAAAAATAATTTAATCCTTGCAAACTAAATGACAAACAGGCACATCATATTTATAATATATTTCATAGTGATATGCAGTCCTCTATTTCCAATTTTTATAAATACTGTTAGACAGGGTGGCGGTGATGATAAGAATTGAAGACTTAATAAAGAAGCATTACTTATTGCTTATCCACTAAATTTTGCTTTTATTGATTTTAGAATTGGAGCACTCACATGATAAAGCCCAAATTTTTTAATACTTTAAATTCTTTTTCACAATAACATTTAAGATAATATTTAATATTATAATCTCAATTAAAAATAATATCTTTCTTATTAATACTTATCGACAATATTAGATTTATATTAATATTTAAAAATTGAATGATTCATAAAACTTTATCCTTGCTAACTTTTTAAGATGATACAAATATTTTTATATTTTTAGTTAATTTAATATTCATTTTTACTGAATAATTTTACTTTAAATCACTATATAAATAGCTAATTACTAACCGTTAATAACTAGTAAAATAACTGATAACTATTAGAACAGTTAATATTATCAACATTAAACTGAGTGATGAGTCGCATGATTCTTTATAGATAAAAATATTAAAACTTTTTTAAATATAAAGTTGATGTATTGCAATTATATATATAAAAAAATTATTATATAATGAAAATTAATTTTTTAATATTTAAAAAATTATATTTGAAAAAAATTATTTCATAGTAATCATAAATTGCAATTAAAACAGGAAAAAGAAATTCAAAATTTCAAACCTTAAAAACATTAATTGAAATAGGAAATTTCCTATGAAAGGCGTGTATAATCAAAATCCAATTTTAGCTATCAAAGTTCTTTTAATTGTTTCAATTGGCAGATCACACATTCATCTAAAAAATAAATAAATAAAATTAAATTGAAATAAATATACTACACGTGCGTACGTTGGATTATATTTGTTTATATACAGACCTCACACTTAATATGATACTTAAAATTTCTTAATTTAAAAAAAAATTAAAGATTTATTCATTTGAGATCAAAGCTTCACCTTAAAACTATTTTAATATCTTAATTGCACTCAATTAAGCAGCACAATATTTATGCATTTTCCACTTTAAATAAAAATAAAAAAACTATATTCTTAATTTTTAAAATTTATTTAAATTATATATTATAACACATTTTATTGCCATCACTACATATCAACGAATTACGTAGTTACAGTGAATTTCATTTGTAATTTTTTTATCAATGGAATCAGCCGACAAATTGAGAAAATTTTTTTAAAAAAAATTAAATAATTATCAAATATTTAAATCCATCGATAAATTTATCAGTAGATTTAAAATTTATCGGCAATTAAAAAAATTATTTTTAATTAAAATAATAAATTTTATTAATAATTTTCATTCTTTCAAATTATTTTATTATTATAAAAATGTTTTTATTATATCATTAATAATTGTAAATACATAGAAAAAAGTGGCATTTAAAAAAAATAAAATGAAAAAAAAATTATATTAATGAAAATGAAAAATATAAAAAAAAATTAAAAGGGAGAAGAAAAAAAAATAGAAACGAAGATAACGATGGAAAAAAGAAGAAAAAGAGAAAATATAAAGAAATGACAGAGAACAGAAAAAATGATTAGACAAGTGAAAAAAAAAAGCAAGAGAAAAGTGGTAGAAAATGAGAGAAAATAGAAGAAAATAAGAATAAAGAAAAAGAAATAAGAGAAAAGAGAAGAAACTGAGGGGAGAAATAAAAAAATAGAGAGAATAAAATGAAAAAAAAAAAGAAAAAATAAAAAAATAAGTAAATTTTTTTTTGAAATTTATTTGTAATTTAAATGTTAAAATTTTTATTTTCATAAATTGTCAATAGATTTCGAAATTCCTTGATGTAATTATCAATGTATTTGAAAATTAATTAATAACTTAAATATATTTTTTTAATCTCATAAATCAATAATAAATTTTAAAAATTATATATGGGTTGATTATTGTAGTGCAAATTTGATAAAACAAACCGTGGTGGTGTTCTTCGTGTTCATCATTTTTATCTGTTGAAATAGCACGCTTTGCAGGTGGAGAGCCAGAAAATCACATAGTAGACAAAACCTAGCCAATTAAGTTGGATTCATAATAATTTTATTTTGATAATTCATCATGATTAATAGTGAAAATATGCTTATTATAGAAATAACAGGTGAGTAATTATTCTCGGCTAACTAGTGGGATATCATTGTTACCATTATATGGTAATTGATAGCGATAGCCATTTAAATACTTTACTGGAATCTAAAAATTCATAAAGATTATTTGTGTACTTAACTAAAATCCTGATAGAATTGTTTAGATCTCAAATTACAATTAATATTTTATTACAATATTTAATGAAATTATTCCTAAAGGCTTTGTCGGGCATGTTTCCTTAATTTATTTGGGCATGGATATATAACTTTTGATCTGTAATACATTATCGATGAACTTTAGGCTAATGTCATGATTAACAAAAGACAACTTGTTTAGTTGGTCTCCTAATGTTTATTCAAAGACTATAAAACACCATTAAGCCTGCTAGCTAGAGGAAGCATAGCACACTACCACCATGGAAGCAAGTATCCAGCCTCTGCTACCTCCCCACAAAGCCTCTCACCGCAAAGCTCTCTGTCTACTTCTCTCCTTAGCAGCTGTCTTCTTATGCTCAGCTACAATAGTTACCTTCAATTTTAACAAATTTGGCCTCTTCAATCCTCCACTTCAAAACATATGTGTCCATGCCCATGACGAGCCATCATGCCTAGCGATCGTCTCAGAAATAGCCTCAAGCACCACCGCGAAACTGAACCATGTCCATGTACTCCAACACTTGCTAAAGAAATCCACATCTCACATTCAAAATATCATCCAAGAGGCGAACCGTTTTAGCCACCGGAACAATGATCCTGTAAATCAAGCGGCTCTAGTTGATTGTGTGAAGGTGATGGAGCTATCTATAGATAGAATTGAAGACTCTATAGTGGCTCTTGAAAATGTTACCCCCATTTCCCATGCAAATGCTCATACATGGCTCAGTAGTGTGCTCTCTAACCATGTTACGTGTATGGATGGGCTAAACCAGGGTCCAGCCAGGTTAGCAATGGAGCCAGGGCTCAAGGACTTGACAGCAGGAGCAAGAGCCTCTCTAGCCATCCTGGTCGAAATTTCACCGGCGAAAGATGGTCTACTTTGGCCATTGAACGGAGAGTTTCCGTCATGGGTAACGATTAGGGATCGAAAACTCTTGCAAGCTTCGCCTGGGGAAATCCATGCCAATGTTATAGTAGCCAAAGATGGGAGTGGTAACTACAAGACTGTCAAAGAAGCTGTGGCTTCTGCCCCAGATAATGGAAAGAGCAGATATGTTATTTATGTGAAGAAGGGGAAATACAAAGAGAATGTTGAAATAGGAAAGACTAAGAAGAATGTGATGCTTGTTGGTGATGGCATGGATTCAACCATCATAACGGGTAGCTTGAATGTTGTTGATGGATCAACAACTTTCAAATCTGCAACCGTAGGTAAAGATTTTCTTCTTTTTTTGTGCCTTCCAATGGGATGTTTTGGGCCTTTTGTGGTCCTTTGCAGGCTCATGCTGGCCCACGGTGTTTTAGTTTCTATATGATAATGCTTTTACTTTTATTATTAATTTAGCTTTGAATAAGTTCGAATTTGATATTACTAATTAAACAAGGCATGCTTTAAATCTGTGGGTGCAGCTGCTGATGGTGATGGATTCATAGCCCAAGATATCCGGTTCGTAAACACCGCGGGGCCGCAGAAGCATCAAGCGGTGGCACTCCGAGTCAACGCTGATCAGTCAGTCATAAATCGCTGTCGTATTGATGCTTACCAAGACACTCTTTATACCCACAGCAACCGTCAATTCTACAGAGATTGCTTCATCTCAGGCACAGTGGACTTCATATTCGGGAACGCAGGTGTTGTGTTCCAAAAATGCAAAATAGTTGCCCGAAAGCCCATGAGTGGACAAAAAAACATGGTAACAGCCCAAGGCCGAACTGATCCAAACCAAAACACAGGCACTTCAATCCAAAAATGTAACATAAAAGCAAGCTCCGATCTTGAGCCCGTTAAGGACACCGTCCAATCATATTTGGGTCGTCCATGGAAGAAGTATTCGAGGACCGTAGTGATGCAGTCCAAAATCGGTGACCATATTGATCCTTCAGGGTGGTCACCTTGGGATGGAGATTTTGCACTGAAGACATTGTATTATGGCGAATATATGAACAAGGGACCAGGTGCTGGTACTAGTGAGAGAGTAAAATGGCCAGGTTACCATGTCATTACTAGTGCTACTGAGGCCAAGAAATTCACAGTTGCAGAGCTGATTCAAGGAGGGAAATGGTTGAAATCTACTGGAGTTGATTATATAGAAGGGCTGTGAAAAATGGACTAGGCTCTTGTGTTGTTTTTCTGCTTTTTGTTTGAATAAAAGAGTTGTGGTTTGGTTTCACTGTTTACTTTTAAAATAACTAGTTAAAAACTACTTTCAAGCAATGTGCTGCTACTCAGATTGTTCTGTGTACTGGGTGGGCAATACTCTCTTCAGCAAAATGAAATTAAGTATTTGGGTATATTATATCTGATTGTAGACACCTTTATTATAAGGGTTTGATTCAACTTTCATTTGGATTTTAGATTTGGCGATAAATTAATATATCAGTTCATTCTTTGGGTGATTTTATATTATAAGTTATTCATATGTTTTGGTTCAAGCTTCTAAATTCTATTTATTCTATTCTTTTTTTATGACGTTGTGTCAATTTTTTTTCCTTAGTATTTTGAGTCTTAAATTATATATGTATTTACAAAATCTGCTGATCTTGGTGTAATATATGCCTTTATATGTCAAGTGTTTTTTTGAATTTTTAATAAAAATTCTTATTTAGAAAAAAAAAAAGGGATTATTTCCAACTTCATTGTGCAATTCACAATCATATGTACATGCTTTACATCCAAAAAGAATATCAAAGCAGGCCTAATAACAGAATATATATATATATATATATATATATATATATATATATATATATATATATAATAGAAAGTGAAGATCTTCATTAACAATAAATTTAAGCAAAAGATGTTGAAGGTGTGACCAATCCATACCTTTATATACTCCACAGTATATGTTAACTTGATTTTTAAGATTATGTTTCCTTGTAAGAAACAACTACCATGAACGTGGCTTCAACCATCCACCATACTCGGTATACGTTATCAACACCACCTAAAGCCTCTGTGAGATATTTGCCAGATAATAATAATAATAATAATAATAATAATAATAATAACTTTAATGAGAGTATCAAATCAGATTCAAATATTTTTTTTAAACTTATAATTAAAATATTCTTAAATAAATTTTTATTTATTGAAAATTTTTAAAGCAATTTTAAAGTTTGATATGATATATTTTGAATAAATAATTTTAAAATATTTTTTAAAAAAATGGAACTCGAATGATAAGGAAGGCTTCAATTTTTATCGACTTATTAATATTTTTTTTTAAAAGTAAATTATTAATTAGATGATGTGATTACTATATCCATCTGGCCGCCACGAAAGAATAACAACTATAAAACTGTCAGAAATTTATGAAAAAAATTGGATGATTTATCGTCTGGTGTTTGACTTAGGAAATTAATAATTTATTTGATGTGGTTGTTAAAATTATTATTAAAAAAGTTATTTTTTAAAATATATTAATTAAAAAATATTAAAAATAATTTTAAAATAAATTTAATAAATTTTAATTATAATAATTATAAGATATTAAAATAATAAAATAATTCTTTTTAATAATATTTAAAATAATACTTTTATTCAAAAAATTAATTTAGACCCTCTAAATCCAATATCAATCAGGTATCCAGAGTTCAGAAAATTAATATTGCTTCTTACCCAATTGTATTTAGTAGAGTAAAAAAAATTAATTATTTTCAAAAAACAAAAAAAAAAATAACAATTGCAGTTAAAATTTTATTAAATACTGTTAATTTTGTATTTTTAAATAGTTGGTGATTATTTATTTCTGTAGTAAAATTGTAATTAAATTATTAATAAAATTTAGTAATGTTAAAATTATTTGCAGAATTAAAGTCTTGATTTTAAGTTTTAATGGAAGCCAAATATATTTAAAAAATTTGACTAAATTATATGTTAAATGGAGTAGTTGGGTGTATTCATTTGAGTTTGTTAAAAGATTTTTTTTAGTAGCTTTTAATTTTTTTTTTTTTTAAAGAAAAGGGATTATTGATGTTTATAAGTGGAAATTTCTTATATTATTAAATACACAATTATGAATTTTATATGTAAAAAAGTATTAAAAATGAAAGAATTTTTAGTTTTTAATTTTTTTTTATACTACAGAATAAACATTCAAGTGTAGGAATTCTGGCTTAATGCTAGGGAATAGTTTGTTGAGATGGTTTAAATCATGATTAATGAGAAGTGGCTTGGTTGGATAGCCAAACACAGTTAAGTCCAAGAAGGAAGAAGCCAACTTACCAGGCATATATAGTTACTCTATTTACTGTCACACACTGCACAAAGCATGACTCTTGATTCTTAATTTCTTGCCTCTCCCTCCTGAAAATTCTCCCACATTTTAAGAAAAGTCTTGCCATTTTTTTAAAGAGAAGAGGCTTTGTTAAGACATCAAAGGAACTGAGGTCAGGGCCTACTGCACCTCTTAACCAACCAAGAAACCTAACACCTAATTTTTATTCTCAACTTGCCATTTTCTGTTTTTGTTTTTCAAAACCCTCTTTGGCATGTTTTCTCTTTCATGGCTCCCCACCTTCTTTCATCTCTTCTTTAGATCCTTCTCTTCTCATCAGTATATTGGCAGGTTTTTTGGTTTACCTTAATGGGTTCTCTTTTTTCTGTTAGTGCAAATCAATAAGCTAGTCATTTCAATCACAGGTAGAAAATTTTTATGTTCGTGCATTCATCAAGAATAATAGAAGAAACATAGAGAATAGAGCATTGCAAAGTTGCCTGAAGAAGAGAGAAAAGCTATTGTTTCTCTCTCAAATCTCCCATTTCTTTGCTCCATCACAGCCATTCCCTAGAGGTATTCACTTAACTGTTTTTTTTTTTTTTTTTTTTTCCAAGGATTGATTCCAATCTGCATTCACGGGAAATAATTTCTAGATCACATGCATTTAGTATCTTCTCTGATAATTTTTTGTCTTTTTGCGTTTGTTTTTAACTTCTTGTGCTGTAAAAGTGCAGTGGATTACACAATCACACATATATATCTAAGTACATTTTGCTTTATGGCAGGCAAAACAACCATCTGTGCACGTACTTTTGGATTTTCCTCCTCTTCTGTGTCATTTGTTTCCACCATGGCCACCAAGATCAAAGGGATCTATAAGGGCTTCAAGTACATAACCCAAATCTTTGGTAAGCCTTTTTTCTTTATGCATATATATATATATATATATATATATATATATATATATATATATATATATATTTCAAAAACAAAGAAAATTAGTTACATAGCTAAGATATGGGAAATTGGATTTTTGTTCATTAGCAGTGGTGAAGGAAAGAGAGATGGAAATTGGGTACCCAACAGACGTCAAGCATGTGGCACACATAGGTTGGGATGGCCCTTCTGGCACTGCACCCAGTTGGGTATGTTCATAGATAGTCTACTGAATTTTCTACTGATCAATTTACATGTTCTTGCAATAAATTTTTGTGATTGTTGTTGGGCACTGCAGATGAATGAGTTCAAAACACCTCCTGATTTCGCAACAACAACACTCGGCAATGCAAGAGATCCTAATTCTCTTGCTTTCTCTTCATGGGCCTCTCATGGTATTATTGTTGTCCTTATTATTATTATTTTTCATATACACAAGTAGAAAAATATATAATGGAATACTCAAATCTAATTTAAATTGAAAAATATTAGGTCAATTACGAATAATTCGATCGATATATATAAATTATTGATTCACGTAAGTCTCAAAATATACGTGAAATTCACGTGAATCAATGTTTAAATACATAAATTACATCGACTAGCAATTTTTTATGCTAATCTCGAATTTTGTATAGGTCATGAATAATGCACAAATAAATGTGGAAGAGATTGATTGAACTTAGAATTATAAATAGATTTTATTCCTGAAAATCAATTGCCATGTATTGCACAATCAGACAATAATAATAATGTTTTTTTTTCACTTGTCCCATTGCTGGGGAAACGTGCATTGATGTCTTTCTTTTAATTTATTGGAGCCAAACTTGTAATTTTGTATTGTTTAGCAAAAGTTTATGAGATTCTTTGTCTCAAAACAGACAGAGTTTGGCTCTTGTGTCACGAGATATTACTTATGTAACATGGCGAATCAACGTTTTCTGGCACTACCTAAAAACACCAAAATTTGGTGGACCATGCATAGAATTTTCCTAGCTGGTAGAATTTCCACTTTCCCCCCACAGGCTTGTCCTGAATCAAATCAGTGATTTGAGTTCGTGACAAGAATGGCCTTAATTAAATATTATTTCATATATTTTTAATTCTTTAATTTTTTTTTAAATTTTAATTTAAATTTACAAAGAATCCTCAACTGCTCAGAGACATCTAAATCTGCCTCTGCAAGTTGTGATTCTCAATTCCCTTAAAAAAAAAAAAAATCTGATTCTGAACAATTTTTGCTCAGATTTAATTCTCCATGCTGGTAGATAATCTTGTCTATTTATTATCCTCTTATGTAATAATGGTCACTGCAGCTGCTATTATATAATATGTGAGAAGAAAATAAATGCATGGATTCAGATTGTATTTAATAATCTTAATTAACCCTCTCCAACCGTTTCTATAAAATAAGGGTATGCAGGAGAGCATGCATGTGGTTGGGAGTTATTACAACCTGAAATCTTCAGGCCTAACTTCAATGTTTGTTTTCTGAGAAAATAAGTGAAAATAGAGAAGAAACGAAGGATACTTTTTTACGGTACATTAATTAGAAATTCAAATTTCTTAAAAACTAAACTTTTTAATTATTATGCACTAAGTGCTAACAATTGTTTCTAACAGGATTCTTGGATAATATTCATTCTGTTTAATTCCATCCAATGATGAGAAAATTAAGGGTGCTGCCAATTCTTTCTGTTTTAGTGATTTGAGCAAATTTCCTCATCTTGTTTTGATTTTTTTTGCCACAGATTTTGATCAATCTATTGGAAATCAATCCTTGTCCAATTCGTTCAGTAACATTCTATCGTCAGATCTTCCAAGTATTCCCAAGAAACAAAAATGGAAAAAGAAGACTAGAAGTTCCTCTCCCAAAACCTCATCCACCACTTCAAGAGCCTCACTAGCAATGAAGTCCAAGGCTGCATACCATGAACTGGACTCAACACCAAACTTACAAGTCTAGAAATATGAAGACTTAGTGGAAATTAACAGCACAGAAAACTCTCACTGTGCTTATGAAAAATTGAAAAATTTCACCATTTCTGTATTCTGGATCAGTGTCATGAGAGCAGGAAGAGCACAACTTTTGCAAATTGTCAATTTTATGGATGGAAGGTGAGATTTTAAGCAAGGAAGACAAATATGAAGATGAAGAAAGATGAATTATTGGTGTAGCTACTAGCTAGATGCAAAATATTTGTTGGTTTTACCCTTATGACTCAACAGAAGTAGAAATGTGGGATTGGTAAATTGTACTAGTGGAAAAGTTTTGCTAATTTAAATGATTGGATTCAAAAGAATTTCAGGATTAGCCTTTCAAATTGGCTGCAGAGTGCAAGAAATTGCAGTTCTTATATAATACTTATAATTAATTAGGCATTAAATCTCCTGAGGAAATAATATGAAGATTTCCTTTGGTTCACTGTTGCATTTTTTTTAAAAAATTATTTTGAAGTAAGATTGGGAAATATAATAAAAAAAAAATATTCAAGGTTAGTTTCCCACAAAAATCTTACAGGCTGCAGAGCAAATGAAAGGAAACTGTCAAGTAAGGGCATTGTTGTTATTCTGCTTTGTACCAGAATTACAAAAATTCAAATGACCGTTAATGTCCCTCTGCCCCGCCAATTACATCGGTCATTTAGAGGAGGAGGTTCTAGCTGACTTATTCTCCACCAATTTTGTCACTCCAATTCCAAGTCTCTATTCAGCTTTTCTTCTTTGCTCATTTTTCTCAATCAAAGTGCATCTCCTCTCTGTCTCTCTAGCGTCTATCAGGACATTTTTCAATTGTCCAAAAACTGTTCAACAATCTTACTGTTTTTCACCATTGTTCCTTCTTGATTACCTCAAGTAGTTGATTATTTTACTCCTCAATCTTTTCCCTGCAGAACCCATGATCCATCTTTGAGTTTCATCTCGTTGTTTTCTGCTAAAAATTACAAAGACAGGCATGAAATTTCCATGGGTACACCTTGTTCTTCTGTTACATTTGTTTTGTTTAACAAATCGTTTGATTTTAGCCCAAGATTATGATAACCAGGCAACGCCATCTGCCCCACCCCCAGCAGTAGAAAAATGCAATGGGATTTTCTTGTCTTATCAATTCCTTTCAAGGACGAAAGAATATCCCCATCTCAAGAATGCATCGGCGCAAGGATGGGCCTTCAAAGCCACTGCAACAATATTGAATACAGGCACAGTTGAACTTGAAGCATGGGAAATATTTATTGGGTTTCAACATGGTGAGATTTTAGTTGGTGCAGACGGAGCAGTTCTGATGGGCAGTGAGGATTTCCCTTCAGATGCCAGCAATGGGACTTATCTCTCAGGATCCTCAACATCAGTTTTGAAAACAGCTATAGACACAGCTGGAGATCTTGACCAAATTCAGGTGCAAATTAAATTGACTGGCACTCAATTTGGTGTGAAACCCCCTAGGATACCGATGCCTAAAACAATAAGACTTACAAATCCTGGATACAAATGCCCAGGATTGACGACACACAGTGAGTACTTAATCACCCACTTTTTCTTTCTTTCTTTTGTTGGTTCAACGATATCATATTTTTCTGGCATTTTAATCTGTAGAGACAGCAATGTGGGTCTGCTGCGTCAAGGATAAAAAGTACAAACCAAAAGTTGTCAAAACGAAGTTCTTACCGCGACAGGAAGGAGATCTTTCGATTACATATGATATTACTCAAGCTTATGAAAGTAGTTATATTGCCCTGGTGACAATGGAGAATAATAGTCCTTTAGGACGTCTTGATCACTGGAACTTGACTTGGGAGTGGATGAGAGGGGAATTCATATACTCAATGAAAGGAGCTTATACCCGTCTAGTAGACTACACGGATTGCATTTATGGAGCAGCAGGACAATACTACCAGCAATTGGATTTCTCCACTGTCATGAATTGTCAGAAGAAGCCAATCATCAGTGACTTGCCACGAGAGAGAGCAAATGATACAAAGATAGGAAAGATACCAAACTGCTGCAGGAATGGTACAATTTTGCCAAAAATCATGGATCCAAGCCAATCAAAATCAGCCTTTCAATTGCAAGTGTATAAATTGCCACCGGATATGAATCGAACAGCTCTTTATCCTCCTCAGAAATGGAAAATCGTTGGGGTTCTAAATCCTGAGTATAAATGTGCAGCTCCAATTAGAGTTAGTCCAACAGAATTTCCTGACCCTGGTGGGCTTCAGTTTTCTACTCTTGCAATTGCAACTTGGCAAATAGTTTGTAACATCACAAAGCGAAAAGCAGGGACTTCAAGGTGCTGTGTTTCCTTCTCTGCTTACTACAATGAATCTGTTATACCCTGTAATACATGTGCTTGTGGTTGTGAGGACACATCAAATTGCAAAGAAAATGCTCCATCAATGCTTCTACCATCAGAAGCACTTCTAGTGCCCTTTGCAAACAGGTCAACGAAGGCCATAGCTTGGGCGAAACTAAAGCATTTTCGCATACCCAAGCCCTTGCCTTGCGCTGACAATTGTGGGGTAAGCATAAATTGGCACATCAATACAGACTACAAGACTGGATGGTCAGCAAGAATCACTCTATTCAACTGGCAAAAAATTAATTTCGAGAATTGGTTCACCGCGATTCAACTGAAGAAAACTTCTAGTGGTTACGAAAAAGCCTACTCCTTCAACGGAACTCTTCTTCGAAACCACAACAACACAATCTTCTTACAAGGCTTAATAGGGTTGAATTACTTGATGGGAGAAACAAATGGAACGAATCCAAATAGTGATCCCAGGGTTCCTGGAAAGCAACAAACTGTCATTTCTTTTACAAAGAAGTTTAACCGTAGGATCAACATAGTTAAAGGAGATGGATTTCCTTCAAAGATCTTGTTTAATGGAGAGGAGTGCTCGCTTCCTACAAGAATTCCTATAGCAAATGGAAACCACTGTCATGTAAATATTTTACAAGTAGCTTTTCCTGCATTTGTTGCCTTTGTACTAATGGGATTGAAAAATCAACATTGATATTTGCTTAGATTTTCTTGTAACACTGATTTCTTATGTTAATATATGCTTTAGGACTTTGGATAATTTCATCACAAAAAGCTATAAATCATTTCTGTGAACAAGGCAATTATTCAGCTAATGGGCAATGAAAAGCAGCATCATAAACCAATAAGTTTAGCTCAATGGTATTGGAGTCATCTCAAACTTAGTGTATCGTGAATGTGATTATTAGATTTCCCTTCAAGTTACAGGGTCTGGGCAATGGGTTTATATGTTTTGGACTTCTCTTGCGCAATTGACCTAATTAGTTTAGGCCCATCTTGCCCCGTTTAAGTGATTTATAGCCGTATCGGTGGTGGTGGTTTTAGGTGTTACAAACGCAGGCTTCAAAACTTGAGAGCTTACCGGTTACACCATGTATACAAGATTATAGTGCGTTCTCATGTATATATATATAAATTTTTCATAAATCATTCGAGATAAAACTTATATTTATAAGAGTGAAAAGGCATTATTTCAAGTATATTTAATAATTTTTCTAAAAACTCATAATTTATTTATTTTTATTCTTTAAAAAATGGACTTAAGTACTGATAAACTGATATTAGAGCATAAAAGCATAATATTTAAAATATTTAATTTTGCTTCTTTATTGTTATTATTATTATTAATTCAAATTAATTTTTTAAAGATTCTTCTTATTGGGATTCTTCTTCTTTGAATTTTTTTTTTAATTTTCTTTATATATTTCTTATTTAGTGTTATTAAAATTATAAAATTTTTAATTTAAGTTACAATTTGGGCGTTTCTAGCAAGTGTTATGTCGCTGATGGGTATTAATTAATTAATTAATTAACAATGTTGCGTAATCAAGTGGCAAGCCACTTTCATCAAGAAATGAAGTTGAGGATGTCACTTGGAATTAAGTTTGGGAGGCATTTTGAGATTATGAATAATTGCTATCTTAAATTGCAATTAATCTTTTCGAATGCGATCTATACATGTCAAACCAACATGCAATATATCCATATTGACTCATTATGTGATAGTTCTTGAAGCAGACAAGCCTTTCGGATAAATCGAGCATCATCTCCTCTGGTTTGTGTGATTTTGTTTTGCGTTTTGTTTTGCAAATCTGGGTTCTAACTGGTAAAGATGGTTTGAAAGAGGATATGCTATGAGGAAAAGGTGGTTTGATTTGTTGTTTGGTTCCCGCTTCCTTGATTTCTTTTCCCCTATCCAGTGTTTGGCTTGTTGCTTTGGAGAAATTGTCGAAAGGTTGGTAATCTGTAGATCCGGCATTTACATGAGGTAGTCGGTGTCCCATGGCTATAGGAGACTGCGATGTCATGGCCTTGCCTTTCTTTCTCTTAGAGCGACAGTGGTGAGCCCTGTGAATTTATCTTGAAGAGTTGATCTCTCTTTGCTTTGGTTGTGGTGTATCTTCTTCCTAGCTTTGACTAGATTAGCTATGGCTGCTAGTTTTTGGAGGATGGTTCTCCTGATTTGATTCCAGTGGGTCACTCTTGCTCGGTTCTGGTGGACAACAGTACTGTGAGAGTTTTTCTGGGTTACTACCTATGGTTCAACTAAGTTTGCTGTCAAGAATTGAGCTTGTGTTGTGGGGCTTGTACATTGGGTACGGGTTGTGTTGTAGGCCAAGCCTTGTTAAATATAATTTGCCTTTTTGGGTTTTAATGCAATGAAATGTGCAATTAAAAAAAAATATCTAGTAAGAGAAAAAAATATAATGCATTCAAAAATTATAATATGAAATAATATAATAAAAAAATATAATTTCATAAAATAAAAAATTTTCATTATAATTTTAAATTTATAATCATTCTTAATATAAAAATATTATTATAAATAATTTTTTAAAAAAATTTCATCATAATTATGATTCGTTTCATAAAACAACACATATTATTGGTTTAATTATTAGTGTTATCATCACCTGTCAGTGTCATTGTAAATAATTTCAGTTTATATTAGGAAGATGGGCTTTTTTTTGTCGATGTTTAAATTTTATAACATTATAATTATGAAAACATTTTTAAAAGTATAATTAGAAGAAACAAAATAAATTATAATATTAATAATATATTTTTGAAAGTATAATTAGAAGAAACAAAAGAAATAATAATATTAATAATAAACTTCTATAAAAAAAAATTTATACTATTAAATTTTAATCACAATTAAAATTTGAGATAAATTAATTAATTTTAAATAAAAAAATTGATATCAAAAAATAAATTTAATAATCAAGATATTTTACAATTATTTTAATACATCAAAATATTAAAATGATGATTACACATTAAGAGCAGTTCTATATATCTTTATCTATACTATTTAATAAATTTTAAATATAAAATATTTTTATGCATCTCCCAAATATTTACATATCATTTAAAAAATTAAAAATAAATTTTTGTAAATGAATTATAGTTCAAAATATCTAAATTTGAAATCTTTTTATATACAATACAAAACTGATCCCAATTTATATTTTTTATTAATTTTATTGAAATCAATTTATTACAAATGATTAAAAATATCTTTTATATATTATATATATATTTTTTACAATTTTTTATAGAATTGAGTAAGTCAATTGACCTCACTCAACTTAACGTGATTTCATCACTATAAACTTTTTGTATTAGAAAAAAGGTGCAATATTTACTCTTTGAAATTAAAAATTATATCAATTTATTGATTTTTCAATATTATTATGTTATATTTATATATATACACACAAATTGACTATAAATTAAAAATTTTATATCCGTTATTGTGGGTATTTTAACTTTAATTATTCTGTTTCATATATACAATTCTTATTCAATTGTTGGTGGAAAATTAAAATAGTAAAATAAATTTAATTTAGTTGATGACAATATTAACTTTTTTTTTTTTTAAATTGAATTTATTCAAATTTAATTTTTAATTTCATTTATAAAAATTAGGACACGTGCGATATCTTACCTTTAGCTGCCCACATGCAGTAATTTCACCTCTGTAGTAATTAATAATCTTAGCTGAGCAGACTAAAAAATTGAAGATTTTAATTGTGTGAAAGCGATCTATCATTCAAGTTATATGAATTAATGCTCATATTTATTGAATATTTAATATATGTATAAAATTTTAAATTTAATACTCATAAATTTTAATTAATAGTATTAAAGTTGATTATAATATTATATAAAAAAAATTATAGAATAAAAAATTTTAAATTTAATAAATTACTATTCACTAATGAATTTTGGATAATAATTTTTAACTTTGTAAAAGCAAAATCTAAAACTTAATGCTTTTACTAAAACTCTTAATGGGAACAAAGAGACCAAATAATTAAATTCTGGATGATGAACAAGGTCGGTGTGTCATTGCATGCCCCATTCAAAATTTCTAACATAATGAGAAACTACCTCAATTAATTATCACAACGGCAAGAACTAAAATTTCCGGAACGCGTAAACACGAAAAGAAATTACATGGAGACAGCTAGCTAGACTTGCTTTCAATTCGTAATTTAAATTGAATTGAAATGTTTAATTTTAAAATAAAACTGAATTTTTTTTTAATTAATTTTTTTACATTTAAATAACATATAAGATGAGAATATATATATATATAAATGAAATTTATATATTTATAATAAATATAAATAATTTTTCCGTACAAAGTACAAATGAACAGGGATTCAAACCAAACTGATCATCACCCTGCTCCCTGTGACAAGGCAATGTTAATGTATAAATGACTTACCAATTTTCATAATTGCATTCTTTATTTTGCTCATTTATATTAATTCAGACATCATTGTGGCCACCAAACTAACACCATGTCTCAAAAATGAGGTGCCCTTTAATTTGTTAAACAAGTGAAATACTGGTTGGGATGAATTACCAGTGAGATTTTTTTTTTTTTAATTCATAATATCATTTGACTGTAAAGCTAATATATTTATATATTTTGATAAAAATAAAATGTGGACGACATTGCTTTGATAATCATTTCATTTACAATATGATATTAATTAATTTAATTTGTGGATAGGAAATATGGTTTACTACAAAATAATGCTATATAAATTTAATTTTGTGGCTTGATTATTTAGCCTTTGGGTTTCCTTGATGAATTAGAGTTGGCCACATAAAGGAAAAAGAAGATTAATTGGTATAATTGTACAGAAAAGCAAATTTCCAAATAAAGATACCTGGCCTTAATTAATTTTAGGTATTCCCAATTCCATTATAGTGCACATCAATCATTGATTATCATTATTTGATAATGATGCTGCTGTGAGCCTTTGAAAATTAGTCTAAGTGCCATGCAAGTCTATAAAACAATAAAGCAATGAGGTCAGTGGCCTTCTGGTTAGCCACTCCTGCTACGAAGGAAGCAAAAAACTGAAATGGGGAAATTGTATTTCTTCATATATGTAAGCTTGGTAATACATAGCTATTTATATACAAAAGAATGTTTCTAGAATCCTACTATTACGCTACCAAAGAATGA
This sequence comes from Hevea brasiliensis, assembly GCF_030052815.1. Classification (NCBI taxonomy): domain Eukaryota; kingdom Viridiplantae; phylum Streptophyta; class Magnoliopsida; order Malpighiales; family Euphorbiaceae; genus Hevea; species Hevea brasiliensis. The sequence continues at coordinate 51,206,151 of NC_079510.1, forward strand.
GAAATGATATTCCTATAACAAACTTAATTCCTATAATAAACTTGCCAGCTGTATAACTAATTTGAGAGAACACTACATCTATTGTGGTGTTATTAGCTAAAGGAGTTGTACTACATGTGAGTTGAGCGCCCCACCCCGCCCCCACACGCCCCACCCACCCCAACTAGTGAATTTCAACTAGTGCTAGCTTGGATAACATGAAATTGAAGGCAATAGCAAGTAAGAGTTTGGTAAACACATATGCAAGCTAAAGTTGAGAGGACTAATGAACTATATGAAGAAAACCATAATTGATATGATCCCTGATAACATGACAATCAATGTCGATATGCTTTGTACATTCACGAAAGGTGGGATTGGTGCTGATATGAATGGCAGCTTGGTTGCCACAGTATAAGGGAATGGGAGTTTGCAGTTTAATGCCAAAGTCTTGATGAAGATAAGAAATCCATTTTAACTCACAGGAGTTGCTGGCCATACTTCAATATTTAGCCTCGACGGAGGAACAACTTACAGTACTTTGTTTTTTTGACTTACAGAAGATTAGAGATGCACCTAAGAAAATAAAAAATTCTATTATTGATCTTCTGCTGGTTCAGCAAGCCGCTCAATCGACATTGCAATATGCGGTCAATTGAAATGAATTAGAAGTGGGGAAGAAGATGCCTTTGGATGAACAACCCTTCAAATATTTCATCAAATGAACAAAAGCTTGCCAATGCAGTTGGTGAGGTTGCTGAAAGTGTTGGCTTAATTATTGAGCTGGGAATGTGATGTCAGGCCTTGTCATGTTGAGATAAAGAAGCTTACCAATAATGCGGCAATAGCTTTCTAGGTCTGGTAAAGGATCAGTAGAAGTGTCATCAAGACGGAGACCTTTGGGCAATGGGAAGAAGGCTAATTTAGCATTTGAAAGGCCCATATCTTGGACCATGATCAAAATGTATTTTTCCTAATTCAAGAAGAGCCCATCTAGAGATCTAGCAAGCTCAATGCCCAAGAAGTATCAAGCATATCCAAGGTCCATAATAGAAAACTCAGAATCAAGGAATTTCTTTATTGCAATGATAGAGGATTTAATAGTGACAGTGAGAAAAACGTCATCAACATAGACGAGTAAAGCTTGAAAATCATTAGCAATGGACTTGGTAAATAGGCAATGATCAAATGAGGATTGGGTGAACATAAAATCTTTAACTCCTAAGGTGAATTGTTTATTCCATTGCTGTCCAGCTTGTTTTAAGCTATAAAGTGATTTGATAAGCTTGCAGCTGCACCATTATTTGCTTTTGTGTAACCTTCTGGTGGAGTCATATACAAATCTTCATCAATGAAGCTGTAAAGATAGGCGTTGTTGATGTTGATTTGATGGATAGGCCATTGGTTAGCGGAAGCTATTGTGAGAAACATTTGGAAAGTAACAACTTTTTCAACAGGTGAGAAGCTATCAACATAGTCAATTTTTGCAACTTAATTATAGCCTTTGGAAATAAGCCTAGCTTTGAATCTGTCAATGGTGTCATCTTGATTGTATTTAATACGATATACGCATTTAGAGGCAATGGGCTTTTTTCTTGGAGGAAGAGAGGACAACTGCTATGTATAATTCTGTTCTAGAGCTTGCAATTCCTGTTGCATGGCTTGCACCCATCTGTTATCTACCTTACCTTGATGATAAGAATTTGGCTCTTTGACAATTGATACATTGGCAAAAAAATGTAAATAAGAGGAGCTAAATGAAGGAGTAAAAATCAAGTGATTGTAAGGGAAGAAGTACTTGAAGGACTTAGATTAATGGAGGAAGTACGTATTGGTAAAGTAATGTCTTGTGTAATTGTGGTAACAGAACCACTCAGCCAAATAGGTTTGGATGATTGACCTAAGCTTCGCCGAAGAGCAGGTGCTATGGGGAGGGGTGAAGGTAAGGGTGTTTGGTGGGTGAGGTGTCATGTTGAGGACTGGGAGAGGTGCCAGTTATCCTAGTGTGGGTGTATGATGTGTCACGTTGAGGACTGAGACAAGTGTCAATATAGGATAGTGAGGGTTGTATGGGATTAGGAATAGGTGTATCTTGGTCAGTGACAAGAATAAGTAGGAGAGGGATAGAAGGCATGTGGGAGGAATTAGGTGAGGACTAATTTTTGTATTGAAAATGGACTCGTGGAAAAAACATCTCTAAAGATGAATATTTTGCGAGAAGCGAGGTCATAAACTTTATAGGCTTTTTGTCCTAGAGCGTAACCTAGAAACAGGCACTTCAAGGCTCAGGGCTCAAATTTATTCTTATGCGGTTAGGTATTTGTAACGAAACAGACGCATCCAAAGGTTCGAAGGTGATGGTAATCCGGGGTTTTGTGGGGAAGAATTTCAAAATGAGTCTTCCATTTTAAAACAACTATTGGTATGCAATTTATGAGGTAGGTAGCGGTAAGTATGGCTTCTCCCCAAAAGGTTTTGGGTAAATGTGATTGGAATAGGAGAGCTTGAGCAATTTTTAGCAAAGATTTGTGTTTGTGCTCGACAACTCCATTTTGTTAGGGGGGGGGGGGGGGGGTGTATTGGCATGTCTTTTGGTGGAGAATGCCAAGATTGTGAAACAAAGATTGACATGAGCTATTGATAAATTCAGATCCATTGTTTATGCGAATGATCTTAATTTGTTTCTGAAATTGGGTACTGATTCGTTAAAAAAACATGCTAAGTTATGAGGTGGTTTGAGTTTTATGTTTCATGAGATAGGTCCATGTTCCTCGGCTATAATCATCAACAATGGTGAGGATGTATTAAGCTCCTGTAATATAGAGACATGATATGGTCCCCATAAGTCAATATGAATTAATTCAACTATGAGCTTGGTAGAGATAATGCTAGTAGGAAAGGGCAACCGATGCTGTTTTGAAAGAAGGCATATCTCACAAAGGGAAGAATCAACATGGGTAATTCCAATATCTGGGATTTTCATTAATGTAGAATTGGATACTTGACCAAGTCTCTCATGCCAGAGACTACATAAGTTGCTAATGGATTGGACTCTATTACAGTGTTTATTGAAAACAGGAAAAGATATTGTTGAATAAAAGAAGCTACAGTGATTGTGTAGAGGCCAACAATTTCCTTGCCAATAGTTACTTCCCTTTTAGTCTGTTGCTCCTGTAAGGCACATTTTATAGGAGAAAAAAAAATAGAGATGTCAGTGGTTTTCAAGAGCTTGCTAACAGATAGGAGATTATGTCTAAATGATGATATGTAAAGAACATTTTTTAGAGTAAGGAGAGGATGCAAGATGACAGTACCCATCTTTATGACCATTTGTTTTGTACCATCAGGTAAATAGATAGGTTAAGGAGCAATATTTTTTAGTGGCTATGAAAACAAGGTTCAATTTGAACAAATGTGGCTAAAAGCCCCAATATCAATTATCCAAGTTACAATAGACATATCATGGTTACTAAAGAGACAACAGTTAAGTGTATTACCTGCATAATTGGTGAAGTTAGCAGTAGATGGATCAGTGATCATATTGTATTACCTGCATAATTGGTGAAGTTAGCAGTAGATGGATCAGTGATCATATTGACCTTCAGATATTTTGCTACTTCTTATTGAATCATGTTGGATATATTTGGTGTAGCATCAACCAGATGTGTTGCATTGTCCATTGGCTCTGCGTTAATTGGGGTTTCAAGGATTTGCCCATTGTGAATTGCAAGTACTTGATCTTGTGATGCATTTCTCTTCTGTCGCATTTTTTTGTACCAGTCAGGGAAACCATGAAGCTTAAAGCATGTGTTACATGTATGCCTAGGTGCCTTGCAATGATTGTAAAAGCGTTCCTCCTTCCTTCCTAAATCACGTCTTCTGGTTCCTATATTGCTTTGGAATTTTTGAGCAGAGCCATCTTTGTTTCCTTCTTTCACCATTAATGCCCCAGCATGGTCTGTTGAGTCAAGAATATAGTGTACTTCTTGTTGCTTCTCAATGCGATAAACCATTGAGTATGCTTTATTAACATTTGGTAACAGATCCTACAATAATATTTTATTTTGCACATTTTCATAGCTATCATTCAAACCCATGAGGAATTGGATTAATCTATCCTCATTGTCAATATTTGCTACTGCTTTTTGTAGCCCTATATGTGCAGGCTAGGAAGTTGCGTAAGTATGATAGTTCCTCCTAAAGCTTTTTAAGCTTTGTAAAATAAATAGCTAATGGTAAATTTCCATGACCAAAAGAGCTTAATTCCCGTTTAATTTGATAGACTAACGGGCGGTTACTCTCTCTAAGGCGCAATTCTAGCTCCCTCCATAATTTTTGAGCAATGGTAGCATATAAAAAAGCTTTAAAAAGTTCTCTAGAAATAGAGTTTAAAATCAAGTAGAGAAGTTTGTTCTTGGCCCAAAGCGTAATCATCATTGACCTTCTCCATGACAGATAATTTGCTCCTGTTAATGACAAACTCATAAGAAGCATGTTTGGGTGGTCTTAATTTTGCAGGGTATAAGGATCATTACTGGTATTTTGGTTAGTAGATTGGGTATTTTCTCCATCCATATGGATTTTAGTAAGGAAGAAACAGAGTAACTTTAGCATTTCTTAGGCCACAGAGACCTTGGCTCTGATACCATGCTACGAAGGAAGCAGAAAACTGAAATGGGAAAATTGTATATCTTCATATATGTAAGCTTGGTAATACATAGCTATTTATATACAAAAGAATGTTTCTAGAATCCTACTGTTATGCTACCAAAGAATGAGAAATGATATTTCTATAACAAACTTGATTCCTATAATAAACTTGCCAACTGTATAACTAATTTGAGAGAATGCTACATTTGTTGTGGCGTTATTAGCTGAAGGAGTTGTACTGCATGTGAGCTGAGCTAAAAGGAAATTATTCCATACTTCTCAACTTCGATGCTCAAGTTAAAGACTATTGATTGTGAGTGAAAGAGAAAAGAGAGTATTTTACAGTGATTTTAGTAGAATAATCATACATGATTAATAATTGTGTCTCATATTTATAGACTAAAGACTAAATAGTCATTGTAACTATCTACATGAATCTCGAATATTGGGTTAATATCCTGAGATTCCTTCCTGAAGATATAACCTTGTCATTGACTGGTCTTACTGACGCTCGATAAAGTTGATTACTCAGCTTACCGGGCGAACATTGTCACTGTTCTTCTTTCTTAGCAGTCTTGATGCCACTCTGATGAAATAACCAACTTGGCAGTCAACACATCGACACCCAAGAAACAAGATATCCGATGTGGCAGTCAATAGGTCAAAGCTTGCCACAGACCCAAGTCTCAAACTGAGTGAAAAGTAGCCTGGCCCAAACCCAGATTGAGCAATAGTAAAAGAACAACATCAAACCGAGCATAATGCGTACCTAATAGAAATATCATCAAAACAAGGATAAAGGCAGATTCAGAGGAGATATTTTCGGCTTGAGAAAATCCCCAATTATCTTTGTAACAAGGGCAACGACTATTTCCTTTAAAGCTTATAAATAACAAAGAAGACAGAGGACACATGTACATACATTCTCATTCTCAAAATCTTATTACAATTCTTCTTCATATTTTCACATCTAGTTTTCTGACTTGAGCGTCAGAGTGGCTTGTTGGAAAGCCACCCGCCTCACCTTTTTCTTTATTGTAAATCTACGTGACATTGTGACCGAACCCCAGGAACTCACGGCAGTATCAAGTCTTCTACTCGGTTTAAGTTCTATTCAGTTTGAGCTACCTGAGCATCTTTCCGCTAGGCTGCCCATACAATCTCCTACTAATTCAACTATTTGACCAAGCGCTGACACTTTATCACGTTGGACTCTTTATCCAAGCGCTAACCATTTAACTAGCATTTTGAGTGGGCGGTATCAGATAATTTCCTTAAAAAAGCAATAAAATTTCTGAACTATGACATCCTCATGATGAATTGCATTTTACTTAGTCATAAGGATCACCACACTAAGAAGGGAAGATCAAGTGCATGATTTTTTATTCATGGAACACCACAATACCTAGAGTTATTGGATATATAAGCCAAGCTTTAATTTTCTTAGAGAAATTTTAGAAACGCAGCAGAAGGAACCCTCCAAAAACTATGTTACACAGAGACTTGTCAATCGAGCGAGAAGAGAGATTTAATAGAGAGAGATAAATAGAAAGAGATATGTATCATAAAGAGAGATTTATCAGAGAAATATTTATTAAAAGAGTTAAATGCATAAAGATAAAATTAAAATTAAATTAAGTAATTATTTTTATTAAAATCATAAATAAAAAATGAAAATATTAATTTTCTTATAATTTTAAGTAAAATATTAAAATAAATTTAATTTCAAATTATAAATTAGTATGATAAAAAAAATAGACGCATTAATATTTATATCACTATAAAACTATTTGGATTATTGAAAATTAAATCAATTTGATAATTTTTCCTATTATAATTTTTTTAGAAATGTAATTAAAATTATTTAGATTTTATTTTTGAAAAAAAAATTAGCAAGTTAGTATGAAGTGGGTGGATATCAATAAAGAGAGATAAGTTAGTAAAAAAATTAAAAGAAATTAAAAAGGTAGGTTTTGAAAGGTGAACTTATGTAGGAGTACATGGAAGGCAAATTCGTCCTACAAATAAAAAGTGTATATATATATATATATATATATATATATATATATATATATATATATATATATATATATATATATATATATATATATATGGTGCAATTAATATAAATTTAATGTTATATAAAAATAAATTTATTAATTTTTAAATTAAATAATATTTATATTAAAAATTATATATAAACAATTAAAATAATTATTACATAAATTTTAATATAAATATTTAATTTAAAAGTTATTATAAGTTAGATTTAGATTAGTAAGACTATTTTCATATAAAGTAGAATTTAAAAACATGAAATATGTTCTTCCTGTATCGCATTTACAATTACACCTATCTCTCCAACCATAAATGCTTTTGCAACTTCCCAATACCCTGTGCAATTACTCCTTTGGTGTCTTTTCCTCTCCACCTGTTTCCCTTCTTCTTCTTCTTCTTCTTCTTCCGCTTTCTCATCCTCATCAAAGCTCCCTTTTTTTTTTTTCTCTCTATTTTTCTTCCTCCTTTTCCTCGTTTTTTAATTTCTCTCTCTGCGTGTCTTTTTTTTCTCTCCTCTCTCATATTCATTGCAGTGTTGTTCTTAAACCCTTATTTTATGGGGTACCCTCTACCAAAACAGCCCCCAAACCACACCTCTGAACTCTAGTTTTCTATAATCTAGTTAACCCTCGTTTCACTGGGCTCTGTTCCCAAGAACATCAAAAGGTTTAATCCTCCAAACTCCTACATGCAGGTACACATATAAACAAAACCCCCCCAATTTTCTATCACCCAGATATTATGTAATATGATGGATTAAGATTCCACCCCTCCACAATTATATCTATATTTGATATCTCATTTTAAATGATATTTGGGTTATTATTTTGTAGAGGGACGGAGGGAAGGGAAAGAAATAGGATTCGGCGACGTCCTAGTGAGCGTTATAATCTTGGTGTGGTGAGATGTTGAATTGGTGTATCAAAGGGCGTTGAGTCTTTGTCAGCTCTTTATGCTATTTTCTTTTTTAACAATTTAGTCTTTTGGCACGTCAGATTGGAAAGGCTCTAGACTTTTATTGAGAGACCCTAAAACCGTAGTCCTTTCTGCTCTATTGCTACTTGTAATAATCTTATTAGCTTTACTCAGACATCTTCAGAGAATCTATTAAAACCGCAACCAACTCCAGAAGACCAGACCCTAGTAGTCAGACTGATTAACCTTAAAAAACAGAAAGAGGGAGATGGAAGCTGTTTAGGGTTTGTGGGCGAGTGAGGTGTGCCATGTCCAGAATGAAGTTCAAAGGGAAAAAGAAGTTGCTGGATTCGACTCACCTTCAAGACTAAGCAATCAGGTAAGATTTCATTATAACTTTTTCTCTTATCCTCTGATTCTACCTCATCTTGGGCGTTCAAAATGATTATATCTTTTAGGCGATTGTTATGTGGGCTTTATTTCATCATTTTTCATTTATATCTTCAATATATATCTCAGCAATTTCTATGCACCCATCCTTTTTATTTGCTCAAAATACCATCTGGGTTTTTCAAGCAACATTTTCTCGGTATCAACGCTAAGCGCTTTTATGGAGAGAGAGAGAGAGAGAGAGAGAGGGAGGTTTATAGTTTACTCGTTTGAAAGCCTTCACTGTATATCCGTATTACTCCTACGATAGTCACTTGCCTAACGGAGTACTTGTAAAATTTATTAGTTAAAGAAGGATTTTGCCGAAAATTACAGAATGCTCCGAGAGCACATAAAAGTAATGTCTTTCCCTCACAGAAAAAAAAGTTTTTTTTATAATATAAATAGTAAATTTTATATAATTATAAAAAATATTACATATATGTCGAATATATTTAATAATCTCTTAGATTTTGCTTTGATTTTTTTGGCACAGAAAGCTTCAACTCTAAGGAGAATAAAAGTAAAAATTCTTAGAATAAATATTTACATTTAGATTTGTAAACTTTTTATATAATATAAATATTTAATTTAATAGTAATTAAACTTTTTTTTACATGAACTCAAACTAATATTAAATACACCTTTTTACTTTTGTCCTTCTTCCTTATGATCTATTTTCTCCTTTTAAATCCTTTCCCACTATCGCTTTACATATATCCATATAATTTTTAGATTTAGATTACGTACATGCCATATGTAGATAGATAGTATTCTCCCCCTTCAATTATTATCCCTCTCCCAGCACTACTCGCTTAGTTTTGTTAATATGTTTACATGGACTCATTCTTTACTTTCAGCTTTAAAAATATTTCTACATCAAGAATTTATTAATATGTTCCAAGCAAACATGTACGAGAGTCACCATATGTTCGATATGACCCCCAAGAGCTCTGAAAATGATTTGGGAAAGCTGAAAGATGACGATTATGAGACCAAATCAGGCACTGAGAACACTGAAGCACCCTCCGGAGATGATCAAGATCCTAACCAATGCCCTAAAAGGAAACGTTACCACCGCCATACCCAGCGCCAAATCCAGGAAATGGAAGCGTAAGAATTAGTTGTTACTCTTAAAACTTCGCAAATAATATTTTATCAATGTGGAGTTGTTTATTTTGGGGATTTTTGAACCAGTTTCTTTAAGGAGTGCCCTCACCCCGATGATAAGCAACGAAAGGAGCTGAGCCGTGAGTTAGGTTTAGAGCCTTTGCAAGTCAAATTTTGGTTCCAGAACAAGCGCACGCAAATGAAGGTAACGCGTCTGCTGCATTTCAGGCTCACTATATATATGTGCTTTATTTCCTTAAATATTTCTATTTGCTTGAATAGACACTTATATTTTATGGTGAGAAAATACAGCTACTTAAATGTAATTAATGAATCCTTTCTTTTGCTCGGTGAGAAAGTTACTTGTAAACAACGCTGTTAGTCAAATTTTTAGATTTTCAATTGGTTTCTATACTTTTTCATGATCATCAGACCATTGCTTATGTATGTTGCTGTACATTCTTTCCATTGTAGGCTCATCATGAACGAACAGAGAATGCGATTCTGAAGGCTGAGAATGAAAAGCTCCGTGCGGAGAACAGTAGATACAAGGAAGCCCTAAGTAATGCCTCTTGCCCTAACTGCGGCGGCCCAGCAGCCCTGGGCGAGATGTCCTTTGATGAGCAGCATTTGAGGATTGAGAATGCTCGTTTACGAGAAGAGGTTATTAACAAGAATCTATATGTTTCATTATTATTATTATTATTATTATTATTATTATTATTATTATTATTATTATTATTATTATTATTATTCATTTAGCACCTATTAAGATTCAAACTCAAACCTTATTGTTCTAGAAATGCTTCTCTCTCTCTCTCTCTCTTTCTCTCTCTCTCTCTCTTCTGATTGATAGTGCCGCTGGATTTAAAAATGTTCTTTGGTTAATTGCAGATTGACAGGATATCTGGAATTGCTGCCAAATATTTGGGCAAGCCCTTATCTTCTTTGTCCCATCTTTCTTCTCATTTACATTCCCGGTCCCATGATGTTGGGGTCAGTAGTTTCGGGGCACAATCGGACTATGTGGGAGGAATGTATGGAGCTACTGATCTTCTGAGACCAATCACTACTGGGCCTACTGGGGCAGAAAAGCCAATGATAGTAGAGCTTGCTGTTGCAGCAATGGAGGAACTAATGAGAATGGCTCTGGCTGGAGAACCGTTGTGGGTTCCTGGTGAGAATGCCACTGAGGTGCTTAATGAGGAGGAGTATTTGAGAGCTTTCCCTAGAGGCATTGGGCCAAGGCCTTTGGGATTGAGGTCAGAAGCCTCAAGGGAATCCGCAGTTGTTATCATGAATCATGCTAACCTTGTTGAGATTCTAATGGATGTGGTGGGTTTTTCTTTTTGAAGATTCATATTATTATCATAGTATCACTAATTATCTGAATTATTCACTAAATCCTGCATTAATCTTGGTTTGCAGAATCAATGGTCTACTGCGTTTTGTGGAATTGTATCAAGAGCAATGACCCTAGAAATCCTATCAACAGGAGTTGCTGGGAACTATAATGGAGCTTTGCAAGTGGTACGAAAGAAATTAAAAGAATTCTTCAATCTAGTCATGTATTAAAACTAATATTTAAGAGAAACCAACTTTTTATCATAGTAATTAAGAGACATACCCATCCCTCTCTCTCTCTCTCTCTCTCTCTCTCTCTTCTTGACAGATGACAGCTGAGTTCCAAGTCCCTTCACCACTGGTTCCAACCCGAGAAATTTGCTTTGTAAGGTACTGTAAGCAGCATGTTGATGGAACTTGGGCAGTGGTTGATGTTTCGCTGGACAATTTACGCCCTATTCCAATATCAAGGAGTAGAAGAAGGCCCTCAGGTTGTGTCATTCAAGAATTGCCAAACGGATACTCAAAGGTAGTATCCCAATAATCCATTATTGGCTAAATTATCACTCTTATTAATCATTATTGCAATGCTAGCTTGTAACAGGTAAAATAGGCAAATAAAGAAATATATATATATTCTTTCAGAGCAGGTTAAATCATCAAATACATAACCATAAGATGTGATGACGAATGTGTAGGTGATATGGGTCGAGCACATCGAAGTGGATGATAGGTCTGTTCACAATATATACAGGCCACTAGTTAATTCTGGTCTAGCTTTTGGAGCAAAACGTTGGGTCGCTCTCTTAGATAGACAATGCGAACGTCTTGCAAGTTCAATGGCCATCAACATTCCAGCGGGAGATCTCTGTGGTATATATAATACTTGATAATATTTTATCCCTTTATCATAATTATAGAAGGTGGTCTGCTCTACTGGATCAGAATTCTTTTTCTTAAACAACACTGAATAAATTTAATTTCTTGGACAGTGATAACGAGCCCAGAAGGGAGGAAGAGTATGTTGAAGCTGGCTGAAAGAATGGTGATGAGCTTTTGCTCTGGTGTTGGTGCTTCTACAGCACACGCCTGGACAACATTATCTCCAACTGGGTCTGATGATATAAGGGTCATGACCAGAAAGAGTATGGATGATCCAGGTAGGCCTCCTGGAATTGTACTTAGCGCGGCAACATCCTTCTGGATTCCGGTTCCTCCCAAGAGAGTATTTGAGTTCCTAAGCGATGAGAACCATCGAAGAGAGGTATATTAATTAGTTCATTTAGAGGCCTAGTTCAAACACTTCACTATCTTAAAAACTTCGTATTTCTTGGCATTCACAGTGGGATATCCTTTCAAATGGCGGTCAAGTTGAAGAAATGGCTCACATTGCTAATGGACGTGATCCAGGAAACTCAGTTTCTTTACTTCGTGTGAATGTAAGTTGCAGTAAAATTGTGGGTGTATGTCTAGTTCATGTATCTCCATCGAAATTATCTTATACGTCACAGCTGATATATACTTTTCTGCATCTAAATTTTCCACTGTAGAGTGCAAACTCAAACCAAAGCAACATGCTGATATTGCAAGAGAGCTGCACAGACTCTACAGGGTCATATGTTATCTATGCACCAGTAGACATTTCTGCCATGAATATAGTGCTAAGTGGTGGGGACGCAGATTACGTTGCTCTTCTTCCATCAGGTTTTGCTATACTTCCTGATGGACCTGCAGGATTTAGCCCCGGAGGAATTGTTGATGTTGGTTCCGGCGGTGCTCTACTCACCGTTGCATTTCAGATCTTAGTGGATTCAGTTCCAACTGCAAAACTCTCTCTTGGATCAGTAGCAACAGTAAACAATCTAATTAAGTGCACAGTTGAAAGGATCAAGACTGCAGTGACTAGCGAGAATAATGCATGATTAGAAAGCCTAGAAGTAATGCAAGGAATTATATTTGATGTTTGCTTCAAGACGTACTTAGAGCTAGAAGAAGTCAAGAGCGCACCTTAAATGATCCTGTTTGTTTAGGCAGATATGGAGTCAAAGGAAAGTCACTTCAATTCATCACCACTCTGCAAGGGTTAAAGGTTCGGGCATTGACTTTGGCATTCATGTTTTTTGGTAGTTTTTCAGTATTAATTATTCTTCCTGTCTCCTTTGTAGACTTCAAATCTCTGGCTGTAGATTTGCATAACTGCTTGTTTAATCCTAGCTTAAAGATAAAATCTCTCCAATGGTGAAGATATGCAAGAATTTGATTTCAGAAAAGGAAACTAGAAAGAATTTAAAGATTGTACGAATCTTAAATAGACTAGAATATAGAAAAGCATATATAAAATTAACAAACTAATAAAGTCCGATAAAATAATCACACAGATCCTGATATATATACTAAAATGTAATAATCCAATGATTTTGAATCAGATTTTCTAAAAAATTATATAACACTCTAAGAACACACAATAAAATAATTTTCATCTCTCATAAAAATATGAAACCTTATAACGTGGAGAATAAATTATATAATTATGATAGATAGTGAATATATATTGAGCATACTAATAATCTCTTTAAATTTATTTTTATTAACAGAAACTACTAATTTCAGATAGTAAAATAGAAATAATTTCTCTTTGCTTTGAATGCATAGTTTCTAGAGCCATTAATGGACTCAATTTAGTCATTACCTTCGTAAGCTTTTATAATTGAATCGAGCTACTCGAGATTCAAATCAATAAAAAAACTCAATTTAGCTCGGCTCATTTAGAGTTCATTTTTTAAACTAGCCAAATTTGAGTTTTTTAGAGTTTATAAATTTTAGCTTGAATTTGACATGAGCTAAGTTTGAGTTCGAAAAAAGTTTTAATGAACTAAGTCTGAATTCTTTAAAACTTGACTCGGCACAGTTTATTTACATTCTAATAATTATTACAATTTCTTCTGAAAAAAATATTGAACCATATATGATTTTATAATTAATTCAGATTCTTTTCATGTAAAAGATATTAGGAGTAGTAGTTTTATTAAAAGGAAAAAAAAAAAAAAAAAGAAATTGACCTCGTTCTTCTTACCGTCTACCATACAAAATTTTTTAAAAATGTTATTCTACTCTAGAAATAGGAAAGAAAAAAAAGGGGAGTGTTAGAAAGATGGTGAAAATTGATAAGAAGATAATAATTATTAAAAGAATTTATTTAATATAAATTTAAAATATAAATAAGTAAATTTTGTTTATTTATATATAAAATGTTAAAATATTATATATTATATTCATCATAAATCAAATTTAAATAAAAAGTTCATACTAATATTAACATTCTTTGAGATTTTTTTTTTCCAAAAAAAATAAGAAATACAATATACTTTCACAATCGATTATAAAATTAATACATTTTGTTAAGGCTAATAATCCCATAATTAATATATACTGGTAACCTTAAAAGGTTTATGCTTTTCAAAATCTCGAGTCTTTTACCACTAAAATAAAATTAATTTCAAATCGCCAAGCTTTATCAACAATCATGACAAGCAGTTGAGAAATTAATTTCACCTATACCAATAGTAGAATTGAATCCTGCAATACGATCATAACTGTGCTTTAAAAAACAAAAATTGTCGCAAATCATTTATCACCTCAACTATCAACTCTGTACCAAAATTCAATTCAATTTATATGTTGGAAAGACGTACTTCTCTCTCACCTCGATTTAGCAGAGAAGATATACTTCTCTCCTTCCTCTCTTCCTTAATCACAGAGATAAAACTCAAAATTTAAGGGAAAAAATTTATTTAAACTTAATTTATTACTAAATCAAAACAAAAATATATAAAGTTTATCTATTTTATATGAATTTCATTATATATATATTGTGTTTTGATTTGAAGATAAATCAAATTTAAATAAAAAATTTTATAAAAATGAGATTCGCAATAAAAATGGAAAAGGTAATGGATACAGACAAAATATACGTTCATTGTATGAGGAAAAATGAGCTTGCCTTGCATGGAAATTATGGTCCACTTCGGGGGTATAGCCAGAAAATTGACTCAGTTTGATAAGAAAAAAATTTATTTTAATCAATGAATATTTTTATAAATAAGTAAATTAATGGATATATTAATTTTTTTTATACTAATTTTTTTAGTGACTGCTAATTTTCTTAATTATTAAAAATTTATCATTAAAATACAGATGTGCAAGTTGATTATCAAGTGTCATAAATTCCTAACTATTTGAGAGCACTCTAACTGTCTATAATTATTTTTATTTTTTTTAAAAAGAAAATTTTGAATGAGTTACTATTTTTATTAGTAATTTTTGAGTGGGCCATTAATAATTTTTGAATGAAATTTCTCTCAATTTATATAAATATTTAAAATTTTCTACTAATCAGTGGGGTCAATTATAAAGTAAATCCGCCGTTGTCCTGCCAGGCTTTGGAGTCATTGCCGAAGAAAGATTTTAGTTGGCGATATTATGATAATGTCTAGAGAAGCAGAATCATACGGCACGCTTGTTGGAATATCTATGATTCACATCGGCTGAAAACAGGAAAAATGAAGGGTTTTATAAGTATAAATGCAACGAAATCCATTTAGGTAAGTTTGATGATGAAGAGCTTTATTTCAGCTAAATTTCTGAAGCCGAAGAGCCAAATTCCAACCCTGCAGGGCCTGTGAACTCCACTGTCAACTTATACGTACATGAAAAACAAAGACAATGCTGTTCAGTGCCACCCACCCATTAAATTTCCATGCCAAAGATCGTTGAGCCGACGCACTATCCGTTAAAATTGGCTGGTGTATATCTCAGTTTCCATTTACTTTTGTGGAGCACAGAGTGGCCAGCAAGTAAAATCTAATACATGATTAAAGAAATTCTGAAGAGTACTTCTATCCTCTCTTTATACACCAACATCAAGCCATGATCGAGCTCTATGGGATAAGAACATAACACATAGTCTCCATGAAAAGGGTGGGAGAGACAGCTCCAATGGTGGGATAAATTTCATTTAAACATAAATACATATATAAATT